>NC_056746.1:775529039-776129039 GCF_019279795.1 Protopterus annectens | reverse complement strand
ATGGAACGACTGATAAGAATAGAGACAGGATATACAATAGAATGTGCAGCAATTTTTAGAAAATGGAAGGGTATTTGGTTGGCAGAGGGGGAGCAAAGCTTAACTTTATTTAGGAGAGATTTAATAGTGGTAATGGGAACGCTGGAAAGAGAATGTAGTGGGAAGAATTTTGTGATGGGGTGATGGAGGGGTTGAGTCAAAAATACTATTTTGTGTAAGTTTTTGGACCGTTTCTATGAAATAATTGTTACGTAGGGTGGCAGTTTCAGTAGCAGTGTTGTGTGGAAAGGGGTTCAGAGTAAAAGGGTTACCTTTGGATTTTTGAGTGGGCTACATTGGTTAGAGGAGAAAAAAGCTTTCTTATATTTGTTGACTAGTTTTGTGGTCATGCTGATGTACCTCTGAAGTAGGAAAGGGGTTCTTTTTTTCACCCAGGCTTTCCAGGTGTCATCTCTTTTGTGCATGATCAAGTGGGTTTGTTTTGTATGCCAGGGGGAAAAGCTGGATTTAATTCTGACTTTTCTAGAAGGGGCAATTAAGTTAAGTGTTTCAAGGAAAATCTTACTGAAGGATTCTACAGCATCATTGAGAGGGAGGTGATATAGTAAGGACCACTTAATGCTAGATAGTTTATAGTTAAATGTATCTAGGTCAAACTATGATCTTTGGGTGAATGGTGGATGAATCTGTGAATAAAGGTTGGGGAGTGGTCACTTAGAGAGTTAGGAAGTATGCCAGGGTTATGATAATGGTTAGGAGCTGATATATATGTGTATGTGTGTGTGTGTGTGTGTGTGTGCGTGTGTGTGTGTGTGTGTGTGTGTGTGTGTGTGTGTGTATATATATATATATATATATATATATATATATATATATATATATATATATATACCTGACATATCTGACTTGGGATATTTCAACACATATTAAATGTACTTATTAGGTTTCAGAAACAAAGGCTTAAGTAACAAAGTTGTTTCCGGTTTCAACTTTGTTACTTAAGAAGTTAACTTGTGAGTGCTTCTGCCATTTAACACTGAGCTACTTGGAGGAAGGTAGCTGATCTGTGACATATAACATTAAGTATCCTGTTTTCTTGCTTATTTTTACAAGTGATTTATAGCACTTTTATTGTCTGCATATACATTTCTAGCTAGTTTCACTGTGTGTGAGGTATTAACTAGAATATTTCTACAATTGTTAAGCATCTGGTTGGGTTTTTTGTTCTGATTTCCTGCTAAGAAGCGTATCATATAACTTGTTTGCAGTTAAAAGCATTCTCATTTCTGCAGTTTTTTTTCTAACTAAGTAGTGTGGGTAGTGTAGCATTGTCCATACTCAGGCTTGTGTTTTGGGCCTAGTTGTTTGTTAGTAGAGGCTGTGTGTCTAAGCATATACTGCAGGCCATCGTAGTTTAGCCAAAGCCAGTATAGCATTTCAGTGAGCATGAATTGTTTATGGTCAATGGCTGATTGGGGGTTGCCTGGACTACGGCTTGGAGTAAGCACCTCATTGGTTCTTTCAAGTTTATTTTTAAAGTTGTTTCAGGTTTCAAATTTGTTACTTAAGAAGTTAACTTGTGAGTGTTTCTGCCATTTCACACTGAGCTACTCGGAGGAAGGAAGCTGATATGTGATATAAAACATTATGTATCCTGTTTTCTTGCTTATTTTTATGAGTTATTGATACCACTTTTATTGTCTGCATATACATTTCTAGCTAGTTTCACTGTGTGTGAGGTATTAACTAGAAATATTCTACAATTGTTAAGCATCTGGTTGGGATTGTTTGTTCTGATTTCCTGCTAAGAAGTGTATCACATGACTTGTTTGCAGTTAAAAGCATTCACATTTCTGCAGTTTTTTTTCTACCTAAGTAATGTGGGTAGTGTACATTGTCCATATTAAGGCTGTTGTTTTGGGCCTAGTTGTTTGTTAGTAGAGGCTGTGTGTCTGAGCACATGTTGCAGGCCATCATAGTTTAGCCAAAGCCAGTACAGCATTTCAGTGAGAGTGAATTGTTTATGGTCATTGGCTGATTGGGGTTGCTTGGAGTAAGCACCTCAATGGTTCTTTCAAGCTTTTTTTTAAAGTTGTTTCAGGTTTCAACTTTGTTACTTAAGAAGTTAACTTGTGAGTGTTTCTGCCATTTCACACTGAGCTACTCGGAGGAAGGAAGATATGTGATATATAACATCAAGTATCCTGTTTTCTTGATTATTTTTATGTGTTATTTATAGCACTTTTATTGTCTGCATATGCATTTCTAGCTAGTTTCACTGTGTGTGAGGTATTAACTAGAACTTTCCTACAATTGTTAAGCATCTGGTTGGGTTTGTTTGTTCTAATTTCCTGCTAAGGAGTGTATCATATAACTTGTTTGCAGTTAAAAGCATTCTCATTTCTGCAGTTTTTTTCTACCTAAGTAGTGTGGGTAGTGTAGCATTGTCCATACTCAGGCTTGTGTGTTGGGCCTAGTTGTTTTTTAGTAGAGGCTGTGAATCGGAGCAGATGTTGCAGGCCATCATAATTTAGCCAAAGCCAGTATAGCATTCAGTGAGAGTGAGTTGTTTATGGTCATTGGCTGACTGGGGTTGCTGGACTATGGCTTGGAGTAAGCACCTCATTGGTTCTTTCAAGCTTTTAAGTTGTTTCAGGTTTCAACTTTGTTACTTAAGAAGTTAACTTGTGAGTGTTTCTCCGATTTCACACTGAGCTACTCGGAGGAAGGAAGCTGATATGTGATATAAAACATTAAGTATCCTGTTTTCTTGCTTATTTTTATGAGTTATTTATAGCACTTTTATTGTCTGCATATACATTTCTAGCTAGTTTCACTGTGTGTGAGGTATTAACTAGAAATATTCTACAATTGTTAAGCATCTGACTGGGATTGTTTGTTCTGATTTCCTGCTAAGAATTGTATCATATGACTTGTTTGCAGTTAAAAGCATTCACATTTCTGCAGTTTTTTTCTACCTAAGTAATGTGGGTAGTGTACATTGCCCATATTAAGGCTGTTGTTTTGGGCCTAGTTGTTTGTTAGTAGAGGCTGTGTGTCTGAGCACATGTTGCAGGCCATCATAGTTTAGCCAAAGCCATACAGCATTTCAATGAGAGTGAATTATTTATGGCCATTGGCTGATTGGGGTTGCTTGGAGTAAGCACTTCATTGGTTCTTTCAAGCTTTTTTTTAAAGTTGTTTCAGGTTTCAACTTTGTTACTTAAGAAGTTAACTTGTGAGTGTTTCTGCCATTTCACACTGAGCTACTCGGAGGAAGGAAGATATGTTATATATAACATCAAGTATCCTGTTTTCTTGATTATTTTTACGAGTTATTTATAGCACTTTTATTGTCTGCATACACATTTCTAGCTAGTTTCACTGTGTGTGAGGTATTAACTATAGCTTTCCTACAATTGTTAAGCATCTGGTTGGGTTTAGCACTTTTATTGTCTGCATATACATTTCTAGCTAGTTTCACTGTGTGTGAGGTATTAACTACAAATTTTCTACAATTTTTAAGCATCTGGTTGGGTTTGTTGGTTCTGAATTCCTGCTCAGGAGTGTATCATATAACTTGTTTGCAGTTAAAAGCATTCTCATTTCTGCAGTTTTTTTCTACCTACGTAGTGGGAGGGTGGTATAATGGTTAAAGTGTTCACCTTAAAGACACAAGGTTCAGGGTTTGAGTCTTACATGGGGTAATTGGCTAGGCTTAAAGTGGCCCACAAGGGTAATTAGCCTAGTAATAACCTATGAACCTAACAAGTATGGGTAATGTAGTATTGTCCATATTCAAGCTTGTGTTGTGGGCCTAGTTGTTTGATAGTAGAGGCTGTGTGTCTGAGCACATGTTGCAGGCCATCATAGTTTAGCCAAAGCCAGTATAGCATTTCAGTAAGAGTGATTTGTTTATGGTCATTGGCTGATTGGGGTTGCTTGGAGTAAGCACCTCATTGGTTCTTTCAAGCTTTTTTTTAAAGTTGTTTCAGGTTTCAACTTTGTTACTTAAGAAGTTAACTTGTTAGTGTTTCTGCCATTTCACACTGAGCTACTCGGAGGAAGGAAGCTGATCTGCGATATATAACATTAAGTATCCTGTTTTCTTGCTTATTTTTACAAGTTATTTATAGCACTGTTATTGTCTGCATATACATTTCTAGCTAGTTTCACCGTGTGTGAGGTATTAACTATAAATTTTCTACAATTGTTAAGCATCTGGTTGGGTTTGTTTGTTCTGAGTTCCTGCTAAGGAGTGTATCATATAACTTGTTTGCAGTTAAAAGCATTCTCATTTCTGCAGTTTTTTTCTACCTAAGTAGTGTGGGTAGTGGAGTATTGTCCATATTCAGGCTTGTGTTTTGGGCCTAGTTGTTTGCTAGCACAGACTGTGTGTCTGAGCACATTTTGCAGGCCATCGTAGTTTAGCCAAAGCCAGTATAGCATTTCAGTGAGCATGAATTGTTTATGGTCATTGGCTGATTGGGGTTGCCTGAACTACAGCTTGGAGTAAGCACCTCATTGGTTCTTTTAAGCTTTTTTTAAAGTTGTTTCCAGTTTCAACTTTGTTACTTAAGAAGTTAACTTATGAGTGTTTCCGCCATTTCACACTGAGCTACTCTGAGGAAGGAAGTGGATCTGTGATATATAACATAAAATATCATGTTTTCTTGATTATTTTTATGTGTTATTTATAGCACTTTTATTGTCTACATATACATTTCTAGCTAGTTTCACTGTGTATGAGGTATTAACTAGAAATTTTCTACAACTGTTAACCATCTGGTTGGGTTTGTTTGTTCTGATTTCCTGCTAAGGAGTGTATCACATAACTTGTTTGCAGTTAAAATCATTCTCATTTCTGCAGTTTTTTTCTACCTAAGTAGTGTGGGCAGTGTAGCATTGTCCACATTCAGGCTTGTGTTTTGGGCCTAGTTGTTTGTTAGTAGAGGCTGTGTGTCTGAACACATTTTGCAGGCCATCGCAGTTTAGCCAAAGCCAGTACAGAATTTCAGTCAGAGTCATTGGCTGACTGGGGTTGGCTGGACTACGGCTTGGAGCAAGCACCTCATTGGTTCTTTCAAGCTTTTTTTTTTAAGTTGTTTCAGGTTTCAATTTTGTTACTTAAGAAGTTAACGTAAGTTTTTCTGCCATTTGAAACTGAGCTACTCGGAGGAAGGTAGCTGATCAGTGATATATAACATTAAGTATCCTGTTTTCTTGCTTATTTTTATGAGTTATTTATAGCACTTTTATTGTCTGCATATACATTTCTAGCTAATTTCACTGTGTGTGAGGTATTAAATAGTAATTTTCTACAATTGTTAAGCATCTGGTTGGATTTGTTTGTTGTTTCCCACCCTCTCTCCCTGTTGGTATACTTTTTCTATACTTGGCGGCTTTGCAGTTGCCCGCCCCTACTGTAAATTTGATCTGGGACACTCCTCCCAGTCTAGTGTCATTACCTCATTTTACCTAATCCAGGGAGAACATTTGAGAAGGCTAACCCACTTAGTTTTGGCTCCTCCTTTCCACTTTCCACAAAACATTTTTTTTCTAAGCTTATTTCCTGCCTTTCCTGTAAGTCGTCTACTCCAAATTCAGATTTGCTGTATCCAGGACTGTTTGTAATCTTCTGAGCCTCCAAGCCTTTCTGTGTTGGAGGGAAGCCTTCTAGCTTAATTTTGTTTATTAGAACTAGCCAATTTTCTAGTTTCAGCACTCAAATCTGTTTCTTTGAGCTCAGCACTTGTTCAGAACGCATTGTAAGCACTAAATAAGCTACAAATTACTGCAGCACTCAACTTTCCTCACTAGTCTAGAGGAAAACAGTTTTTAGTACTTAATAAATAAGCACCTATCCAGGCATGTCTAAGGGTCAGCTCCTGGTGTTTTCTCCTGTCTACCTGATGAATCAGGGCATCTTGGAGCAATGCAGCAATTGCCTCATGTACAGAGACAACCCTCTCCTCCTACCACCCAACACTAAAACCTGTGAGAGATGCACTTGTATAGCCAAACTGGAAGCAAAGCTCTCTTCACCCAAGACTGGACTAGACAGTCAAGAGAAGAAGGTAAACACTTGCACCACACCACACTCATCACATAGTCCCTCAAAACCTACACCACCAAACACAGGAACACAAAACACACACCTACATTCGCGGAGGCTCTTAGTAAAAATCTACCCAAGCAGCAGGGACCTCCAAAGCAGAAACGGAAGAAACCTCCACTCCCCCAACACAACCCATATGACACACAGCCCACAAACTCAGTGTGCCACTCAACCACAGCCCATAAGGCATAACAACGTACCCAACACTCTAGTCATAGGTGACTGTATACTCAGGCACACTGATGTTCTACTCACCAGGCTAAAGAAGGAGAAAGTTACTGTCAGTTGCCTGTCAGGTGCCAGGATCCGCCACATAATGCACGCACTCAAGTCACTCCACAACAAGTACAAATATGACTCTGTCATTGTCCACATTGGTGTGAATGACCTGAGATGTACTTCCCTGGACTACATGAAAAGAGACATGGAGGAGCTGTCCCATCTTGTAGCCCAGGCAGGTATGACCCTAGCCCTGAGTAGCATCCTGCCATCACCCAGAATGAGACCACAGTACAAGGACAAAATGATTGACTTTAACAATTGGCTAAGCTTCTGGTGTCATTCTAAGGGGATCCAGTATCTGTCTGCCTGGGATGACATGATCGACAAACCACGATGCTTTGCCAGAGATGGCCTGCACCTGTCGCCCTTTGGATTCCGGACACTAGCTAAGGCTCTTGCCACCCCTATAGTGCCATTTTTAGGCAAGGTTCAAATGACAAATTCACTACTGTAACAGGTACAAACAAGCAAAATCTGAGGGTAATGCTACTTAATGCTAGAAATCTAAACCTCGAAATGCACTCACTCGAGGCACTCCTTAAAATGGAAAACATCGACATCTGTGCAGTGACAGAGACCTGGTTCAAGGCTTCAGAGATCACTCCTGCATTACCAGGCTATAATTCATACCACACCTTCCAACCACCTAATCTGGACCGAAACACTAAAGGCGGAGGCGTGTCCATATTCATTAAGGATATCCACACCTCCAGGCTAGTTGCTCAGCATAATGCATCCGAGATTATCCAAGTGCAACTAACTCTGGGCAAGGCCGCAATCCAAATTGTAGCATGCTACAGATCCCCCACCATGCCCCAGGATTCCTACTCCTCATTTCTGGATACACTGGAAAATATTAGGGTACCACCTAACACCCTAATAATAAGCGATTTCAACTACCCCACCATTAACTGGGAAAACTACTCATGTACCATCACTTGTGCTCAACATTTTCAGTAATTCATAAATTCCAACGCCTTGGATCATCTTATCCACACCCCCACTAGGGGCAGCAATATCCTAGACCTGATCATTACCAACATGGGCAACTGGTGTTCCACACCAGAGGTCAGTTCCTTGTTGGTCAGATCCAACCACAAGGTAATCACCCTAGACATCCACATCCCACCCCCACCCCCCATTAGGAAAACCACTGTAAAAAATTTCTCCAAAGCCAACTTCACGCTTCTTAAAACAGAAGTGTCAAACTTCATGACACCCATGCTGACGGACAATAGAGGTATGACTGCTGAATCCTATACAAATGCAATTTATAAGCACTTACATGAGTGCATGGATCATGCAATCTCTCACAGAACCAAGATGCTATCCTCCAAAAAAAGGAAGCCAATATGGTGGTCTCCTGCCATAAACAAACTCTACAACAGAAGAAAGAAACTGTTGCAAAAAAAGAGTAAAATCCCATGACTGGAGGAACTCCGTGGTCAGCCTAAGTAAGAAGCTGAGATCCCTCATAAAATCCTCCAAAGCTAGTTACGAAAACAAAATATGCCACTGATTCTAAAGACAACCACAAAACATTCTATAGCTATCTCAAGAATCTCAATGGCAACACTCAGATCTGCTCTGAGTTACAGCACAATGGCATTAAATATACAGAATCAACTGATATTGCCAACATCCTGGCAGATAGGTTCAGTGCTAACTTTACCCCTCTCTCATCCCCTAAAGGGCCCATCTCTATACTGGAACAATGCAAAGTTCCTGTAATCACGGCTGCACAAGTAAAAAGTACACTCTCCAAAGCCAAGAATACAGCATCCATGGGACCTGACAACATCCCAGGCTGCGTTCTACATGAACTACAGAACGAACTGGCACCCCACCTAAGTACCATGTTCGATCATAGCCTCATCTCAGGCTTTGTGCTCACTGAATGGTGCACAGCAATGGTTATCCCACTCCACAAAGGGGAAGCCACCACGGACCCTGGGAACTACCACCCTAACAGCCTGACGAGCCTGGTCTGCAAGGCTATGGAATGTATCATCATGGAACTTATAAACCATGACATTGGTAATCTTCAGACTCTGTACCCTACCCAGTTCGGGTTTGTAAAAGGCAGATCATGTCGCCTACACCTGATAGACTTCTTTGAAGTGGTCACCAGAGCCGTAGATGAGGGTAAGGTGGTTCACACAGCTTATCTAGATCTCGCCAAAGCTTTCAACACCATCCTCCACTCTGGAATTATAGATAAACTCACTAAACTAGGTATAAATCCCTATGTCATAAGATGGGTTGCCAACTGGCTGACAGAACCGACACTGTGAAAGTAGCAGACTCCAAATCCAACTTCAGACCAGTGACAAGTGGAGTACCACAGGGTTCAGTCCTGGGTCCTCTCCTGTTTGGTATCTACTTCTCTGAAATACAGGCTAACACAGAAGGTCTTTGGCTAACAAAGTTCGCAGATGACTACAAACTAGGAGCCATAATCAAAACTCCTAACAATGTGGACATCTTACAAAAGGGCCTCATTGAGACAGATGCGTGGTGTCAAAGCCATGGCCTCAAGCTCAATGCCAAAAAGTGCATTGTCATCCCTTTTGGTAAAAGCTTTGTACCCATGAACTATCACATAGGCGATAGTTTACTTAACACTGAACGTGTGATAAGAGACCTTGGGACACAGGTGGACAGTAGTCTCTCCATTGGTAATCACATCGCCACAGTAGTCAGGAAATCCTTCTACGTGGCACACCTCATCACAAAATGTTTCTCATCCAGGAAAAAAGAGGTGATTGTTCCCTTCTACTCATCACTCAGACCCATTATAGAGTATAACACCCCTTTTGGTATGTACCTCACAAGACATCTACAACAACTGGAAAGGCTGCAGAAATACCTCACAAAAAGGATTACCGGCCTCAAACAGATGTCCTACGCAGACCGTCTCAAAAAACTCCAGCTTTACTATGTCGCATACCGTCTACTCAGAGGCGATCTCTGCCTAACATACAAAGCTATGTCAAACCCAGAGCAATTGGACATGCTCCACTTAAAGAAATCCCAATCCCTCCGAGCTACACACTCTAGGGACCTAAACCTTGTCACCACAATAAACAGAACATGGTGGAGGGATAGATTCCTGTCCCAGAGACTTCCCATTGTCTGGAACAAACTACCTATCTGTATCAAACAAAGTTCCTCATTAGCACTCTTCAAGAAAAATCTTGATGATTGGATGGGTGATAGGAAATTCACCCCAGGGATCACTTCTGTGGCTCTGCTTGACAGGGGCACAGGAAAATAATTTTCTTGGGTGGGAAAAGCCCGGGTAGCATTTGGCTAGGCTTATATAGGCCCTAGGGCCAATAGCCTAGTACCTACATATGAACCTATTACAGTTGTATCATTTCATGTTTCCGTCTTACTGACACTTCAAGATATATGGGGGTGTTAATCGTTATAGTGTGAATCTTTCTAAGTGACAGTTGTTGTTTTCTTGCTATGTTATTTCTTACATGCACATAATGGCTTTGAATCTAAGTAATGGTTTTGTTTGCTTTAGATGTGGAGCATTTCTGTCTGTGTGTGTATTGTCCAGACATATTGTGTGCTGTTACTGACAAGCATGCATGTGTTACAACAGATTTCACTGTGCTCTCACACATATTTTCTTTAAATATGTGTCACTGTACAAGTGGGTGTACTATTTGGGAAACACGCTCAAGGCAGTTCCATGAATTATCCTAGATTATTGCCATCTATGTATTACAATGATTTCAGTGCTTCACATGCCCTTATGTCAGGCATGTGAAATGCACAACTTCACAGGATCTTTTCTGATTGTGATGATCATCTTTACAGGGAAGTACTGTTAGTTTTTTAATTTCAAGACAGTACTCATGTATGGGAATCACTGCTGTTGTTCATTATATATCATATACTTACATTGATGTGTGTGTACACATAGCACATCATTACAGAAATTATATTGTGCAACCGTCATTGTTCACTGATGTTTGCATACCTTTCTAGATACTGTAACTGCATACTGTTACACACTAATGATATTTATTTATTTTTATTTTACATTTGTTAACCAGGAAATTCCAACTGGACCAGATCCATTTACAGTGGAGGCCCGGGGAGAAAAGCTCCAAAACATTGTTACAAAAAAAAAACAAGAGAAGCAAATTTATACAGTGTTATACAAAGGTCATTTAAATAATACAACATGGAGTTAGACATTTTGCCAGACAAACACTGAAAATATATAAAATAAATTGGAAAAAGACATTTTCCAGGAGAAACAGTCAGGTATTCCACTTAATGTGCAGGTGTACAATGATTGTAACAAAAAGAGGAGAAATCGCCTGCTATGAGAAGTAGCAACTAATAGTCAGAGTCATTGGCTGGGTTTAATACTGTAGAGGGTTAATGTGAGTAGCTTGGAAGTTAGAAAAAGAAGGGGGGAGATGGGAGAATAAAGGTTAAGTGATACAAGGACATAATCAGGTATTTAGTAGATGTGATCTGAGGGAGTTTTTGAATTGTAGGGTGGTAGAGGCAGTGGTCAGAGAATGGGGGAGGGAATTCCAGTTTTTAGCAATGGTGTGGGAAAAGAGCGCTTTGCCTGCAATATTGTTTGCCCTGGAGATGCAGAGGAGAGATGTGTCACTTGATCGGAGATGCCAATTTGCAGTGTAATGGGTAAGAAGACTGGATATAGATGGGGTTTTGTCAGGATACTTAAGGATGTTATATGCAGTAACTAGCTGGTAATAGTTGGGATAACTCTAGCCGTTTTAGTTCTTTTAGTGCAACACAGTAATATGTTCAATAACTGGAGTTTGTAGCAAACGTGGCTATCTTATTGTAACAGCATTCTAGCTTGTTTACGTCAGTTTTTCAAATATGGGTGAAAATAGGTGCTGCGTACAGTCATGTGGACAGAAGGTGACTCTGGGCAAGGGTAACTCTTGCTTGGTGTGAGAGAAAGTTTTTGTGCTTATATAGTGCGCCTATTTTTTTTTGTGAACCAATTTGATGGTTTGTGAGATGTGGATATCAAAGTGAAGATTGTTGTCAATTTCAATACTAAGAAGTTTGGTGTGGTCAGAAGGGGAGTTGGTGGTGCCATTTTTAGATGTGATGGAGAAGGAGAAGGGAGCTTTTGATTTATTAGGGGAAAATAGTAGTAGTTTTGTCTTATTGGGGTTTAGGATTAGTTGGATACCTGAGATTCATTTTTCTACAGTTAAGTTGCTGTAGAATGGTGGGAGATGAGGCAGTGCAGATCAGGGTTCAATCATCTGCGTATTGAATAAGTGTGCCATGCTGGGTAGAGATATTCAGGTTGTTTGTGAAAACAAAAAAGAGAAGTGGGCCCAGTATAGAGCCTTGTGGGACTCCTATGGTAGTTGGAAGTTGAGGGGATAGTGCTCCTTGCCTTTGGACAGATTGTTGCCTGTCAGATAGGTAGCTTCTGAACCAGGCTATGGTAGATGGGGAGAAATATAGTGAGGCTAGAGAATCTAGCATGTGGTTAGATGACAGTTTATAGTAGATTATAAACAGTTTTTAAATTCTACTTTAATTTTATCCCACTCCCTAGCTATACTTCCAGAAGAAATTTCTATCTTCTCTGATATCTCCTGAATAATTTCAACTGTCCATTCCTTAAATTCCTGTTTTCTCAACAAATAGGTGGTAAAGTGCCAATGTCTCATTTTATTTCATTACCCTGTGTTTTTATTTTAGTTATTATTGGTGCATGATCTGAAATAGTTATTGGGTGCATATCAAGACCTTCAATTAAATAGACATGTTCCTATGAAATGCAAATTCTGTCTAGCCTTGCCCAGTTTTTGTACACTGGGGAATAATATTTAAATTCACTCTGAACTCCTAGTACTGAATTCACATCTTTCGTGCCAAATATTTTCATAAATTTCTTAAAAAAATCTAGCCTCCTTTGTTATATTTTCCCTTCTGGGCCCCCCAGACACATCTTCACTGTTGCAAATCAAATTCCAGTCCCCACCTACAAGTAATGTTTCTTGCTGAAAGCTGATTATTTTTCCCAGAATGTTCTTAAGCTCCTTTATAGCAGTTTTCGGTGGAATGTGAATACATGCCAGTGTAACCCTTCTCCCTTGCCAGTAGCCCCTTAGATCGGCCATTGTCTTTTATATTTTTTTCTATTATTATTGGAGCCCCTCCTGCAATTAATATAAGTACTCCTCTGTTCCTTTGCCCCAGGGGTTCTGCTGAGTAACCATCCTCACATGTTCAGTTATTTCCAAGTGTGTCTCCTGCAGCATAGCTACTTGCACTCTACATTTTTTAATATTGTTCACTAATCTCTCTTTTTTGTATTTATCTGTGAGACCTTGAATGTTTAAGGATATTATAGAAAGAATCATATTCTTGAGGGATTATTATTCCCACCATTTATATAAAACAGCTTTTTGTTAACTGTCTGGTACCAGCTTTTATGTTAAATGCATGCATGATTTAGCAGGTTAATCTTTATACAACTGTTTCTTGTCATCTCCATTTGAGCCTATGTCACATTTGCAGAATTTTTTGTTTTATTGAAAACCCTCAAACAATAATACACCCCCCATACCCCCCAAAACTATTAACTTAATAATAACACACAAAACTATGTACATAATAAGAATAAACGTTCTAAACAGTCACACCACAGGCTAGAGACAACCAAAGAGAAAGGCCATTCATGCTAAGACACACGATACAGCCTGTGCTTTTAAGTGCTGTCTGGTTTTGCCTTATCTTTTTAGCTCTCCCAGCTAAGAAAACACTTAAATGCTTTCAGTAAACATTTTTCTCCAAGCCATTTCTCTTTATCAGATTGTCTTCTGGTGACATGCAAACCAGATAAACTACTAACTTGTTTACCAGAAAAATAAACGTATAATATTCAATATTGTCTTCCATTTATATGCTTTGTAGTAAACTTGTTACTGAACAAATCCTCGGGTTAACCCAATAATTTCCTTATGCAAGCATGACAAAAATCGCACAAATGTTTCTTTTGCTATGTTCTCTTAACCAGACCTTTCCTCTCTCCCTTTTCCCACCACATTGTAGTGCCTACATTTCTTAAAACTGAACAAGGAAAAAGAGAGAAAAAAAGGAGAAAAAGAAAAAAAACAAAGACAGCTGTTTATGTTAGTATTCCCATCACATTAAAAAAGAACTAACAAAACTTTACTTCATAGCCTGCTAAGAAAATCATGGAACGTTTAAACATTGCCATTAAGAAAAAAAAAATGTTTTACTTACAGTAAACTTTCTCCCTTCTCCTTCCCTCTCCATAGTAGTTCTCTGAAGACTAATGACATAATGTAGGGCATATGTTTTAGAGTCCCCTACATGTTTAACAAAGTCCACAAAAATCCACTATTTCCAAATCCTTTTGTTCTGCAATATTTCACAGATATAATTACTGCTTTGTAAACCCACATTTGTCTTTTCCAAGTTACAGATTTTATTCTCCAAACATTAATAACATGAAGCAGGGAATATGCTTTAACGTCCTCCACAAGTTTAACAAAGTCTAAGGAAGTCCAATATTTTCAGATTTTCTTGTTCTGTCATGTATCACAAATAAAATTATTGCTTTATCATCCCACAGTTGTCGATTTCCAAGTTACTTGCTTTAATCCTGTTCATCTCCATCTCCCAAATCCTATCTCTGTTTCATTTCCAAAATATTCCTGATTCTTCTAGTTGATTCTTATATTTTCTTCCTTCTTTCAGGCAACTGAAACAGTGGGAAAAGATTTCACAGGCTCAGTCTCTCTGTAGTCCTTATCACCAGAAGAACACAAAGCAGAACCTCCTTCTGATTCACAGCTCACCCTTTGTTGGACAAAGTTATGTATTTCCTCCTTAGCATGTACTTCATCAAAAAATGATTATGTGCCTCTAGGGAAAAACACTTTGAAGTTGACTGGGTACAGCAGTTTGAATCTAATGCCTGCTTTTCGACATTCCCTAAGTTGTTGTTGTTGTGTCTTTCGGCTTTTCCCGGTTAGGGGTCGCCACAGCGGAACTCCGGTCCGCTAATGATTGGCAGTTGATTTTTACGTGCCGAGTTGCCGGCCCTGACGCACGACCTTCAACGAAGGTACGCCCATTCATGCATGTCTCCACACAGAAGACGCTCTAGCTCCCTAAGTAATGGAATATATTTACTCTTCTTCTGCCTGGTGTAGAGTAATCATTCTCCCCAAACACTCTACTGCTCCCACTATTAGCACTTTATCCTTCTGCGACAGTTTTGTCAGAATCAACTCCTTCTGCTGATAAAACAGTCTAGGTTGTTTTCTAGTAACCAGATTTGGAGCATACACACAATGTGCCCTTTAACAGTTCCTGTTGTGGAATACCAGTCCAGTTACTTCTTTGTGATTTCATAAAATTAATATAGTCTGTTCCTTCCAACTTCTCTGGTACAGCATAAAATCTCAGGTTCTCCCTACGTGCTCTATATTTTTTGAAATATCTCTTCTTGTGCAGTCTCATATTCAGCCAGCCTTTTCCTCATTTCAGCCTCTGAGTTTTGCAGTTCTGCAACTTTTTCTGAATATCTATATAAAGCTTCTTCCATTTTTCTAGCTTTTTATTGCTTGAGTTGATATACACCAAAAGTGATTCATTTATTTTAACCAAGTCTGTGTGCAGCTGCTTTCTACTCTCCTCTAGGTTACAGGAAGTCATGTCTGGAACTTTTACTGCTTCTTGCTGAACAACTGCAGTACTTCTCTCAGTCTGTGCTTCTTTCTCACATTTTGTAGCTGATTTTCCTCCAGGTCCTTTATATTTCTTTTTTTCCTGGCATGCAGGCAGTGCACTTACTAGCCAGTTACTGAAATTTACCCAGAAATCTAGGTCCACTGGCCTTCCTTGCTAAGTTACTGTTTTCAGACTGGAAGAGTCAGAATTAAGCTGTTACTCAATGTGCAGCCATCTTGGAAAAGTCCTTCTGACATGTACACTGATGTCTCCTAACTCTGTTCTGTTACAGTTCCACTACACATAGTACTACTAACAGTTTTTCTTACACAAACACCATACAGTCAGTGAAGTATATGATGTGTGTTCCTCTCCAATGAGATCATGATGTCATCTGACTCATTTCTTCAACTGCATTACCACATTACATATTTAATGGACATATTACGGATGTGTTGTCCATCACAATCTGCCTGACATAGTTTGGGTTGGAAGTTGTGACAATAACAATACAGATTTATTTATTATTATTTATTTTTATTTTACATTTGTTGACCGGGCTAGTCCAACTGGATAATTTCCATTTTCAGTGGAGGCCCGGGGAGAAAAGCTCCAAGATTAAAACAAGGTTATAAAAATTAAACATTTACAATAATTACCTGTGTTACAGACATTGAGCAACAATGCTTACATCTTAGTCTAGGTCAAGTAATAAAACGACATAGTACTATCCACATATTGAGAGAGACAGTCATTCTTTACAGTACAATTATGTGAGGATGGGATATTACATATTTTATAGGTTCATAGGTTCATAGGTTCATACTAGGCTATCTGCCCGAGGGCATTTACAAGCCTAGCCCATCGTTTTGTGGCTTACACCACCCCTTTAGTATGGGGAACTATACCCATTATTTTTCTGTGCCTCTGTCGAGCAGTGACACTGAGGTAATCCCTGGGGTATATCTGCGATCTCCCATCCATTGGTCAAGATTTCTCTTGAACAAGGCCAGCGAGGTGCTCTGCCTCACATGTACCGGGATTTTGTTCCACAGCATAGGGAGTCTTTGGGTGATGAATCTATCCCTCCAGCACGTCCTATTAATAGCCGTGTCAAGGTTTAAGTCTCCCGCCTTGTGGCTCTGATGGATCTAGATTTTTGAGGTGAAGCATATTCATCAAATCTGGGTTTGACATGGCCTTGTATGTTAGGCAAAGGTCACCTCTGAGCAAGCGTGGCGACTGAATAGAGCTGGAGTTCTTTCAGTCGGGCAGCATAGGACAGATTTTTGAGACCCTTTATCCTTTTGGTGAGGAACTTTTGTGGCCTCTCCAGCTGCTGCAAGTGTCGGGTCAGATACATTCGAATGGGGCATTGTACTCAATCATTGGTCTAATGAGTGATGAGTAAAGGGAGACTATGACCTCCCTTGATCTAGATGAGAATCCCTTCATGATAAGGTGGGCAATGTAGAAGGTCTTCCTAACTACTTTAGCTACATGGGTGTCGAATGACAGACTACTATCAACCTGGGTCCCCAGGTCCCTGATAACTTCTTCTGTGCTCAGTGGATTGCCACCTATTTGGTAGCTAGGGGTAACCTTGTTTTTCCCGAAGGGTATGACTATGCATTTTTTGGCATTTATCTTTACGCCGTGGCTCTGGCACCACTTATCCAGCTCTGTGAGATCCTGCTGAAGGATATCTGTGTCAGATGTGTTTTCTACTATGGCACCCAGTTTGCAGTCATCTGCAAACTTTGTCAGCCATAACCCTCCTGTGTTTGCTTGTACTTCGGAAAAGTAGATGCCAAACAAGAGTGGGCCCAGGACTGAGCCCTGTGGGACACCACTTGTGACAGGCTTTGAGTCTGACATGGCGCCAGCAGCTCTGACCCTGTGGGTTCTGTCACTCAGCCAGTTTGCAACCCATCTTGTGATGTATGGGTTGACATTTAAGCTGATGAGTTTTTCAATGATACCCGAATGGGGTATTGTATCGAAGGCCTTAGCCAGATCGAGGTAGGCTGTATGGACTGCCTTTCCCTCATCAATGGCTTTGGTGACTGTTTCAAAAAGTCAACCAAGTTTAAAAGGCATGATCTGCCTTTGACAAAGCCAAACTGGGTTGGATCCAAAGTCTGCAAATTCCCTATGTCTTTATTTATGAGGTCCATTATGATCCTCTCCATGGCTTTGCAGATAAGGCTTGTCAAGCTAATGGGCCGGTAATTTCCAGGGTCGGTGGAGGCACCGCCTTTGTGAAGTGGTACCACAGTTGCAGTGCGCCACTCCTGGGTAACGTATCCAGAGGTAAGACTTTGATTAAACAGCTGTCCTAGCTGTGGGTTTAATTCCTCATTGAGTTCATGGAGCACACAGCCGGGGACACCATCAGGTCCCATGGATGCTGTGTTTTTGCTTTGGAGAGAGCAGTTCTCACTTGGGCGCTGGAGATGTTTGGGGGCTGCAATCGCTTTGGTATAGATATCTCTCCTTTGGGGAGAAGTTTGCACTGAACCTGTCAGCCAGTATGTTGGCAATGTCTGTAGGATCAGTAATCTTCACATCATTTTGAACTAGCTCTGAGCATATCTGGGAGTTTCCTCCCAGGTTTCTAACATAGCTAAAGAAGGCCTTATGATTGTCTTTTGAGTCTTTAGCTATTTTTCTCTCGAAATTTGCTTTGGATGATTTTATGAGAGCTCTTAGTTTTTTACTTATAGTGATCAAGGGTGTCTTACCTTTTAAGGATTTTGCTCTATCTTGTAGTAGCTTCCTCCTTTTGTTGTAGAGTTTGTTTATGGCTGGGGTCCACCAGACTGGACGCTTGCCTTTGGTACAAAGAGTCTTTGTTTTGCTTGGGATTGCCTTATCCATGCAGTCCTGCAGGTGCTGGTAGAAGGCATTTGTAAGTGATTCAGCGGCTTGAGTACTGTTTTCCGCCTCGGGGCCTTAAAGGAGACCACACTAGTCTTTAGAAGTGTGAAGTCGGCTTTTGAGAAGTTCTTTACTGTGGTCTTTTTTATTTGGGGTGGGGTGGGATGAGAACCTCCAGCGAGATTAGTTTGTGGTCTGATCTCACCAGTGAGGGGTACACCTCCGGTGTTGAACATTGTGCTCCCATGTTCGTGATGATGAGATCAAGTATGTTATCTCCTCTTGTGGGGATGGTGACTAGTTGTTCCATGGCATTTGAGTTTATGAATTCCAGGAACTTTTGGGCTAGGGTGTTTGGGCTTGAGTAGTGTTCCCAGTCTATATTAGGGTAATTGAAGTCACCTAGTATGATGGTGTTTGGTGATACATTTATCCCCTCTAGTGTTTTCAGGAAGGCCATGTGAGGTTCCTGAGTTTGTGAGGGTGGCCTGTAACATGCTACAATTTGCAGAGCAGTCTTGCCTATGGTTAATTGCACCTGGATGGTCTCCGATGCATCGTACGCATGCATTAAACTGTATATACATAGTTGTAAAGGACATTTGTGTTTTTTTTTTTTTTTTTTTAGCAGTACAGTCATTGGGTCCTTTGATATCCCAGAGAAAGATTGCAATTTAGAATTCTGGGAATATGATAGTGGATATGACAGATGGAGTAATGCTCATCATAGTGAATAATAATTCTGTACTCAGTTTCTGGACCTGTTGTATTATTACATGTATTGCTGTTATCTACTGCCATTATTGCTTTTTGTTGCTATACTGATGAGTACTGTCATGTTACAGAGACCCACACTCTCTCTGCCAGTCTTCCATGCTTGACCTCTGCCAGTGTATTTCGACTCTGAGGACAAGGAAGGACAGCAAGATAGTGGTGATGACAATGTGGGACTGGGACCAGCAGGGGCCATTGTTCCAGCAGACCAACAATGAAGATTACATCCAGCATGCCAGCCAGATGACCTCAGGACCAGAAAGGTAATGTGGTCATGGATGTCTTCATGACACAGATGCAGGCCATGCATAACTCATTTCAGGAAACAGAGAGACAAATCATTTTTGATGTTTGTTCAGTCAAGGAGGGCCCTCTGGACTGTAAGTATTGTCTATGTGCTCCACTCATGTCATGCTACCACCATGGTGTATTCCTAGTTGGTAATCTTTCATTACTAAGTGTACTTTTATGCACACATCTCATACTCTAGTTATGCTTGTAGCAGGCATCTTGCAATGCACACTACACAATCAGGATCATATGGGGCAATATCACTTACCTGCATTATGACATGTTCAAATATATTGCTGCCATTATCACCATCACATCATATGCTGTAATTTATACTGACAGTATTACAGAAATGCAGGCAAATTATTCTAGTACTTTGCATACAGTGTCACATGAGATTGTTATTTATGATCCCATATGACCTTGTATGTGAAGTATTTCTGATGCAGGCTGCAGTCTGCCAGAGTCACACATTAACCCCTATTTCACCTGCTGGATTGCCAGTTGGCTCATAGATAGGACACAGATAATCAAAATAGGGGCAGTTACCTTCACAAAGAGACCAGTCACCAGTGGAGTTCCCCCAGGGTTCTCTGCTGGGGCCTCTTCTGAAGTAAAAGTCATTACCAAAGGGCTCTGGCTGACTATGTTTGCAGATGACTGCTAACTAAGCAGTCAGGAATCCCCAAATGTCTTAGCCATCCTGCAGGATATTTTGTCCCAAATAAATAACTGGTGCCAAAATAATGGATTGAAACTAAATGCCAAAAATGCGTTATTGTATCCTTTGTGAAGTTATCTATCCCAGGGAACTAACACATTTACAATATGCCCATAAAAATTGACCCAGTTGTTCAGGACCTGGGAACTTATTTAGACAGTGATCTAACTTTTAACCAACATGTGTCTGAGTCTAGATCTAGGTATGTTGTCACCATTTACACAGCCCTCATTAGGCCAGTCATTGAATATACTGCTCCCTTTGACAAGTATATGTCCAGACACATACAACAACTGGGACACCCACAGAGATACCTTAATAAAAGGATACAAGGCCTAAGCAACATGTGCTACAAGGACCAACTCAAAGCCCTTTCACTATACTTAGTATTCCACAGACTGCAAACAGAACTTATCAGAGAAGAACCCCCACTTTTCACCTCTGATCCCTCATACATCCTCATAATAAACCTTACTATTGTGTCTGATATACAAGACATCCTCTGACCCATTAATGATGAATTTACTGCACATCAGCAAGTCAAATGGCATTAGAAATACTCATGGTTTGAAGGGACAGGTGCAACTCACAGAAGGTACCACTGCTCTGGAACAGACGCCCCAGCCAAATAAAAGAAAATGTCCATGTCCATGTCCATTTTCAAGCACAAATTAGATCTATGGAGGGGAGACAGAAAATTTACCCTAGGACTGCCCCCTATACTATTAATGGACACTGGCAGCTCCTAAATGCTTGTCTCATGCAAGGGTACCCTCAAATAATATATGGTATGATCCCAATTATTCTTATTAGGGGTAACATATATCAATTAATTAATTATCAAACATTGGATGGGTAAGGCCAATCTATAACCAAATGTGACAGGTTATTTTGAGCATAAAAAGGAAAACTGGACAGTTTTAAAATGGCCTGCAAGGGCAGCTAGCACAGTATTTATCTGTGAACCTATGACAATGCACAGGTGACTACATAAAAAGGTGATGGCATATGACATCTTTGGCCCAAAACACCTGCTAAGTTTTATGACAGTCCACATACATATCACTGGGCCACTCTCCTGTGAATATATTCACATGGTTAATATATGTGTATACTTTGCACATATTGTTACAGTGTTGGTATTCTGCATATCTTTTGACATAGGTCTATATCAGTGTATTTGCTACACTTGTGACAATGGTGTGACAGATTCCCATTGGCACTCTGACCTTGTATGTGATGTTTTTGGTACTTGGGTGTGTCTTATTGCCTTCTGCTCTTATATATGTTTTGGTTGTTCATCTCTGTGTACTCTGCTTCACTGATATATAGCGTCATTGACAAGGACTGACATTTAACATTTTGATTGTCATATTAAGGCAGTATCATATTAATGACACTTATTGTTCAGCTTTGTTATTATGGTACAACACTGTATTTTGCCTATGCCTTTTTTTTAAACAAAAAAACGTCTTTACTGAATTACCACTTATAACAAAGGCAATCATATATTTATATAAACGAAAACAAACTATAATGACATATCTTCAGTTGCAAACATTACGCATCATATATAATCTTCTATACAGTCAAAGATTACAAAGCTCATTCAGCTCCTGCCTTCCCCTTAAATTTCATTTCTCCTCTAAAACATTATTTTGTATGTATTATTCTCACAATTCCAATTTTCTTTTGTAATTTGCTCCTACCCATTTCTAAAGATCCCATTCCAAGTTCTTTTATCTCTCTTACTATATTCACTACCTCTAGTACTGTTTGTTTAGACCTTGATTTCCATTTTCTAGTAATTGCTTTTTTTGGCAGCCACCAGAATTAAACTCAGCAAGAATACAAGGCCTTACTATCTCTACATAATTCTGATTCTCTAAAACAGCTCAAAAAATAATTTCCATAGTTAAACCAATTTGCTCACCCAATATTTCTGATGGAGTATTTTGCAGGGAATTTTCAAAGTTTGCCAACTCATTACGCCCTCAAAAAAAAAGTGCTCTCAATTATCAATTTCTTCCCTATCACACCCCGAATATTTACAATCTATCTGAGGAAAACTTCTTTGCAGTTGGCTTGGGGTATAAAAATACCTATGCAGACATGTCCAAACAAATATTCTAAATCTTCTAGACTTTGTTGCATAGTTGGGAGCCATTCATATATCCTTCTATTATTTCTTTTTGAATTGCTTATCCAATCGCGCTTCCCAATCCTTTCTAACCTCCTCTGATTGATTCCTATAGTTATCATTCAATATTTTACATGCCCTACTAATTGTCCATTTTTTTAAAGTAGCTTTTATTCTAGATTCTACTAAAACCCAGTGCTGGTCTATCACTTAGGATCCCCCTATTCCTTTCCATTTCCCTATACCCTAATATCAATCCTTGATAGGGATGGCAATCTCTAGCCTGCAGTTCAAATGTATTCTTGGCCTCTTCCCATTTTATTACCTTTCCTTCACTAATTACTTCCTCCCAATACCTTGGTTCCTTTGCTAGTTTTCTCCAGTAAACTACAGCCATCTCTTGCCTTTTATCTGCACCCCTAACTGCAGTCATTAATATCGGCAGAATCTCCTTTCTCCATTCCTGTGTGTAGTTCTTAGAATACTTTCTGCTGCAGTACAGTTATTGTTATTCTCCTTAAGGATCTGTATTCAGAATCACAGTCTGTCTATTTCTTGAGCTTCCCCCCCATTTCATCATCACCAATTTCCACTTTGAATTATAGTTTTCTACTTGTGCTATATATATAGGAACCTTAACTGTCTATCTCTGAAATACCCCTTCAAATCTGGTAATCTCAATCCACCTTGTTCTATTGGAAGGATTAGCTTAACTCACTTCACTCTTGCCCTCGTCCCCTCACACATAAAATCTTTCAACTCTTTATTAATTGCTATCCACAACTGCTCCTTTTGTTGATAAAAAATATGCATGACCTGTATATAAAACTAAAGGGACAAAAAACATTTTCACTGCTTCTATCTTGCTATCCATAAACATAAAACAGAGCTTCCAGTTTCCCAGTTTTGCATTATCTTTTGTTTAGTCTTTATACATATCCTTAGGGGCCATAACAGAATAATTTTACCCATAGTATTAAGTACTTCATTTTATTCTGTCCCCATAAATATGGCTATTGGTGAACCAATTCATGTGTGGGTATGTAGTTTACAGCTATTGCCTTTGTTTTATCTTCATTCATTTTATATCCTGAAAAGACTTGAAATGGTCTCAGAATGTTCCACAACACTGAAATGTCCTTTTCTGATTTTATCAGGTACAAAATATTATAATCTGAAAATAAAGCCAACTTTTCTTGATTACCATACTAATTATATCCTTGAATTTCTGAGTCACTTATTTTCTTTACCAATGGTTCTAAATATAATGCAAATAACAAAGGGGAGAGAGGACACCCCTGCTTGGTTCCTCTGCTCAAGCAGAACTTATCAGAGAGGAACCCCCCACTTTAATTTTCACCCCTGATCCCTCGTATATCCTCTGAATAAACTGTATTATTGTGTCAGGGACTGCAAATGCTTCCATTGCCCTGCTCATAAAATCCCAGCTTACTTTATCGAATGCTTTCTCTGCTTCAAGACAGAGTAACACTGGAGGTATTTTCTTGCATTCTGCTTCCCCTCTGGATCATCATTGTTCTATTAATGTTGTCAAATGTTAGCCTCTCCTTCAGAAAGTCACATTGATCCATATCTATCATTTTTGGCATTACCTTTGAGCCGTTATAGAAATAAACAATTTATAATCATGGCTGAGAATCGAAATGGGCCTACATGATGCTGGATCTGATGGGTCTTTACCATCTTTAGGTATTACACCTACCACAGCTTTCTTCCAGGATGTTTCTCCGTTTAACATACTGTTAAACAAAACCTTCCAGATCTTTTTCACTTTCTTATATCCTAGCTTCCAAACTTCCACAGGAATACCATCTATTCTTGGAAAGTTTCCTGTAGCATTATTGGTTAGAACATCACCATTTTATCTCATCTCCTCCTATCCTGTTAGTAATTGAGCCACATCTACCTCTAACTTTGGTATATTTAATTCTTCCATAAACATTTCCATCTGTACTTTTTCTTGACTTCCACATTTCTCTGCTTTATACAGATTTTCATAAAATTTCCAAAAATATTTCCAATACCTCTATAGGACCCCCACTTATTTTTCTTCCCTAGTTACATCTTCTGGTTATAGGCTCCGTAAGAATATTGCACCTATAACTTGTCTTCTGACATGTGTACATCTTTGCTGCCACACATTTACATACCTGTGTGGTTTTCATTCTGCATAACATAGGTTCATAGGTAGGTACTAGGCTATCTGCCCGAAGGCAATTATAAGCCTAGCCGGAATGTGTTGGCTTTCGCCGCCCTCTTAGATTAGTTCCCTGTGCCTCTGCCCAGCAGAGCCATTGAAGTGATCCCTGGGGTAAACTTTCTGTTTCCCATCCACTCGTCAAGGTTTCTCTTGAAGAAGGTTAGTGAGGAGCTTTGCCTAATGTAGATTGGAATCTTGTTCCAGAGCATGGGAAGTCTGTGGGACAGGAATCTATCCCTCCAGCACGTCCTATTTATTGTTGTGGTGAGGTTTAGATCCCTGGAGCATGTGGCTCGAGGGGATATGGTTTTCTTTAAGTGGAGCATGTCCATCAATTCTGGGTTGGACATGGCCTTGTATGTCAGGCAGAGATCACCTCTGAGTAGGCGGTATGCAACAGAGTACAGCTGGAGTTTCTTCAGGTGAGCTGCATAGGGCATCTGCTTGAGGCCAGTGATCCTCTTGGTGAAGAACTTCTGTGGTCTTTCCAGTTGTTGCAGGTGTCTTGTAAGGTACATCCCTAATGGGGCATTGTACTCTATGATGGGTCTGATGAGTGATGTGTAGAGGGGCCCAATGACTTCTTTCAATCTGGATGCAAACCCTTTTGTGATTAGGTGGGCCACATAGATGGATTTTCTAACCACTATGGCAATGTGATTATCAAAGGAGAGGTTACTATCTACTTGGGTCTCCAGATCCCTTATTACGTCTTCCATATTTAGGGGGCTACCACCTATGTGGTAGTTTGTGGGTACTTTGTTCTTTCTAAAGGGGATGACTATGCACTTTTTGGCATTTAGCTTGAGACCATGGTTTTGACACCAGGTATCTGTCTCAGTGAGACCCTTTTGGAGTATGTCTGTGTCAGCCGGAGAGTCAATTATAGCCCCTAAGTTGCAGCCGTCTGTGAACTTGGTGAGCCATAGTTCTTCTGTGCCTGCCTGTACCTCTGAGAAGTATATGCCGAACAGGAGGGGTCCTAGGACTGAGCCCTGGGGAACGCCACTTGTAACAGGTTTAGAATCAGAACTAGCTCCTGCAATTCTCACCATGTGGGTTCTGTCTGTGAGCCAGTTGGCAACCCATCTCGTGACGTAGGGATTTATGTTCAGGCTGGTGAGCTTGTCTATAATACCTGAGTGGGGAATAGTGTCAAAGGCCTTTGTGAGGTCTAGGTAGGCTGTGTGGACCACCTTTCCCTAGTCTATAGCCTTGGTAACTGTCTCAAAGAAGTCCACCAGGTTTAGGAGGCATGATCTGCCCTTAACAAAGCCTAACTGGGTTGGGTCCAGGTTTGGAGGTTTCCAATGTCTCTGTTAATGAGATCCATGATGATGCACTCCATAGCTTTGCAGACCAAGCTAGTCAGGCTTATAGGGCGATAGTTCCCGGGGTCCGTTGTGGCTCCACCTTTGGAGCTGAATAACTGTTGCTGTGCGCCACTCTGTGGGTACACAGCCCGTGGAAAGGCTGAGTTTAAACAGTGCGTTTAGATGAGGGGTTAGTTCATCTTTGAGCTCATGTAGGATGCAGCCTGGGACACCGTTCAGTCCCACTGATGCTGTTTTTTTTGGCTTTGGAAAGGGCTACTTTAACCTGAGTGGCTGTGATTTCAAGGGCACTACATTCTTCTGGTATAGTTATGGGCCCTTTTGGGGGTGAAGTTTGCACTGAACCTGTCTGCCAGGATGTTGGTATATCGGTCGGTTCAGTGTATTTCGTGCCATTCTGCAGTAACTCCGAGCAGGTCTGAGAATTGCCACTTAGATTCTTGACATAGCTAAAGAATGCCTTGTGGTTATCTTTGGAGTCCATGGCAATTTTTCTTTCAAAGCTAACCTTGGATGATTTTATGAGGGAATGTAGTTTCTTGCTGATACTGATCAGGGATGTCTTCCCTTCTTGGGACTTTACTCTTTTCTGTACTAGTTTCCTCCTTTTATTGTATAGTTTGTTTATGGCATGAGTCCACCAGACTGGTTTCCTTTTCTTGGAGGAGTGTGTCTTGGTTTTGTTTGGGATAGTACGATCCATGCATTTTTGTAGGTGCCCATAGAGTGTATTAGTACAGGATTTTGCAGCTTGGACAGCGTTATCCTTTAGCATGGGGGCTTTGTAACTTCCCACCTCGGTCTTAAGTAATGTGTAGTTTGCTTTTGAAAAGTTTTTCACGGTGGTTTCTTTGACCGGGGTGGTGGCGGAATGTGGATATCCAGAGTGATTAGTTTATGGTCACATCTAACCAGTGAGGGGTTGACCTCCGGTGTGGAACACCAGTCGCCCATGTTGGTGATGACCAGGTCCAGTATGCTGTTACCTCTGGTGGGGGTGTAAATCAGTTGATCCAGGGCATTTGAGTTTATAAATTCTAGGAAATGTTTGGCTAGGGAGTTCATACTTGAGTAGTTCTCCCAGTTAATGTTTGGATAATTGAAATCACCCAATATCAGGGTGTTTGGTAGGACCTTTATGTTTCCCAGTGTTTCCAGGAATGCGGAGTGGGGGTTCTGGGACATGGGTGATCTGTAGCAAGCTATAATTTCAATAGCTGTTTTGCCCGTTGTTAGTTGCATGTGGATGATCTCTGAAGCATCGTGCTATGCCACTAACCTGGAGGTGTGGGTATCCTTGATGAATATGGATACTTTCCCGCCTTTTGGATTTTGGTCCGGGTTTTGTGGCCGAAATGTATGGTATGAGTTGTAGCCTGGTAGTGCTGGGGTGCTCTCTGGAGCCTTAAACCAGGTTTCTGTTACTGCACATACATCGATTTTCTCCATACTGAGAAGTGCCTCGAGTGCGTGCATTTTGAGGTTTAGACTTCTGGCATTGAGCAGCATTACCCTCAGTTTTTTGTTACTTGTGCTATTTACGGCGGTGGGTTTGTCTTTTGAGCCTTGCCTAAAAAAGGCACTATGGGGGTGGCAAAAGCCTTGACCAGTATTCGAAATCCTAAGAGTGACAGGTGTGGCTTGTCGAGCATGTCATCCCAGGCTGACAGACACTGGATCCCCTTTTA
This sequence comes from Protopterus annectens, assembly GCF_019279795.1. Classification (NCBI taxonomy): domain Eukaryota; kingdom Metazoa; phylum Chordata; order Ceratodontiformes; family Protopteridae; genus Protopterus; species Protopterus annectens. The sequence continues at coordinate 776,101,854 of NC_056746.1, read as the reverse complement.
ATGACACCAGAAGCTTAGCCAATTGTTGAAATTGATAATTTTTTCTCTATACTGTGGTATTATTCTTGGTGAGGGCACGATGCTGCTCAGGGTCAGGGGCATACCAGCCTGAGCTATGTGATCACAGAGCTCCTACATGTCTCTTCATGTAGTCCAGGGAGGTATGGCTCAGGTCATTCACACCAACATGGACAATGACACAGTCATGTTTGTACTTGTTCTGGAGTGACCTGAGTGCTTGTGTTATGTGGCGGATCCTGGCACCCGACAGGCAACTAACAGTAACCTTCTCCTTGTTCAGCCTAGTGAGTGGGACATCAGTGTGCCTGACTATAGAGTCACCTATTACTAGTGTGTTGGGTATGTTATTTTGCCTTAAGGGCTGTGATTGTGTGGCACACTGGTTTTGTGAAGTATGTGTTTCATGGTTTGTGTTGGGGGGTGGAGGTTGCTTGGATGTCTGCTTTGGAGGTCTCTGTTGCTTTTGCAAATTTTTATTTAGAGCCTCCAAGTATGTTTTTGTGTATTTATGTGTGTTTTTTGCCAGTGCTGGTTTCATAGGTCTATGTGAGACTGGTGGTGTGATGCAAGTAATTCCCTTCTCCTCTTGACTGCCTGGACTAGTCTTGGGTTGAGAGAGCTTAGCCTCCATTTTGGCTGTATAATTGTATTTCTCACATGTATTAGTGTTTAGTGGAAGGAGGAGAGGGTTGTCTGTGTACATGAGGCAATTGTAACATTGCCTCAAAATGCCCAGATTCACCAGTTGGACTGGAGAGTACACCTAAAACCGCCCTTTGGACATGCCTAGATAGGTACAGTGAACTTTTTACTGACTGGCTGGTAAGGTCGAATAGAGAGCCTTGTCCTTCTCTACATGCCTGCATTATCCATTGTTTTGAATGGCTGTACATCTGTATGCCCCTAATAGCAACAATGCACAAATCGATCCTTGTAATGTAATAGTACAAAGGATTATTGCAGACGCAAGTGGTGTGCCATAGTTGTGCATACACAACTATCCTTTGATCAGTCATACACATTTACATGTAATATTATCACGTTTTGTCACCAGGTGTCTTATGTTTGCATGGAAGTATATACAAGTATTTGAAATTCAACCCTAATTTTGTCATGTACCTATGTTAATTGCTGTTTACCTGTCACACATTACTGTGCTGTTTCTGTCATTTGTACATAGATGCACAATGCACATGTCAGACATTGGGCCTTTGCTGCATGCATCTTGCAGGGAAATTACAGCCCATATTGTGCTGGAGACATGCATGTGCATTGTTTTTACTTTGACATGCATGTCCTGTGTTTTTATGTGACTGCTTTTTCAGGCATGCTTTTCCTTATTACTGCGGATGATTTTCCCTTCCCCTTATAGCTTTTTGGTATGTGTTACACATCTACACAGCATATGTAAATGTTTATGTGCACCTCTGTGTACTGTATCATCACTGGCCTGTAGGTGTTCTGTGTTTGTATGACATTCTCCTACCATAATAGACTGTCATATACATGCAGTGCATATCCACACTCTATGGTGGTCATCTTGATGTTTCCACCTCTGTTCAAGTTTTATTTGTACTTCATGCAGTCCCCTGAATACTTTCTATGCTTCCTGCATACCTGTGATTGCACAGGCTTGCATTAGTTAATTTCTCATTCATATGATAATTTATAAAGGATCTGTATAACCATGTGCTCTCTATATGGCAAGTTAACATAGCATGCCATTAGTGGTATGCGTGCTGACTGTTCTGTATGTTCAGCTTGTGTGTGACAGTGGCATGTCACACATCTACACTGCATACCTGAACTCCATCTATGCTGCCTCTGGCATGTAATGTCTACTGTGATGTCAGCATCCCATTTCTCCTGTAGTATAACACTATGTGGTCTCTGTACTTATTGGTTTATTATGCAGCCACAAAACTCTTTTGGTTCAGTACTGCTGTTTGGCTGTGTGCATAGTTGTTTGCTTCTTGCATGCAAGGCTAGAGGTTGTAATTTGATCCTATATTTCTTTTGCTTATGTACTCACCCTTGCTGTTGCTTGGGTTACACTTGCACTGCTGACAGCCTAGTGGATGATAATGTCTGTTGTTAATTGTATTGTACTGCAATGCTGGCAATCATCAGTTAATGTTCTGTGCTCTTGCCTCTATGCCTACCATCAGTCATGCTTCTTTTGGTTTGACTGTCACAGTTTGCAACATCTTGGCACTGCTTTGTGCATTGGTACTTAATGTATTACTTTTGTACACCATGGCTGGTATGCATCACTACCTTGTTACGAATCCTTCCTTAACCTGGGTTGTGCAATCTATATTTCTATTGTTTGTGTACCTATCCTTTATGTGTGTGTGTGTGTGTGTGTGTGTGTGTGTGTGTGTGTGTGTGTGTGGGTGTGTGTGTATATATATATATATATATATATATATGTATGTACACATACATACACACACACACGCACACGCACACACACACACACACAAACACACACACCAACCCTTGTCCATCTTGTAATGTGTCACATGTTATACGTTTGTTCCCACCCTTTTTCCTGCCACCTCTTTCCATGTGTTTTTCATACCTTCTGTTCTCCAAAAACAAGGGGGGCCTATTCCCATCAAATAAAATTTACCCATGCCTTTCTGACTCTCCCTCTGACCTTCCTATGCAGTCATCCCTCTTGTGTGCCCCTGTTCTTTACCCTCACCCTATAATGCTTTTCTATTTCTCTGTTTCCTTGAGCGTGTGAGTTACTTGATTTCTCCAAACATGCCCCGCACCCACTGCTGGCAACTGTTTGCACTGGTGATGTAGCTGTGAATACCAGTTCATTGTAATTAAATTTTGTACTTTTTTTGTGGATTTCATTGTATTTCATGAATATACAGAAGTGTGTGTGTGTGTGTGTGTGTGTGTATATCTATATATCTATATATATATATATATATATATATATATATATATACACACATATATATATATATGTATATATATATATATATATATATATATATATATATCTACATATATATGTATACATCTCTATATATATAAAAATGTATATATTAACGTATAAATATACATATATATATATATATATCTTTATAGACTTGGCATTTTATGATAGAATCTACGATAGATTTCACATATTTGCAGTTTTATGGGACTACTGTTGATGCACATTTATATTCTGTCAGATTCCAAATGTTACTGACACGCTGAATTGGTTTTGAATACCTGTCAAAAATGTACATTGCTAATAGAAATGTATCACGTTCAAGTAATTTTTCCTCAACATACAATTTTGGACTACATGGCTGTAGTGGCACTGACATCATTGGTCATTTGTTGTGCCTAGATTATGTTGAGATATGTTCATCAAACTGAGATGCATTTGTATATTACTTGATTTTCACCAAATCTTGTGCTGAACTCACCACACTCCGCTAAGTTCTGCAAATGTTTTGGAATCCATTCCCTAATGTTGCACTTGTCCAATTACAATGATATTTAGGAACCTTAATTCATTGGTATCATTCCAGCCAACTTTTAACCCATTTACTCACAAATGGGTTAACATCTAAACTTATCATTGATTTAATAATTACATTGTGGGGATACAGTCACAAGCTTTTGATAGGTCTTATCTCTTTTTACATAGCTTCACAACGTCTGCAAAATTCAGCAATGTTTTTAAAGATTTTTTCTGAGTACAGTCATGTTGGGTAAGATCAAGAAATCAGCTGATACTGCCTTCCTTATTCAAAACTGGCAGTATACATCTTTCAAAGCATTTGTCCAGCTATGGCATCAAACTGATATAGTGATAATTACTGACTGCATCATGTACCCCATGTTTGTGTGGTGGCACCACATTGTGTAGATTTCAAGTGTTTGGTAAAATGCTGTTTGCTAATCAAATATTAAATAATGTTGTCAAAGTCTCATGGGTTGCACTGCTGGCCCTTATAGTGCTTTTTAGTTTCTTAGTGAGAGTTTTTATACTAATTCAGGCACTGGGGAATGCGCAAGTTAGTGTATTTCTTCGTGCCAGTCCCTAGCCCAGATAAATGGGGAGGGTTATGTCACGAAGGGCATCCAGTATAAAATTCTTGCCAGATTAATATGCAGACAACAATACAGATTTCCATACTTGATCAGTCAAGGCCTGGGTTAACAACGACCCCCCCCCCCCCTCCAGTACTGTTAGCCAACAGGGTGCTGGTGGAAACTGGGGTACTGCTGGCTGAAGTAGAAGGAGAAGAAGAGGGGGAAGGAATACGTGGAGGCAGGAGGAGAGGAGGAAAGTTAGGAGTATAAAAATGAAGGCAGAAATTTTTGAATGTTGGCAGTACAGTTGGTAAAGGGAGAGAGCTAGCTAATATGATAGAGAGAAGAAAGGTTGATATATTGTGTGTACAACAGACCAAATGGAAAGGGAGTAAAGCCAGGTGTATCGGAGATGGGTTCAAATTGCTCTACCATGGTGTGGATGGGAGGAGAAATGGGGTAGGGGGTATCGTGTAGGAACAGTATGTCAAGAGTGTTTTGGAGGTGAAAAGAGTGCCAGATAGAGTGATGTTTATGAAGCTGGAAACTGATGGTGTGATGATGAATGTTGTTAGTGCAAATGCTCCACAAGCTGGGTGTGAGATGGATGAGAAAGAAAGATTTTGGAGCGAGTTAGATGAAGTGGTGAAGAGTGTACCCAAGAGTGACAGAGTGGTGATTGGAGCAGTTTTTAATGGGCATGCTGGTGAAGGGAACAAAAAAGATGAGGAGATGATGGGTAGGTATGGTGTTAAGGAGAGGAATGCAGAAGGTCAGATGGTAGTGGATTTTGCGAAAAGGATGGACATGGCTGTGGTGAATACATATTTTAAGAAGAGGGAGGACTGTAGAGTTATGTACAAGAGTGGACAAAGACACAGGAGGGCCAGTCTGAAGGAGACTGGAAACTGCAAAGTGGGGAAAGCGTAGTATAGGATGGTGGTCTGTAGGATGATACTGGCGTTGAAGAAGAGGAGGACGTGCCAAGGATCAAATGGTAGAAGTTGAAAAAGGATAACTGTAAGGTGGAGTTCAGGAAAGAGTTAAGACAGGCACTGGGTGGCAGTAAAGAGCTACCAGACAGCTGGGCAGCCACAGCAGACGTGGTAAGGGACACAGCTAGAAAGGTGCTTGGTGTGACATCTGGACAGAGGAAGATGGACAAGGTGACCTGGTGCTGAAATGAGGAAGTACAGGAGAGTATACAGAGAAAGAGGTTGGCGAAGAAGTGGGATTGCCAGAGATGAAGAAAGTAGCCAGGAGCACAGGAGATGAGGCGTACAGAGAAGAGAGAGGTAGTGAAGGCTAAGGATAAGGTGTATGGCAAGTTGTCTGAAAGATTGGACACTAAAAAAGGAGAAAAGCAATTGGCTAGACAGAGGGACCAAGCTGGGAAAGATGTGCAGCAGGTTAGGGTGATAAAGGATAACGAGGGAAAGGTACTCACAAGAGAGAAGAGTATGTTGAGCAGATGGAAAGAGTGCTTTGAGGGTCTGATGAATGAAGAGAATGAGAGACAGAGAGAGAAGGTTGAATGATGCGGGGATAGTGAATCAGGAAGTGCAACGGATTAGCAAGGCAGAAGTAAGGATAGCTATGAACAGCATGAAGAATAGAAAGGCCGTTGGGCCAGATGGCATACCTGTAGAAGCATGGAGGTGTTGAAGAGAGAGATGGCAGTGGAGTTTTTAACCAGATTGTCTAACAGAATCTTGGAAAGTGAGAGGATGTCTAAGGAGTGCAGAAAAAGTATGCTGGTACCAATTTTTAAGAATAAGGGTGATGTGTAGAGCTGTAGTAACTACAGAGGGATAAAACTGATTAGCTACAGCATGAAGTTTTGGGAAAGAGTAGTAGAAGCTACGTTAAGAAGGGAGGTGATGATTAGTGAGCAGCAGTACGGTTTCATGGCAAGTAAGAGCACTACATAAGTGATGTTTGCTTTGAGGGTATTGATGTAGAAGTATACAGAATGTCAGGAGGAGTTCCACTGTGTCTTTGTGGACTAAGAGAAACCATATGACGGGGTGCCTAGAGAGGAGTTGTGGTTTGTATGAGGAAGTCAGAAGTGGCAGAGAAGTATGTAACAGTGGTACAGGATATGTATGAAAGCAGTGTGACAATGGTGAGGTCTGCAGTAGGAGTGATGGATAAGTTCAAGGTGGAGGTGGGATACATCAAGGATCAGCTCTGACTGACTTTAATAAGTGGCTTAGTTTCTGATGTCATTTTAAGGGGGTGCAATATTTGTCAGCATGGAAGGAGATGATCATCAGACCACGCTGCTTTGCCAGGGATGGTCTGCACTTCTCCCCTCTAGGCTTTCGGATATTAGCTAAAACATTGTCTTCTCCCATAGTGCCTTTTTATTTAGGCAATGCCAAACTGAAAGTACTTCTGACATAGCAAATCAAAACCAAGAAAATCTAAAGATATTACTGCTCAATTCTAGGAGTCTAAACAAAAAACTCCATTCGCTAGAAGCTCTCTTTAACCTAGAGAATGCTGATGTCTGTGTAGTCACTGAGACGTGGTTTAAAGCCGTGGACAGCACACCAACAGTGCAAGGTTATAATGCCTTCCACACATTTAGACCAGCTACGTCACAGGCAGGGACTAAAGGTGGAGGTGTCTCTATTTACAGCAAAAATAAATAAACTTCAAAGCTGGTCAAACAGGACAATGCACTTGAGCTGCTCCATGTTCAAATTACCACAGGTAAAACTGAATTGAAGTTTGACATACATATATCCACCACCACAAAAAAGTGCATAAGAAACTAGCCATGCTGTACTAGAACAAACAGTTCCTAACCAACTCCACCCGAGCCACCATTGCACGTACCCACCTTATTTCCACACTCTTATATGCATCACCAATATTCACCAATCTCAGAAAATCAGACCTTGTCATTCTTCAAACCTGCTATAATAAAATTGCAAAATTAGCAACAAATATGCTCCATCGAACACATTACTGCACTCCTCTAAAAGCTCTTGATTGGCTGGAACTTCCCAACCTCATTCTTTATAACCAACTTATAACAACCCACAAAAGTCTTCACTGCCCTGACAAAATCCCTGCTCTACAAAACCTACTTCACCCAAGCATCAAAGCTAGATATCTATGATCAAATCAGAAACTCCTACTAGAGGTAAAAAAAAACAATAACTCCACTGGCACTTCCCTCTACAGCAACTCTGTTGCTAAGCAGTGGAACAGCCCCCTCCCCCAATATCACAACTATAACTACCCTCACCCCCTTCAAAAAAGCCATAAAATCCCATCTTCAGCATTTTTGGTTATGTAACTGCAACAACCTGGACTAATCTCCTACTATAGCAATAACCCACACCTGGGTGTGGGTAACGCTGGATTTACCCACGGTTGGTGTGGTTTGGTCACGAGGGCAAAGCCCGAGTGGCCAAACAAAGACAACCGTGGTTAAATCCAGCATTACCCACACCCAGAAGTGGGTTATTGCTATTAAACAATTACATTATTTAAGAAAAAAAATACTTTACTTAAATAATGGCATTGTATAATGCCTCCTTGCTGCTCTTCCGCAGCTGTCTGGTATTCTGCGGCAGTTCTGATGTACTGCGCATGCGTATGCTTAAGCAGTACATCAGAGCTGTGGGTGGAAGCAACGGAGAAACCAAGATCTCCGTTGTTTTTTTACAAACTGTCTCGCTATGTTAAACTCCTTTAACATAGCAAGACAGTGTCTAAACAGCAACGGAGATCTTGCGTTCCCTGTTGCTGTAAAAAAAAGACTTATACTAATGGAAAAAGTCCAGGCGACTGGACCTTTTTCCAATAGTATAAGTCTGACTTACAACGTGCACGATGACCAATCACCGTGCACGTGTTGGAATATTAATGGGGGGGGGGGGTCATTGTATAATAGCACTTTCAGCCTACCAATACATATCTCTCTCTCTATTTCCCTCCCCACTACTTCTCCTTTCTTGTTCTACTTCCCAGTATCATTTCTCCTGCTACATCTCTCTGCTTCTCCCTCTAAGTGTCATCTTCCTTTCCTATATCCAACTGACCTTATGTACAGCACAACTACGAATACTATTATTTTCACCCTTTGAATTATTCCTCATCCTCTATATGTCTGCAACCTTCCTGCTTACTCTACCAGTAGACTTTACCACCTACTACTCTCTATCAGCCCCTCCACTTTCAACTCATTATTTCCCTATCTATACCTATCCTCTCTCCCCAGAGCCCTTCCTATCCAGTCTATCATTTATACATATTTCATCCTACCAGCTATTTTATAATCTATATATATCCCATATACTCTGAAGTATTTGATGTCTAAACTCCTTTTTAAGGTATTATTTTTCAACAGCATTATTAATAGAAAAAGTGTATGGATACTATATACGATTGCATGTAATCTAACTGTATATCAACTGTGAAAAAAAAAAGAGTGGATTTGTAGAACTAAACTCCTTTATTGGTAAGCGCTTTTGTTGGCAAAAGGTAAGCCAACTTCTTCAGACCATCGAAAAACATACACGATACAATCCCATGTGAAAAGGAATGCCTTTTATACACAGTGTTAGTCTAATCAAGCAATCAATTAAGTAAAAAACAATCAACAATAAAAAAACACAAGTAACCATTTGTTTGCTGAAACAGAGATTTGTTTTACATAAGTTTTCCTAAAATCAGTAAACCTTAGACAATAAACTTTCTCAAGCCTAATTTATCTCAATATTAAAAATACCAAATCACCCAGACTTGTGATGGTAACATATTTACTTTAAAATTACTAAATTTTTAAAACCATGTATATTAAAAGATCCTAAATGGATCTATTTATTCAAAAAGGCTTGTAATGCTTATCTAGCTAAGGCTTTTACTTTGAGTAAACATTTGATAGATATATATCTTCATTTAAACCCGGCATAATATAAGCCATGGTACGGATCTGCCATGCCAATTCTATTTCCTTGAGTTTAAGTTGCCATGGGCCACCCCTACTGCTACGGTCTACTTTTTGCAAGACAATAAAACTGAACTTATGGTCTGGGTGTTCTATTATATGCCTTGCTAGGGCATTTGTACTGATCTCCCTATCAATGCTATATTGATGCTCGTATATCCTTTGCTTGAGCTTTCGTTTTGTTTTTCCAATATAGTAACCTTCACATTGATTGCAGACAGCCCCATATACTAACCCTTGGGAATCACATGTATGTCTACCCCAAATTTGATAGGTCTTATCTCTGATGTTAACCTTATTAGTCACTTTAATATGTTTACATTGGGCACATCTTCCACATTTAAACATACCAGTTTGGCCTCTTAAAGCTTTTTTCAGTCTCTCAATCAAGTTTTTCAAATTGAGACCTCTTCTGTATGTTATAGCTGGTGTTGTGCCCAACATTTTGACTAATTCGTTATCCTGTTGTATTAAAGACCAATTTTTACATATAATCTCCCTAATGCTGCTTGCATCTAGGGAATAGGTTGTTAAAAAACTAGTTGCCCCATTCAATACCTTTTCTTTTCCCTGGGAATTGTTAATAACATTCCCCACTGGTGGGGTTGTGTAAACTTGTTTTTCTTGTACCAAAGGTTGAAAATACCCTATTGATCTTTTATTACGTACCTCTTCCATCACTTGATCGATTAAGGGTAAATGATAAGCTCTTTTTAAGAACATTTCCTTGAGGAGATTACACTCCTCTAAGAAATCATCGAAATTGGATACCATCCTCGCTGCTCTTACTGCCTGTGCCTTAACCACTGCCCTTTTCTGATGGAGGGGATGGCAACTTGTGAAATGTAAGAATGCATTAGAGTATGTGGGTTTTCGATGGATAGTAGAACTAAATTGCCTATTGTTATTGTCTTTACTAAGGTGGATGTCCAAAAAATTAACCTCATTTTGGCCTACTTGGTATGTAAATTCCAAGAATGAAGTAAATGAAGTAATTTCAGTTATAAACCCATTAATCTTCCACAAGAAGAACATGTCATCCTGGTACCTTGTGTACCAGGCCACATGTTCTTTGTATGTTGTACAATTAAATAGGAAGGACCTTTTCCAATAGGCCAAGACACTGTTAGCAAAACTGCTCCCACAAGGGGAGCCCACTGCAATGCCTCTCTTTTGGAGGAACAATTTGTCTGAAAAAAGAATATAATTATTCTCCAGTATTATTTCAAGGAGAACTTCTATCAAATTAATTTGCTGATGTTCCATCCTTCTTATGTGAAGGAACTCTCTAACCCATTCAATTCCTGTTCGGTGTGGAATGGAGGTATAGAAGCCTTCATGTCAACTGTAAGGAAAATGTGATGTTCATTGAACTCTAGTGCATTAATATTTTCCAAAAAATGCCAAGAATCTCGACATACTTGTGTCTCTGACTTAACAAACGGTTTCAACTTGCAGTCAACAAACTTGGCACAAGCATATGTCACAGAACCCCTACCGTCCACAATGGGTCTAAAGGGTGGACTATTTAGATGCTTATGTATTTTAGGGGCACCAAACAATGTTGGAACTACTGGGGCTGGCATGGTCAAAAAATGGTACGTATTCACATCAATGCTCCCTTCAAGAAAAAGGTCGCTCAACATGCTATTAATTTTATTATATGCCCCATTTAGCTCATTCTGGCTTGCACTAACATATACATCACTATTTAATAAACTCAACATTCTTGTTTCATAGACCTGTTGGTCCATAAACACCAGCCCACCTCCTTTATCGGGTTTCATAACCCTCACGTTACATACATTAAGCAGTTTGAGAAGATCCCAGTCATTAACAGTGATGTTTCTATTTCTGTTATACTTAGCTACACTACAATTAAGTGCATGCCTAATGTCCATTTCAGAAATTTTCTCAAACATAGCCAATGACGCTTGGAGGGGCGGGTTGAACAGACTTGAAACTCTTAAACTGTTAATAAGTCCAGAGTTTTGTCCCACTTCACAAGTCAGATTGAGTTTACAAACAAACATTTTCAAGTCCATAACAGTTCTGACTAGGTCAGCTCTGTGGTCCGGAACAAATGTCAGCCCTTTGGCAAACAAATTGGCCATTTCCTCATCAACTTCCAAAGAGCTAAAATTAAAGATATGGAAGTCTCCTTCTGTATTCACTAAAACTTTGGGTAGGCACTGGACTACCTCCTCCTTCTGTTTTGGTGCCTCCTTTGTGGGGCTTGTTTCTTGTTGTGCCTTGGTTGTGCTGTTTGTTGCTGGCCGGTATGGGTACTCCGAAAACCCTTCTGAAAATTGTCTCCTATTTGATTGTTCACATTGTTCTGAGCAATAGAGCCCCCCCCCCCCCACCAAACTTGGTTGTCGCCATGGGACATTCTGCTGTTGATAATTATTAATGTGCTCACTTCGGCGTACTTCTGTTGTTTGGGGAATGATTATATCATCCTCATTTTCCAAGTCAGTGTCTCCACTTGAAGCACTTGGGCCAGGTGATTGCTCTTGAACCACCATTGCATCAGGTACTAATGGTGGTGGGGGGTAAGCAGTTGCTTTAGCGTAAGCATTCACATCCCTGTTAATCTTTTTTCTTTTAATCTCAATGCTTTTATTAATACTAGCGTCAATGCTGGTAAAAATTCTGGAATACTCATATCTGTAACGCTCAAAATCAGAAGCATTCTTTATAGTCTGTTCCAGCAATTCCAAATCCACTTTGAGAGTGGATATCTGTGTAAGATAATGTTTTATCAATGCATCTAAAAACTCTAAGCCCTGGCGATTGAATAGTGCTATCAGTTCAAGATGAAATGTTGATTTATTTATTAAGCCGCTAGGGTAACGCCACTGGCGTAACCCTTTTGGCACAATATTCTTATTAACACATTCTTGCAGATAGGTCACTTCGAGTTGATATTTTCGACATTTAAAAAGTTTTGCATCAAACTCATTCAAGTGTCCGACCATGGAGTTGCTATTATTAGATATTTCACTAGTAACTCCGGAGATGTCATTATTAGAAAAGAAGTTGTTGTTATTGAGGTACATACCCATAGAAGGGATGTCACTAGATGATGATGTAGCCCTAGGTTGTAAAACCAATGGTTGAATGCCTGTAGGCAAGTTAACAGGACCTCCATTGTTGTTAACCATCGCTCCAGATTGTGCAGATCTCACCGCTGGTGTCGCCGATAGAAGCTGCAGTTGCCCAGCTGGAATTGATTTGTTCTGTTTTTCTTGGTAGGGTTAGACCACAAAATGGTCTCCTGTGAAGTAAAAATAAAACCTGGAACCCTAGCTAAACTGGGAATATTCAGGAACTATTCTAAGGCTAACCTCCTGCTATTAAGTGAGAACCTGGCAAAATTTCAAGCCCCCATAAACCCTGAAAACACTTCTGTCTATGCAGAACTGTTCAAAGAAACCCTGTACAGACATGTTAATAGCTGCACAGAGGCATCTGTACCCACCAGGAGGAAGTACACAACTAACTTAAAAAACAAGCCACCCTGCTGGAATCACAAAATCAATGAAATGTAAAACAGGAGGAATAAAATCAATGCAAAAATTAGGAGGTGCAGCACCCAACAGGATAAAAACACTCATCAAACTAAACAATTCAGAGGACAAATAAAGTCTACCAAAGCCAAATTTAAGGTAAGTTTGGCCTTCTAGATCAAGGACAACCACAAAACATTCTTTAGCTATGTCCGCAACCTCAAAAGCAATACACAATTGTGTGCAGAGCTCATTGTAAAGGGAGCCACCTGTAATGAGCCAGAGGATATAGCAAACCTCCTGGCTGATAAATTCAGCTCCAACTTTACTCCTCTCTCCCCCTTAACCTTCCCTCATGAAATATCATCAAATATAACTCCCCCTACTATCACTGGGGAACAGATCCTTAATGCTTTCTCCAAGACCAAGAACACTGCATCAATGGGCCCAGACAATATCCCAAGATGCCTTCTAAATAGCATGAAACATGACCTATCAGGGCCTCTATAATGAGAAGTTTTGTACCTACCATAACGTTCCATGTTAGTTGTCTTCTCTCGCCTTCTTTCTTGCTTGATGGGTTCGGAGCCAATCCTCGGCTCCGACTCGGCACTTGCTAAGCTCGAGAGTCACTTTTACCAGCTCGAGGCAGCCCCATATCCCATGATGCAAGGCGGTAAGTACCCAGATCTCGTTTGATGACAAAAGGGCAATAGCACCTAGCATAAAAACTTCCCAAAGGAAGAAAGAAGAAGAGAAAAACCTGCAGGATGGTAGAAGGACCAGCTCTGTATGTTCTTCAGAACTATCATTCTTTGTAGAGAAAGGTCTGTCCAGGCCTGGGGGAAGGAGGGAGGGTCGCAAGAAAGAAGGCGAGAGAAGACAACTAACATGGAACGTTATGGTAGGTACATAACTTCTCAATGTTAAGTTGTCAATCTCGCCTTCATTCTTGCTTGATGGGACCGCGTCCCTAGCACCTCTATCCTGGGTGGCTCAATGGAACAGACTCTTGGGGACTGTAGAGCCAAAACTGGCTCTGTCCCTGGAGGCCAAATCCAATTTGTAATGGGAAACAAAAGTATGAGGAGTGGCCCAAGTGGCCGCTGCACAAATAGTGTCTAAAGGAAGTCTAGCTTGAAAGGCTGTAGAAGTAGCTAAGCTTCTGGTTGAATGTGAGCACAGCTGTTTTCCCCTGAGCCGATAAATTTCAGAGATGACAGAAGAAAGCCATCTAGATAAGGTCACTTTTGAGACAGGAAGGCCTTTCTTGTTATCAGCATAGGAAACAAAGAGTTGATCGGATTTCCTGAATTGTTTTGTTCTGTCCAAATAATATCTGAGTTGGCGGTGGACATCAAGATAATGTAGTTTTTGTTCCGATCTGTTTGAATAGTTTGGAAAAAATACAGGGAGATCAATGGCTTGATTCAAATTAGTCTTTGAGGCGACCTTAGGCAAAAAGGTCGTATTAGTTCTCAATGATACTCTGTCTTTGTGGAAGACCAAATAGGGGGGGCGAACAGATAGAGCATGAAGTTCAGACACCCTCCTAGCCGATGTAATAGCTACCAGGAATAAAGTTTTCCATGAAAGAAATTTCAGGGAACAAGAAACAGCTGGCTCGAAGGGGGGAAGAATCAAGGATGTCAGCACTAAATTTAGGTCCCATTGAGGAGGAGGACACCTGACTGGAGGCTTCAGGAGGAAAATTCCTTTCAAGAAGGCTCTACAAAGCCTGTGGGACATAATGTTGTGATCTGCGAACCCGACATGAAAGTTCGAGATAGCAGCCAACTGAACTCTAACTGTGGAAGAAGAGGAGCCCGCATGAAAAATCTCCGCTAAGAAATCCAAAACTGCTTGAACTGGAGCAGTGAAGGGATCGATATTCTTGGCTTTAGCCCAATAAGAGAAATGTTTCCATTTGCTTGTATAAATCCTCCTGGTAGAGGATTTTAAGGAAGCTACTAGGATGTCTCTAACAGGGTTAGAGATCATAGGAAGCCTGGCTAAGGAAGAAAGTGGAGCAACCATGCTGTGAGGTTGAGAGAAGGGATAGACCGGTGCAGCTGACCGGATTGGTGAATCAGAAGATCTGGCACTGGGTCCAGATGCCACGGCTGCACCAAAAGGTGACGATGGAGGAAAAGGAGGAAAGGCATAAAGAAGTCCCTGGGGCCAATCCTGGGTCAGAGCGTCTCTGGGGGAATGGCCTGGCAGTGGGAAGAGAGAAAAGAAGTCTGAGCATTTGCTGTTTTGGGGAGTAGCAAAAAGATCGCAACATGGGCGACCCCATTCCAGAAAAATCTCTTCCACTATAGATTGCTTGAGAGACCACTCGTGAGGCATGAGAATAGCTCTGCTCAATCTGTCCGCTAAAATGTTGGTTTTCCCAGGGATGTGCGTTGCTACCAGAAACCGATGAGAGGAGATTGCCCATTGCCAAAGTCTGAGCGCTTCTCAACACAAGGGGTAGGACTTGGTTCCGCCCTGTTTGTTGATATACCAAACTACAGACATGTTGTCTGTGTGGACTGCAATTGTCCCTACGGGAAGAAAGTCGTTGAGGGCTTGCAACGTTAAAAGCACTGCTCTCATCTCTAGGACATTTATGTGCAGGTGGTATTCGAAAGGTTGCCACGTTCCATGAACCATCCTGCCCTGATAATGACCCCCCCACCCGATCAGGGAGGCATCCGTGGTGACAGTGGCTACGGGGGATGGGGGTACAAAGTGTCTGCCTTGGTGAATCTGGGGAGAAGTGATCCACCAAGCAAGATGATTCTTGCAAATCTGTGTCACCAGAATTTGGTGACGCATTGGAAGTTGTTGGTAAGACCACTGAGTGAACAACATCCACTGAAGAAGGCGCATGTAGAAGCGAGCCAGGGGAAGAAGAGTAATGGCCGCAGCCATGAGGCCTAATACCTTTAGAACCATTCTGGCCTGTACTTTCTTGTTGGCTAGAATGATCCTGACATGACTTTGAATGTCTGAAACTCTTTGATCTGTAAGGGTAGCTGACATCTGAACAGTGTTTAAGTTTGCGCCTATGAAAGTAATAGACTGGCAGGGCAATAAGGATGACTTTTCGGAGTTGATCGAGATGCCCAATTGAGAACAAAGATTTATTGTGTAATCCCTGGCTTGAACAAGCTGATGCCTGGTGGTGGCTGAAAGGAGCCAGTCGTCGAGATACGGAAACACCTGGAATCCTTGACGTCTCAGGTGAGCCGTGACCACTGCCATACATTTGGTGAACACTCTGGGGGCTGTAGTGAGACCAAAGGGCAGGGCTCTGAACTGGAAATGACTGGACCCCAGCCGAAAGCGGAGAAATCTCCTGGAGCGTCTGTGAATTTTTATGTGATAGTACGCATCCTGAAGATAATCTATTGAGCACATCCAGTTGTCCTTCTGTAAGAAGGGCAGAATTGACTGAAGAGTGACCATTCGGAATCTTGTCTTCCTCACAGACTTGTTGAGTCTGCTGAGATCCAATATTGGTCTCCAGTCTCCCGTCTTTTTGGGGACCAAAAAGAACCTTGAGTAGATTCCGGGCTCTGAATGATCTGTTGCAACTGGCTGAATGGCTCTTTTTTGCAGTAGTTTTAAGACTTCTAACTCTGCAATTTCCCTTAGACCGGGTGGTACATCTGGAAGGGAATTTGAGGGATAGAAAGGACTTTCCTCAAAAGGAATTTTGTAACCCTCGGATATGATCGACTGTACCCATCTGTCTTGAGTGAGGGAACGCCAGGCTTCTGGGTACAGCGATAGTCTTCCCCCGACTGCCTCCAAGGAGGGACAGCCGGGCAACATCTCAGGGATGCTGAAAGGGCTTGTCAGAGAGAGGCTCTCTGTTTCCTTGGTTTTGTGGACCCCCTCTGCCTCTAGAGCGGCGTCTGTTGTTGTTACCCCCTCTGCCTCTAGGGGTAAACTGACCACGTGAATCCGGCGTGACTCCTTGGGATTTGCGGAACCACATTTTGCCACCCTTCTGCCCTTTGGGGTAAGGTCTAGAAGGGGTGGAAAAATGGACTCCTACGGCAGAAAGAGTTTTGCCGTCCTGCTCACACCTGGTCAACGTTTCCTTCACTTGAGGGCCAAACAAAGCTGACCCATCAAAGGGAGAGTTTGTGAAGGACGCCTTAAAGGGATCTGCAAAATTACAGAGCCGCATCCAGGCTTGGCGTCTAAGAGCCACACCTGTACCTGCGGCCCTACTCGCTCCATCAGCAGCATATGATATCAGCCGCATGGAGGAGTTAGCAATGGAGTTAAGGGTTCCTAGCTGCGAAGCAATTTTTTCTTGAGCCCCTGCAGCTGTAGGATCCTGTACTACTTCACCTAGCTCCTTAAGGATATCCCTCTGGAGTCTGGTGAAGTGACATAGGTAGTTCAGCGAACGCATAGCAAAGGTCGCTGAAGAGAACATCCGCTTACCATATCTATCCATGGTCCTAGAGTCCTTATTAGGAGGATGGACAGGTACGGAAGGATCTGCAAGTTCCTTCTTAGTGGCGGCCGCCACCACCATGGCATCAGCAGGGACACCTTTTGTGAGGAATTGCTTGTCTGACGGGGCAGTAATAAATTTAGAAGGCCTCCTAGGGACTGGCTCTACAGAGTCAGGAGCAGCCCACGCCTTTCGAGCAATAACCTGCATAAGGGGGTCGAAAGGCGGAGACACCCAGGAGGTGGAGGGCCGAGATCCAAACGCCTCCAGGTATACTGACTCATCCTCAGAGGGATTATTGGTGGGCCAGTTTCCCCTCTGTCTAAGGAGTTCTAGGATGTCTGAGAAGGAGACATCCTCAGAGGGGATCTTGGGGATCCCTCTGACTCATCTAAGTCAGTATCTGAAGTGATAGACTCGGGGGAGTCTACGTGTTTCCTCTTACAGGTCCTCTTCCGCGGAGGATCTCCTGACAAATCAGGAGAATCCTCGGAAGAGGGGGTTCTTCCCAGTGGGGAAACCTGAGGCGGAGGATCTCTGGGTCCGGGAGCAAGAGAAGTGGCAGAGATGTCTACAGGCACCATAGAGGGAGGAGCTAAGGGAACAGACTGCTGGCTGAGTACAGTGGCCAGCACACTCTTCATCACCTTGAAGGCTCCCCTCCCAGGGAGGTCCGAGAGAACCCGTTCCGAAGAGCCAGGAACTCCAGGACCCACCGAAAAGGAAGGCTCCGAGGCAGATGTCGGAGCCGAGCTCACCAAGGCCGAGGCTCCAAGGGGAAGAGTGGGGTCGGACAAGGGTCCGATGCCACTCAACCCCTCGGAGGAGACCAGGGAAGCCCGACCACCGAATCCCTCTAAGGAAGGTCTCGAAGAGGAGATAAGAGTAGAGGCTGAAGGAGCAGAAGGGGGTATCTGTCCCTCAGCCGTAGCAGAAACTATTCCCGAAGACTCCAACTCCAAACTCTGGGGTAGAGTCGAAGGAGGAACTGCAATGGGGTGTGGACTAATAGTCGTCTGTTGAGACGGACTATGAAGCATTTGGGCCAGTGCCTGTGATTTTAGTAATCTACTGACCACTCTCTCTAAATCATGGTCAGAAAGCCTGGATGACCTGGAAGATCGGCTCAGATGGCTCCGTTCCGAGAGGAGAGGAGAAGCCGGAGCCAAGAGTATCGGCTCCAAGGAAGGGGACCTAGACCTCTTCCTCGAAGGAACCATCGGAGCCGACGAAACCATAGAAGCTGTCGGAGCCGACGACTTCTCGGCTCCGACAGAAAGTTTCGATGCATCGGCTCCGGCCGGAGCCAATACAGACATAAACGTAAGGGTGTCGGAGCCGATCGGCGCCGACACCGAAGCCTGAGCCACATGGTGATCGGAACCGATTGGAGCCGACACCGAAGTGGTCGAACCAGAATCGGCACAGATAGCCATCGGTGCCGAAGGTTTGTGCAAACCAGAATCGGCTCCAGCCGGAGCCGATCTCGACTCTGAAAGAGTCGGAGCCGAGGCCGCAGGCTTGGACACAGAAGCCTGGGCCTTGGAAGACTTAGAAGTCTTAGATGGAGCCGACTTAGCCGGAGAGCCCTCCGGCTTAAGAAGGCCCCTCAAAATCAATTTATTTCTTCTCTCCTGCAGGACTCTCTGGCTAAAAGAATGACATATAGCACAGGAGTCCTGCAGGTGAAGAGGCCCCAGGCAGTAAAGGCAAGAAGTGTGACCGTCTGTCAGAGACATCTTCTGACAGCACGAGTCACACTTCTTAAAGCCTGAGACCCTTTCTTTAGACATGGTGTAAAAAAAAATACACACACACAACACCTGTCCAAGAAATTATATATATTATCCCAAAGGGAAAGACTAATCTGTCAACACACACACACCCTAACAAGGGGGGGGGGGGTGGGAAAAGATCTGACTAAAAGTTTTAAGGAGACAGGAAAAATCTAGTCAGAATGGGACTAAAACTGGACTAAAACTATTAATATTAAAGTTTAAGAAGAAAAAGGGGCAAAAACAGTAATGTATAAATCACTTACCAGGAGCTGGTAAAAGGAGTACCTCATCAGCGAAGCGGCAAACGAGATCTGGGTACTTACCGCCTTGCATCATGGGATATGGGGCTGCCTCGAGCTGGTAAAAGTGACTCTCGAGCTTAGCAAGTGCCGAGTCGGAGCCGAGGATCGGCTCCGAACCCATCAAGCAAGAATGAAGGTGAGATTGACAACTTAACATTTACTATTTAACTGTAGCCTCCAAACAGGCTTCATGCCTCATGAATGGAGAAAGACAACAGTTATCCCTCTGCATAAATGTTGGCCATCTACAGACCCTGGAAACTATAGATCCATAAGTCTCACTAGTCTTGTATGTAAAGCCATGGAAAGAATTATTATGGAGATGATCAATACAGATATAGCAAACCTCCAGATACTGGACCCAACCCAGTTGGGGTTCATGAAGGGCAGATCATGCCTACTAAACCTGGTGGACTTCTTTGAGAAGGTGACCGAAGCAATGGATGAGGGCAAAATCGTTCACACTGCCTACCCTGACTTGGCCAAGGAATATGACACAATACCTAACTCGGGCATTGTTGACAAACTCAAGAGGTTAAATACAAACCCGTATGTCACCCGGTGGATAACTAACTGGCTCACAGACAGGACCCAGGAAGTTTGAATCTACAAAGAGTCCAGTCACAAGTGGAGTCCCTCAGGGAATCAGTCCTTGGAGCTCTCCTTTTTGGCATATACTTTTCAGAAGTATGGCCAATGTCAGTGGTCATTGGCTGACTAAATTTGCAGATGATTGTAAATTAGGAGCTGTCATTGAATCTCACACTGACAGAAATGTTCTCCAGGAGGGGCTGACACAGAAACAACTGGAATCACTACGATGAACTAAACCTAAATGCCAAGAAATGCATAATAATGTCCTTTGGGAAGTCATCCATCCCTGGTTACTATCATACTGACAACATACCCCTTAGAGTTGACCCAGTAATCAAGGACTTAGGGGATACACATAGATAGTAATCTAGACTTTAATCATCACGTGTCTACCGTGGTGAGGAAATCATTCTATGTTGCGCAACTTATTAACAAAGTTATGGCATCTAAGTCCAAGGAAGTCATTGTTCCACTGTACTAAGTATTCATCAGACCTATCACGGATTACAATGCCCCCTTTGGTATGTACCTAACCAGGCACATCGAACAACTGAAACATCCACAGAGGTCCCTCACTAAAAGAATACAGGGCGAAAGTAATATGCCCTATGCAGACCGTCTCAAGACTCCATATCTGTATTCTGTCTCCTACAGTCTTTTGAGGGGGAGATCTATGCCTGGCATGCAGGGCATTGTCAGACCCCATTCTGATGGACCTCCTGCATATCCACAAAATGAACAGTACCAGAATTACCTGTTCTAAAGACTTAAACCTTGCCTGTGGTATAAACAGGACCTGCTGGAGAGATAGGTATGTATCCCAGAGACTACCCCATCTACGGAACAGGCTCCCCATCCACATGAAGCAGAGTTCCTCAACAACGCAATTCAAGTGCAACTTGGACAACTGGATGGGAAACCGGAAATTCATCCCTGGTTTGGCACCTATGTCTCTAATGCAAACAGGTAACCTGTATATGGTTTATCTCCCAGGCCCATGTTTACACTTATCAAGGGTATCAGAACTTGTCAGAGATTTGGGATGCATGGCTAGGCTTAAAAAGGCACTTGTGGTCGTTAACCTAGTAAAATACCTATGAACCCATGAGCCCTTTCTTATTTGCAATGGTGATGGACAGGTTGACAGATGAGATCAGACAGGAGTTCCTGTGGACTATGATATTTGAGAATGACATTGTGACTTGTAGTGAGACTAGGGAACAGGTAGAGAAGACCCCGGAGTTGTGGAGGTATGCTCTAGAAAGGACAGCAATGGAGGTTAGCAAGACTAAGACAGAATGCATGTGTGTGAATGAGAGGGAGGACAGAAGAATGGTGATGATATAGGGAGTAGAGCTGGCAAAGTTGAATGAGTTTAAATACTTGGGGATCAACAGTTCAGATTATTGGTAAGTGTGGAAGAGAGGTGAAGAAGAGAGTGCTGGCAGGGTGAAGTGAGTGGAAAACAGTGTTAGGAGTGATTTGTGACAGACGGGTACCAGTAAGAGTGAAAGTGAAGGTCTATAAGATGGTAGTGAGGCCAGCTATGTTATATAGCTTGGAGATGTTGGCTCTGATGAAAAGACAGGAGCCAGAGCTGGAGGTGGCAGAGTTAAAGATGTGAAGATTTGCATTGGGTGTGACAAGGATGGACAGGATTAGAAATGAGCATATGAGAGGGTCAGCTCAGGTTGGACGGTTTGGAGACAAAGCCAGAGAAGCGAGATTGTGTTGGTTTGGACATCTGTTGAAGTGGAATGCTGTGTATATTGGCAGAAGGACGCTAAGGATGGAGCTGCCAGGTAAGAGGAAAAGAGGAAGGCCTAAGATAAGGTTTATGGATGTGGTGAGAAAGGATATGCAGGTGGTTGGTGTGACAGAGCAAGATGCAGAGGACAGGAAGAAATGGAAATAGATGATCCACTGTGGCAACCCATAACAGGAGCAGTCAAAAGAAAAAGAAGTGAGAGATTTTATACTAAACTCATTCGGAGGAGGTCTAGCCTTACTGTACAGTTTAAGGAGTTTTTTCCCCCTGTTATAAGTTTATTTATGTCATTTGACCATCAGGAAGCTTTGTTTTTTAAATTTACTATTATATTTGGCTCTGGTTGAGACTGCTGGATCTCTACATTTGTCAGGGTCAAAGGTGGTGATGTAATGGGCAAATTTAGGGATTTCATCATATAACTGTTTAAGGTTTATACTTATGAAGCCTTTAAATAGAGACATTGGCTACAGGGCATATAATGATTTTCAGAGTAAATGTCATGACTTTATGGTCTGACTTAACTGGTGAAGGAGAAACTAGAGGAGTAGAACAGATAGAGAAAATATTTATGAGGACAAAATCAAGATAATTTTCGTCTCTTGTGGGTTTGCTAACTTTCTGATCCTGGAAACTCCTGTTTATCAAATCCGAAAATCACTGGACATACTTTCCTTAGAGGTATAGTCATGCCAGTTTATGGTGGCATGAATGAAGTCTCTTAGGATTATGCAGTTGTTTATTGGAATTTCTTCTAAAACTTCCAGGTATATAACACAACCATTATCCAGCTAGGTGAGTGGGGAATCTGTATGCTTAACAATTGCTCTTTTGTCTGGATTGCTCTGAACTGGTCCTCTGCACTGGAGTAAGACATTTACAACCTGACTTGAATTCTATTCTAAACCAAAAAAGTAAAACTTTTTTAAACTTCATTTAGTTTAGCACGTTTAGACTACTGTTAATGTTTTTGGAGTATTTTAACAAAAAAAATTATAAATCGCATGTTATTTTGAAATGTATAAAGGAAATTAAAGAGTTATCTCTTATTTAGACCTTAGAAAAGTACAGTGGCAGTTACTAATGGCAGCAGATAAAATCCCAGGTTTGAATGAATCAAATAATATTAAATGTTTACTGAAAGCAACATCACTGAATGAGTTTTACATTTTTAAGATGTATTTTTATTAATTATACATGTTATGTATGAAAAACTGTATATGTTTACAAGCTATACTCTAAAATGGTTTTAAAATATTTCTCTATAATTATTTCATTATAGTCACATGGGATAAGTACTAAAGGAAGAGAAAATGACATTGTGTTTGTTCTGATGCTGATCTTGGGAATGAAAGCACTCAGAGTTATATTAAATTGTGTCAGTTTACTAGATGTGTGTTTTTCTTGTGTTTGATTCTGAGAAAGTATCTTTACCAGCCAATGCTCAAAGGTCATCCCTGAAAAGGAAA
Organism: Protopterus annectens; assembly: GCF_019279795.1. NCBI lineage: Eukaryota > Metazoa > Chordata > Ceratodontiformes > Protopteridae > Protopterus > Protopterus annectens. The sequence goes on along the minus strand of NC_056746.1, from coordinate 776,078,929 downwards.
CTTGTGTCCAGTGGGTTTATATGGTTAACAAAAATAAATAAAATATTATACAACTACTGTTCCAACCATGACCGTGTAACTACTACATAAAACAATCATTGCAGCCATGACAATACCCTTACTGTATAACAATGACATTGCACTTTCTACATAATGATTGCCCTAGCTATGACAGTTTAGTTACTACATACAGTGCAGATAGGACATTAACAACAACTGTCCCATCCATGACAATGTATTTACTATGCAGGAATTTCTGTCCCATCCATGGCAACACATTACCCATCTGTGACAGCTTACTATATAGCAATGACTGTCCCATTTGTCACAGTGCTACATTACAATGAATGCTCCTTCCAAGACAGCACACTCACTCATAAAACTGTCTGTCCCATTTGTGAAAGTGTGGTTACTATGTAGCAATGGTCTATCTATGACACTCTGACATGGCACATAACAAAACTTACAATAGTGCTTTTACTACATAACAGTGATTGTCCCATGTGCAAAAATGAATTTAATGTATAACAAAGACTGTTCCATAATTGCCAGTAATCTTACCCCATAAGAACTAGTGTCCCATTCATGAAAGAGTGCTTACTATGCAATGACTGTCCTAAGAATGTGAGTATACTTAGTGCTTAATGACAGTGCACTAACTACGTGACAGTTCATGTATGATGCAGCACTTGATAGATAACAATGATGCACCTTATAACATAACATAACAAAGATGGCCTAATCTGTGACAGTAAACCTTACAACATAATGATGGTCCTAGCTATGACAGATCACCTTACAACATAGCAATGATGGTTCCATCTATGGCAGTGCAAATTACAATATAACAATGATAGCCCCATCAATCACAGTCTCATCTATGGAAGTGCACCTTACAATATAATAATGAGGGTCTCAACTACAACAGTCCAGCTTACAATATAACAGTGATGGTCCCATCGATGATGGTGCACCTTACAACATAATAATGGTCCCATTTATGACACAGCACCATAACAATGATGGTCCCATGTATGACAGAGCACCTTACAACATAACAATGATGGTTCCATCTATAAAAAGCATACCTTACAAGATAACAGTGAGGGCCCTATCTATGACAGAGCACTTTGGAACATATCAATAACAGTCCCGTCTATGATAGTGCACCTTACAACATAACAATGATCGTCCCGACTATGACAGTGCACCTTCTTACAACATAACAATGATTGTCCCATCTATGACAGTGCACCTTACAACATAACAATGATGGTCCTATCTATGACAGTGCACCTTACAACATAACAATGATAGTGCCATCTATGACAGTGCACCTTACAACATAAAAATGATAGTGCCATCTATGACAGTGCCCCTTACAACATAACAATGATGGTCCCATCTATGATGGTGCACCTTACAACATAATGGTCCCATCTATGACAGTGCACCCTAACAATGATGGTCCCATGTATGACAGAGCACCTTACAACATAACAATGATGGGTCCGTCTAGAAACAGTGCACCTTACAAGATAACAGAGAGGGCCCCATCTATGACAGAGCATTTTGGAACATATCAATAACAGTCCCGTCTATGACAGTGAACCTTACAACATAATGATGATGGTCCCATCTATGACAGTGCACCTTACAACATAACAATGATGGTCCCATCTATGCTGGTGCACCTTAAAACATAATGGTCCCATCTATGACAGTGCACCCTAACAATAATGGTCCCATGTATGACAGAGCACCATACAAAATAACAATGATGGTTCCATCTAGAAACAGTGCACCTTACAAGGTAACAGTGAGGGCCCCATCTATGACAGAGCACTTTGAAACATATCAATAACAGTCCCATCTATGACAGTGGACCTTACAACATAACAATGATTGTCCAGTCTATGACAGTGCACCTTCTAACAACATAACAATGATGGCCCCATCTATGGCAGTGCACTTTCTTACAACATAACAATAATAGTCTCATCTATGGGAGTACACCTTACAACAAAACAATGATTGTCTCATCTATGGTGCTGCACCTTACAACATAACAATTATGGTCCCATCTATGGCGGTGCACCTTACAACATAATAATGAAGGTCCCATCTATGACAGTACACTTTACAATATAACAATGATGGTCCTGTCTATGACAGTGCATTTTCTTACAACATAACAATGATGGTCCCATCTATGAGAGTAAACCTTACAACATAACAATGATGGTCTCATCTATGGTGGTGCACCTTACAACATAACAATGAAGGTCCCATCAATGACAGTGCACCTTACAACATAACAATGATGGTCCCATCTATGATGGTACACCTTACAACATAACAATGATGGTCCCATCTATGACAGTGCACCTTACAACATAACAATGATGGTCCCATCTATGATGGTACACCTTACAACATAACAATGATGGTCCCATCTATGACAATGCACCTTACAACATAATCATGATGGTATCCTCTATGGTGGTGCACCTTACAACATAAAAATGAAGGTCTCATGTATGACATCCCACCTTACAACATAACAATGACGGTCCTGTCTAAGACAGTACACTGTCTCACAACACAACAATGATGGTCCCATCTATAACAGTAAACCTTACACCATAACAATGATGGTCTCATCTATAGTGGTGCACCTTACAAAATAACAATGAAGGTCCCATCTATGACAGTGCACCTTACAACATAACAATGATGGTCCTGTCTATAACAGTGCACTTTCTTACAACATAACAATGATGGTCCCATCTATGATGGGGCACCATACAACATAACAATGATGGTCCCATCTAAGACAGTGCACCTTACAACATAATAATAATGGTCTCATCTATGGTGGTGCACCTTACAACATAACAATAATAGTCACATCTATGATGGTGCACTTTAAAACATAATGATGGTCCCATCTATGACAGTGCACCTTTCAACATAACAATGATGGTCCCATCTATGACAGTGCACCTTACAACATAACAATGATGGTGTCATCTATGGTGGTGCACCTTACAATATAACAATGATGGCCCCATCTACGACAGTGCACCCTACAACATAACAATGATGGTCTCATCTATGGTGGTGCACATTACAACATAACAATAATAGTCTCATTTATGATGGTGCAACTTACAACATAACAAAAATAGTCTCATCTATGATGGTGCACTTTACAACATAACAATGATGGTCCCATCTATGACAGTGCACATTACAACATAACAATGATGGTATCATCTATGGTGGTGCACCTTACAACATAACAATGATGGCCCCATCTATGACAGTGCACCTTCTTACAACATAATATTAGTCTCATCTATGGGAGTACACCTTACAACATAACAACGACTATGTCATCTATGGTGATGCATCTTACAACATAACAATGACAGTCCCGTCTATGACAGTGCACCTTCTTACAACATAACAATGATGGTCCCATCTATGACAGTGCACCTTACAACATAACAATGATGGTCTCATCTATGGTGTTGCACCTTACAACATAATGATGGTCTCATCTATGACAGTGCACATTACAACAAAACAATGATGGTCTCATCTATGATGGCGCAACTTAAAACATAATGGTCCCATGTATGACAGAGCACCTCACAACATAACAATGATGGTTCCATCTAGAAACAGTGCACCTTACAAGATAACAGTGAGGGCCCCATCTATGACAGAGCACTTTGGAACATATCAATAACAGTCCCATCTATGACAATGCACCTTACAATATAAAAACGATCGTCCCATCTATGACAGTGCACCTTCTTACAACATAATAATGATGGCCCCCATCTATGGCAGTGCATCTTCTTACAGCATAACAATAACAGTCTCATCTAAGGGAGTACACCTTACAACATAACAATGTCTGTCTCATCTATGAAGGTGCACCTTACAACATAATTATGGTCCCATCTATGGTGGTGCACCTTACAACATAACAGTGAAGGTCCCATTTATGAGAGTGCACCTTATAACATACCAATGATGGTCCTGTCTATGACAGTGCACTTTCTTACAACATAACATTGATGGTCCCATCTATGGGAGTAAACCTTACAACATAAGAATGATGGTCTCATCTATGATGGTGCACCTTACAACATAACAATGAAGGTTCCCATCTATGACAGTGCACCTTACAACATAACAATGATGGTCCCGTCTATGACAGTGCACTTTCGTACAGCATAACAATGACAGTCTCATCTATGGTGGTGCACCTTGAAACATAACAATGATAGTCGTATCTATGATGCTGCACCTGACAACACAACAATGATGGTCCCACTTATGACAGTGCACCTTACAGCATAATAATAATGGTCTCATCTATGACAATGCACCTTACAACATAACAATGATGGTCCCATCTACGATGGCGCACTTTACAACATAACAATGGTGGGCTCATCTATGGTGATGCACCTTACAACGTAACAATGATATTCCCATCTATGACAGTGCAGCTTACAATGTAACAAAACATGACAATGATGGTTTCATCTATGGTGGTGCACCTTACAACATAACAATTATGTTCAGATCTATGACAGTGCACCTTACAACATAACAATGACGGCCCCATCTATGACAGTGCACCTTCTTACAATATAATAATTATGGTCCATCTATGACAGTGCACCTTCTTACAACATAACAATGATGCCCCTAACTATGGCAGTGCACTTTACAACATAACAATGATGGTCCCATCTATGAAAGTGCACCTTACATCCTAACAGTGATGGTCCCATCTATGACAGTGTACCTTACAACATAACAATGATGGCCCCATCTGTGACAGTGCACCTTACAATATATCAATGATGGCCCCATATGTGATGGTGCACCTTCGTACAACATAACAATGATGGTCCCATCTATGATGGTCCACCTTCTTACAGCATAACAATGATGGTCCCATCTATGATGGTCCACCTTCTTACAACATAACAATGATGGTCCCATCAATGACAGTGCACCTTACAACATACAAATTATGTTCTCATCTATGGTTGTTAACCTTACAACATAACAATGATGGCCCCATCTATGACTGTGGACCTTACAACATAGTAATGATGGTCTCATCTATGGTGGTGCACCTTACAACATACAAATAATAGTCTCATCTATCTTGGTGCATCTTACTACTTAACAATAACAGTCTCATCTATGATGGTGCACTTTACAACATAACATTGATGGTCCCATCTATGACAGTCCACTTTACAACATAACAATGATGGTCGCGTCTATGACAGTGCACCTTCATACAACATAACAATGATGGTTCCATCTATGACAGTGCACCTTCCTACAACATAACAATGATGGTCCCATCTATGACAGTGCATCTTACAACATAACAATGATGGCCCCATCTATGACAGTGCACCTTCTTACAACATAACAATCATGTCCTCATCTATGAGACTGCACCCTACAACATAATGATGGTCTCATCTATGGTGATGTACCTTACAACATAAAAATAATAGTCTCATCTATCTTGGTGCACCTTACTACTTAACAATAATAGTCTCATCTACGATGATGCACTTTACAACATAACAATGATGGTCCCATCTATGACAGTCCACTTTACAACCTAACAATGATGGTCCCGTCTATGACAGTGCACCTTCATACAACATAACAATCATGGCCCCATCTATGACAGTGCACCTTACAACATAACAACGATGGCCTCATTTATGACAGTGTACCTTACAACATAACAATGATGGCCCCATCTATGACAGTGCACCTTACAACACCATGGTGGTTCCGTCTATGACAGTGCACCTTCATACAACATAACTTTGACGGTTCCATCTATGAAAGTGCACCTTCCTACAACATAACAATGATGGTCCCATCTGTGACAGTGCATCTTACAACACAATGATGGCTCCATCTATGACAGTGCACCTTCTTACAACATAACAATGATGGTCCCATCTATGAAAGTGCACCTTACAACATAACAATGATGGTCCCATGTATGACAGTGTACCTTACAACATAACAATGATGGCCTTATCTATGGCAGTGCACATTACAACATAACAATGATGGCATGATCTATGACAGTGCACCTTCTTACAACATAGCAATGATAGTCCCATCTATGAAGGTGCATCTTACAACATAACAATGATGGCCCCATCCATGATGGTATACTTTACAACATAACAATGATGGCCCCATCTATGATGGTGCACCCTACAGCATAACAATGATGGTCCCATCTATGACAGTGCACCTTACAACATAATAATTATGGTCCCATCTATGACAGTGCACCTTCTTACAACATAGCAATGATGGCCCTATCTATGGCAGTGCACCTTACAACATAACAATGATGGCATGATCTATGACAGTGCACCTTCTTACAACATAACAATGATGGTCCCATCTATGACAGTGTACCTTACAACATAACAATGATGGCCCCATCTATGATAGTGCACCTAACAATATATCAATGATGGCCCTATCGATGACAGTGCACCTTCTTACAACATAACAATGATGGTCTCATCTATGGTGTTGCACCTTACAACATAATGATGGTCTCATCTATGACAGTGCACATTACAACAAAACAATGATGGTCTCATCTATGATGGCGCAACTTAAAACATAATGGTCCCATGTATGACAGAGCACCTCACAACATAACAATGATGGTTCCATCTAGAAACAGTGCACCTTACAAGATAACAGTGAGGGCCCCATCTATGACAGAGCACTTTGGAACATATCAATAACAGTCCCATCTATGACAATGCACCTTACAATATAAAAACGATCGTCCCATCTATGACAGTGCACCTTCTTACAACATAATAATGATGGCCCCCATCTATGGCAGTGCATCTTCTTACAGCATAACAATAACAGTCTCATCTAAGGGAGTACACCTTACAACATAACAATGTCTGTCTCATCTATGAAGGTGCACCTTACAACATAATTATGGTCCCATCTATGGTGGTGCACCTTACAACATAACAGTGAAGGTCCCATTTATGAGAGTGCACCTTATAACATACCAATGATGGTCCTGTCTATGACAGTGCACTTTCTTACAACATAACATTGATGGTCCCATCTATGGGAGTAAACCTTACAACATAAGAATGATGGTCTCATCTATGATGGTGCACCTTACAACATAACAATGAAGGTTCCCATCTATGACAGTGCACCTTACAACATAACAATGATGGTCCCGTCTATGACAGTGCACTTTCATACAGCATAACAATGACAGTCTCATCTATGGTGGTGCACCTTGAAACATAACAATGATAGTCGTATCTATGATGCTGCACCTGACAACACAACAATGATGGTCCCACTTATGACAGTGCACCTTACAGCATAATAATAATGGTCTCATCTATGACAATGCACCTTACAACATAACAATGATGGTCCCATCTACGATGGCGCACTTTACAACATAACAATGGTGGGCTCATCTATGGTGATGCACCTTACAACGTAACAATGATATTCCCATCTATGACAGTGCAGCTTACAATGTAACAAAACATGACAATGATGGTTTCATCTATGGTGGTGCACCTTACAACATAACAATTATGTTCAGATCTATGACAGTGCACCTTACAACATAACAATGACGGCCCCATCTATGACAGTGCACCTTCTTACAATATAATAATTATGGTCCATCTATGACAGTGCACCTTCTTACAACATAACAATGATGCCCCTAACTATGGCAGTGCACTTTACAACATAACAATGATGGTCCCATCTATGAAAGTGCACCTTACATCCTAACAGTGATGGTCCCATCTATGACAGTGTACCTTACAACATAACAATGATGGCCCCATCTGTGACAGTGCACCTTACAATATATCAATGATGGCCCCATATGTGATGGTGCACCTTCGTACAACATAACAATGATGGTCCCATCTATGATGGTCCACCTTCTTACAGCATAACAATGATGGTCCCATCTATGATGGTCCACCTTCTTACAACATAACAATGATGGTCCCATCAATGACAGTGCACCTTACAACATACAAATTATGTTCTCATCTATGGTTGTTAACCTTACAACATAACAATGATGGCCCCATCTATGACTGTGGACCTTACAACATAGTAATGATGGTCTCATCTATGGTGGTGCACCTTACAACATACAAATAATAGTCTCATCTATCTTGGTGCATCTTACTACTTAACAATAACAGTCTCATCTATGATGGTGCACTTTACAACATAACATTGATGGTCCCATCTATGACAGTCCACTTTACAACATAACAATGATGGTCCCGTCTATGACAGTGCACCTTCATACAACATAACAATGATGGTTCCATCTATGACAGTGCACCTTCCTACAACATAACAATGATGGTCCCATCTATGACAGTGCATCTTACAACATAACAATGATGGCCCCATCTATGACAGTGCACCTTCTTACAACATAACAATCATGTCCTCATCTATGAGACTGCACCCTACAACATAATGATGGTCTCATCTATGGTGATGTACCTTACAACATAAAAATAATAGTCTCATCTATCTTGGTGCACCTTACTACTTAACAATAATAGTCTCATCTACGATGGTGCACTTTACAACATAACAATGATGGTCCCATCTATGACAGTCCACTTTACAACCTAACAATGATGGTCCCGTCTATGACAGTGCACCTTCATACAACATAACAATCATGGCCCCATCTATGACAGTGCACCTTACAACATAACAACGATGGCCTCATTTATGACAGTGTACCTTACAACATAACAATGATGGCCCCATCTATGACAGTGCACCTTACAACACCATGGTGGTTCCGTCTATGACAGTGCACCTTCATACAACATAACTTTGACGGTTCCATCTATGAAAGTGCACCTTCCTACAACATAACAATGATGGTCCCATCTGTGACAGTGCATCTTACAACACAATGATGGCTCCATCTATGACAGTGCACCTTCTTACAACATAACAATGATGGTCCCATCTATGAAAGTGCACCTTACAACATAACAATGATGGTCCCATGTATGACAGTGTACCTTACAACATAACAATGATGGCCTTATCTATGGCAGTGCACATTACAACATAACAATGATGGCATGATCTATGACAGTGCACCTTCTTACAACATAGCAATGATAGTCCCATCTATGAAGGTGCATCTTACAACATAACAATGATGGCCCCATCCATGATGGTATACTTTACAACATAACAATGATGGCCCCATCTATGATGGTGCACCCTACAGCATAACAATGATGGTCCCATCTATGACAGTGCACCTTACAACATAATAATTATGGTCCCATCTATGACAGTGCACCTTCTTACAACATAGCAATGATGGCCCTATCTATGGCAGTGCACCTTACAACATAACAATGATGGCATGATCTATGACAGTGCACCTTCTTACAACATAACAATGATGGTCCCATCTATGACAGTGTACCTTACAACATTACAATGATGGCCCCATCTATGATAGTGCACCTAACAATATATCAATGATGGCCCTATCGATGACAGTGCACCTTCTTACAACTTAACAATGATGGTCCCATCTATGATGGTGCACCTTCTTACAACATAACAATGATGGTCTCATCTATGATGGTGGACCTTCTTACAACATAACAATGATGGTCCCATCTATGATAGTGTACCTTACAACATAGCAATTATAGTCCTTTATCAAATATTCCCCTCTGGGATTCTAAGTGTCTTTTTTCATGTATTTCATACCCACTGGTTCTCACACCCCTTTGCCAAACCTTCATGCTGTATCATCTGATTTCTGTTCTCAGTCTTCTAAGTACCACTAGCCTTCTCTCTGTTTAACTTCAATTATCATCTTCTTTCTGTGTGATACAGGTAGTTAGGCTAGAGAATTTGTATTCAAACTGTATGCATTTGCCACATTTTGTCTGTTTATGTTTTATACAGTCCTTTACAAAGTGCTTGTATGTGTAATCAATGCATTTTTGCTTCTCTTTGATCAGGTTAAATGCATGTTTGCATTATTATGCTGAACGTAAAATAAAAAATACAGCTTAATTTGTAGCATCATTTCATTTATCAAACAAACCCTACTGTCAACATACAGTATTAATAATACTCCACAACTTAATAAAAATTTTGTCAGTGACCTGGGTAACTGGGTTCACACTGCCCTCTCTTTTTTTAAACACCTTTATTGAATGATCACTTGTGACATCATGAGAGAACTGTTGCCAGCAAATTCTTCTACTTAGCATAACTAAGGTATATAATCCACATTAAAATTAATTTTTCACTTATATTCTGCACTGATTAGACCAATTATACAGTACAATGTCCCTTTCAGGATGTACCTCACTTGGACATATCAGATAATGAGAGAAAACCCAGATGTAAGAGTTCAAGCTTAAAGACCCTGAGCTACCATGAGGGGCTAGAAGCTCTAACCATTTAATTGGTATTTTATAGATTACTGAGTCGCAATATCTATTTTTTTATTTCTTGTTTGTTTTATTTATCCTTTTTTGACTAGGTCAGTCCCACTACATTGGTGGTCTTTTTTCAGGGGAGACCCAAATCAGTACTTACATTACTAAAGGAAATTTGGAAGGGCATCAGTGAATTTCCCTACTTGTTTTGATAGGTACTGAGGAATCAGCTGATGTGGGAGCAGAACCTACTGTTTTCTGGTCTTCCAGTACCAAAGGCATGTGTGCTAACTGTTGAGCCACTGACACTGCATTTCTAGTTTACCTGCCATGTCATTAGAGACCCTGTTGACCTTGAGTACCTATATTTATACAAGTCTAACAGCTATGGAAACACCATAACCAGGGATCTAAATTTTCACCAGCAAGTAAACAGAATACAGTGGAAATACAAATTCATTATGCAGCACCTCCTCCATTTCTGGAATAAGCTGCCCTGGTGGTTAAGCAGTGTTATATATTATCATCCTTCAAAGAGAACCTAGATGACTGGATGGGTTCCCTAAAATTTACCGTGGGACAAACTGATTTATTCCACATTGAGAAAGGGGTATAGCTTGAGAGTGCATATTGACAAAGCACTGATGACACTGATGGTCATAAGACTAAACTGACTTGAAACTTCTAGGATTAGTATGAATCCCAGAATATCCTCACCCCCCACTACGGGAAACAACATTCTTGACCTGGTCATTACAAACATGGGGGACCGTTACTCTACTCCTTTGATAAACCCCTCCCTGGTCAGATCCGACCACAAGTTAATCACCGTTGATATCCAAATCCTGCTCCCACTCCAGAAAAAGAAAACCACAGTGAAAAACTTCTCCAAAGCTAATTTTGAGCTTCTAAGGACAGAAGTAGCAAGCTTCATGTCATCCATAGAAATGGGGAATGGCAGCATGGCTGCTGAATCATACACCAAGGCACTGTATGAGCACTTACGTATTTGCACAGATAGGGCCATACCAAAAAGAACCAAGACGCCCTCCTCTAAGAAAAGGAAGCCAATCTGGTGGAGCCCTGCCATTAACAAACTGTACAACCGAAGGAAGAAACTGTTGCAGAAAAGGGTAAAGTCCAATGACTAGAAAAATTCCCATGGAAAACTCAGTAAAAAACTGAGATCCCTCATCAAATCCACCAAAGCTAGTTACGAAAGCAAAACTGCTACAGATACTAAGGACAACCACAATGCATTCTTTAGTTATGTCAAGAATCTGCATAATAATAAGTAGATTTGCTCTCAGCTACAGCACAACGGCACCACTTATACTGAACCAACTGATACTGCCAATATCTTGGCAGACAGGTTTAGTGCAAACTTTGCTCCCCCCTCACCCCCCAAAGGGCCCATCCACATACCCGAGGAGTAACAGCTCCCCATTATCACGACTGCAGAAGCAGAAACCGCACTGACCAAAGCTAAGAATACAGCTTCCATGGGACCAGATAATATACCGGGTTGTGTCCTACACGCTCTACAAAAAGAACTGCCACCACACCTGAGTGCTCTGTTCAACTATAGCCTCAGTTCTTGCTTTGTCCCCACTGAATGGTGCACTGCTACAGTCATCCCACTTCACAAAGGGGGTCCAACTACTGACCCTGGGAAAGTATAGTTGTGTACACTTAGCATAAATGTAGATGTTCAAGTCTATTCACTGTTGCAGTCATCACACTTGGGTTATCCTGCCAGGGGTAGCCCTTAGTCGGCCCGAATACCAGAGGCTTAGTATTTCTGCATAGGCTGCTGTCACTCCAGGACTGAAGTCAAGTTGTCAGTGGTATAAAAACAGACAGCCAACGCCATTACATCAGTTTTTCTTACCCCAAATGTCAGGAGCCCCCAAATAGGGAGCTAGGTTATGGTGTAATAACACCACCAGTAGAAAGTAAACACCAAATAGCACTGTAAAGAGTGAGGAAGAGAGAGAGAGCCAAGGGAGATGGAGGGTGGGAAACAAGGACTGCAACAGTGAATACACTTGAACATCTACATTTATGATCATGGCCGGCCTTAGGCATAGGCGAACTAGGCGACTGCTTAGGGCGCCATACAGGCTGGCCTCGGAAAGGGTGCTATATTTAAGTATTTATTTATTTTAATTAATAAAATTTGCATTCTTCTTGCTCGGCTCCCTGTTCAGGAAGCCTGAACCATAGCGTGAGAGGGGTTGAGTGCCCTCCCACTTATAGTTGCAGGTTGGCTCGGAGACTAAAAAAAAAAAAAAAAAAAAAAAAAATCACGGTACACGAGTCTGCTACCTTAAGGAGGAACATTAACATGCATGGGTCATGACACCAGCGTGGATGCAAATACATTCTTCAGGCCTGCGCGTAATTTAAACTAGCAGTTCTTTTAAGAAATAAGCCAAGTCCATGTGTCCGCGTATAGCCATTTGGTTTAGAAAGAAGGTAAGTGTATGCGTGTTTGTGTTTAAGTATAATTTAAGCCACTCACTTCTGTATGAGAGAGAAAGTATGTATGTATGTATGTGTATGGAATTTAAATTTAGCTGTTCTGTTTGCATGAGAGATAGTGTGCGTGTGTGTTAATGTGTGAGAATAGATGCGTGTACGTGTGTGTTGCTGATATGGTCTGTAGCAAAATCGCTTTATCTGTGATGATTATCTATTTACAAAATATTGCATATAGTGTATTTTTAAATGTGTCCCGAAGCAGACCAGACAAACAGAGAGAAGGCAGGTGTGTGTGTGTGTGTGTGTGTGTGTGTGTGTGTGTGTGTGTGTGTGTGTATGTGTGTGTAATGCAAACTTAGTGGTTCCGTTTGTTTCTGTTTGAGAGAGAAAAGTGCGTGTCTGTGTTGTATGAGAGAGCAGAGTAGGAATGTATGGAATTTAAACTAGTTGTTAGTTGCTGTATGAAAGAGAAGGTGTGTGTCTGTGTGTTGTTATGTGAGAGAGTAGGTGTGTGTTGCTATGTGAGAGTAGGGGTGTGCGTGTGTGTTTAGCATACCTTTTCAAGTGTCTAGATTTAGCATTATAGTTTTTGTCTGTTTTTCATAAAATATGTGGTTTTCTGGCAAATCAGGGAGGACTGAAGTCACAAAATTATATGTACATGAGTTTTAAACTTTGCATCCTTCACAAAACACATGCTAATACAAATACTCTTATTCTTTTAACTTTCTAAGTTAAAAAGAGCACTACTTCAAACCGTCCCTATTTTTTAGTCATTGCATCCATGTTATTTTAGGCTTTGTGCAGATTTTTTGCATTAAGAGGTTAAGAAGTATGCATATATTTCAGCTGTACAGCTGTTTGCAGACCAGATTCTTGCCTCATATTTTTGGCCTATTTGTCATAGAATGTGTGGTTTTCTGGAAAATCCCTAAAGACTGAAATAATTAAATGTCATACATTTGAGTTTCAGTCTTCATTTCCTTTGGACAATGCTTGCTAAGATAAATGCTGTTATTCTAGCAACTTTTTAAGTCTATAAGAGCAATATTTATAATCTATCCTTCTTTTGGAGCCTTTGCCCCCCACCCCCCAATATTTTAGGCTTTGTCCAGATCTCTTGTGCTAAGAAGTTGAGAGGTATGGAGCCATTGTATGTAATGCCCTAGTTGTCAATTATTTGGTGCATTTTAAGGTGAGATAGTGGTTCTGCATTGCTGAGTGTGTCTTCATTTGTTTAAGATGCCTAGTGACTATGAACTTGTTGGTTTCTCAGTCATTCCCTATTGTCGTATTACCAGCTTACCAGTTTTTTATGTAACATAGGCAATTAATTCTTAAAGGACAGCAAGCACTGAATTTGTAGATGAAACACTGAAATATAAAGTTGCTTTCCAGTAACAGCCTCTTCATTAGTTACGAATCTCTTTAATGTGGAATTATTCGGATGAAATTTACTTCTGCAGAGATTGTGCTTATTGACTTATACTGATAGAGTGTAACGATAGACGTTTGAGTGGCCTTTTATGGTTAAAATATTTTGAAATGGGCAGTTATTGGGAAATGCACTGTTTCATTGCTTACTGGAAAAATGTTCAAAACTACAAATTTAAAGCACAAAGTTACAAATTTAAAACACACACTTAACTAACAAGTGGTGCCTTATTATACAGGGAATTTGAAAGCAGCATTAGTAGCATAATTGTCTTTGGTGCAGAAAGCTGTGGATTATACTACCATACCATGTAGATGAAGTGCTGATATTGCAGCTCCCATATGATTGTTGATTATTTGGTGCATTACAAGGGGGGTGGGTAGCGGTTTTACACTCCTGAGTGTGTCTCCTTTGTATGAGATATCTAGTTACTATGAACTTGTCAGTTTTAGTCATTTCCTATTGCAGTATTACCAGTTTATCAAATTTTAATTGTAATATAGGCAATTCTTTAAGGGTAACATACACTGAATTTGTAGATGAAGCACTGAGGTGTAAAGTTGTTTGCCAGTAGCAACCTCTTCATTAGTTGCATATTTCTTTAATGTGGAATTATTCAGATGATTTTACTTCTGCAAGATTGTGCACTAGCCTTTCATGGTTGAAATTTTCTGAAATGAATAGTGTTATTATTGATTTTATACATCATTTCATTGTTTATTAAAAAAATGTTAAACTACAATTTAAAACGCTTTCTAACAAGTGGCACTGGTATTATACAAGGAATATAATTTACTATAATCAGGAAGGTGAATCAAAGAATGAATACATGTATGCATGGCCCTAAAAATGTGTGCAAGGAGTCTATTTTGAAAACAGCCCAAAGATACACTTAATGGCCAGATGCATTTTCTATGAATGTGGGTTTTCGTGCCATTTCAATGGCAGAGAAGTTTAATGCTTATGCTAAGTCTGTTTTCATTGCGAGATTGTATTGTTTAGAAAATGGCTGTGTTTGTGCTATTCTAGCTTAAGCTACTGTACACAGGGAGGAGAGAGGTTGCTATTCTACTTTTACTGAGCTGTAAGACTCACTCGCCTACCCCAAAGTAAATTAAACTGTAAGTTAAGCAACCCTTTGAAACAAGGCACATGGGCTTCTACTTTTTGAGGACATGACTTTTATAGCAAAATATATGTGAAGGAGCAACAGATAAAGCAGGTTTACTAAAGAAAAATTCCACCGTCCTTCACTTGCAGTTTAACTACATTACAAGGTATTGTTTTTCCTATGCATTTAAATAACTGAAGGAAAAGACTGAAGTGGCCTTCTTGGAGAGTGGCCTACCTGTGGGTGTGGCTTATAGGGGTGTGCATTAGTACGGTATGGGTGGGGCTTAAGGGGTGCTGGAGTACTACTTCACCTAGGGTGCCATTTCAGCTAAGGCCAGTCCTGTTTATGGTAAGTGTACACAACTGTACTATGTTCTTCGTATTTCACTGTTGCAGTCATCACACTTGGGTTGATTTCCAAAGCTGAAGAAATTGGTGGAGACAGTCAAGAAGAGTTGGGGCTGGCTAGTATGCCCTGCAGGATTGCGGTTGCAAAGCCTGCCCTGGATTTGGAAAAGATAGGCAGGTGGTAATGCTTGGTGAAGGTATGAACAGAACTCATGTTTCAGCCTCCAGGATATCCCTGGTAGGGACCCCTCTGAGAAAAGCTGCAGAGGTGGAATTTACCCTAGTGGAATGTGTTCTGACCCCCTGTGGGGGTGGTTTCTCATAGTGTTTGTAACAGAAATGGATACAGTGTGCTATCCATTTGTAAATGGTTTGTTTTGATATGGCCTTGCTATCTGCCCCTGCTGCAAAGCTGACTAGTAAGTGGCCAAATTTCCTAAAATGCTCAGTCCTATCCAGGTAGAATCTGAGTTGTGTGTGCACATCTAAAGAGTGCAGGATCCTTTCCCCCTTATTTTGAGGTTTAGGGAAAAAGGTGGGCAAATAAATAGATTAGTTGAGAGCCACAATGGACTCCACTTTAGGCATGAAAGTTGGGTTAGTCCTGAGGGAGACCCTGTCAGCATGAAAAATGATGAAGGGTTCCACAGCCATGAGTGCTTGTAGCTCAGACACTCTTCTAGCTGAAGTGATGGGCAGAAGCAAGGCTGTTTTCCAAGAGAGGAATTTTAACTCTGCTGAAGCTGCAGGCTCAAAGGGGGGGGGGGGGTAGCGTGAGCTTTTCCAACACAAAGTTAAGGTCTCAAGCAGGGGTAGGGGCTATTCTGGGTGGCCTTAAGTTGTTAGCCCCTCTAAGGAACTGCTTGATGAGAGGGTGTGAAAAGAGAGGTGGCACTGTGCTGTAAAGAGCAGAGATGGCAGTGGCATGGATTTTAATAGAAGAGAAGGATAGGCCCCTGTGAAGTAGGTCTGCTAGGTAATCCAGGATGAGAGATAAGGAGGGCTGTGCTGGTTCAGCTCCTTTAGCTTGGATCCAGAAACAATACCTTTTCCACTTGTCAGCATAGGATCTAGTGCTGGTTCGTTTGGCTTCACGTATAATGTCCAGGACTTGCTTGCTTAGGCTGGCCACTGGAGGAGAGGTCAAGGAATAAGCCAGGCTGCCAGGTTCAGGGTCTGCAATTGTGGATGCACAAACTCTCCCTTCTGCTGGGTCAGGAGAGTTGGAATCTGAGGGAGGTGCGATAGAGGCAACGGTGACAGACTGCGCAGTAGTGTGTACCAGTGTTGGCATGGCCAGTCTGGGGCAATCAGGACTGCCCTTGGTCTTTCCTCCCTGACTCAGAGTAATACCCTTGCAAGAAGAGGTAGAGGGGGAAATGCATAGATTGAGATTTACCCATTGGAAGGATAGGGCATCCACTTTCCAGGCATTGCTGTGAGGTTCCCTGGTGCAGAATTTGCTGAGCTGGTGGATGTTGTGGGAGGCAAATAGATCCACCTTCGAGGTACCCCATTTTTGGGTTATGAGACTGAAGGTTTTGTGGTTTGCCACTCCTGTGGGTCTAGGAGATTTCTGCTTAAGTTGTCTGCCAGAGAGTTTTGGTTACCTGGCAGGAAATGTGCTAGCAGGTGAATATGCACAGCTGAAGCCGTGTGCCAAAGGGTCATGGCTAGCCTAGAGAGTGGGTAAGAGTGGGTTCCTCCCTGCTTGTTGATGTACCACATCACGTCTGTTTTGATTAGTAGAGGCCCCGGATAGAGTAGGGGTCTGAAAGCTCTCAGAGCATGCTTAACAGCTAGTATCTCTTTTTGATTGATGTGCAGATAAATTTGATTTGGGCTCCAGTGGCCCTGAATGCACCTGCTGTCCAGGTGTGCACCACAGGCATATTCTGATATGTCTATGGTTAGGGTCTTGTCGGCGTGAGGTTGTGAAAAGGGGAGTCTCTTGTTGTGGTTGCATGCTGCTGCCCACCAAAGAAAACTTTCCTTAGACAAGGTATCATAGGTATAATAGTTTCCCGGTCCTGAGAATGTTGACACCAAAGGCTTTTTAAGTACCACTAAAGTTTCCTCTTATGCAGTCTGGCATATAGAATTAGTAGAATGCAGGATGCCATGAACCCTAGAGCTCGCAGGATTTTCCTTGCAGATAACTGGGTTCTGGTGGCCAGTTGAGAGAAGTAGCCTGTCAAATAGGCTTGTTTTTCTGGAGTAAGGAATGCCATCTGGGATGCTGTGTCCAGGCTTGCTCCCAGGAATAAAATTTTCTGAATGGGGACTAGTTTGGATAGCGTTGTCGCCTCACAGTAAGACGCTGTCCGGTTCGATTTTCAGCTAGAGCGTCTTCTGCGTGGGTACATGCGTGAATGGGCGTACCTTCGTTGAAGGTTGTGAGTCAGGGCTGGTAACTCGGCACGTAAAAATCAACTACCAATCATTAGCGGACCAGAGTTCCGCTGTGGCGACCCCTAACCGAGAAAAAGCAGAAAGAAACAACAAAAGTGTACCCAGTGAGGTCAGTAGGTCCTTTACAAATGTCAGGTGCTGCAACAGCTTTTCCTGACTGTCTGTCTGAATCAGGCAGTCATCCAAGTAGTGGTAAATTTGAATATTTATTTGTCTGCAAAAAGCAATGGCTAGAGCCAGGCATTTTGTGAAAACTCTGTGAGCAGTGGATAAGCCAAAGGGAATTGCAGAGAACTGATAATGCAGAGATCCTGCCCTGAAACGAAGATATTTCCTGCAACAGCCTCTGATTGGGATGTGCAGATAGGCCTCTTTTAGGTCTAGGATAGCATAGGCAGAAGCTGCTGGAGGGTGAGCATTTTGAATTTTGGTATCACCAGAAAAGTGTTTAGAATGGACAGATCTAGGATTGGGCTCCAGGTGCCCTCTTTTCTGGGTACCAGGAAAAGTCTGGAATAGAAACCTTGGCCTATCTGGTCTGCAGGAACAGGTTGAATTACCCTTGTGGAGACAGGGAATGAACTTCCATTCTGTGCCTCTGCCCACTGGTTTGGAGGAATATCTGGGAACCCTTTTGGGGTTGGCAGTGTGTGGAAATAAAATTTGTACCCCTGGGATACTATGTTGAGGACCCATCGATCGTTGGTGATGGAGGCCCAGTTTTTTGCATGGGAGGCAAGTTTTCCTCCTTGGGGTACAAGCAGGTGGGCAGAGGTAAGTGGTGGAGTTGAAATGTCATTGTTAATTCTTTCCATACGGGGGTGGCTTAGCACTCCCTGTTTTAGAAGTGGAGGTATTCCATTGCTTAGATCTCTGCATTCCCTGGGACTGCTGTCTGAGGGGTCTGCTGCCCCTAGGTCTAGTCTGAGATGGCCTAGAGGGGGCTGGAAAGGACCAGTGTTTTGAGGGGCAATGCCTAGTGAATCTTGGAGACTGGACTTGCAAAAAAGTCTGTCTGCCTAGATTTAGCTTTTTCTTCCATCTTTTTTAAAACCTCTTCTGCCGTGGTGCCAAACAGATTGTCTTTGTTCAGTGGTGCGTCCAATAATTTTGATTTGACATCATCTGGCAAGGTCTGTTCCTTAAGCCAAGCATGCCTTCAAAGTACAGAACCTGTGACTGCTGCCCTGCAGGATGCTTCTAGGGCGTCAAACCCAGACTGCAGGGTATGCTTAGTAATTTGGCTTACAGAATGCATAAACTCCTGTAATTCTTTATTTTCTGCACAGTCTGGAAAGGTAGACAATTTTTGCTTAATAAATTCCATAGTATGTTGCTGGTATTTCAACATGTGGAACTGACAATTTAAAGCTGTAATGGCAAGAGTTGCAGAGGTGTATATTTTTTTACTCCATCTGTCTAAGGCTTGGGAATCCCTGTCTGAAGGGGTGAGATTCTTAGCTGTGGTTGCTTTTATTCCTTTAGGTCCTTGGGAGATGACCTCTGGGTCAGCAGAAGGATTTTTGAAAAGAAATGTGTGTGAGTCAGGGACTCTGTAATACCTGTCAGGTTTCCTGGGAGCAGGAGGTAGAGTATCAGGCGTTAAACTGGATGCCACGAAAACATCATCCACAACATCCAGAGCAGGAGGAACAGCTAAGGGTCTGTGCTGTCGTAAATCTAAAAATTCCCTAAGTCTTTTTGGACCGAGGATAATCCTCGCATTCCCAATGGAAATGCTCTCTCAAGGTACGTAGGGTTTCACCAAAAGAAAAATCCTCTGGAGGAGAGGCAGAAGGAATGGATTCCTCTGCATCTGAATCCTCATAAGCAGACAAGGGCATGTCTTCATAATCATAAACCTCAGAGTCGTCAGACTCTTGGTCAGATAAAGCTGCTGGGGACAAGTCTCTTTTTCTTTTAGAAGGGGTAGGCTGGCTTCCCCAATCAACATGATAAGGTCTTCTGCCATTTTAAGCATTTGAGATTGAGGCATGGAAGCAGGTGCTTGAGCTTGGGTCGTCATTTTTTTTAGGCATAGTTCATACCCTGGGCCTTTTTAGAAAGAACTGAAGATGCAAAAGAAGTCGTCAGTTTGTGTCGAACATCGGTAGTGTGAAGAACTTCCTCGGAAGCTGGTGCCTGCACAGCGGCTCCGGACCCATCCAAGGTAGCGACATCCGCAGGTCAGTAGTCAAAGAAGAGTCTCGCGGCATACCGGACTCCGAACAGGTCTCGGTAGCGGCATGCAAATCCATAAATGCGGGCATCAGGGGCTGCGAAAGCACCTTACTGAGTACCAGTGAACTGGCGAGTAGCTTAACAGAAGCATTGTCGGCGGTTTTGGACCTGTGCGGTCTGTCTCTGTCTTTATCCTTATGTTTTTTCATAAGATCGGCAGTCGAATGGCTTACCAAAGCCATTTCGGGATATGGACATCGAGAGCAAAAATATTTAGCTAAGATAAGGGCCCGACAACATATAGTTCTGGCATTGAATAACGCACAAAACTGACAGCCAGGAACGTCGTGGTCTGGGCCTAAACAGGTGATGCAGTAAGAATGGAAATCTCGGTGTGGTATTTGCTTTCCACAGGTGAGACAATTGTTACCTTTTTCTGACATCGGTTAGAGCAAGAAAAAGAAAAAGGATCCCCAATGGGGTAGTTAGCTTTAGAAGACTTCAACTTCAATTTTGGAAATGAAAAACGCAGGTAGCGGCCGACTGGCACTCGTGCGAACTGCTTCTGCTTCAGGCTCCTCGGAAAGAAAGACTGATGTAATGGCTTCGGCTGCCTGTTTTTATACCACTGATGACCTAACGTCAGTCCTGGAGTGACAGCAACCGATGCAGAAATACTAAGCCTCTGGTATTCGGGCCGACTGAGGGCTACCCCTGGCAGTATAACCCAAGTGTGATGACTGCAACAGTGAAACACGAAGAACATCTACCACCCCAACAGCTTAACAAGCCTGATCTTTAAGGCTATGGAATGTATTATTATGGATCTTATAAATAAGGATATAGGGAACCTTCACACCCTGGAGCCCACGCAGTTTGGATTTGTGAAAGGCAGATCATGTCTACTGAATCTGACAGATTTCTTCAAAGCTGTCACCGGAGCGGTGGATGAAGGCAACGCTGTCCACACCGCCTACCTCGATCTAGCTAAAGCCTTTGACACCATCCCACACTCTGGAATGATTGATAGGCTCACTAATCTGGGCATTAACCTGTACATCACTAGATGGGTTGCCAGTTGGTGAAAGTATGGTATGGTATGGTATGGTATGGTGAAAGTAGCTGACTCCAAATCAAAATGGAGTCCTACAGGGATCGGTTCTGGGTCCTCTACTATTTGGTATTTACTTCTCTGAAGTTCAATTTATTTACTTATTTATTTTATTTTACATTTGTTAACCAGGAAAGTCCGACTGGATACATGTTCATTTTCAGCGGAGGACCGGGGAGAAAAGCTCCACATTTGCAAATAAGTGACACTTTAAAGTTGTGGTTACATAGAAATCTAAACATTAACAAATCACTGACAATTTATAGTCAAGGTTACATTTAAATCAAGCAACATTGTAGGTTTATGGTATAAATATGCAGAGATAAAATTTTACATCTCTGAAGTGTGTAAAAAAGAAAGAAAAGTATTCACAGATTGAATGTAAGGATGACAGTTAAGAGAAAAGGTGGTTAGCTAAGAAGGGAAGCTATTGTAAATAGTATGTAGAGGGGTAGATGAGCATAGCCTCAGAATGGGTAGTATAATAAGCTATCTTCCTGATAATAGAATGCTAATGGTTGTTGAGAAGTGTATGTTGTCTGGGTGGAGAACGGTTATTATTGGGTATTTCTCCTATGTGAGCTGTGTTTTTCTTACCTTTTTCTTACCTTTTTCTTGTTATTTTTTGGGTTAGTCTGGGTTTAGACATGGACATAGCCAATCCCTGTTTATATACATCTTTAGGGATATTTTGAATTGGGGCAAGGAGAATGTAGTGGTTAGTTTAGCAGGAAGTGAGTTCCATTTTTTTCCAGCAGAGGGAGAATAATGATTCTCCGGCTGAGTTGTTGGCTTTGGTAGATTGTACTAGCATTCTGTTGGATGAGCGAAGGGATGCTAGGTTGCTGTATGGGATGATAATATTACTCAGAATGGGTGTACTGGTAGGTTGGTAGAGGATTTTATGAATAACTATGAGTTGGTTATACTGGAGTTGATTGGGTAATTCTAGCCAGCCTAATTTGTGAAGATTCTGACAGTGGTGGGTTCTGCAGGCTGAGCCTGTGGCAAATCTAGCTATATTGTTATAGCAGCTAGTGATTTTGTTAAGGTTTGATTTAGGTGTGTGAGGATGGGTGAGGTGTAGAGAAGGGTTGACAACCAGTTCTGGCAGATGGGGTTAAGAATTGTTTAATCCTATACAAATAGCCTATTTTTTTGTTAACTGTTTTTATGGTTTTGTCTAGATTAGCATTGTACTTCATATTATTATCAAGAAGTTTAGTGCAAGGTTCTGGAGAGATTATGGTGCTGTTGTTAGATGAGATTGTAATTATTGGTGATGTTAGCTTACGGGCAGGGGAGAAAAGTAGTAGTTTGGTTTTATTTGGTTCAGTAGGAGACAGCGACTATTGAGCCAGTTCTCTACTTTGTTGAAGGTGATTTGGGATAGGGATTGTAGTTCTGTGGGAGTGGAGGCAGAGCAGATACGTGTGGAATCATCTGCATACTGTATACATATCACATCTGGGTAGGTCATTAATGGATATTGAGAAAAGAAGGGGACCCAATATAGAACCTTGGGGTACTCCAAGGGTGACAGGTAAAAGGGGGGATAGATTGCCTTTCCATACAACAGCTTGTTGTCTGCCATGCAGGTAAGAGTGGAACCAGATGATTACTGGGTTGTCTAAGGAAAGTGATTTTAGTGAGTCTAGGAGTAGGTGGTGATTCACCATGTTGATTGCTTTTGATAGATTGAGAAAGAGGGCAGAGGAGAGCTTATTCTGATTACGGTTGTGATTATTGTGTGAGAAAAGGAGAGAAGGGCAGTAGTTGTACTATGAGCGGGTCTAAATCCATGCTGGGATGGAGCTAGGAGAGTATTCTGAGTAAGGTTAGTTAGAATTTGCTTATGTATGCATTTCTCCATTATTTTGGCTAAGGGAGACAGGATGGCTATAGGTCTGTAGTTAGAGAGTTCAGTGGAGTTTCCCCCTTTATGAAGTGGAATAATGTGGGAGATTTTCCAGATGGAGGGGATGTAGGATTCGTGGATAGTATGATTGATTAAGATGGAGATAGGGTATGCTATTTCATTAGCAGCCTTTTACAGAAACTCCGCAGGAAGTAGGTCTGCTACCAGGGTGGTGGGTTTTAGTTTCTTAAGTAGAGATTTAATATAGTTAGTGGGGATAGGATCAAATTTGAAGGGAGGCACATTTATCTGAGTGGATGTGACAGTAATAGAGGAGTTGGGAGATAGATTATTAGCTAGGGACTGGACCGTTTCAGTGAAGAAAGTATTAAAGGTCTTTGCAACACATTTAGGAGGTAGTTGTAGGGTAGCTGAGGGGGTGGGGCTTGAGGATTTACCTGGGTGGAGCAGTTTATTAAGACCTGACCAGAATTTCTGAGGCTGATTTTGGTGCTTTTGCTGTAAATTGAAATAGTAGTTTTGTTTGTCTAACACAATAGATTTTTGCCTCGTTTCTCATTTGTTTGTATCTAATATGGGCTTGTGGGGATTTGGTGGAGCTCCAGGAGGTGCTGTGTTTCTAGCAATGTGTTTTTGTCTAGTACTATTGGTTAGCCATGGAGCTGTTTTATTTTTGGTTCTGATTGTTCGTGTGGGAGCATGCCTGTCTAAGATGGCAAGGAATCTAGTACTGAAGTCTGAGACTGCTTCATCAAGGGGAAGTAATTTAAGATTGGCCCATTTGCATGAGTTAAATTCGGCCTGGAAACTAGTTAGGTTACAGTTCTTTGTATACCTAAGGGTTTAAAGGTGGTTTGGTGGGACATGTCATCCCTTTTTCTGATTATATAGGTTCGGAGGTGGTCACTCATGTCCTCAGGTAGGGTGCCTGATTTGCATAACTGAGGTTTGTTATTTATTAAGATCCAATCTAGGATACTTTCCTTATTGTTGGGCTTATTGATTCTGGTGGGGGAAGTAATAATCTGGGAGAAGCCATGTAAGTTAATATGGGTGGTGGGGTAGTTTGATGAACATGTTTTCCAGTCGATATTGAAGTCCCAGAGAATAATTGTTTATTGGGGGTGGTTAGTGGATAGCCATTGGAAGATGCATTCTAAGGTGTCTATGTTGTTACCTGGGGGAATATAGATACATACTATGTTTATAGATTTGTGTTTTTTAAGTTGGACTTTTGTGATGATTGTTTCGGAGTTGGTAGTTGTTAGGTCTTGTGGGGTACTAACTGTGGTCACTTCAAGAATGGATTTATATAGGATGGCTACTTCACCTCCTTTTCTACCTTTTCGGTCAAGTCTTAATATACTGTAGTTGGGGGTATAATTTCATTATCTGGGATAAATGGGTTTGAGCCAGGTTTCTGTAAGGCATAGTAGATTAGGAGACTGCATGTCCAGGAGGGCATGCAGATAGTGAATTTTCTTATTTATACTTCTGATATTTAGGTGACAGACTAGTAATGAATTAGGGGCATCATATGAGCTTCTTAGGTTGGAGGGAGTGCTATTTGTGGGGCTAGTGGTAGCAGGTGAGTTTGGGCCTGGGTTATGGTGGATGTCGCCATCAGCTATGAGGTTAGGTAATATACTCCTTATGAGTTTGATGATCTTTAATAGGAGTTGGTAATAGTATTTAGTCCTAGGGTTTAAATGTGTAGGTCGTATGGGATGAAGAGGTTTTGGAGTAGTGGAATTGGAGAAGATGTGGGGTAGTATTGGCGTAGGGGTGTGTGCTTGGATGCTAGTGGCGGTAATTGAAGTAGGATACTGAGAGTTAGGCAGACAGTGGAATTCATAGGCGGTGAGAAGATATATTACAAGTGGGGGTATGAGGTAGTAATGTGGTCTAGGTTTTGGTGATAAGGTGGGAGTTAGTGGAGACATTGTGAGGTAAAGTAGCAATTGGGATAGAGAGTATGGGTGGGGAGATAGAAGAGAGTGAAATGTGGTGGGTTGGGAGAGGGGCTTGGGTGTAAAGAAAGGATGAGTTGTAGTTGGATGAATGTGATGTGTGGGAATGGCAGAGTAATTAGGGTGTGTGGTTAGGGTAGTATAAATGTAAGAGTAATGAGGGCGGGTGAGAATTGGGGGCAGGGTAGGGAAGCGGAGTGAGCCCGCAGGGCGAACGGAGCTGGTAGAGCCAGTAAAGGACTAAACTCTCTGAAAACAATCAGTGGAGTGCTGACTGTTAAGGTAAGTTTAAGGGGAGATAATAGGCTGTGCAGTTGAGAAATGTATAGTAGAAAATAGAGGGGTATAGTGGGTCTACCAGACAGATAAATATATTAGGAAGTGGATGCCTGAGATTTACAAATTAAGGTAGTAAGATAGTTATTTAAGGAGATTAGACCTGGGAAGAGGGTGCCACCTAGTGGGCAAAGGATATAATGCAACTGTGGCTATTCGCAGGGCTAGCAGGTCTAGAGGGGAAGGGAGGGAAAAACAGGAGTTATACGAAGAGGCTACTGGACGGGAAGGTATGGAAGTTGGGAGGAGAGAAGGTTTTGGCTGCTGCCTGTCCTGGCTAGAGAGTGTACAATAAACACCTGGGGGTTATATACCAAATGTATTATTTACATACAATGGTTTTACAAAACATACTTTCTTGTACCCATGAGGGAAATGATGCCCAGAGAAAGGTTTGGCTATGTTCCTTAGCTTGGGGAAGAAGCAGCAATATTAGACAGGGCAATAAACCCAAAACCTAGTACAGGCCAAGCAGGTTGGAGAGTTTACTGTATCCTTGAAG
Source organism: Protopterus annectens (assembly GCF_019279795.1). Classification (NCBI taxonomy): domain Eukaryota; kingdom Metazoa; phylum Chordata; order Ceratodontiformes; family Protopteridae; genus Protopterus; species Protopterus annectens. Next base: position 776,052,596 of record NC_056746.1, on the reverse strand, counting down.
TTCAAGCCAACACCAAGGGACTCTGGTTAACCAAATTTGTGGATGACTGCAAACTGGGAGCTATTACTGATTCTCAAGCTGATGTGGGCATCCTACAAAAAGGCCTAACGGAAACCAACAACTGATGCCAAAACCATGGCCTTAGGCTCAACGCCAAAAAATGCATCATCATTCCCTTTGGGAAAAACACACTGCCCACAAGCTACCATATAGAAGGGAACCCACTTAACTCTGAAGGTGTTATACGGTTTCTAGGGACACAGGTAGATAGCAATCTCTCCTTCGACAACCATGTTGCCACTGTAGTTAGGAAGTCCTTCTACATGGCACATCTCATAACAAAAGGTTTGTTATCCAGGAAAAAAGAAGTCATTATCTCGCTCTACTCGGCCCTCATCCGACCCATTATATAGTACAATGCACCAATTGGCATTTACCTCACTGGACACCTCCAACTGGAAAGGCCACACAAGTTCCTCACTAAGAGGATCTTAGGACTCAAACATGTACCTTATGCAGATAGACTTAAAAAACTTTACTCTGTCTCATATCGCCTATTTAGAGGCGATCTCTGCTTGACATACAGAGCCATGTCTGACTCAATTTTGCTAGACATGCTTCATCAGAAAAAAATCCCAATCCCTCCGTGCTACTCATTCCAAAGACCTCAATCTTATCACCACATTAAACAGAACCTGCTGGAGGGATAGGTTCCTAACCCAGAGACTTCCAATACTCCGGAATAAACTCCCCATTCACGTCAAGTAGAGCATCTCACTGCCCCTCTTCAAGAGAAATCTTGATGAGTGGATGGAAAATAGGAATTTCATCCCGGGGATCACTTAAACCGCTTTGCTAGATAGTGGCACAGGGAACTAACGTCTGGTAAGCCAGATGACTGGGAACACTATTGGGCTAGGCTTGCATTATCTCCAGGGCCGTTAGAGAACCTATAATAATTATAGCCAAATTACCCAAAAGCAATTAATGGCTTGGGACACTGATGGAAAGACAGGGAGGATTGGGGTGCATATTTTGGCAGAGGGATCATGAAGGTGGTATAGGTATATCAAGTTCTGCATGAGACGAGAGCCAGGAATAACAGGGACACCCTAAAGGACCAGAGAGAGCACATCCTAACAAACCAAGCCTTGTTGTCCACTAAAAAGTCACATGCACAACATTACCATACAAAGGAAACAGGATCTATGAAAAGCCTTGGTGTGCAAGACAGCATATCTGACAGTGTCCTCTTCCAGCTCTGGTTTGTGATCTCCTTCCCCTTCCCAAACTGCTAATAGCCTTTAAGTAGTACCAGGGACTAGAGACAGGAGCTTACCAATGAATATAATCACATCACAAAAGGAGCTAGAAGTTAAAAGGGAAGGAGAGAGATCCCAAAGGAATGTTTTTGATTCCTTTCACACACCTTATTGTTTCTAACTGCTGTACTGTACTGTTCATTGCTTCATGGCAATAGCTGTTTTGTGGCACAAAACCCAATATACAAGACAACAGAACTGCATACTATACACTGCATGAAATGTGGTGTATGGTACACATGGTACACATGATACTGCCATTTAGAACTAAGCACGATCAGAATAGGTGCAAAATGCATAAAGTCTGTCTACTAGATCACTGTGTGTTATCTTTAAGCAACAGCTTTAAAAGTTGAAGTTAGATTTATTCTGCAACTTTCAACAGATTTATTTTTCTAATATGAAGAAACACAAACACAGTAGATAAAAATTCAGTGAATTCTGCCTGCACTCAATTTAATCTAAGGCTGTTTTTGTCTTTTAAAAAAATGAAGTCTGCACTGATGTTTACATAGTTGTAATTGTACTACTCTATGCAATACTTTCCACAGATATCTGTCTCTGCATTACAATGAAAAAGAAAATATTATTCTACATATTAATGAATGGAAACAGCATTCTTAATAAAGGCAGTTTGGTTCCTTCTTTATTTTTTTCTTTCCTTTCTTTTCTGCAAAATACCATTAATTTTTAGTATCTAGAATTTTTAGAATGTGGCTTATTCTAGTGTCTTCTGTAACAACAGTTCATTTTGTCACCAGTTGGCATAGCTGAACTACTGCCCAAAACCACCTATTTCAGAGAAGGCACAAATGTTGGCCTCACCACTACCACTGCACAAAGTGGATTTGTCTCAGAGGACAATTTTTTCATTCATTTTTCAGATACTCACTTTATCAACAGCAGGATACGGGGGGCAGAACCTATCTCCGTCTTTGAGATGTGGGGGGCAACCACAGTACTTGGCAACAACCTATGCAGAATTAGGAAAAAATGAACCTCAATCAGGAAAACCAAGCCAGGAACACATATATAAGTAAAAACAATAGAAACAAATCTGGCTTATGCCTAAGCAGTTAGTTTTGATACCCATGGAGACACAGGACGACATGAACACTCCATGTAGAAGGCACCCCAGCTGGGAACAAAACTATAGAACCAAGCTCTGTAAAGCAGTAACACTGACCTCTGTAAGAATGCGTCCCTATAGAAAGGACAAGCACATACAGAAACACTAGCAGTTGCCTTATAAACGAAGAGCTGTGTCGAATACGCTAGCATGCATACCACAGACTCTTCAGACACACTGTTATTCTGTCACCTGACAAGGAAATATGCAGGGTGATGAGTCCCTTCCGTGATGGTCTTCCCTGTTGCCTCACAAATATTTGTTAGTACAAGTCGTAATAGAGTTGCCCTTCCTCCAAAAATGTAACAGTATGACTACAGTTAATGCTGCTCCTTTAACTGCTGTTTTGCTATACTTTTACAACATCAGCAGTAGAGCTGCCCTCCATGAAAATATATAATTTACACAGTGAGATGTAAACCTCCCAAAGTAACACAACTCAATGTGGCTAACATGGAAACTGCATTAACAGTTATACCACAAAAATGTTACCAAGTTAAAGTTAAACAGTCCTAGTTACCAAACACCATCAAAGCAATACTCCAGATGTAAATTTCTCAAACTGGCCACAAAGTTGGAAAAGAAACAGTGCAAGTCATTTCCAAAGCACATCCAGAACAGAAACAACATAGCATGATTAACAATGTATTCAGATGGTGCATATTGTTTTACTCACATAATTATTTACTTACACTGCTTTGGTTATTTTATGTATACTGAACGGATATTCACGGATACTTACTCTGTGTGTGTGTGTGTGTGTGTGTGTGTGTGTGTGTGTGTGTGTGTGTGTGTGTGTGTGCGTGTGTGTGTGCGCGCGCGCGCGTGTGTGTGTGTGTGTGTGCTCGCATGCAAGTGTGTATGTGTGTGCCTGTCCTCTGCAAAAATTCTCAGAAAAGAAACGGTGGAAAAAATCTACTACAAGATCTGGGCTGCTAGATGCACCACAAAAATGGTCTTATCATCTGTAATAACAATAATACACCCTGAACCACCTGTTCTTATGAATGTATATATATATATATATATATATATATATATATATATATATATATATATATATATATATATATATATATATATATATATATATACATATATATATATGTATATATATATATATATATATATATATATGTATATATATATATATATATATATATATATATATCTATGCTGTGCATGTGATTTGCAGATTTTACATGCGCCTTTGATTCAAAGGTCATAACGGACAACATTTGCTCAATAATTCAGAAAAAGTGCTCAATAATGCTGTACTTGATCGATCATTTTGAAATGCAGTACGTTTCATTTATATATATATATAATATGAACATGTGATTTACTTATATACTTATTTTTAATAGCATGCACTCATCCTTGCTGTTACACTGTCTCTTGTTGTTGTTGTTGTGTCTTTCTGCTTTTCCCGGTTAGGGGCCGCATCTAATGTCTAAAAATTCCTCCTTCTCCTCTGGTAGATCAAGGACATTATGTACAAACTAGTAGAAGTTTTACTTTTATGTTTCCTGCTTCAGCCAAACTCCTCACAATAAACAACTTAATTGCCACTCTTCTTAGCCTGTTATGAGAACTTTATTTGTGCTTGACTGCTTATGGAACTCATAAGTTTTATTACAAAGAGAAATTCAAACAATGCTTTGTAAACAGAGATAACTTTATTCCCACTGTGAAGCCGGTAATATGTGGTTTACTCTTGTTAAACAAGCCATCAACTTAAAATAGTTTAAGTGCTGTATAAGTACTTTGCTTTACAGGCATTGCTCACTTACCACCAGTATTTCAACCGATGTAACTGTCCCCACCAATGCATATATGCCCATAGTCTCAACAAAAGGAAATGTCTTCTGGTCATGAAGCAAGAATCGAACCCCAGCACTTGTTGTTAGGAATGGAATGTATTCTTCTTGATTGACGTCTACTACTAATTGCAACCCTTATCATTAAAAACAGAACACCACTTGGTTAAACAAAGTTCACTGACATAACATAACTAATTACAATATAGAGATAAGTCACTGACAGCCTGTACCACTTTTATGAATGAGTTTCTCAGCTGTTAAAACAGATGCCTTATACTGTATTACAGCCAGCTTTTTGTTGTTTTTTTTCGTTTTACTCAATTAATTAAAAAATTACATTTTCTCACACACACACACACACAATGGGCCTTTATTAACAAATTTGTTCACATGGTTAATCCATTTCTTTATTTTTCTTTTTGTCTCTTCTTTACAAGCAAAACATACAGAAGGTGATATAGAAAGTTGTTTTACAGTACTAGCAAATGGTACTGGAGGCTTTCAAAAAATTGTTTTAAGCAGAAATACATACAGATCTGCCAGTTCTCCCAGTTTCATCAACCTTTATTTATAGCTTTAAAGTTTAGAAGTTGCTTTGAGATGAGCCTATCATGATTAGCAGAGCTAAACGAACTTATGAGAGGGTCCAGATGTTTCTTAGTACAGGTAAATCTTTGCAGTATTTTGGAAACTTCACAGTGTATACATTGTTAAGTATAAAACATTTATAGGCAATCAGCTATTAGGTTACTATTTCAAGGGTTTGCAGAGATTTTCTTAGTGAGATAGACCGCTAGGCCTTCATACCTCTCAACTGTCCAGATGTTTGCAGAATGTCCAGATTTTTGCCTCATATTGTTGGTCTGTTCATCATATAATGTGTTGTTTTCTGGAAATTAAGGCTTGAAAAAACTAAATAATGACAGTTTCCAATTTCATAGCCTTCAGAAAATGCACAGCAATGCAAATCCTATTATTCTAACAACTTTCTAAGTTTATAAGAGCAATATTTAAAATCTGTACCTATTTTGGGGGCCTTTTATCCACTCATAATTACTTCCTTTGTTCACATTTCTTTTGCTAAGAGGTTGAGAGGTATGCAGGCCCTTGTTAAGATCAGAGTACATTCTTATTTAGTGAAGTGGATGAGTACCTTCCATATGACGAACACTTCTGGTGGGTTGCCACAAGCAAATATGAAAAATGAATGGCTTCTGTTAGCATAGCTTTAGGCAATTTTCCTGGTCATCAGTAAAAACAAAATGAAAACTCCAGCAAAGCTAGAACTTCCACTGAGTGACCTCCCAAACCTCTTGTATCAGAGACACATGAGATATATGCAAATGATCCTTATGAACATCAGGTGTTTCAACTAACTGGCGATTCTGAATGCCCATGACTTGTTTCGTCATTTTAATGGACAATTTCAGGCCAATAACACCTGATGTTCATAAGGATCATTTGCATATATCCCATGTGCCTCTGATGCAAGAGGTTTGGGGGGGGGTCACTTAATGGAAGTTCTAGCTTTGCTGGAGTTTTCATTTTGTTATTACTTGAGTTTGTACCCAAAACTGTTTTTAAAGGACACTAGTACAGTCCATCTTCATTACACTTTGGGATTGCATGTTCCACAGCTTCCCTCCTCAAGTGTGAACAGCTTTCCACCCAAATAGAGTATTGACCATTGGGACAGAAATATGCTCCTGGTTGTGTCTAGTGCTCAGAGAATGATTTAAAATCTGATATCCATGGTAGCTGCCATAGCTATGTCATGTTTTCAACTTTATATTAAAATTAGATCTTCTCTAACAAACATGAAGTTAATTAAAAAAAAAGATGTAACCTCTTGATTCTTGATTTATAATTCAAGGACATAACTTTAAAAATCTGTTTTCATTAAATAAGAAACCACTGACAATTGCAAAGACATATCTCTGAATCCATTTCTTTGAAAATTTCAACTACAGTGCATAAGTTTCAACCACTTTTTGTAGCTCTCCTGCACTCCTTCCCCTACCATTCAAATATATTGAACTCTAACTCCACAGACACACAACTGTGGAGAATAGAAAAAACTGTGCACCTAGTGAATCACTACTAGACCACAAACTAAACCACAAATATAGACTTCTAGAGATAGAGATACAGTATGACAGTGGGCATCAGCATGGTACAAATGGTGTTCTACAATAATTTACCTTGTAATTCTTATGATCCTAAGATCAAAAACTAACTACCATTCAACCAAATGTGCTTTTAGTAAAATATGTATTCATTTCTTTCCTTCAAGTGATTTGTGATTAATGAAATACAATTCAATGAAAGCACACACATTTTATAGGATTATAAGAGGTTACTAGGCTACTGATCCGGAGATCATTTCAAGCCTAACCATTTCATCCCAATGTAATACCATAGATACTCTAGACAATACCCAGGACTGTATTTAGTAATGACTGCCCATGTCCAGAAGGATTGTGGGCACTATCCACTATAAGAATTTACGGTGCCCTGTCCACTCGTCGAAGTTCCTTTTGAACAGTGTCATAGAGGTGTTCTGCTTCATGTGAATTGGTAGCCTACTCCAAAGAAGTGGCAGTCGCTGGGAGACAATTCTGTCAATCCAACATGTCCTATTCAAGTTGCAGGCCATATTTAGGTCCTTAAAACGGGCAGCCCTAGCCCCGTTTGATTTACGGATGTGCAGCAACTTCATTAGGTTTGGGTATGAGATTGCTCTGTAAGCCAGGTACAAGTCTCTCCTAAGAAGTCTGTACGATACACAGCATAATGACAGGGACTTTAGTCGGTCTGTGTAAAGCATGTGCTGGAGTCCCTTGATCTTCTTAGTTAGAAACCTCTGAGGTCTCTCCAATTGCTGCAGGTGCTTTGTACATTACATGCCAAAAGGGACATTATACTCAATTAATGGCCTGATTAGTGATGAGTATAGAGGGGTTATAGCCTCCTTTGCTCTAGAGGTCCTGCTTTTGCTAATCATGTTTGCTATGTAGGAAGCCTTCCTTACTACAGTAGACACATGGTGGTAAAAGATAAGGTTGCTGTCTACTTGTAATCTCAGATCTCTTACCACTTCATAGGTACCTAGGGTATTGTTGTTAATTTAATAGTGTGAAGGGACTGTTTCTACAGAAGGGAATAATGATGCATCTCCTTGCATTCAGTTTGAGACCATGACTAAGACACCAATTGTTCATCTGCATAAGACCCAACTGAAATGCAAAGACATCATTTGGAATTCAATAACTGCACCCAGTTTGCAGACACCCACAAACTTGGTCAGTCATAGCCCCTTAGTTTTGGCCTGAACTTTTGCACTGACCCTTGTCGCAACCCGCTGGTGATAGGTCTGCTAGCTGATGTGGACTCACCCACTTTGATAGTGTGTGACCTGTTTGTGAGCCAGTTGACAACCCATCTTACAACAAAGGGGGTTACATTCAGTTTGCTAAGTTTATTGGTAATGCCTGAGTGTGGGATTGTGTCAAAGGCCTTTGTCAAGTCAAGGTATGATGTGTGCACAGATCTGCCCTCGTCAATGGCCCTGGTCACATTTCGAAGAAATCCACCAGGTTTAGCAGGCAGGATCTGCTCTTGATGAAGCCAAAATGGGCCAGATCCAAGGTTTGGAGGTCACCTATGTCTTTATTTATGAGGTCCATGATGATACGTTCCATGACTTTACAGATGAGGCTGGTCAGGCTTACGGGTCTATAATTCCCTGGATCTGTTGCTAAGCCACCTTTGTGGAGGGGAATAACTGTTGCTGTTCTCCATTCTGCAGGAACAAAGCCTATGGAGAGGTTGTCATTGAATAGGGTACTTAATGGGGATGCTAGTTCATGTTTTAGTTTGTTTAGAAGACAGCCTGAAATGCAGTCTGGTCTCATAGAGGCTGTGTTTTTTGCTTCAGACAAGGCTTTAATGACCTGCTCTTTGGATATGTAGGGAGGGGGGGAGTTGGGGGCAAGGTTTGTGATAAGTTTGGAGTGGATAAGGGAGTGAAATTTTCACCAAATCTTTCCACTAGCAGGTTTGCTATCACTGCAGGATCAGTGTGTGTGTGATGCCATTATTCACTAGATTGGCAGATGGTTGGTTCCTATCTTCTAGGTTCCGTAAGTAGCTGTAAAAGGCAGAATAGCTGTGTAAAATCCTACCATAATAATAGATGCCCTTCTCTTCTCTATTGCAGTATTCATAACATGAGGGAGTACCCCACTTTAGGTGACCCGACGTCAGCTAGTATACAAAAGACTTCACTACTGTAGGGGGTATGGTAAGTCGCATGTAGGCTGCGATCAGATATCAGCCATAAGAGTGATGGACAGACGTACCATCCTCAGAACTGACAGCTCCAGGTTGAATGTCAGCCTGAGGAAGTATGGTAGGAATCACCATCAAGAAGCAAGGCCGGGGGAAGGAAGGAAGGATGGACAGGAATACTGCAACAGAGAACAGAAGGACATACATCGCTATTTATGAGGTCCATGTGGTTGTTTCAATAATTTAGTATCCAATTCCTTGAAAAAGGCCCCAGATGAGGCAAAAGCCCTGGTGGAATGAGCCCTAACAGGGGAATGGAGAATCTTACCATGGTGAGGGTAGCAGAAGGAAATAGTCTTGGAAATCGAGGAGGAAATAGTCTGCTTGGGCACAGCCCTCCCCAGAGCCCTGGGGTGGTAAGAAATAAAAAGCTGATCTGACTTTCTAATAGCCTTGGTCTTATCCAAAAAAAATCCAAGTTGCCTGTGGACATCTAAGGTATGGAGGACCCTCTCACTAGAGTTCTGGGGATATGGGGAAAAGGTAGTTAAGTGTATGGACTGATTTGGGGATAAGTCATTGACTACCTTAGGCATAAATGAGGAGTTTGTACACAAGGAGACCTGGTCTTTGTGGAAGAAAAGAAAGGGTGGAGATACCATATGGGCCTGTAGCTCAGACACTCATTTAGCTGAAGTTAAGGCTAGCAGTAACACAATTTTTCAGGAACAGTACTGAAGAGAAGCTGAGGAAGCTGGCATGAAATGTGGGAGAGTCAGCCTTTCCAAAACAAAGTTAAGGTCCCAGGGAGGCAGAACAGGTTTCCTGGGAAGTTTCCTGCCTAATGTGTAGAATGCCTTTAAGAAATAGTTTTGCCTTATATCTGCTAGCTAAGGGGGGAGATAAAGGCAGACAGGCAGATATCTCTGACATGTGAGTTCTTACTGAAGAACAAGCCAAACCAGCACTGAGGAATTCACACAAATAAGTCAAAACCAGGGGAATTTCCACTATTAATGGGTCCTGCTTTAATTTCAGACACCAGATTAAAAATCTCTTCCATTTTGATAAGATATTTTTGTTATTTGGCTTCCTGGCCTCCTGCAGGACTGTGAGCACATCCTCAGAGAATAGGTGCCTGAAAAGGATTAGTACCCTATCACCAACAGAATCAACTGAAGAGTTGCCACGTGTGGATGGATGAGGGTCTCTTTGTCTTGTGTGAGGAGGTTCATAGGTTCATAGGTAGGTACTAGGCTATCGGCCCAAGGGCCTAAGTAAGCCTAGCCAACAAGGTTCACTGACTTACTCCACCCAAGAAAGTTATTTTCCTGTGCCACTGTCGAGCAGAGACACAGAAGTGATCCCAGGGTGTATTTCCTATTTCCCATCCACTCATCAAGATTTTTCTTGAACAGTGCTAATAAAGAACTTTGCTTGACACAGATGGGTAGCCTGTTCCAGAGTATGGGAAGTCTCTGGGACAGGAATCTATCCCTCCAGCATGTCCTGTTTATTGTGGTGACAAGGTTTAGGTCCCTAGAGCATGTAGCTTGGAGGGATTGGGATTTCTTTAGTTGTAGCATGTCCAACAGCTCTGGGTTTGACATAGCTTTATATGTTAGACAGAGATCACCTCGGAGTAGGCGATATGCTACAGAGTAAAGCTGGAGTTTTTTTGAGGCGGTCAGTGTAGGGCATTTTTTTGAGGCCAGTAATCCTCTTTGTGAGGTACTTCTGTGGCCTTTCCAGCTGCTGCTGATGTCTTGTGACGTACATTCCAAAAGGGGCGTTGTACTTTATAATGGGTCTAATGAGTGTCGAGTAGAGGGGAACAATGACCTCTTTTTTTCCTGGATTAAAACCCTTTTATGACGAGGTGTGCCATGTAGAAGGACTTCCTGACTACTGTGGAGATGTGACTATCAAAGGAGAGACTACTGTCCACCTGAGTCCCAAGGTCTCTTATCATGCATTCGGTGTTAAGTAGATTGCTGCCTATGTGGTAGTTCATGGGTACAGAGTTTTTACCAATGGGGATGACACTGCACTTTTTGGCATTGAGCTTGAGGCCATGGCTCTGACACCAGGCATCTGTCTCAGTGAGGCCCTTCTGTAGGATGTCCACATCATTTGGGGACTTGACTATGGCTCCTAGTTTGCAGTCATCTGCGAACATCATTAGCCAGAGGCCTTCTGTGTTAGCCTGTACTTCAGAGAAGTAGATACCAAACAGGAGAGGTCCCAGGATGGAACCCTGTGGTACTCCACTTGTCACTGCTTTGAGGTCAAATTTGGAGTCTGCAACCTTTACAGTGTGGGTTTGTCAGTGAGCCAGTTGGCAACCCATCTTGTGACATAGGGATTTATACCTAGTTTAGTGAGTTTAGCTATAATTCCAGAATGGGGATGGTGTCGAAAGCCTTGGCGAAGTCAAGATAGGCTGTGAGAACCACCTCACCCTCATCTACGGCTTTGGTAACTACCTCAAAGAAGTCGATCAGGTTCAGGAGGCATGATCTGCCTTTCACAAACCCGAACTGGGTGGGATCCAGAGTTTGGAGGTTACCAATGTCTTTGTTTATGAGCTCCATGATGATACGTTCCATGGCCCTGCAGACCAGGCTCGTCAAGTTCCCGGGATCAGTGGTGGCTCCCCCTTTGTGGAGTGGGATAACTGTTGCTGTGCACCATTCAGTGGGCACAAAGCCTGATGCGAGGCTATTATTGAACATGGTGCTTAAGTGGGGAGACAGTTCGTTCTGAAGTGCGTGTAAAATGCAGCCTGGGATTTTGAGGTCAACTCTGTAAGGTATCTTGTGGTGACGGCCGTTGGCTAAATGCAGAAGGACAGGGAACTAGTGTTGTCTTGGCCAAAAGGGATTCACCAGCAAGATTTTTGGTTTGGTCTGCTGAATTGCGTACAGGACTTTTGGTATGAGGGGAAGGGAAGGAAATGTGCACAGAAACACCCCCTTCCAAGAGGAAGAAAGGGTGTTCACTTTCCAGACCAGAGGATGGGGCTCTCTGGCACAAAACTGTGGAAGTTGTCTGTTCATTGGGGAGGCAAAAAAGGTCTGCTTGAGGAGTACCCCACTGGCGGACAATGTCTAGAAACACATCCTTTTAAAGCACCCATTCGTGGGATGGTGTTTGGGACCTGCTCAGATAATCTGCCGTACAATTTTGAGAGGATGGGATGTACCCTGCCTGAAGGGTTACCTGGAATTTTACTGCCAGCTCCCAAGCCTGAAGAGCCAATCTGCATAATAGATAGGATATGCCCCCCGATTTGTTCACATACCGGAGGACTGTCATTTTGTCTGTGAACAGCTTCAGAAGTCTGCATGGCCGATAGCAGTGCCCTCATCTCCCTTACACTGATGTGTTCCTTCAACTGAGAGGGAGACCAGATCCTGTGTACTTTCAGTTGGCCGAAGGTTGCTCCCCAACCTATGTCTAAGGAGTCTGTGCAGATATCTTGACGAGGAGCAGGAGAATGTAAGGGTAGTCCTGGGTTGAGTGACACGATGTAGCTGCCGCTGAAATTCCCTCTTCAGACAGGGGATGAGGGGAATGGAGAATTCTAAGAGGTGTTGGTGTTGCATCCAAACTGATTTTAGATACCATTGTCATATTCTTGTGTGGAGTTTAGCTAAGGGAAGCATGGGAATGGTGGATGCCATGAGGCCTTAAAACCCTGAGGAACTCTCCGGCTGTAATGTGGTAAAGCAGTAGAATATTTTGGAAGTAAGAAATGAGGTCCTGTACTTTTTGTGGGGGAAGAGAGATCCTCTTAAGATCTATTTAATCCTGCCCCCCCAGGAAAATTTGATCATATGAAGGGGTGAGAACTGATTTTTTTAAGTTTATGGTGAACCCCAAACTTTGTAGAAGATTGATAGTGAAGGCAATGCTTTGTTCCAAATCCTCTGTGGAGGTAGCTAGGAGAAGGTCATCCAGATATGGAAAGATGTGTATTCCCTGGAGTCTGCAGTGGAAAATCGTAGAAGCAAGGCAATTGGTGAAGACCCCTGGTGTGGTAAAAAGCCCAAAGGGCAAGGCACAGAACTGAAAATGCCTTGATGATACAGAGAAGTGTAAAAACTTCCTGTAGTTGAGATGGATGAGAATGTGTAGATATGCATCTTTAATATCTAGCGTAATCATGAAAGCTTGAGGCAGAATGAGTGGGAACAGAGTCTGGAGGGTCAGCGTTTGGAAAGTGGGTACTCTTAGAGAGGTATTAAGATGGGACAGGTCGAGGATTTTTCTCCAGGGACCTTCCTTCCTGGGCTCCAGGAACAACCTGGAGTAAATTCTTTTGCCTATTTGGTTTTTGGGGACACTCCGGATGGTCCCTTGGTTCAGTAATTCTAAAGTAACCTCTGGGAAAAAGGCAAGTTGTTCCCTGGGAGGTTAAGGGATGTCCCTGAAGGAGGGTAGTTGATCGCACACCATGAAGTACCCTTTCTGAACAACTGAGTGGACCCAGGTATCTTGGGTTATGCTTTCCCAGTCTGTCAGGGATAGGGGAAGGCGCTGAGAAAGTGGGATATACATGGGAGGGAAAGCAATCGAAGAGAGGACAGCTTATTTGGAAAAGGCCACTTAGTTGGCAGAGTTGCTGGTGGGGCCCTAGGCTGTTGTGGTCTCCTGTCACTCTTTTTTTTCTGAGTTGTGTATGATGGGAATGTCTATGCATAAATACAGGCTTTGCAGGGTAATTACTTTGGAACTTGGGTACTGGGGAAACAAAAATTAGTTTCAATTCCTGTAGTTCTTTACCCTTTTCCTGCAATGATGTGATTGGGTTAGCAGCTGCAGGTCCAAACAAGGCAGAATTGTACAGAAGAGCATCCATAAGTTTGGCTTTTATGTCCTCAGGTAAGGGCTGAAGTCTTAGCCAAGAAAATCTTCTTATAACTGATCCAGAGGCAGCTGCTATGGCATCGGCATGTTACTTGAGAAGAGGCCCCAGGCAAACAGGTAGCCAAGGTTTTATTTTCTGATTCAGGTAAGTCTGCTATTACCTGTGAAAGAAAGTTGAGACATAAGTTCTAATGCGAATTTGGTCATATGTGTTTGTAATTTATGGCCTTGAATGTTAGAGTGGCAAAAGTATATACTTTTTTGCCTATTATATCCAGGATCCTGCTTTCCTTATCAGATGGTAAGAGGGTAGTGGAAGGTAGCAATTTTGATGGCTTGTCAGAAGCCACAGAAATTACAGAAGGGTCTGCAGAAGGACATCTGAAGAGAAACTTGCAGTCCTCTGGGACCTTGTAGGAGTGGTGTGGCTTTTTGGGGGCAGGTGGCTGGGAATCTGGTGCCTGTGAAGCTGAGGAAAAAGCATTGAGAAAGGCAGGCAAGACAGGATGGACAGCTGATGGGCTAGGTGATTCCACCGGTAATAGGTCATAGTATCTTTTTTTGTACTTCAGATACTTAGGTGCTATCCCATCTAAAGTGGTCTCTCATTTTAGCTAGGGTCTCTCCAAAGGACAGGTCTTCCATTGTTGACTCTGTACCATTTGATTCCTCTTCTAAAGAGGCATAATGCAGGGGGGAGGGGATCTGAGAAGAGAAAGCCAGGGATTCATCTCTTGACGATGCCTCTTCCTCAGATAAATCCTTTGTAAAACCTAGAGGAAGCCTAAGTGACATAACAGCATTGAAAAGGCCCTGAGTAAACTGTTGTCAATCGCTAGCAGGCTCTTTTGGTGGTGACAAATGCATGTTTTTTTGTTTCTTTTTCCTATACACGTCTGCTTTATGTAGGGTAGGAGGGCCCGACATTGGCCTACATTCTATCAGGTCGTAATCAACCTCTTCCCTAACAAGAATCTGTGGAATCCCCTTAGGGTCTTCTGTAATCATAAGCCATGGTTCTCCTCAGACATCTGATGCAGATGCCTGATCGGCCTCTGACGACTGCTTGGATCCAAGGTGGCCTGAATGTCAGGCTCAGCCTGTGAATCTGAACTGTGAACCGGGTGTGTCTCTGGGCTGTCCTCCACTGCAAGAGAGATGTCAGTATGCAAAGGTGCAGCAGAAGGTTCACGCCTTTGCTTTTTGGCCTTCTGCTTCAAAATCGACTCAGCTTCAGGCCCCGTGTGGATGGATGCTTTAAGTGCTCGCAGACTCTCAAGGTATATAGGGAGGTATATAGGGAGGATAATCTACTCCTTAAAGTCTTTGGGACAAATGCCTGACAAACAGAGCAGTTTTTGTGGTCATGGTTTGGGCCTAGGCAGAACAAGCACTGGAGGTGGCTATCCTTGTGTGAAATTTGTCATCCACATTAGCACTTGCCCCTCTTGGATGACATGAATCATTTACTAGAAATGCTCACCCAGACTCTGCTACAGTTTGCTGTGAGGGAAAGATTACTTTGCTTTTTGTTGTATTTTGTATTACTTTATTGCCTTTTCAGATTTTGTATACTATGATTTGTTTTCTTTACACTGTGTTTTGCTTGTATTCTGCTTTTAATTGCATATTAAAACTTGAAAAGTGACCACAGCTCTATCTGTTGTGAGTCAGACAGAATTTTTTCCCACTTGGTTACTGTTCTGTTCTTAAACACCATTGTCTTTCTAGTTGCCTGCCCCTTATGCTAATTTGACCATACATCACATTTCCTCTCAGCTTTTACTGGCTGGTGTGAGTAAGCACAAAATTATTATTTTGTGAAATCACTCCCCTTCAACTATTTAAATTTATTGGCCAGCCTACTGTATTCCATAGAACCAGAATGCAAAAGTGACCACCGCCTTTCAATCTATCTTGTTGTTTTAAAAATAGTGACTCTCCACTAAAAACCTAACTTTTTAGACAGGTAAAACTTAAATCACCTACTTTCACATCTAACTCCTCTAGTGCACACTGCAGTGTTTAGGATAACCATTTTTTTTCATCTTATCTTTAAGCATCTATTGCAAGACCACCAGTTATGGGAGAGCCCACATTCTGCCTCTCAGTAGTCATCTTGGGATTAGTGCTTCTGTTTTCTCCTGGTGAGAGAAGGAGTGCAGTTACATTATTTCTTGGAGACTCCTGATCACCAGAAAGCTTAATAACTGCTTTATAGGTGACAGCTTAGAATCTGTGCTTATATTCTGATCCTGGTGAGAGTAGGAGCAGAGTGCATTGATTCCTGACTCTTTCTAGTTGGAGAGTGAGTGTCTATGCTTAACATACCTGATTGGTCTGGTTGCTATTCAAGGCATCTACCAGAAAAAGGCTAATAGCCTCCAGACCCTTCCATCATCGGGGACAAGACTGTGGCTCACCAAACAGGCCGTGGCCTGCTTCTCTTCTTGGGATTGGTGCTAACATTTTGCTTCTGGTGAAAGAAGAAGAAAAGTAGTATTTTATCCCAACAGAGTGAAGCTGTGCTGAGATCAGCATTAGTACTAGCCAGGCAGTAGCCATTCATGTGACTCCCCTCCTTTCATCATTCTTGACAAGCTAATTCTTTATTTTTCAGTAAGTACTGCCCGATTTCTTTCTATCTTCAGAATACCTGCCTAAATACTTCATCCTTAAATTTTCAGGGTCTATGTATTAGTTTCCCCTCAAGTGTTTGGCAGTGCTCTGTACACACTCAGACACCTCGAGTAACATTTTTCCTGTTGTTGTGTCTTTCGGCTTTTCCCAGTTAGGGGTCGCCACAGCAGAACTCCGGTCCGCTAATGATTGGCAGTAGATTTTTACGTGCCGAGTTGCCGGCCCTAATGCACAGCCTTCAACGAAGGTACACCCATTCACGCATGTCTCCACACAGAAGGCGCTCTAGCTGAGAATCAAACAGGATGTCTTACTGTGAGGTGACAACACTTCCTGTAAAAGGAATATATAAGGAAACAGCTCTAGTACTTAATAATAATGACCATCCCTCCTGGCATGTCTAAAGGTCAGTTCTCTGTGCTTTCTCCTATTAACCTGGTGAACTTGGGCATTCTGAGACAGTGTAGCAACTGCCTCATGTACACACATAACCCTCTCTTCTTACCTCCCAACACTCAGACTTGTGAGAGATGCACTTATATATCCAAATTGGAAGCTATACATTCTCAAACCAAGACCGGAATAGCTGATCAAGAGGAGAAGGTCAACACCTGCACCACACCACATGCAACACATAGCTCTCTAGAACACCCACCATCACAGCCTCTCACATAAAAACACAAGCCACACACCCACCTTTGCAGAGGCTCTCAACAGAATTCTACCCAAACAGCAGAGTCCTCCAAGTCAGAAAAGCACTTGACCACCACAACAAAGCACAGACCACAAGACGCATCTCACCTACACAGTGTGCCATCAACCTAAGCCCCTAAGGTAAAACAGCATGCCCAATACACTAATCATAGGTGACTCGATAGTGAGGCAAAAGTGAGGCACACTGATGTCCCACTCACTAGGCTGAAAAAGGAGAAGGCAACAGTCAGTTGTCTATCAGGTGCCAGAATCCAACACATAACACACGCACTCAGGTCACTCCACAGCAAGTACAAGTATGACTCTGTCACTGTCCATGTGGGTGTGAATGACCTGAGACACACCTCCCTGGACTACATGAAAAGAGACATGTAGGAGATCTCGGATTATGTGGCCTAGGCAGGTATGACCCTAGCCCTGAGCAGCATCCTACCATCACCCAGAATGATACCGTAGTAGAAGCATAAAATGATTGACTTCAACAACTGGCTAAGTTTCTGGTGTCATTCTAAGGGGATCCAGTAGCTGTCTGCTTGGGATAACATGACTGACAGATCCCGATGCTTTGCCTGAGATGGCCTGCATCTGTCACCCCTGTGTTTCTGGACACTGGCTAAGGCTCTTGCCACCTCTACAGTGCCTTTTTAGGTGATGTTCCAAAGACCAAACTACCACCATAACAGCTATAAATAAATGCAATCTGTGGGTCATGCTGCTCAACGCTAGAAGTCTAAATCTCAAGATGCACTTGTTCAAAGCACTCCTCAAAATGGAGAACAAAAACATTTGTGCTGTAATGGAGACCTGGTTTAAAGCTGCAGAAAGCACCCCCGCACTACCAGGCTATAACTCATTCAACACCTTTCGGCCCCAGAACATGAACCGAAGCTCCAATGGCAGTGGTGTCTCCATATTTATAAAGGATATGCACACCTCCTGACTAGTAGCCCAGCATAATGCATCTCAGATACTTCATATACAACTAACACTGGGTAAGACGCTGATTCAGGTTGTAGACTGCTACAGGTTCCCAACCATGTCCAAAGACTCTCACTCCATGTTCCTAAGCACCCTGGAAACTATTAAGATCCAACCCAACACTCTCATACAAGGTGACTTCAACTACACCTCCATCAACTGGGAAAACTACTCATGCACCAATACCCTGGCCCAATGCTTCCTAGAATTCATCAGTTCCATTGCCCTGGACCAGCTCATTCTTACCCCCACTAGAGGAAGCAATATTCTTGACCTGGTTATTACTAACAAGGGCAACCATTGCTCTACACAAATAGTCAAATCCTCCCTGGTTAGATCCGACCACAAACTAATCACCATGGAAATCCACATCTCACCCACACCTCCTCCAAAGGTAACCACCATGAAAAACTTCTCCAAAGCAGACTATGGGCTCCTAAAAGCAGAGATGGCTAACTTCACGGCACCCTTGTCAATGGTTAATACATGCATGACTGCCGAATCAGACACCAATGCAATGTATGAACATGTACAAAAATGCATGGAACTAGCCATACCCAACGGAACCAAGACACTCTCCTCCAAAAAAAGGAAGCCATTCTGGTGATCCCCTGCCATTAATAAACTCGACAACAGAAGGAAGAAACTGTTGCAGAAAAAGGTGAAGTCCCAAGACTGGAAAAAAACTCCCTTATTAGCCTCAACAAAAAGTTGAGATCTCTCATCAAAACCTCTAAAGCCAGCTATGAAGGCAGAATTGTGGCAGACACTAAAAACAACCACAAAGCCTTCTACAGTTATATCAAGAATCTCCATGGCAATACCCAGTTTTGCTGTGAGTTATTGCACAATGGTACCTCCTATACTGAGCCAACAGATATTGCCAACATACTGGCTAGCAGATTCAGTGCCAACTTTACCCCCCCAAAGGATCAATCACAATACCAGAGGAATGTCAGACTCCCAGCATTACTGCAGCACAGGTTAAAGCGGCATTGTCCAAGGTCAAGAATACAGCTTCCACGGGACCCGACAATATCCCTGGATGTGTTCTACATGAATTACAAAGTGAACTGGCACCGCATCTGTGTGCTCCGTTCAATCACAGCCTCACCTCAGGCTTTGTCCCTACCGAATGGCACACTGCTACAGTCATCCCTCTCCATAAAGGGGGAGCAGCTACAGACCCTGGGAATTATTGCCCCATTAGCCTGATGAGTCTGATATGTAAGGCTATGGAGTGCATCATCTTGGACCTAATTAACAAGGATATAGGGAATCTCCAATCTGTAGATCTCATGCAATTTGGTTTTGTGAAAGGTAAATAATGCCTGCTCTATCTGGTTGACTTCTTTGAATCAGTTACCAGAGCTATGGATGAAGGCAAGGCAGTTCATACAGCCTACCTTGATCTGGCCAAGACCTTTGATACCATTCCCCACTCCGGAATTATTGATAAACTCACCAAACTAGGCATCAACCCCTATATCACTAAGTAGGTTTAGGTTGCAAATTGCCTCACAGATAGAACCCACAGTGTGAAAGTAGTGGACTCCAAGTCAGACTGGCGACCAGTCACTAGTGGACTCCCTTAGGGATCGGTCCTGGGTCCTCTCCTGTTTGGCATCTACTTCTCAGAAGTCCAGGTTAACACGGAGGGACTCTGGCTGACCAGGTTCGCAGATGACTGCAAGCTGGGAGTCATTATTAACTCCCCAAGTGATGTAGACATCCTACAGAAAGGCCTCACTGAGACCAATGACTGGTGTCGAAACCGTGGCCTTAAGCTTAATGCCAAAAAATGCATTGTCATCCCCTTTGGAAAAAAACTCACTTCCCACTAATTACCACATCAATGGGAGCCCACTGAACACTGTAGACATTATAACAGATCTGGGGACACAGGTTGACACAACCTCTCCTTCGACTACCACATTGCCACTGTGGTCAGAAAGTCCTTCTATGTTGCACATCTCATTACCAAGGGTTTTGGATCCAGGAAGAAAGAGTTCATCATCTCTCTCTACTCTTCCCTCATTAGGCCAATCATCAAATATAATACCCCATTTGGCATGTACCTCACTAGACACATGCAACAGCTGGAAAGGCCACAAAAGTACCTCACAAGAGGATTCTAGGCCATAAACACATGTCCTACACAGGCAGACTCAAAAAACTCCAGCTATTCTCTACTAAGATGCAATCTCTGCTTGACTTACAAATCCATGTCTGTCCCAGCTCTGTTAGAAATGCTACATCTAAAGAAATCCCAATCCTCCACACCACATGCTCCAGAGACCTCAACCTCACTACCACAATTAACAGAACATGCTGGAGGGACAGATTCATAACTCAGAGACTGCCCATGCTCTGGAATAGACTTCCCATACATGTCAAGCAGAGCACCTCACTGGCCCTCTTCAAGAGAAATCTTGATGAGTGGATGGGAAACAGAAAGTTCACCCCGGGATCACTCCAGTGGCTCTACTTGATAGAGGCACTGGGAACTAACGTCGGGTGCCACGATGCCAGGGCACTTCTATGGGCTAGACTTGTAAAGGCTCCAGGGCTATTAGCCTAGTACACACCTATGAACCCTAACCAAAGACAGTAGCAAAAGTCAAAAACTTACCCAACGGGGCACTTACCTGAATTTTGAAGAATCGCAAATGAGTTCGAGTCAGACCATATTTCAGATCTGGAAGCAGAAAAGCTCTGAGAATGGTGCATACGTACGTCACTTTTGTGGCCGATGTCCGATTGCAGCCTACGTGCGACATACCACGGGTCCTACAGTGGTGAAGCCTTTTGTATACTGGCCAACATGGAGTTGTCTAATGCAGGAAACTCCCTTATGTTATAGATTGCTTCGGAATATATCCTAACTGTTACAGGGTTTGCCGGGGTTACCAAGTTGATTTTTATTTTGAAGGAGACTGATTTGTGGTCTGACCTCATCAGTGAGGATGTGACACTGGAGTGGGGTGGCTGCAGCTCTCTCACATATTGGGGAGTACCAAGTCCAGTATTTTTGAACTTCTGGTGGATGTGCACACTATCTAGTCAAGGGTATTTGTGGTAATAAAGTCCAGGAATTGTTGTGTCTGCGAGTATGAGGCAGTGTATTTTCCCAGTCTACAGCGGGGTAGTTAAATTCTCCCATGATTAGGGTATTTAGTTTAATGGTGAGTGCCTCCAGTAGGTTTAGGTATGATCTATGGGATTTTAGGGACACAGAAGGTGACCTATAGCTTGCTTGCTGGTATGAAACTTTGTCTATGGTGACTTGCACATGGATAAATTCCAGGGCATTGTTTTGTTTAACCAACGTACAGTTATGCTTGTTGCTAATAAAGATTGAGGCTCTTCCACTTTTTACCCCCGTCTGATGGTCTAAATGTGTGGAAGGCACTGAAGGCTTTCACTTCCAGAGTGCTTTCTGTGGACTTAAACCATGTCTATGTAATGGCACAGACATCTATATTCTACAGAGTAAGGAGAGCTTGTAGGGTGAGGAGTTGTTTAGGCTTCTAGTATTTAGCAGTAATAACTTTATGTTTCTTTGGGGTTTTTTTTTTTGCTATGCTGGTAGGTTTGACAGTTTGGTACTGCCAGGAAAAAAGGCTGTAAGGGGGTGGATACAATTTTAGCCAATATTTGGAAGCCTAGGGGAGGCAAGTGCAGCTCATCCTTTGCAAAGCAACATGGCTTGTTAATCATGTCCTCCCATGCTGACAAATACTAAACCCCCCCTGGAAAGACTCCAGAAACAAAGCCAATTATTGAAGTCAATCATCTTTTGTTTTGTACTGTAGCATCATCCTTGGTGAAGGTAGAATGCTGCTCAGTGCAAGGCATGTACCTGCCTGAGACCCATATTCAGAGAGATCAACAATGTTCTTCCTCATATAGTTCAGGAAAGTACATCTCAGGTCATTCTCGCATATATGGACTATGATAAAATCATACTGGTAGTTGTGGTGTAGTGACTTCAGGGCATGCATAAATTGGTGCATCCTAGCTCTAGATAATTAACTAACCATTAACTTTTCCTTCTTCATCTGGTGAGTGGGGCATCTGTGTGTCTTACAGTGGAGTGCCCTATGACAAGAACCCTGAGTAATGAGTAATGTGTTGGTTTGCTTTATGGGCTTTGCTGTTGGGGGTGTAGGTGTATGTGTGGTATTTGGTGCTGCTTATGGTGAGTGCTTTAGAGATTGCTGAAGATGGTCATTGCCGTTTACAAGCAAAGGAGGTATTTGAGGTTTAGGAAGATTGCTTTGTAGTGCCTCAGCATAGGTTGGTGTATGTGTATGGTAGATACTGAGTGGTAGATGTAGGGTATGTGTTCTTGACAACCTTGTTTGTATGCAAGATTTTTGCCTGCAGTGAAATTGTGCATGTGCATTTCTCTCATACTGTTTTTTTTTTAAATGATTAAATGGTTGTCTGTGAACATGAAACAATTGCTACATTGTCTCAGGATGCCCATATCTGCCAAGAAGGCTAAGGGGACATTTGGAAATTTCATATCAATGTTGTCTGGACCTTTACTTGGATGGGCTACTGTAGGATGTAGACTGGGTTATATAGAGGTCTGTAAAACTAATAGATTGTAGTGGGACCAGACAAACCCAAAAATAATACTTAAAAACAAAATAAGGCATCAAGATGCTTAGAGTTGAATAAAACAATTTAATACAACAACAAATAAAACTAGGTTAGCGCTTTTGCAATTGTCCGCTTCTTCAGACCTTAATAAGAACAACAGTTACTAAAGATTCTTTAAATATTCCATACAACCAATAAGAGCAAACATAATTAATGAGGCAAACCTCTTTTTTTTTAAAATAGGTTTTAAGGAGACAGCACTATTCAAACCTGGAGAGGCATATGCCTTAAAGTCAGCAATCCATTTTAACTCAATGCATTCTGTCTCATTACATAGATCACCTTCTCTTAGATTGTCATTGACCTTTTGTAAAACCAAAAATTTAAAACTATGGTTCCCCCCAGCTTCAAACACATGCTTGGCCAGTGTATTAGTTAATTTATTATTTCTTATATCATTTAAATGTTCCAACATCCTTTCCTTCAACATACGATTAGTCTTAACTATGTAAAAACAGTCACATAGATTGCACCTAGCCATATAAACTATATTTTTTGGTGGGACAATCTGCATAAAGAGAAAACTCTATTGACTTCACAGTCACTGTGTGTGTAACCATACAAGCTGACCAAATATTAGGGCAGGCATTGCAAGTCCTGCATGCATATGTACCCTTACGCTGTGAAATAAACTGCCCATAAGACCTATTATGCTTATAGCACAAGCGCTGCTTCAAGTTCTTGCTATTTTTGAAACAGAATTTTGGGGTAGTTTCTATCACTCTATTTATTTTAGGATCTGTCAATAAAACAGGCCATTTCCTCTTAACAATCTCACAAACTCTATTAACCCCTCCAGAATAAGTCAAATACATTCTGTTCACTGCCATAGTGTCCACAGCCTTTTCACTCTCTGCGGTTACAGAGGATGGGTCAGAAAAGAAAGGTTTTCTTTTATTCCATTCCAACTGAACTTCTTCTATAGTTCTCTCTATTTCCCCAGTTTTATAACTCCTATCCACAAGATCTATACAGAGTGCATCAAGCGTTTCCTTTAGTGGTTCAGGTTCTGTATACAATCTTTTACACCCAAGAACCTGATTTTTCACTACATTCCTAGTAGTATGCCTAGGGTACATACTAGAACAGTGCAGTATATTGTTCCTCCTACATTTTTTTTCTGTACTGCTTGGTTGACAGACTACCAAGTATGTTCTTGTTAACTGTAACATCAAGAAAATCACTGGTTTCTAGGGAATAATGCAAACAAAAAGACAAATAGGTACTGGTACTCCCCAAATAAAGCATAAAACTTTTGAGATCGTCCTCGTTGCCATGCCAAACGAAAAAAAAATGTGATCCACAAAACATTTGTAAAAGGTGACATGTGACATTAACATCTCGCTACTAAAAAGTAACTCTTTTTCTCAATTGGCAAGAACTAAATTGGTATACGTATTCGCACATGCTGTGCCCATAGCTACTCCTACTATTTGACGGAAGTATTCAGCTTCATAGAGAAATACATTATTCCCCAGGATCAGATCTAATAGGGCACAAATCGTGTCAATCTTAGAATTGGGGTAACCACTTTTCTTAATCAAAAATTGTCTCACATTCTCAACACCATCTTCATTCAGAATAACTGTGAATAAAGAATTCACATCTAGGGTAACAAAAAACATACCTCTAATTTCATTTTCATCCCTATGCTTAGGCCATGTATAAAGATGTTCCAAAAACTGCTCACTGTCCCTTAAAAGTTTCCACTCTGTCCAAAACACTGCTAAGTTGTTTCTCAACACATATGGACATTGACTCAGTAGCTACCCTCTCCCAGATACAACATGTATAAGGGGAGGGCTCAGTGGATCTTTATGCACTTTTGGCAGGCAATATATCACTGGTATAGTGGGATGTTCAACAGAAAAAATATGTATACAAAGCATAATCTATCTGATTTGTCATAAGCATATCATATACATAAAAATTCAACCTATTAATGATTCCATTTACCTGATACTTTTGCAAAATAACATGTACAGTGTTAATATATAGCATTTCATGCATTTTGTTCAGACAGTCCAGCTTATCAAAGACAACAATCCCACCTCCTTTGTCTGCTGGTCTGATAACCAAGTGCTCAGCTCTAGTCAATGAGTTCAATGCCTCATACTCATTAGCTGACACATTAAAAAAGCAGGACTTACAACTGTCATTAAAACTTTTCCTTACGTCATTTTCACAAATTTTAATAAAAGCTTCCACTGCTGGAGAATTATCCGGTGTAAAAGTGCTTGGTTTCTTAAACCCACAAGCAGTACATGCTTCTACTTCACCATCCATAAAGGCAGTTTTTAACATAATGTTCCTAGCAAACATTTTCAAATCTATAATTGTTTCAACCAAATCCATCTTAGTGGCAGGAATAAATGAGAGGCCTTTATTTAATACAGACAATTATTCACTATTAAGTTCAACAGATGACAAATTAAACACCAGATTGTTTATTTGCGATTGCGTGTTTGTAGGCCTGTTATATGTAGGCCTTTGGTTTGAGTTGGGGGGTTGGATTGCAACCTCACCCTTCTTCTGCGGCTGCAAGACCTCCCTACCTGTTTCTCCTACCTGATAAAGAGCGCCTTCTCCAAAAAAAAAAACGCAGAAAGTCGGGTGTTATTCCTGCTTTGACCAGTTGAATTAAGATCACTATTTGTTAAAGGCTTGCTTAAAATTTTGGGTCTCACTACTGGATCATTTAACTGTTGCAGTCTGAACACTGACTAACACACAATCTAAACTTGTTGAATTAACTTCCATATTACATCTGTTATTAACATCACCATTTACACAGAGTGACATAGTTACAGCCAGCGTACATAAGTTGTCAGAGCTAGTGTTAACAAGTACATTATCATCTTTAAGTGCACTAGCAGCAATGTCTGAATTATGTCCATCAATCACAATATTAACTTTGTCAATACTTACAGTTTTGTTAGTATTCATACCAGCTACAGCATTACTGTCCGTACATTGAATGTATTCTGTTGACTGTAGTTGTTTGGACCCTAAATCCTGTCCCTTCGAATTTGTTTGGAAACAATGTTCTTTTCATATATCCTGTAAACTAGATGACAGAGCCGCTGGTATCGCCATAGCTATAGAACAAACCTCATCCGATTTAACTTTCTGAGAGCCAGCATTAGCAGAATTGAAAACATCCAATACTTGTCACATCTTTACTCGTTCATTCACAGCCACTTCAGGAGTCCTGTCCATCGTACGTTGTTCCGCTGACGTAAAACCCTCTGCTGATCCAATTGGTTGAGTACTCCTGGGCCAAGGAAGACGTTACCATCCCGGAAGTCAATATAGTCTCTTCAGAGCTTTTTAGCCTTTTCCTTCTCCAGTTTCCTTTCGTATAAAGAAATGTTCAAAAATAATTCATCCATTAACTGGTCGAACATTTCACCTTTAAAGGAGCCAGTCAAATAGAGCATCAACTCATTAAAATCTTTAGCTAAAGAATCTTCTTCTAAATGGAAGAAGTCATTCAAAAGTGCCATGTAGTCAAAACTTAGCTGCAGATTCAGGACCTGCCACCTTTTTAAAAGCTCTGGAAGGCTGTCACTATATGAGGACATTTTTAATACCCGAAGCCCTCTTGGAATTAATTTATGGAATATAGCAGTCTCAAAATGATAGTGCTGCCAAAGCAAACGCTTATGCTTATACATTTTCTCTTCAATTTCATAGGTAGGTACTAGGCTATTGGCCCTAGGGCCTATATAAGCCTAGCCAAAGGTACCCCGGCTTTCGCCACCCAAGAATATTATTTTCCTGTGCCAGTGTCGAGCAGAGCCACAGAAGTGATCCCCGGGTGAATTTCCTATCTCCCATCCAATCATCAAGATTTTTCTTGAAGAGTGCTAATGAGGAGCTTTGTTTGATATAGATAGGTAGTTTGTTCCAGAGTATGGGAAGTCTCTGGGCCAGGAACCTATCCCTCCAGCATGTTCTGTTTATTGTGGTGACGAGGTTTAGGTCCCTAGAGCGTGAAGCTCGTAGGGATTGGGATTTCTTTAAGTGGAGCATGTCTAAAAGCTCATGTATGACATAGCTTTGTGTGTTAGGCAGAGATCGTCTCTGAGTAGGCGATATGCAATGGAGTAAAGCTGCAGTTTTTGAGACGGTCTGCATAGGGCATCTCTTTGAGGCCGGTAATCATCTTTGTGAGGTATTTCTGTGGCCTTTCCAGTTGTTGTAGATGTCTTGTGAGGTACATACCAAAAGGGGCATTGTACTCTATAATGGGTCTAATGAGTGATGAGTAGAGGGGAACAATAACCTCTTTTTTCCTGGATGAGAAACCTTTTATGATGAGGTGTGCCACATAGAAGGATTTCCTGACTATTGTGGCGATGTGATTATCAAAGGAGAAACTACTGTCCACCTGTGTCCCAAGATCTCTTATCACACTTTTGGTGTTAAGTAGACTACCACCTATGTGGTAGTTCATGGGTACTGAGTTTTTACCAAAAGGGATGACAATGCACTTTTTGGCATTGAGCTTGAGGCCATGGCTTTGACACCAGGCATCTGTCTCAGCGAGGCCCTTTTGTAGGATGTCCACATCTTTTGGAGTTTTGATTATGGCTCCTAGTTTGCAGTCATCTGTGAACTTCATTAGCCAAAGACCTTCTGTGTTGGCCTGTACTTCAGAGTAACCCCTATCCACAAGATCTATACAGAGTGCACCAAGCGCTTCCTTTAGAGGTTCAGGTTCTGTATACAATCTTTTACACCTAATAACCTGATTTTTCACTACATTCCTAGTAGTATGCCTAGGGCGCATACTAAAACAGTGCAGTATATTGTTCTTCCTACATTTCTGTACTGCTTGGTTGACACACTACCAAGCATGTTCTTGTTAACTGTAACATTAAGAAAATCAATGGTTTCTAGGGAATAATGCAAACAAAAAGACAAACAGGTTAGAACATTTAAATGATATAAGAATGTATTTAAATTTAAATGATATAAGAAATAATAAATTAATTAGTGCATTGGCCAAGCATGTGTTTGAAGCTGGGGGAACAATAGTTTTAAATTTTTGGTTTTACAAAAGGTCAATGACAATCTAAGAGAAGGTGATCTATATAATAAGACAGAATGCATTGTGCTAAAATGGATTGCTGACTTTAAGGCATATGCCCCTTCAGGTTTGAAAAGTGCTGTCTCCTTAAAACCTATTTTAATTAAAAGAGGTTTGCCTCATTAATTATGTTTCCTCTTATTGGTTGTATGGAGTATTTAAAGAATCTTTAGTAACTGCTGATGTTAAGTTGTCTATCTCGCCTTCATTCTTGCTGGATGGGTTCGGAGCCGACCTCGGCTCCGACTCGGCCACTCTAAAAGCTCGAGAGTTGGTTCCACCGGCTCGAGGCTCCCCTTATATCCCACAATGCTAGGCGTGAGTTACCTCAGATCTCGTTTGCCGCTACAGCGATCGAGGTGTTGGTTTTCTACCGGCTTCTTGGTAAGTGACTTTCAAGTAAAGTTAGTGTACTTAAACCCCTTTAGTTTTAATTCTAATACTTGTTTCCCTTAGTTTAGTGGAATTTTCCCCATTTTCTCTTAAAATCCCATTTTTTTCTCAAGAACTTATAAGTTCTTCCCTCGGGCCTTCAGGCCTTCTTCCCATTCCCTAGTGAGTGTGTGTGCTGTGTCTCTTAATTTAAAACCTTGTTAGTAGTTTTATTTTTTGAGTTTAAAATAAGGTAGGGTGTAATCAGGGTGTTTGACTGTGTGTGTGTGTGATTACACTTTATAAAATGTCTAAGGACACAAAGGTCTCAGGCTTCAAGAAGTGTGATGCGTGCTGTCAGAAAATGTCTCTGACAGACGGTCACACTTCTTGTGTCTACTGCCTGGGACCTTTGCACCTGCAGGACTCCTGTGCTGTTTGCCATGGCTTCAGTCCCAGGGTCCTGCAGGAAAGAAAAAACAAATTGATTTTAAGAGGTTTACTCAAACCTGAGGACTCCCTTACTGTCTCTTCGGGGAAGCCCTCCAAGGTTGCTAGGTCCTCGGCTCCAGCTACTGAGCCGAGACCTAAGGCTACTAAACCTCCGTCTTCATCGGCTCCGGCTGGAGCCGATGAGTCTCAATCCACAGTTTCTGTGGTTCCCTCGGCTCCGGCTGGAGCCGAGGTATTAGAAATTCCCTTGTCGGCTCCGACCGGACCTTCGGAGCCGACATCTAGGAAGAGATCTAGGTCACCATCCCTTGGCTCCGTTCATTCGGCTCCAGCATCTCCTCTGCTGTCTGAACGGAGTCATAAATCTCACTCCTCTAGGTCATCGAGGCTGTCGGACCATGACCTTCAGAGGGTAGTGAGTCGACTTCTTAAGTCCGAGGCACTGGCCCAAATGCTTCAGAGCCCGACTCATCAGTCGATGCCTGCCCCTGTCCATCAATATGTTCCTCCTCCGACTCCGTTGAGCTCGGAGCCGGGGCGTTTCGGAACCGAGACTGTGGTAGCCGATACAGATGTCTTCGGCTCCGTCGTCGGCTCCGATTTCTTCTTTCGAAGAATCTCGGCGCCGGACTTCCCTCGTCGGTTCCGAGGGGGTGAGTGGCATCGGACCCTTGTCCGACCCTGCTCTTCCTCTCGGAGCTTCGGCGCTGGTGAGTTCGGCTCCGACATCGGCCTCGGAGCCATCACTGTCGGTGCCGAGGGAGGTTCTCAGCTTCTCGGAGCGGGGACCTCTGGCTCTGCCTGACAGGGGTGCGTTCGAGGTCATGCGGAGTGTGTTAGAACCTGGCTCTACTCCACAGTCGGCTCCGTCCGCCCCTCCCTCTACGGTGCCTCAGGTCAAGTCGACTCACTCCCTCATCCCGGACCGCAGAGAGCCAGCTCCTCAGGAACCCCTGTGGGATCTCATCCTCTTCCGAGGCCTCTCCTGATTTGGCAGAAGAGCCCCCTCGGAAGAGAAAGTGTAAGAGGAAACACATTGACTCACCTGAGTCCGTCACCTCTGACACAGATTTAGAGGATTCGAGGGTTCCCCGTTCCCCTTCTGAAGATGTCTCTTTGCAGACATTCTAGAAATCCTCAAACAGAGGGAAATTGGCCAGCCCTCAACCCTTCGGAGGATGAATCTGTGTACCTTGAGGCGTTTGGCTCGTCCTTCCACCTCCTGGGTGTCTCCCCTTTGACCCCCTCATGCAGGTGGTAGCTAAAAAGGCATGGATGGCTCCTGATTCAGTGGACCCCACTCCCAGGAGACCCTCAAAATTCATAACGGCACCAGCAGACAAACAGTTCTTGACAAAAGGAGTATCTGTGGATGCTATGGTGGTTGCTGCTGCCACTAAGAAGGAACTAGCTGATCCTTCAGTACCTGTCCATCCACCTAACAAGGAATCTAGGTCCATGGACAGGTGCGGAAGCGGATGTTCTCGTCAGCGACATTTGCTATGCGTTCGCTGAACTACCTATGCCATTTTACTCGTCTTCAAAGGGACTTGATCAAAGAAGCGAGTGACATGTTGAAGGATCCTACAGCTGTGGGTTTTCAAGATAAGATGAACACTCAGCTGGCTACCCTGAACTCCATAGCTAACTCCTCCATGCGCCTCCTTTCTTATGCGGCTGATGGAGCGAGCAGGGCTGCAGGGACAGGTGTGGCCTTACGTAGGCATGCCTGGATGCGGCTATGCAATTTTGCGGACCCCTTTAAAACGTCTTTCACTAATTCCCCATTCGATGGATCATCTCTCTTTGGTCCTCAAGTGAAAGAAACCTTGACAAGGTGCGAGACTGATGGCAAGACTCTTTCTGCCGTCGGAGTCCATTTTTCTACTCCTTCTAGGCCTTAACCCAAAGGCCAGAAAAGTGGGAAAATGTGGTTCCGTAAACAATCTCAAGGGACTTCGCCTGACGCACAAAGTTGGTTCCCCGCCAGAGGCAGAGGCGGGAATAACAATGGTAGACGTCGCCCTCGAGGCAGGGGGGGTTCGGAGAACCAGGGCAATCGAGAAGCCTTCTCTGATAAGCCCTTTCAGCATCCCTGAGGTGTTGCCCGACTGCCCACCTTCGGAGGCAGTCGGGGGAAGATTGTCACTGTACCCAGAAGCCTGGCTATCCCTGACTCAAGACAAATGGGTACAGTCCATCACTTTTGAAGGCTATTCC
The DNA here is from genome assembly GCF_019279795.1 of Protopterus annectens. Taxonomy (NCBI): domain Eukaryota; kingdom Metazoa; phylum Chordata; order Ceratodontiformes; family Protopteridae; genus Protopterus; species Protopterus annectens. The sequence goes on along the minus strand of NC_056746.1, from coordinate 776,022,017 downwards.
ATTCCCTTTCTTCGCATTCCAAACCAATCAAAAAAATCCCTTCCAGATGTTCCACCCGCTCAAAGGGATCTAGCGGTTTTGGAAATTTCAAAGCTGCTTGCGAAAAGAGCAATTCAGCCAGTTCCAGCAGACCAGCAAGGATCCGGAATCTACTCAAGGTTCTTTTTAGTTCCAAAGAAAACAGGGGACTGGAGACCAATTTTGGATCTCAGTATCTTGAACAGATCAGTCAAGAAAACAAGATTTCGGATGGTCACGTTGCAGTCCATCCTTCCCCTATTGGGAAAAGGAAACTGGATGTGCTCTATAGACCTTCAGGATGCGTACTATCACATAAAAATGAACAGACGCTCCAGAAGATTCCTCCGCTTCAGGCTGGGAACCAGTCATTTTCAATTCAGGGCCCTGCCCTTTGGTCTCACCACTGCCCCCCGGGTGTTTACCAAATGCATGGCAGTGGTAGCTTCTCACCTGAGACGACAAGGATTCCAGGTGTTTCCTTATTTGGACGACTGGCTCCTCACAGCTCCCACCAAGCATCTCCTTCTGATGGCCAGGGATTACACTTTTCGCATTTGTCAAAAGTTAGGCATTTCAATAAATTGCGAAAAGTCTGTTTTGTCGCCTTGTCGTACTATTATCTTCATAGGCGCAAATCTAGACACAGTAGACATGTCTGCGAGACTAACAGATCAGAGAATAACAGACATACACAAACTGGTCTCACTCCTTTTCAACAACAACAGAATCAAAGCCAGGTTAGTCTTGAAAGTGTTGGGAATTATGGCGGCCATACCTCTGCTTCCATTAGCCAGATACCACATGAGAATCCTTCAATGGATGCTCTTTACACAATGGTCATACCAGCAACTTCCAATGTCCCACACCATTATGATCACGCAGGCGTGCAGAAATCATCTCATGTGGTGGATGTCTTCCCCTCAGCTCTTATTGGGAAGAACCTTTGTTCCTCCCCCTCCGGTTGCTACTCTGACAACGGACGCCTCCCTGATCGGGTGGGGGGGGGCATTATCAGGGCAGGATGGTCCAGGGCACATGGCAACCAGACGAATGCCACTTGCACATAAATGTTCTGGAGATGAGAGCAGTGCTTTTAGCGTTGCAAGCCCTTCAAGACTCTCTTCCCTTGGGAACGATTGCAATCCAGACAGACAATATGTCTGTAGTGTGGTACATCAACAAACAAGGCGGAACCAGGTCCTACCCCCTGTGTCGAGAAGCTCTCAGATTGTGGCAATGGGCAATTTCTTCTCAGCGGTTTCTGATAGCAACGCACATCCCCGGGAAGTCCAATCAAATCGCGGACAAGTTGAGCAGAGCTATCCTCATGCCTCACGAGTGGTCTCTGAAAGACTCTGTTGTGAGAGAAATTTTTCTCAAGTGGGGTCAGCCTTGCTGCGATCTTTTTGCTACTCCCCAAAACAGCAAGTGCAGAGATTATTTCACTCTATTCCCTTTACCAGGCCAACCCAGCAGAGACGCTCTAGTCCAAGTTTGGCCCGGGGACTTCTGTATGCATTTCCCTTCCCACTAATCTCTCAAGTGATACAGAAAGCTATCGCTCAGAAGGCCTCGTTGATCCTCATTGCTCCTTACTGGCCTCGACAGGTGTGGTTCCCCTTTCTACATCAATTTCTATTGGAGCGACCTTGGCATCTGGACCTAGTTCCAGATCTTTTGATCCATCAATCGGGTCAGTTTCATCGCTCCCTCCCCTCTCTGAACCTCACTGCTTGGTTCCTCCAGTTCCAACTTTAGCCAGGCTTCCTCAATTATCTCACTCTGTTCGAGATATTTTGATAGCTTCCCATAAATCTTCCACTCGGAAGATTTATTTGAGTAAGTGGAAACGCTTCACATATTGGGCTCAAGGAAGGGACATAGATCCTTTCACTGCTTCCATCCAAATAGTCCTTGATTTTCTAGCTGAACTCTTCCATGCAGGTTCATCTCCTTCTACTCTTAAAGTTCAATTGGCAGCTATTTCTAATTTTCATGTGGGTATTTCTGAGTCTGCCTTAATGTCCCACAAGCTTTGCAAAGCCTTTTTGAAAGGAGTTTTTCTTCTCAGACCTCCTATAAGAAATCCTCCTTCTCCTTGGGACCTAAATTTAGTTCTTACTTCTTTGATTCTTTCCCCTTTCGAACCTGCAGCCTCCTGTTCGTTAAAATTGCTATCATGGAAGACTCTCTTTCTGGTAGCTATTACTTCAGCTAGAAGAGTTTCAGAACTTCATGCACTCAGCTGTCGACCTCCTTATCTATTGTTCCATAAGGACAGGGTATCCTTACGAACCAACCCGTCCTTTTTGCCTAAGGTAGTCTCGACGTCAAATCTAAATCAAAGCATTGACCTCCCTGTCTTTTTTCCAGAATATTCCAATAGGTCTGAACAAAAATTACACTGGCTAGATGTTCATCGTCAGTTGAGGTACTATTTGGATAGAACAAAACAATTCAGAAAATCTGACCAACTGTTTGTCTCCTATGCAGAAGGCAGAAAGGGACTTTCAGTTTCGAAGGTATCATTATCTAGATGGCTTACATCTCTGATTTCCCTTGTTTATGAAATTAGACACCAAAAGCTGCCTAATAAACCTAAGGCCCATTCCACCAGAGCTTTGGCTACTTCTTTAGCCTTCCAAGACAGACTGCCTATTGACACCATTTGTGCAGCGGCTACTTGGGCTACTCCTCACACTTTCATTTCTCATTATAAGTTGGATTTAGCTTCTAGGCATAGAGCTAACTTTGGTTCCACTGTTCTCAGGAGTCTGTTCCGTTAGACCACCGGGACAAGGTGCTAGGGACGGTCCCATCCAGCAAGAATGAAGGCGAGATAGACAACTTAACATATAGAAGTTATGTTCTTACCATAACGTTCCATGTTAGTTGTCTTCTTCTCCTTCTTCTTGCCCACCCTCCTTCCCCCTGCCCTGGACAGACCTAGAGGAGTTGTGATTGTGACCTCTCTTTCTACCACCTCTTTTATTAGGCATATGCTGTTGTGCATATTTCCTGGATGAGGATATAGGTCACCCTTCTTTCTCCCTGGTTTTAGAGGTGGACTTTGTTTATAGTTATTCTGATACTATTATAAGCTGGGGTTAGCTTACAAACGAGATCTGAGGTAACTCACGCCTAGCATTGTGGGATATAAGGGGAGCCTCGAGCCGGTGGAACCAACTCTCGAGCTTTTAGAGTGGCCGAGTCGGAGCCGAGGTCGGCTCCGAACCCATCCAGCAAGAAGAAGGCGAGAAGAAGACAACTAACATGGAACGTTATGGTAAGAACATAACTTCTATTTCTTATTAAGGTCTGAAGAAGCAGGCAACTGCAAAAGCTCTAACCTAATTTTATTTGTTGTTTTTTGTGTTATATTAAATTGTTTTATTCAACTTTCAGCATCCTAATGCCTTATTTTGTTTTTATATAGAGGTCTCCTTGGGTGCGCTCTGGGCTTTGGCACCAGACTAGATTAGACTGTGCTAAGATTTGATAGTAGTACTAATGTGCAAATTAGCTACTCAAAGCTTGTCTCTGCACAGTGGCTTTGTTTTAGCCACACTAAGCTACAGGTTTCAGTTTTAAAGTAAGTTTGTAGAGATAAATTTACTTTCTGGGCAATTGCATCTGTACATGGCACTGCTAACCTCTTAATGTAATAACACCAAGAAAGATTGCTTGTTATAATTTCTGAACTTACATTTTTTTTGTAAAATCTATGTGATTGTTTATAAATTTATTTTGATTAAAATCAATAAAATTGTTTTAAAAAAAAAGAAAGATTGCTTGTGAGTGTAATGCAACAACAAGACAACTTAATCTACATTGACAAGGCAATTTCAAGTATTAGGGACCTTTAGAATGATGTAAAGGCAAAATAAACAAAGATAAAGCAGTAGCACTCTAAACAGTTAGCTGAAGTGCAAAACAATAAATATATCTCTTAACTACCAAAGGTGGAACAGGATTAACTCAGGACCCCATCAGAGTGTGGTGAGGGTGCCAAGCAGATGGAAGCTCTGGGAAAATGCACAAGAGACAATCTGTAGTAAGGGAGGCATACTCAATACAATACTGGTTTCCTGTGTGGGCTGTGAATTTCCAAAGTTGCTTTTTCCAAATTAGGTTCATAGATTAGTACTAGACTTTTTCCAGAACTGGCTTTTTCCAAATTCTGACATTAATGTTTGTGAATTTTCATGTGTTGATTTTGAGTTATTGTATTTCACATGACACACTTGTTAACAATATTGTAGTTATGGCTTACACTGCATTCAATGCATTTAAAGCTAAATTATTTATTTTATATTTTTAATGTAGGAGGGATGCACCATATGTTTATATATGCTACTGATATAATACATGACCTTTAAGAGTAGTTACCACTTAAGTATTATGTGCCATGTGATTACTGGATTTTTTCTTTTTAAAGTAATGGCTGCAGTAGCTGTAGCTTTAAGACGAAGTTGCCAATAAAGGTTGGGTGCCATCTGATTATTCTGCATTCAGTTGCTATAGAAAGCTTTTAGTTCTAACCTTCTCATTCTGCAGTTACTGACAATATGTAAACTAACCACATACATATATTATGCTAGCCTACTGCAATATGATATCATGCTGTCCCTTTTAATCCCCTCCTAAACTGGTGACTTTTAGAGAAAAGGTGGTAAATTATACTTAATAAATTACAATAACAATTAGAGTTATAGACTTTTTACTTCAGAAAATGTATATTAATTCACATTCTCTTATTCTGCCAATGCCTCAAGTTAATAGTATTAGTATTTCCAAAGTGTCCCTGATTATTTCTGGATTTGTCCCTGATTCTGTTGAAATTGTCCCTGATTCCTTGAGAGCTCAGTTTGAACCCTTAGAACATAACTGCACTTGTGACAGAAGTGACTTTTTTATTATATTGTTTTTCTGGCTCCAGTGCCTGTTGACCATCTGGCTACCACAACTAGCACACACAAGCTCTTTTTGGTGCGACACTCATTAAGGCATCCATGAGTTTTTTTCCCCCTTATTTGCAGCCTAACCCCTCCACCCAGCAGTTGACCTGAAAGTTTGCTACATCTTATCTTGTAGGTGTTTGCCTTCCATCCCATACCTCATAAAGGTTACTGTGGTTTGGCAAAGCCAATCAACAGGAAGGAGAAAGAGATACTCTAAGTGCCTCCATTTTGATTTTTTCATAATTTACTGCTCTCTGCACTTATTTTTTGTTATTTTTAATCTATCTGCATTTATTTAAACAGTTTTAACTGTTTTTCTGCAATGCACCTAGTCTAGTCCAGATATAGACTTGCTGTATCCAGGACAGTTTTGTAAGTTTCTGAGCCTCCCCAAACCTTTCTGTGTTCGAGGGAATCCTTCTAGCTTATCAGTGGGAGTGGTAAGCACTAGGTAGCCTATCTACCACAAGAAGAGTGGTTTCTGTCCCAGAAATTGTAGTTTATAGGCCGTTTGGGCAGTTTTTCCATATCTTTCCACTTTCTGGTTTAAAAGCCCTTATTTGCATGGGTTTGCGCTTTGTTAACCTCCACGGATCCAGCTGGTGTCCTGCAGACTACTATAACAACAACAGGAAGGAGAAAGAGATACTCTAAGTGTCTCCATTTTGATTTTTTTCATAATTTACTGCTCTCTGCACTTGATTTTTTGTTTTTTTAATTTAGCTGCATTTATTTAAAAAGTACAGTTGTGTACACTTACCATAAATGTAGATGTTCGAGTGTATTCACTGTTGCAGTCATCACATTTGGGTTATCTGCTTGCAGTAGCCCTCAGTTGGCCTGATTAACAAAGTCTTGGGTCCTGCATCGGTTGCTGTCTCGTCTTCCGTGACGTCAGGTAGTTAGGGGTATAAAACATGCAGCGGACGCCATTACATCAGTTTTTCTTGCCCCAGATGTCAGGTGCCCCCTAATGGGAAGCAATAAAAAAAATTATATATATATATATATATATATATATATATATATATATATATATATATAAATATATATATGTGTGTGTGTGTGTGTGTGTATGTGTGTGCGTACAAGGTTATACCTCCAACAAATAAGCAAATACACCAAAAAGCTTTTAAGCATAGTAAAGGAGAGTAGAGGTATAGCCAAAATAAGTCAGGGGGCTGGGTAACCAGGACTGCAACAGTGAATACACCCGAACATCTACATTTATGGTAAGTGTACACAACTGTACTATGTTCTTCGTGTTTCACTGTTGCAGTCACCACATTTGGGTAGATTCCCAAAGCTAAGGATGGGAGGAGGAATTTAGATAGCATTAGGACCAGCTATAAGGCCCTGCAAGACTGCAGTGGGAAAGCCAGCTCTGGATTTAGAGAAAATTGGCATATGGTAATGCTTGGTGAAAGTATGTACAGAACTCCAGGTAGCAGCTTCTAGGATGTCCCTGGTACAGACACATCTGAGAAAGGCTGTAGAGGTAGATGCAGCCCTGGTTGAATGGAGTCTGATCCTCTGTGGGATATGTTTTCCATGGTGCTTATAGCAGAAATGAATGCAATGGCCTATCCATTTAGAAATGGTTTGCTTTGAAACAGCCTTCCTCTCTGCCCCTGCAGCAAATGCCACCAGCAGTTGTTCAGATTTCCTTCGAGGTTTAGCCCTCTCCAGGTATAATCTAAGTTGTCTGTGCACATCTAAGGAGTGCAGTATCTGTTCCCCTTTGTTCTATAGATTAGGAAAGAAGGTTGGCAAATTAATGGACTGATTAGGGGTCACACTGGATACCACCTTGGGCATGAAGGAGGGATTGGTTCTGAGGGACACCCTGTCCGCATGAAAGATGATGAAAGGCTCCACTGCCATAAGGAACTGTAATTCAGATACCCTTCTTGCTGAACTGATTGCTAAAAGGAAGGCTGTTTTCCAAGAAAGGAATTTTAAATCTGCACTTGCAGCTGGCTCGAAAGGAGGAAGAGTGAGTTTCTCCAATACAAACTTAAGGTCCCAGGATGGAGTTGGGGCTCTCCTGGGTGGTCTTAAGTTTTTGTCCCCTCTGAGGAAATGCTTGAGCAGTGGATGAGAGAAGAGGGGTGGTTCTGTGTTATGTTGTTGTGTCTTTCGGCTTTTCCTGGTTATGGGGTTGCCACAGCGGAACGCCGGTCTGCTAATGATTGGCAGTAGGTTTTTACGTGCAGAGTTGCCGGCCCTGACGCACAACCTTCAACGAAGGTATGCCCATTCACACATGTCTCCACACAGAAGATGCTCCAGCTGAGAATTGAACAGGGCAACATCTTACTGTGAGGCGACAATGCTACTGCAGCACCACCAAGGGGTGGTTCTGTGTTATCATGAGCTGAAATGGCTGAGGCGCGAATTTTGATGGAGGAAAAAGAAAGGCCCTTGTAATGCATCTCAGTTAAGTATTGAAGAATCTGAGGTACGTTGGGTGCTGCTGTGTCAATCCTTTGAGATTGGTTCCAGGCACAGAGTCTTTTCCATTTTTCAGTATAAGATTTTCTAGTACTAGGCCTCCTTGCCTCTAAAATGATATCCAACACTTGTTTACTGAGGGGTGGTAAAGCAGAGATTAGGTAAGTAGCCAGGCTGCCAGGATCAGGATTTGAAGCTGAGAGTGCAGACTCTGGTTTTCCTGCTGTGACAACAGGGTAGGGGTCAGAAGCAGGTACCATGGACACACTGCGCAACAGGGGGCACCAATGTTGGTGTGGCCAGTCTGGTGAAATCAATATCGTCCTTGGTTTGTCCTGTTTGATCTTTAGTAGTACTTTGGAGAGGAGAGGCAGAGGAGGAAGGGCATAAACTGATAGTTTTTTTCCAGATAGGTTTTTTTCCAGCTGAAGGACAGAGCATCCACTTTCCAAGCTGTTTGTGTGGAGTCCTTGTGCAAAATTTGTCCAATTGGTAGTTCTGAGGGGAGGCAAACAGGTCTATATCTGGGCTCCCCCGTTTGTTTGTCAACATGTTCAAAGTCTTTGGTTCCAGTTTCCACTCATGTGGGTCCATGAGATTTCTGCTTAGTTCGTCTGCCAGTGTATTTAGTTTTCCTGGCAGGAATTGAGCCTGTAGATGCACATGGTAGCTCAAGGCTGTGTTCCACAGAGCCATGGCTAGTCTGCAGAGGGGGTAAGAATGGGTAACCCCCTGCTTGTTTATGTACCACATAACAGTAGTGTTGTCTGTCTTTACCATTAACTGTCCTAGAAGAATGTGATCCTTGAAGGCTGTCAGAGCATTCTGTACAGCTAACATTTCTTTCTGATTGATATGCAGGTGCATTTGACTTGGGTTCCATTTGCCCTGAATGCACTTCCCTGCCAGGTGAGCCCCCCCATGCTTAGTCTGATAACGTCTATTGTTAGGGGTTTTGTCGGCAGGGGGTAGAGTGAATGGTAGTGCCTTGTTTTGGTGGCAGGCCTCTGCCCACCAAAGGAACTCTAACTGTAGGCAAGGTATGATGGGAATCATTGTTTCTAGATCCTGAGAATGTTGACACCATAGGCTTTTTAGATACCACTGTAGTTTCCTTATATGCAGTCTTGCATATGGAATTAGAAGAATGCAGGAGGCCATGAACCCCAAGGCTTGCAGTATTTGCCTTGCAGATAGCAGGGTTTTTGTGGCCATTAGTTTGAAGTAGTTTGTCAAATGAACTTGTTTCTCTGGCGTGAGGAAAGCCATCTGGGAAGTTGTATTTAAGCTTGCTCCCAGGAATATAATTTGTTAACAGGGTACCAGGTATGATTTATTTTCATTTATGGTGTACCTCAGACAAGTTAGCACCTTTTGTACAAATGCTAGATGATTCAAAAGTATGTCCTGGCTTTCTGCCTGAATTAGACAATCATCCAGGTATGGGTATATCTGAATATTTCTTTGCCTGCAAAATGCAATGACTGGAGCTAGGCACTTTGTGAATATCCTGGGCACAGTAGATAAGTTAAAGGGCAGTGCAGAGAACTGATAGTACATGTAGCCTGCTTTGAAGCGTAGGTATCTTCTGCAAGATTCCCTGACTGGGATGTGCAGGTAGGCTTCCTTTAAATTGAGTGTTGCCAACCAGGCATCTTTGCCTAGCATAGGAAGCAACTGGTGAAGAGTTAGCATCTTGAATTTTGGAATCACCAAAAAGGTGTTTAAGGTAGAAAGGTCCAGGATAGAACGCCATGAGTTGTCTTTTCTGGGTACCAGGAAAAGTCTTGAGTAGGAACCTTGTCCCTTTTCCTCTTATGGTACAGTTTGAATAGCCTTTATGCTTAAGAGACAGAGTACTTGCTTTTGAGCCTCTGCCCACTGACTTGGGGGTAGATCTGGCCAACCTTTTGGGGTTGGTAACGTGTGGAAGTGAAATCTGTATCCTTGGGAAACTATATTTAAAACACATTTGTCCTGGGTAATGAGTTCCCATTTTTTTGCCTGCAGAGCAATCTTTCCCCCTAAAGGAGCAGTCAGTTGAGAAGTGCTTGGAAATTTTAAAGTTAAGTCACTGAGACAGTTTACCATAGAGGGGAGTTTTACTACTCCCTGATTTGGACGTGGGAGCCCCCCACTGCTTAGTCCTTTGCGTACCCTGGGACTGAAGCCTGGGTGTTCTTCTGGGTCTGGGTTAGGGCCGAGAAGGCCTGGAAGAGGCAGGGAAAGACCAATTCTTAGAGGGCCAATGCCTACTAAATCTTGGAGGTTGTACTTGTAGGAAATATTTTACAGTTTGCATAGATTTAGCTTTTTCCTCCATCTTTTTAAGAACTTCTTCTGCCTTGTTGCCAAACAGGCGGTCCTGATTTAAGGGAGTATCCAGTAATTTAGCTTTAACATGATCTGGCAAGGATTGCTCCTTAAGCCAAGCATGCCTTTTAAGTACAGACCCAGTGACAGCAGCCCTGCAAGATGCCTCTAGTGAATCAAAACCACATTGCAAAGTATGTTTTCCAACATGTTCAGCAGAATGCATTAAATCCTGTAAATCCTTATTTTCAGCACAATCAGGAATCAACATCAAACATTTTCAGTTTAAGCAATCCAATAATATGCTGCTGATACTTTAACATATGAAACTGGCAGTTTAAGGCCCTAATGGCCAAAGTTGCAGAAGTGTATACCTTCTTACCCCATCTATCCAGCGCCCTGGACTCTCTATCAGAGAGGGTAGGATTTTTGGCAGTAGTAGCCTTAATGCCCTTGGGTCCCTGTGAAATGGTCTCTGGATCTGCAGTAGGATTTTTAAAAAGGAACTTGTGAGAGTCAGGAACCCTGTAATATCTATCAGGTTTTCTGGGAGCAGGAGGTAAAGAGTCAGGGGCCAAGCTAGATTCTGAAAAGGCATCATCAACAATGTCTAGTACAGGAGGGATAGCTAAAGGCCTGTGCTGGGGCATGAGTAAGAAATCCCTAAGCCTCTTTTTAGAATTAGAGTAATCCTGACTTTCCCAACGAAAATGCCCCAAGAGTATGCAAGGTTTCACCAAAAGAGAAATTCTCTGGGGGGGGGGGGGGGGGCAGAGGGAATTGAGTCCTCAGCATCAGAATCCTCATAGGTAGACAAAGGTAAATCCTGGTCATCAGAGGAAACAGAAATTTCAGAATCCTGGTCAGAAGTATCATAAGCAAACTCAGTCCTAGGTCTCTTAGATGGGGGAGGTTGGCTTCCCCTGATTAAAGTAATAAGGTCTTCAGCCATTCTTATCATTTGTTTTTTAGGCATAGAGGCCTGACCATGTGGTCTGGGCGTCGGTTTTCTAGGCATGGTTCGAGATTTAGGCCTTGAAGAAGAAGATGGCTTCGGTTTAATATGCAAGTCAGTAGGCCTGAATCCACCCTCAGAAGCCAGTGCCTGCACAGTGGCTCTGGACCGAGACATCCGCAGGTTCCACAATTGAAGCATCTCATGGCATACCGGACTCCGAATGAGTCTCAGTAGAGGCCTGCGAATTTGTAGCGGGTATCAAGGGCTGCAAAAGCACCTCACTGAGTACCTGCGAACTGGCGACTGACTTAGCAGAAGCGTCGTCGGCAGCTTTGGACCTATGCGGCCTGTCTCTGTCTTTATCTTTGCGTTTTTCCGAAATGTTGGTAGTCGGATGGTTTACCGAAGACATATCTGGATAATTGAACCGAGTACCAAAAAATATAGAAGCGTAAATATACTGACAATGGATAGTTCATTGTTTAAATAAGGCACAAAACTGACAGCGAGGTACGTCGTGGTCAGGGCCTAGGCAAGGAATACAGTATGAATGGAAATCTTTATGAGGTATTTGCTTTCCGCAAGAAATGCAAGTATTTACTTTTACTGACATTGGTTTAGAGCAAGAAAAAGTTTTCCCAAAGGGGTACTTCGCTTTAGTTGAAGACTTCGGTTCTGAAACTCGAAAACGAAAATTTCAGGAGTCGCCCAACCGGCACTTGCGAACTGCTTCTGCTTCGGGCACCTCACGGCAAGAAAAACCTATGTAATGGTGTCGGCTGCATGTTTTATACCCCTGACTACCTGACGTCACGGAAGAGACAGCAACCAACGCAGGACCCAAGACTTTGTTAATCAGGCCGACTGAGGGCTACTGCAAGCAGATAACCCAAAGGTGATGACTGCAACAGTGAAACACGAAGAACATCTGCATTTGCCTTAATATTGCTACACACTCAAGTGTGCTAGCTTGTAATGCATTTAAAGCATTTTTGCTACTGTTTTAACTACTTTTCTGAAAAAACAAAACAAAACAAAAAAAAAGTTCTAAGCTTGTTTCCCGGATTTCCTGTAACTAGTCTAGTCCACCACAAGAGGAGTGGTTTCTGGTCCAGAAATTGTAGTTTATTGGCTGTTTGGGCAGTTTTTCTGTCTCTTTCAACTTTCTGGTTTAAAAGCCCATATTTGCATGGGTTTGCACACCGTGCAGCGGCATTCAGCTGAGGTAAACTATTACCTGTGGCAGAAAGTCTGCTCTTCAATTTTTTCATTAGAACGTGCTTGTTCTTTTATTTCTTGCACTTCAATTAGCTTAATCAGCTAGCACTTTAACAGGCTTTTGTGCATTTACTGTAGCACACTTAAGTGCTATCAGCACTAGATGTTCCTACCAGTAACAGCACCAGCACTTATTAGTTATGACCACCCCTCCTGGTATGATTGTAGGGCAATTTCCTGTGCTCTTCCTGCTAACCTGGTACACTTGGGCATTCTGAGACAGTGTGGCAACGGTCTAATGTACACAGATAACCTTCTCCTGTTACCTCTCAACACTCATACGTATCAGAGATGCAGTTATATCACCAAACTGGAAGCTGTGCACGCTCCAACCAAGACCGGACTAGCTGTTCAAGAAGAAAAGGACAACACCTGCAACTCACTACATAGAGCACACAGCCTCCAAAACACCAACCATCACAACCCACACATACGGAGGCTCTCAATAAAAAAATTTACCCAAACAGAGACCTCCAAGACAGAAATGCACTTGACCATCACAACACAACACCAACTCCAGAAACATAGCTCGCCATCACAGTGTATCCGTCAACCTAAGCCCTTAAGGTAAAACACTTTGCCCAATGTAATAATCATGGGAGACCCAACTGTGAGGCACACTGAGGTCCCACTCACTAGGTTGAACAAGGAGAAGGTGACAGTCAGTTGTCCATCAGGTGCCAGGATCCGCCACATAACACACGCACTCAGGTCACTCCACAACAAGTACAACTACGACTCAGTCATTGACCATGTGGGTGTGAATGACCTGAGGCGTACCTCCCTGGACTACATGAAAAGAGATGTGATGGAACTCTTGGATTATGTGACCCAGGCAGGACCCTAGCCCTGAGCAGTACTGTACCGTCACCCAGAATGATACCACAGTATGAGAAGAAAATGACTGACTTCAACAATTGGCTAAATTTCTGGTGTCATTCTACAGGGATCTAGTATCTGTCTGCCTGGGACAACATGATCGACAGACCTCGATGCTTTGCCAGAGACTGCCTGCATTTGTCACCCCTGGGATTCCAGGTACTGACTAAGGCTCTTGCCACCCATATAGTGTCTTTATTAGACAGCATTCCAAAGACCAAAATTCCACCATACAAACAAATGCAATCTTAGGGTCATACTGCTCAATGCTAGAAGTCTAAATCTCAAGATGCACTCTCCCAAAGCTGTCTTCAAAATGGAGAATGTTGACATCTGTGCTGTAACAGAGACCTATTTTAAAGAGACAGAAAGCACCCCTGTGCTCCCAGGCTACAACTCATTCCATACCTTTTGGCCCCAGAATACGTCCAAAAGCTCCAAAGGCGGTGGTGTCTCCATATTCTTAAAGGATATGCACACCTCTAGACTAGTATCCCAGCATAAAGCATCTGAGATACTTCAGGAACAACTAACACTGGGTAAGATGGTGATACAAGTCATAGACTGCTACAGAACTCCAAACATGTCCCTAGACTCTCACTCTAAGTTCCTAAGCACCCTGAAATCTGTCAAGGGCCAACCCAGTACTCTTATACTGGGTGACATCAACTACCCTTCCATCAACTGGGAAAAATATTCAACTACCAATGTACAGGCCCAACGCTTTCTGGAATTTATCAATTCCAATGGCTTGGACCAGCTCATTCTGTCCCCCACTAGAGGAAGCAACATCCTCGCCCTGGTTATCACCAACATGGGAGATCGTTGCTCCACACCTATAGTCAATTCCTCCCTGTTAAATCCAACCACAAACTGATCACCATGGAAATCTCCATCATACCTACAATCCGTCTAAGGTGACCGCCCTGAAAAATTTCTCTAAAGCCGACTTTGGGCACCTAAAAACAGAGGTGGCTAACTTTTCGGCACCCGTAACAATTGAAAATAACTGCATGACTACTGAATCATACACCAATGCACTATACGAGCACATACACAACTGCATGGACTTTGACATACCAAATAGAACTAAGACACTCTCCTCCAAAAAAAGGAAGGTAATCTGGTGGTCCCCAGCCATCAATAAACTCAACAAAAGAAGGAAGAAATTACTGCAGAAAAAAATGAAGTCACAAGACTAGAAAAGCTCCCTTATCATTCTCAACAAAAAGCTGAGATCCTTTATCAAATCCTCTAAAGCCAGCTATGAAGGCAGAATTGCATCTGACACCAAAAACAACCACAAAGCCTTGTACAGCTATATCAAAAACCTCCAAGTCAATACCCAGATTTGCTCTGAGTTATTTCACAATGGCACCTCTTATACTGAGCCTACAGATATAGCTAACATACTGCCTGACAAATTCAGTGTCAACTTTACCCCTCCCCCCAGGGACCCTATCACAATACCAGAAGAAAGCCTGATACCCACCATTTCTGCGGCACAGGTAAAAGCTGCATTGTCCACAGCCAAGAATACAGCATCCATGGGACCCAAGGCTGCATCCTACATGAGCTACAAAACGAACTGGCACCACATCTGTGTTCACTGTTCAATCACAGCCTTACCTCAGGCTATGTCCCTAATGAATCTCGCACTGCTACAGTCATCTCACTCCATAAAGGGGGAGCAACTGCAGGCCTGGGAACTACTGCCCCATTAGCCTGATGAGTCTGGTATGCAAAACTATGGAGCGCATCATCATGGACCTGCTTAAAAAAGATATAGGCAAACTCCAGACTCTTGACTCCACACAGTCTGGCTTTGTCAATGGGTGATCCTGCCTGCTGAAACTGGTTGACTTCTTTGAGGCAGTCAGCAAGGCTGTGGATGAGGGTAAGGCTGTGTACAGGGTACCTTACAGGGTACAGCCTACCTCGACCTGGCCAAAGGCTTTGATACCATTCCCCATTCAGGTATCATTGATAAACTCACCAAACTAGGCATCAATCTTTATATCACTAGGTGGGTTGCAAATTGGCTTACAGACAGGACCCACAGAGTGAAAGTTGCGGATTCCAAGTCAGACTGTCGACCAATCATGAGTGGAGTCCCACAGGGCTTGGTCCTGGGCCCTCTCCTGTTTGGTATCTACTTCTCAGAAGTCCAGGCCAACACAGAAGGACTCTGGCTGACCAAGTTCACTGATGATTGCAACTTAGGAGCCATTATCAACTCCTCAAGTGATGCAGACATCCTACAAAAGGGCGTTTCTGAGACCAATGAATGGTGTCAAGACCATGGCCTGAAGCTTAACGCCAAAAAATGTGTTATCACCTCCTTTGGAAGAAACTCACTTTCCACGAATTACCATATTGATGGGAGCCCACTGAACAATGAAATAAGACATCTGGGCACCTAGGTCAACAGCCATCTCACCTTCGACCACCACATTGCCATTGTGGTCAGAAATTCCTTCTACGTGGCAGATCTTATAACCAAAGGTTTTGCATCCTGGAAGAAAGAGGTCATCATCCCTCTCTACTCATCCCTCATTAGACCAGTCATCGAATATTACGTCTCGTTTGGCATGTACCTGACCAAACACCTACAACAGCTGGAGAGGCCACAAAAGTACCTCACAAAAAGGATCCTAGGCCTTAAACACATGTCCTACATGGAGAGACTCAAGAAACTTCAGCTGTTCTGAGACTCTTATCGTCTACTTAGAGGTGATCTATGCTTGACTTACAAAGCCGTGTCGGACCCAGCGCTACTTGAAATGCTACACCTAAAGAAATCCCATTCCCCCCACGCCACACACTCCAGAGATCACAACCTCATTACCACAATTAACAGAAAGTACAGTTTTGTACCTACCATAAATGTAGATGTTCGACTAATACAGCTGCAGTCATAACAGATGGGTTCTCCTGCCATCAGGTGGGTCCTCGGTCGGTCGAATTCCAAAGTCTAGGTCCGGCGTCGGTTGTCGTCGCTTCTTCCCTGACGTCAGTGCGACAGGGGTATAAAGGAACCAGCCGACGCCATTTTCTTCAGTTTTTCTTGCCCCAGATGTCAGGTGCCCCCAGAAGGAAGGCAATAATAAAATTGTGTGATAATGCAGTGCTATATAATCAAAATACAGTAGTTGCAAGCAAATACATCATAAATGAAAAACCCCAATCAGGTTGAATGAGGATGTGTTAGCCTATATGCCTGTCCCAAGAGGGGAAGGAGGGAGGGAGGGAAACCTGGACTGCAGCTGTATTAGCACTCGAACATCTACATTTATGGTAGGTACAAAACTGTACTATGTTCATCGTGCATACAGCTGCAGTCATAACAGATGGGTAGAATCCCAAAGCTAAGAAAGGGATGGTAGGCACTAGTTGGAACTAGGAGGAGCCAAAATGCCCTGCAAGACTGCAGTGGCAAAGCCTGCTCTAGATTTGGAGTATAATGGTAGGTTGTAGTGTTTGGAGAAGGTATGCACAGAGCTCCAAGTGGCTGCTTCCAAAATATCCTTGGTAGGAACTCCTCTGAGGAAGGCTGCAGAGGTGGCTGTGGCCCTGGTGGAATGAGTTCTAATGCCTGTAGGAACAGTTTTGCCATGAAAGGAATAGCAAAAGTGTATGCAGTGGGCTATCCATTTTGAGATTGTCTGTTTGGAAATTGGTTTCCCTTGAGCTCCTACCGCATAGGCCACAAAGAGCTGTTCTGATTTTCTGAAAGGCTTTGTTCTGTCCAAATAATAACGCAGCTGTCTGTGGATGTCCAAGGAATGTAGTAATCTCTCCCCTTTGTTTTGAGGATTAGGATAAAAAATAGGTAAATGTATGGCCTGATTTAAAGCTACCCTGGATACCACTTTAGGCATAAAGGACAGGTTGGTTCGTAAGGAAACTCTGTCCTGATGGAAGATGATAAAAGGCTGGACAGCCATGAGAGCCTGTAGTTCTGAAACTCTACGTGCTGAGGTGATAGCCAGAAGGAAAGCTGCTTTCCAGGACAAATATTGCAAATCTGATGAGGCAGCTGGCTCAAAAGGAGGCAAGGTCAATTTTTCCAGAATGAAATTAAGATCCCAAGCAGGTATTGGTTGTTTCCTTGGAGGCCTTAAATTCTTAGCCCCTCTGAGGAACTGTCTTAAGAGAGGGTGAGAGAATAAAGGTGGATCAGTGTTGTATTCTGCAGAAATGGCTGAGGCATGTATTTTGATGGAGGAGAAAGAAAGTCCACTGCTTAGCAGTTCAGCCAAATATTGTAGTATTTGAGGTAAATTCAGTTTTCCAGGATCCTGGCTATTTTTCTCATTCCAGACACAAAAACGTTTCCATTTTGCGGAGTAAGCTTTTCTAGTTGCTGGCCTTCTGGCCTCCAAAATGACATCCTGCACCTCCTTGGAGAGTAGGGCCTGTTGAGATGCTAAGGAATCTTCCATGCGGCTAGATTGAGTGTTTTTAGCTGGCTGTGAAGAGTTTTGAAACTGTGCTGAGTCAGAAGAAGAAGCATTAGAGGCAGGGTCCATGGTGGGGAATGCGTCAGGCTCCTCAGGAGTGGGTACCAGTGTTGCCTTGGCCAGTCCGGAGCAATGAGGATCATCTTTGGTCTGTCTGCTTTGGTCTTTAATAGAACTTTGGGCAGCAGAGGAAGAGGACGGAAGGTATAAACTGTCATTGATGTCCAACTGAAAGAAAGAGCGCCCACTCTCCAGGCCTTTGGATGGAAGATCCTTGAGCAGAATTTTGTCAATTGATGATTCTTGTGGGAGGCAAAGAGATCTATGTCTGGCCTTCCCCATTCTTGGATTATTTCTGTAAAAACTTTTGGATGCAATTTCCATTCTTGTGGATCTGTCATATTCCTGCTTAGGTTGTCTGCCAGCGTGTTTTCCTTGCCTGGCAAGTACTGTGCTTGTAGTTCCATTTGTAAGTCCATGGCCATGTTCCAAAGTGACATGGCCAGTCTGCATAGGGGGTAAGAATGTGTTCCTCCCTGTTTGTTTATGTACCGCATGACTGTGGTGTTGTCCGTTCTTATCAATAATTGACCTGGTTGTAGAAGGTCCTTGAAAGCTTTCATAGCATTTATTACTGCTAGCATTTCTTTTTGATTGATGTGAAGGTGCTTTTCTTTTTGGGACCATTTGCCCTGAATGCACCGATCTGTCATGTGCGCCCCCCAGGCGTAGTCCGATGCGTCTGTTGTGATGACTTGATTTGCTAGAGGCTTGCTGAATGGAAGACCTGTGTTTGTTTGACATGCTTGAGCCCACCACAGAAATTCCTTTTGCAGACATGGAATTAGTGGTATTATTGTTTCCAAACTGTGGCTGTGTTGAGACCATATGGTTTTTAGGTACCATTGTAGTTTCCTCATATGCAGCTTTGCACATGGGATTAGTAAGATGCAAGATGCCATGAATCCCAGAGCCTGCAGGATTTTCCTTGCAGTTAGCCTGGTGCAATTTGCTAGTGTTCTGAAGTATTGTATTAGTTGCCCCTGCTTCTCTGGCGTGAGGTAGGCCATCTGGGTGTTTGTGTCCAAATTGGCACCCAGGAAAATGATCTTCCGAGAGGGTATTAGCCTTGATTTCTTTTTGTTGACAGTGTATCCCAGAGATTTCAATAACATTATTACATAAGCCAGATGTTTCAGAAGAATGTGCTTGCTGTCCGCTTGGATCAGGCAGTCGTCCAAATAGGGATATATTTGTATCCCTTCAAGTCTGCAGTAGGCAATTACTGATGCCAGGCATTTCGTGAATACTCTGGGCGCAGTAGATAAGCCAAAGGGCAATGCAGAAAATTGATAAACGGTTGAACCTGCAAGAAATCTGAGGTACCTTCTGCAATTTTGTCTGATTGGGACATGCAGGTATGCCTCCTTGAGGTCCAATGTTACCAGCCAAGACTCCTTGCCCAGCATGGGAAGAAGTTGCTGTAGAGTGAGCATCTTGAATTTTGGTATGAGTAGAAATGTGTTTAGGATGGATAGATCCAAAATAGGTCTCCAATCTTTTCCCTTCCTTGGCACCAGAAATAGCCTGGAATAAAAACCTTGACCTTGTTCGTGCGTTGGTACCTCTTGAATAGCTTTCATGTTTATGAGATCTGTAATTTGCTTTTGTGCCTCTGCCCTTTGATTGTGTGGCAGGTTTGGCATGCCTCTCATTTTTGGAAGGGTGTGAAAATGGAATTTGTAGCCTCTGTTTATAATGTCCAGGATCCATTTGTCCTTTGTGACAACATGCCAATTTTTTGAAAATAATGCCAGCTTTCCTCCTAAGGGGTCTGCCATTTGAAACCTGGTTGGCATGCAAAGGGGAAAGTCATTGGGTTTGCTTTCTGAAAGATTGCGAGTTGTCCTCACCACCTCTTTGTGTAGGAGCTTGCCATTGTCTGCCTCTATACGAGCCTTGGGATTGTCCTCTGCCCCTTGGGCGCCTGTATCTGCCTCTTTGGGGTCTGTCTGTGGCAGGAAAGGACCAGTTTTTGGAAGGCCAATTTCTACTAAAACGTGGGGGTTAACCTGTAGAAATTCTTTCACAGTTTGCATTGATTTAGCCTTTGCCTCCATTTTCCTTAATACCTCCTCAGCATTAGCACCAAATAGTACATCCTTTTGAAGAGGGGCGTCTTTTAATTTAGCTTTGACATGATCAGGCAAGACTTGTTCCTTGAGCCAGGCATGCCTACGTATGACTGATGCTGTAACAGCAGCTCTACATGAGGCCTCTAGAGCATCAAAACCACATTGCAAGGTATGCTTACCCACTTGTTCTGCACTATGCATCAAATCCTGCAACTCCTTCAAGTCTGGTTGTTCAGGTTGTGACATTTTACTCTTCAATTGTGATAACAAAAACTGTTGGTATTTTAGCATATGAAACTGACAGTTTAAGGCCCTCATGGATAAGGTAGCCGAGGTATATACCATTTTTCCCCACCTTTCCAAGGATCTGGAATCTCTCTCGGAAGGTAATAGGTTTTTGGCAATGGAGGCCTTAACTCCCTTGGGGCTCTGTGAGATGGTTTCTGGGTCAGCAGCATGGCTTTTGTAAAGAAATTGGTGTGAGTCAGGAACCCTGTAGTACCTGTCAGGCTTAACTGGAGCTGGAGGTAGAGAGTCCGGGTTAAGGCAGGCCTCCGAGTAAACATCATCTAGGATGTCCAGGAAAGGAGGTATAGCCAGAGGCCTACGCTGAGGTAACAAGAGAAATTCCCTGAGCCTTTTCTTGGAATCTGAATAATCCTGGCCTTCCCAGTGGAAGTGTTCCCTTAAGGTATGCAAAGTTTCCCCAAATGAGTAATCCTCAGGGGGGGGTACAGAAGGAATGGACTCCTCCGCATCAGAGTCTTCAAAAGGGGAGTAAGAGTGTTCCTCATCATCAGAGTGCTCTGAAATAATGGAGCCTTGATCAGAGGAGGGGGAATCTTCCTCCACTCTGGGCCTTTTGTCCGATGGGGTCTGAGAGCCTCTGATTAGAGTAATTAAATCATCAGCCATTTTAAGCATCTGTTTCTTAGGCATGGGGCCTGGAGACGGGCCCTGTGTAGCTGGTCTCTTAGGGTGCATGGTTGCTTTAGACTTTGTGAAAGCCTTGATGGAGAAAGAAGAGGAAGGTCTGAAGACACCTTGAGTGGAGGTGGGCCTGTCCACATTCTGAGTTTCAACGCCAAGAGTGGCTTCGGTATCTGTAGTCGGGGTGTGGGCCGAGGAGCCTGCGACCTTGGGCATAGGAGACACCATCAAAGAAGTGTTGTCGGTAATCAGGGGCTGCGTAGGCGCCTCACTGAGAACCGGACCACGTGTAGTTGGCTTTGGCATGGTGTCGGCAGAGGCCGCGGACCTCGTGTGTCGGTCCTTGTCTTTGCGTTTTTTAGACAAAACCGGAGTCAGAGTATCCGATGACATAGTATAGTTAAATGCTTTTCCAAAATAATGCTGGGCGAACTCCGCCCGACGCTTAATAGTGCGTTTGTTGAAGGTAGCACAAAAGCGACAGACCGAGACGTTGTGGTCTGGGCCTAAACAAGGTATACAGAGGGAATGGAAATCCTTATGCGGTATTTGCTTCCCACAAGAAATACAATTATTAACTTTGTCTGACATCGGTCTGAGGCAAGAAAAGTTTCCCCAACGGGGTACTTAGCTTTTAAGAAGACTTCGGTTTCCAAATTTCGTAATTTCAGGAGCTGGCCGACCGGCACTTGTGAACTGCTTCTGCTTCAGGCACAGCGCAGCAAGAAAGACTGAAGAAAATGGCGTCGGCTGGTTCCTTTATACCCCTGTCGCACTGACGTCAGGGAAGAAGTGACGACAACCGACGCCGGACCTAGACTTTGGAATTCGGCCGACCGAGGACCCGCCTGACGGCAGGAGAATCCATCTGTTATGACTGCAGCTGTATGCACGATGAACATCATGTTGGAGGGGCAGGTTCATCTCCCAAACACTGCCCATACTCTGGAATAAGCCTCCCATTCATGTCAAGCAGAGCACCTTGCTGGCCCTCTTCAAGAGAAATCTTGACGAGTTGATGGGCAACAGAAAGTTCACTCCGGGGATCACTTCAGTTGCCCTATTGGATACAGGCACTGTGAACTTACATCGGGTGGCACGGTGCCAGGGCAATTTTCTTTGGGCTAGGTTTGTAGCCTAGTACACACATATCCCCAGCACTTAGTAAGAAGTAAAAGAACATTTTGTTATGAAGCCGTCCACCTCTCTGTGTCTAGTAGATGTCAACAATGCAGTGGACTGGACTACCTTCCTCTCTTCCTATAGTACAGACAAGTCAGCATCAGTCACTCATTCCCTTTCTCCCTTGCCCAGCTGTTCCAGTGTCTTAGACACTATTTGATCATGGGAACTCTGGGTCATGCTCAGGGCTTCCTTCATCCTATTGGGTAAACTTTAGCCCTCCATGCAATGGCTTTATGACTATAAAATTTCATATTTAGCAGACTACTATTTAATTTGCTCAATAAGTGCATACACACCATCACATCAGTACTTATCAAGTATAGTTGAAGTAAACCTTATTGTCATTCAGACTCGCACAACAGTGTAAGCTGAATGAAATTTCGTTGTTTCGGTCACAAAATGCACACAGCTCATACAGATACATGAAAACAAGACTACTTAACACAATAACAGTAGACAGCTCATACAAATACAACAAAGCAACATGACTATTTAACAACATAGTGACTGCACCATTTACAGCAATTGGCATTAAGTATTGCACAGAGAAATGTTCCCCTTCAGCTATGTAACTGATTGATTCGATGTCCCACTATTCAAGCTGAACAGTCTGATGGCCTGGGAAAGAAGCTCCTGCTAAATCTGGACGACTTACAATGCATGCAGCGGTATTATGTGCCGGAAGACAAGGAAGAGAACAGTCCATGAGCAGGGTGACTGAGGTCATTGACTATCTTTTGGTTCTGCATAGACACCGAGCCATATGCAAGTCCTGTAAAAATAAAGATAAGGATATTTAAATCCTTTCAGAAACAGCTGTAGGTCCAAGGAACCACTGGAGGAATCTTTTTATGTAAAATACAGGTTTATTCCATAATCCAGATAAATCAAATTATTTGCCAGCTTGGCAAACTGTAAATCTGGTTATGTTCCACCAACTATTGACAGTCCAGATAGCCCCTCCAGGAAATAGGTTGTCTTAAGAGTCCAAGGCTTTATGCCACGACCAGATCACATTCTAGCTCTGCACTTCAA
Organism: Protopterus annectens; assembly: GCF_019279795.1. Classification (NCBI taxonomy): domain Eukaryota; kingdom Metazoa; phylum Chordata; order Ceratodontiformes; family Protopteridae; genus Protopterus; species Protopterus annectens. The sequence goes on along the minus strand of NC_056746.1, from coordinate 775,999,405 downwards.
ACTTATATGTTTGGGTATACTTTACAAGTTAGACCTAAATGGGCTAAATTTACTCTGAATCTCCAGGGTTTTTTAGTTAAGCTCCTATTCACCCTTATGAAAGCCACATGAGGAACAAACTTCCTCTCTTGTTGTTGCAGGCTGCCTCTTTTCCTATTGTATTAACTTGCAATCAATGCCTTGTTAAATGACTAATCATATTTCTTCTGACTAACATTATAAGAACTTTTCATTTCCAAGGCACATTAAAAACATACAGACCTTTATCAAACTCAACATGTCACATTTAGCCTCCTTACAAGCAAAAAAAAAAACAGGGATCATTATTTATGTTTGTTAAGCCAGGCCTGCAAAACACTGCATGTTAAAAGAGGTGGAATGATAGTAACCAGCAGCATAACGTTGTACCGTAATCAGTCTACCTACCCCAGGTATTGCAGTGGAGCGTGATCAGCTACCAAACTGAAATGTCTATCTAACAAACAGTATATCAAGGAAGAGAAGGCATGCTTTACACCTCACTGTATGATACTCTCCAAATATTGTCCTTACCTAACAAATAGTATGTCAAGGAAGAGACAGCAAGCTTTACACCTCACTGTAGGATACTCTCCAAATATTCTCCTCACCTAACAAACAGTATATCAAAGAAGAAAAGGCAAGCTTTACACCTCACTGTACGATACTTTCTACTCTCCTTACCTAACAAATAGTATATCAAGGAAGAGACGGCAAGCTTTACACCTCACTGTACAATACTCTCCAAATATTTTCCTTACCTAAAAAGCAGTATGTGAAGACTGATAGAGAAGGGGTGAATGCTACCAGTCTAGCCATCTGCTGTAAGGAAAACTAAGCCAAGCATTTCAAATGTTCTATGAAGTTAAAATTATGTCTTGTACATCCTTTGATCTAAATAGTAGTGCTGAAGAGGCTAGCCGAACACATTCTTTCTATTGTTTTAACTTAAGGAATAATTACTAGAGTGTACATGTGAAATGTCTTTTATTGTTGTAGTTTCCTGAGCAGGTGTTAGCTTGCTAAATAATGCAGCCTGTTGGCCTGGGAATTCCAGACTAAGTGTCAAAATGATGTATGTGTATACTGGGAAAACCTAAGTGTCAAAACGATGCAATCTGGGAGGGCCCAGCAGAAATGTGTTACTGATTTAAAAAACTATCGTTCAGAGAGAGACTGCAAGCATTTTGATCTAACTATCTAACTCAGCACTGCCTTGCTCTATGAAAGTAAGTTACTTTAAAAGTATGTTTTCTTGTAGAAATAGCTAGGACTATTAAGATTAGACAAGTGTTCTTCTGTTATATCAGAACTTTCCTACTGTGCTGTTTTAAGTTTCTGTGTGATCACTGAACTCTTGGATAGCATTGTCGTGTAGTAGTATTGTCTTGTGTTTTTAATTATTTACTATTAAATATTTTTAAACCTTTTACCTGTGGCTGGTTTGTGTAGAGACAAGTTAAGCTCTAGAGTACATTGCATATTTATAGAGTTTATTGTACAGAGCCACTCTAATAAGCCTTAGACTGATTAGTCACACTTACCAATTGGATAATAATATTGCACAGTAATAACTGGACACCCTTTTAAGGGCCTTGGGGCAACTGATAATTATTAGCTGGTGGTGGCAGTGATTACTACCGTATAGTCTGGGTAAAGGGGCACAGCTGGAGAATCTGTGTCAGTCTTTCCCAGGAGTGTCTGTGAAGTTGTATAAATACTTATCTGAATATGTGTGTGTGGTGTGTCAGCTACCTGGGCAGGGACAAGAAGCACTGGTGGGACAGAGAGGGTACTGGAGGTTAGCTTGCCAGCTAGGCTGAGATCTGAACCCTATAACTGTGCCAGTGGGGAATCTTATTGGGGACCTGGGGAGCAAGGGAGCAACCAGCCCTAGACTGACTGTGATCTCTGTGTGAACTTAAGGGAAATTGTACTTTACTGTGTGTATTTGTTATCCTTTCCTCTTATATGAGACACCCTCCCTGGTGTTAGTGGTGAGGATTGAGGCTCTTTGATTGCTAGGCCAGGGCACGGCCATCAGACAGTATATCAAAGAAGAGAAGGCAAGCTTTACACCTCACTGTATGATACTCTCCAAATGTTCTCCTTACCTAACAAACAGTACATCAAAGAAGAGAAGACAAGCTTTACACCTCACTGTATGATGCTCTCCAAATACTCTTATTACCTAACAAATAGTATACCAAGGAACAGAAGTCAAGCTTTACACCTCACTATATAATACTCTCCAAATACTCTCCTTATGTAACAAATAGTATATCAAGGAAGAGAAGGCAAGTTTTACACCTCACTGTATGATACACTAAATACTCTCCTTACTTAACAAATAGTATATCAAGAAAGAGAAGGCAAACCTTACACCTCACTGTATGATACTCTCCAAATACTCTCCTTACCTAACATACAGTATATCAAGGAAGAGAAGCCCAACTTTACACCTCACTGTATGATACTCTCCAAATACTTTGCTTAAACAGACTTTGGAAGAACAAACAATTTTTATACATAACTGCTGCCTGTATAATCCAGTAAGTTGCACGTGTGCTTTCTCTTTAGTAACTTCTACCTCTGTAAAATCTTAGAATGTATAAATATAACAACTGTTTGTGTATAACCACAAATAAATAACCACTTTGTGTTTAACTGGAACAAAGTATAATGCAATGTAAGCAAATGGAGCTTTTCTCACCAGGCTTCAACTGAAAATGGTTGTTACTAGTTGAACTTTCCTGGTAAACAAAGACAAATAAATAAATAAAATAATTAACATTCCATCAAATTCCATATTTTTTTTTTAGCATTTACAGTGAAGCTTACAGGCCACCCTTTTAGGAAGTGAGACACACAGTCCACTGAATGAATGACCATGTCATCCAAGTAGGTGCAGCATACTGGGAGTGATATTTCAATATTTTATCCATCAGGCTCTGAAAGGTAACTGGATCTTCATGTAGGCCACATGGTAATACTGTTTACTGAAAGGGGCTATCAGGGAGTACAAAGGCTCCTTTTCTTTGGCAGAATACATAAGCAGTTTCTGCCAGTATCCTTTTGTCATGTCCAGTGTTGACAAGTGTCTGTTTTTTTCCTAAATTCTCTAGGAACTCATCGATTCTGGGCATGAGATAGCCAGTACACTATGAAATGCTTTTTAGTTTTCTAAAGTCACAACAGAATCTAATATTTCTCTCAGGTTAAGGAACTAGCATTATTAAGATGCCTCTGCCCCATTCACTTTGTGACTCCATCACTCCCAGCTTAAGCATCTTTTGAACTCTTCTTTTTAATTGTTTTTGTTTCTCTGGTGCTGTGTAAAATCTCAGTCTAACCCTAATTCCATATGTTGCCTCTATGCTATGTTCTATCAGTTTAGTTCTCTAAGTCATTTCTGAAAACACTCCTTTATTTTTAAGAGAAAACTCTTACTTCCTGTTTTTGTACCCTTGACAAGGATTGCTTTAACTGTACCAGATGCAAGACTTTTCTAGGTCTCGTCTCCTGTATGAACTTCAGATTGTAAGCTTACTACTGAACTTTTCACTTCTTTTCTTGGCTTCAATACACAATTTGATAAACTTATTTTCTCTTTCCACTTCCTGACGGTCTAACCTTATAGTTCACTGCATTTATTCTTTCAATTGCTTGAAATGACCTTTGGCACTTAGTCAAAAATTTGTTTTCGGTTGCAGGCACTGGTATTAATATGTCATCTCTTGGGGTAAGTTCTCAAGTAAGACTTTTTTTATAAGAAACTCTTTGCAGTATTTCCTGAGTCCTCTGCATGTGTCCAGTTTGTATATACAACCAGCTTAATCTATCCTTCAAACTGATACAAACTGATGTAATATTCTATCACACTTCTAGATAGTGTCCTTTTTCCCCAAGTTCCCACAGCAATGTTAAGAATCATCTTATAGGTTTGTCACACAGGAGTTCAGATGGAGTCTACTAAATTAAAGCTTGTGGCACCTCTCTTACAGCAAACAGTAACAAGAGTAACAAACTGGTCCTAGGCTGGTTCTTCCCATCAGTGTCAATAACTTTAACATGGATTTCAGTGTTTTACTAAACCTCTAGATGGTAGAGTGATGTCCTCAACTGTTGATGTGGTGTGGAATGTTACACCTCAAGCAGCCTATGGACATCCTCGAATTCCAGAGCAGTATCTGATAAAGCAACTTGAAAAGCATTCAATAAATACATGGTAATATTTTCTGAGCAATAAAATGTATTAAAACTGTACAAACAATAATGTTGTCAATAAGAAGTATTTGTTAAACTAATACAGCCTGTGCATTCATAGTCGTTCCATAAATAACCATAATATGTTACAAAGAGCACAAACCCAGAATTATATTTTTTGCTAAACTTTCATAGACAAATTGCCATATCTTGGAATCTGTGCAACCTAGACATATATTGTCGGAACACTTTTGTTAAAAGACATAAGCTTTTATATGACAACATGAAATACCTCTCCAAGTGCATGGTTATTGAGATACTTACAGAAATATGAAAACATATGATTGACTATATAATTAGCAATATAAATAACATGGAATATCTCTCAAGATGTGCAACTTACAGTGTAAATACCGATTACAGTTTTGTTCAACATCTAAGGTTTCACTTGATGCCATGCAATGGTTTGGAAGTCGCTTGATTTTTTGCAGTATTAAGTACATATGGACATATTGCTTATTTTCATAATAATTTACAAATTGGGCAATTTTAGATGGCAAGTTCGATGGCAGAATTATGTGCATTAATACTGTCTGTCAGATGGCAGCATTTGTTTGCCTGCTGGTCATACACATGTTATGCTATTCTTGTAAGTACAAATTATTCTAAGTCTCACAGTATTGTTAGTACTCATAACTGTTTTACCAAATAATGACATACATCTTTTGATGTCTGTTTCAGTCATTTTTACTAACATACACTTCTTGCATACACCCCAAAAAGACGGTCACAATTTGGTTTTGCCTCATTAACATAAATCTGGAAACATTTTAAAATTACATAACTTTTTGCAAGCAGCCTTCAATAATTCAATCGCTGTACATCCCATAGTGTCAGTCTGTTTATATGTACAAAGCATGTCAGCTTGCAGATGCTATCTTGCATCTTAATGTACAACCTGTCTTTCATATTTGTCAGAAGCTTGCACCTCAAAAAAAAACAATAAGTACCCGGATGTATTTATTTTACGCAACTTTGTTTAATGTCATTTTTATGTCTAATAGTTACTACTTACACAAACTTCCTACATTACCATGCTTACACTATTAAAGAAACAATGGAAATGTGAAAAAGAAAAATGAATTGAAACAAACATATGGACATATTTCATCATTTTCATAATAATCTGCAAACACTTCTCAATTATTCCATCCCTGTGTTTCCCACAGTGCTGGACTCGCTCTGCAGATACATCTGAAATCATGTCAGCTTCCACAAGCCACTTCTCTCCCTAATACTAAGGGTATCATTCTTGAGATACTGCTACTAAAATGCAAATATTTCTTGCATTAATGACTGCAGGAAAAAAAAAACAGTAAGCCACAAGTTTTGTGCACAATGCCCACTTGCATTTTGTGTCAGTTTCTACTGCCATTCCATGTATATACACTTCCTGTTAAGTCTATAATGTGGAACAAATGCACTATGACAACAATTTTATTTTTCTATTAGTTTTTACAAGAAAGCTTTAATACTCCAATTAAAGTACATCTCACACAGATTATCACAGTCTTTGTAATACATATCATAAATATCATATTGCAAATGGCACCTTCATGCTGATGCTACCATTCTTCAGAAACTAGTATTAACCTACATATGCTGATAATATTCATAAATGTTCTTCCACGATGGCTGCACACTGATCAACAGCTTAACTTCAGCTTTTCTAGTGTGAAAACAGAAACTGAGAAACAACCATTAATATTGTCATCTCGAGCAAAATTCAGCTAATGTCTAGAAAGTATACTGCCTTCATGCCAAAAAAGAAGAAATTTGGAGAACCTGAACATTGTCAGGGAAGAATCCTGCAGCTGTTCAGCAAAAAGCAATTCAATCTACAGCTTTGGTGCAAGAGATGGCTTCCAGTAATTTAGAAGAAAAAAAATAAGTCAAATGTGCTCAAAGTTGATTAAAATAAATGAAATGTTGAAGAAGTACATCAACTCAAATAACAAAAGGGTAGAAAATGGAAGAAACTTTAAAACAGCCATTCAGAGGAACTGATAAAACTGCAAAAACCAGAGGATAAAAAGAAAAAAAGTCTGGCTGAGTATGAAACTGCTCAAGAAGAGCTGTTTCAAACAACAGAATTAGAGGAGAAAGCATGCACAGAAAACATCAGACTTTTCTGCTGTTCCAGAGAATCTGTAAGGAACAGACTATTAATTTTATGAAAGCACAAATAAGTAACTGAACTTCTATTACACAGCAGGATTAGTTAATTGAATGGGTACAATGTGTACTCTCCAAACCTGGCCATAAGAAAGCAGCCACAACTTGTGTTAGTAAAGCTGCAGCCATACTAGCAGATGTATTTGATCCTGACAAAACTGTGGCAGAAGGGCAAAGTGTTAAACAATGGAGACAGTAGAGGATTTGTGGAAAATGAATATTCACTGTACCCCAGGCAGAAGGCAAACAGATTTACCCCAGCAATCAGGGAATGTAGAGAGGCAGATGTGAGATTCAAGCTGCTATATGCAGTTGTCTGCAGGATACTTTTTCCTAGAGGAGCAGTCATTTTTTGATGCAGAATAGGCTAATTGGGAAATACATAAGTTTGCCCAGCAAGGGGTGAGCCATCAAACAGAAGAAGACTTTGCTTCTCATTCTCCTGATGGTTAAGGCTCATAGACAGACTTTGCCAGTGAAACAGTTTCGATGTTCCAAAGGAAAATGCTTGAAAAAAGCATAGGAGTTGAACAGAAAAATCTGGAATACCTTGGAGGTAAACCTAAAGTTCAGGGTTGAAAGGTGGAGATGAACAGGAAGAAGACCAGCAACACCAAAATTAGTGGATAAATTTGAGACTATAAAACATCAATCATATTTGTGACATATGGCTTTGCAAGAAATAGTGGCTGAGAAAGACTTTGTTAAACCTGTTAGGGACCAAAAGGCACATGCCCCACTTCATGTCATTAATGTTTGGAAGAACACTAAAAGGGAAAAAAAGAAGAGAGAGAGAAGGAGGGAAAACGTAAGTACAACAATTTTGCTCTTAACAGTATTTGTATAAAATGGCTCCCTATTAAAATGTCGACTCTTGAAATGTCGAGAAGAAAACACAAGAGAAGAGCTCTTTTCCTTTAAACTTCTTTATGCCCCCCCCAAACGTATATATACACCAACTCCGAGATCGCCATACCTTGGAGAAAAGTGGTGGTTACACCATGAAAGCGCTTACCTTATGAATAAAAGATATTTCCGCTTTTAAACGGAATTGAAGTTGTGACTTCCTACAGCATTGTTTGGTCTGTTGGATGTTTTATGATACATTTTTGAACTATTTTACCAACAGCTCATTTATCCTAGCCACATCTTGTTTGGTGTTATATTTTTAGTGATTTTGTATGTGATAAAGATACTAAGGTATACGGGTACTTTTTTCCCTGTCTTTTTAGTTTTAAGAAATGTAGGTATTATAATGTAAAAAGAGAAGAAAAGCTGGACAAAAACATGTTTAAGTCAATAGGTTTTAATCTTGGGATATTGGGGTGGGGAATGGGGTATAAACATAAAATGATTATAATATATGTAGAATTTAACTTTTGCATAGCTGGATGTCTGGAATAAAACCCTTGGCTTAATCTGATGAATCTGTTTTGTGAATGCAAGTTAGGTTTAAAAAAAATGAGAGACCATAATGTAATGAATAGTTTTCTTTAAGCAAAAAAGTGTTAAGTGCTAGATGAGAAATCTGGAGATGATGGCAGCTGTACATTCTGATCTTAGGTTTCCATGGAAACAAGCTGACAAAAGGTGAAAGCAAAAAAAAGAGGTCTGGACATTGTTTACTGAGAGACACAAAAAACTAAAAGGTACATGGACCAGCAGTTCAGTAAAAAAAAGTTTGAAATCACTGAAAGTGAATAAGAGATGGCAGCTTTTCTGGTAATTAAATAAGTTAATAGGTTACAGGGATGTTCTGGTGGTGTATTTGGTTTTTTTTATTTATTTATTTTTTTTGAGGATTTTCATTAAAACAAAAATGTCATGTGACAGTGGTTCAAATGGAGATGACAAAAAACAACTGAGATCAACCTACCAAACACTGGTAGGGCATGTAACACAAAAGCTGGAAACAGACATTTAATAAAGCTGTCACATATAATAGGGGGCAATACTAACTTCTCATCATAATGGCTACACTAAACATATTATTTTGTAACATGAGTGGTCTCACAGGTACAGACCGAAAGGAAAGAATACTGACTTATATTAAGAAGTGCACAGAGCAAACAGCAATGATATAGAAAATAAATGGGAAAGAAATGAACATGTGATTTTGAAAAATAAAGACTTTCAGGAAGGATACTCAGACAGAGTATCAGGGACAACAGAAAAGGGCAGTACATATACTAATTGCTAGAGAAGCTCCAACAGCAATAGAAGAGGGGAAAAAGATAGTAATGTTAGATTTGTTGTAGTAAGGGGCTAATGGCAAGAGAGGAGGATTATGCTGGCATCTGATTATATTCTACCTAAAACTGCTGTTATGGAGCTTAAGAAAACGTTGGGAGAAATAATCAGCATACCCACACAGACTCTCAAACAAGAAGATGAAAGCACTATACCAAGACTGAAATACACAAGCTTTTGATAAACTGACCCCATCACACAAGACAAAGGCAACTACTGACATGCAGAACAGTCACATTGCAGAGGCACACAAGACAGCCATGGGACAGACATAGAAAATACTACAGACACACAAAACATGTGTGAGTGTGTGGAGAGGGTTGATGAGAATGTTAAAGAGGAGGGGACCCCTAGAAAGAAGATGCTAAAACAAATAATACAGTTTGGTTATCCAAATGAGTGGAATGCTAATGCAGGATAGAGAAAAAGCATGGAAAGAATTGTAAAAGTATAAAACATCAGAATATCTCAAACTTCAGAATGCTTGACAACCATTATAAAAACCAAATAAATGATGACAAAAAACTATACTATAACAACTTTGAGAACAATAGTGAACACAGACCTAAAAAATTATGGTCAACTAATAAAGAAATCTTACATAACTCAACACTCAAAACTGCAACAGAATGCAACTATTATTTCATAGATAGTATAGAGTCCCTAACCAAGGATACCCCAACATCTAATCCCAACCCTGCCCAACAGCCACATGGCACCACATCCACTTTTACCTTCGAACCTGTGCCGTATCCATAAACTACTCTTTTAAACTCAAGTCATGCTGTACCTCAGCTAATGACTTTCCAAGTGAGTACCTTAACATACCAGCCAATAGCACTGCCTGTCCTGTCTCAATCCTTATAGATAGGTCAACCCAGGAATCCCACATTCCCCCCTCTCTAGATTAAGTCACACATTATCCCTGTGACTTAAAATTCAACAAACATTACTAACTTTAGACCTACAGCAATCTTATCCCACTGTTCAAATTACAGAATACTTGAAAAATGTATTCCAAAAACAATTGCTAAACTACCATTTCCCACATAACACTGCTTCCATCCATTCCATAGTACTAACACTGCACTTTTAACATATATAGCTACTGTCAAACAGTAAACAATGTTGTGTGTCTTTCGGCTTTTCCCGGTTAATACTCCTCCTTATTTCTAGACTTGTCTAAAGCCTTCAACATAGTTTTTCTCAGCAAACTTCAACTTCAGATGTCCTCACTAGGTCTTTCTCAGCTCAACCATCTATGGTTCAAATGCTACTTGTCAAATGGGTATCAATCAATAAAAGAGCACTAGACCCTCTATCCATGCCTCCCAGACATCACTGGTGTAACACAACACTCTGTTCTTGGTCCTCTTCCCCTTTTACCAATTTTGCAGCTTGTTTAAAAAGGAGATGAACAGTATCTCCAGTATAACTGTTGGTTTTGCCATTTAATATTTATTTCTAATTGAATTTATTTTTCCTTGGTTGCTTGTCAGTGGCAATAATTATTACTCTGGTCAATGAAATTCTGCCATCAGTTACGCTGCATGACTTGACGTTGCTGTACTCTGCTTACTGGTAAAACTTTTCAAGTAAGTAGTAAGAGGAAGGAAATGTCTGCCATATGCTTCATAAATATGATGCCAAATTGGGGATTTCAGGAATATGGGAGCATGTTATGGATGTAATTTTTTTTTTTGGAGAGGAAGACCTTGTATTCTGTAAAAGTAACCCTACACTAATATTACTGCATGGATGGACAGGATAGCTATAATAATAAAACGTTTCCTAGCTGTCATTGGCTGTCTAGAAGAATAATAGAAAGAGACATTTTCAAGTCTTAATTTTATGTGGGTTTAAACAAACCAGACATCACTGCTGATGTACTGAGCAAATTTCTTAAATTATATTATCTAGTCAGGGTAGATATAGCAAAGCAGTACCATCACTTTTAGGTGGAGTTGTAAAATGACTACTAAATGTTTTTGTAATAGTTTCATAGGAGAAATATTCTGAAAGTTTTGTCCCAAAACCAGTCCGCCCCTGGCCTTTTGCCACTATACTTTGTCTTACCCTTCCTCTGCTTTTGTAAACCATACATAACTACCATCACACAATAAGAGTGCTGCCTATGCATAATGGTTGGCTAGTGAACAAAATCACATACAGTATTCAAGATGCATACAACACTTAAATACATAAGCCCACATCTATTGCTCAAGAAATGCCTATAAGTCTAACTATATACAAGTACTACTTCTACGGCTATAGTACAAACATTGCCCAAATGCACTCTTACAATATGTGTGCAAAACTAAATATTATTAAACATACTAATAGCACTAACTCTACTCCTGTTATATATTACTACAGACTGCCATTATCCTCTACGCATGCACAGACTTAGAGAAAGGAAAGTATGTGTACTATGCAATTCGCATCACTTCCCAACTACTTCATTACAGCAGCAGTGATATCCCAAAACCAAAATACCTTTAACCACTTGCTACAAACCTTAAAAAAGAATCGCACTTAAAAGAAAATTAAGTCTATCTTTTTACTGAAACATTTACCTACTTTTTAGTGGGACATATAGCGAAATCCTGAACCAACAGTCTCTAATACATACATAATCTGGTAACCCCATCTCACAGTGATTAAACATAAAGCACATAAATGCCAGGAGTATTTAAAACAAACTCTTAAATTCACTGAATTGTACACAACAAACCTTACATTTTATCCTGCTGGAAAATGTTAAAAATTCAAGGCTTAAAGACAAAGAAGCTCTCACTCCAGGGTACAGTATCATGTGAGCGGACCTTTTGTTTAGAGGGGCAACATCACATTGTACAAAACACCTTGGATAACTGCAAACATAAAATGAGGTACTTTAATACCAGATAATTTTACCACTACTTGGCCAAAAACCATTAGCCTCAGATTCGTCGTGACAATAGTGCACACACACTTATTTAATATGCAACAGTTAATGCTGGAGCCAACTAAAGCAGACAAATCTGCAGGAAAGCCAAGTGTATTGTCTGCATAGTGACACACCAGACATCTTTAAGGAGTCCTCCCTCCCCAGCAAGCTTCCACAATCCAACTTACTCCATTTGGAAACAAAAACTAAATACAATAAATATTCAATACATTTATATCTGAACAAAGCAACTTTCAAGAATATCCAATCACAACACTGTTAAAACATTGCAATTGGAGCCCCCAAACATATCCATCTAGATGATGCTGCAGCCAATTAGGTCCCTTGCTTTACTGAAGAAAAAAAAAGCAGAATCACGCGGTGATGTTACACCACCATGCCCACATTTAGGAAGCACTGGACAAGGAGCAGAGGAGGTGGAGAAACCCGCAGCTGCTTCATGTGGGGACCCTCGTACACAGGCAAATAATCAGGGGCTCCCTGCAGCCACAGGTACAGCAGGTACCTAATGCTGGCTATGGATTCCTCACCTAGGGTGGCTCTACGTCTGGCCAGTATACCAAAGCCTTTTACTACCTAAGGTACACTGTATGTCAGAAGTAGCTTCTCACGTAAGTACGGCATAAAAATGACATCTGGATGTACCATCTTCAGAACTGAATATCCCAGTAAGAATGCCAGTCCAAAGAAAAGAAAAGAGGTTAACAGTACATCCAGAAGACACAAAAGTTCCAGGAGGTAGGAGAGAGGGACTGAATACTGCAACAGTGAAGAGAAGAACATGTATTGTTATGGTAAGGATTTTACACAACTATACTACATGTTCTTCTATTCTACTGTTGCAGTATTTTTAACATGAGGGAGAGTAACAAAGCTCAGCAAGAAACTAGGGAGGAGGAAGCCCTTATACAGTTCTTTAGAAAGCCATAAAGGATGGTCCTAGCAAAACCAGCTCTAGCTCTGGAAATTTCTTTCAACTTGTAGTGTTTGGTAAAAGTATGCACTGACGTCCGGGTCAAGAATGGAGTTAGTGTCCAACCCCTTGAAAAAAGCACCAGAAAAAGCCACAGCCCTAGTAGAATGAACTTTAACAGAGAAACGAAGAGTCTTACCATGAAAAACATAACAAAAAGAAATAGCTTTAGAAATCCAAGAAGAAATAGTCTGCTTAGAAGCAGCCAATTCCAAAGACCTGGGATTAAAAGAAATTAAAAGCTGATCAGATGTCATGATAGATTTTATCCAAATAAAATCTGAGTTGTCTATGCACATCCAAGGTGTGTAGTACCTCCTCACTAGGAGATTGTGAAGAAGGGAAAAAAAGAAGGCAAATGTATAGAGTGATTAAGTGACAACTCATTCACCACCTTGTGCATAAAAGAAGGATTAGTACACAAGGACATCTTGTCCTTATGAAATCCAAAAAAGGAGAGCAAGTCATAAGGGCCTGGAGCTCAGACACCCATCTGGCTGAAGTAAGAGCTAACAAAACAGTCTTCCAAGAGCAATGTTGCAAGGAAGCTGAAGCCGCAGGCTCAAAAGGAGGCAGAGTCGGTTTCTCCCAAACAAAATTAAGGTCCCAGGGAGGAGGAACAGGCTTCCTGGGAGGTCTAATATGAAGGGCACCTTTTAGAAATTGTTTAGCCTCAAACCTAGAAGCTAGAGGAAGAGATAAAGGCAGACAAACAGATATAACTGATAACTCTGACTTGACAGAGAAATAAGACAACCCAGCATTGAGCAATTCACACAAATAAGATAGAACAACACGGACATCCACAGAGAATGGATCCAGATTATGAGAAAGGCACCAGATGGAAAGCATCTTCCATTTGGATATGTATGATTTCCTAGTATTGGGTTTCCTGGCCTCCTGCAGAACCCTAAGCACTTCCTCAGAGAAAAGGTTTCTATAAGGAATCAAAACCTATCACCCACAGAGTCAGTTGAAGAGTGGACACGTAGGGATGGATTAGAGAGCTTTTCTCTTGTGTGAGTAGGTCCACCCTGTGAGATAACTTGTGATGATTGCCCTCGGCTAAATGCAGAAGAGGTAACCAATGCTGGCTTGGCCAAAAGGGAGTCACCAGCAAGATTTGGGTTTGTTATGTTGAATTTTAAACAAGACTTTCGGAATGAGAGGAAGGGGAGGAAATGCATATAGGAACATTCCCTTCCAAGAGAAAAATGGTGTCCCCCCTCCAAACCAGAGGACTTGGGACTCTGACACAAAATTGTGGAAGTTGTCTGTTCAGGGGATGGGGCAAAAAGATCTATTTGAGGAGTATTCACTTGTGGACAATGTCAAAAAACACATCCCTGTGAAGCATCCATTCATGGGATTGAGTCAAGGACCTACTCAGAGTGTCTACCACATAACTATGACCTGAGGGTATACAAACTGGAGTCACATGATGCTTAAATGCAAGCTCCCATACCATGAGAGCAAGCCTAGAGAGAAGGTAAGATTTTGTTCCCCCCTGTTTACTTACATCCCACAGGACTGTAGTATAGTCTGTAATCACTTTGAGAGGACCTGGAGAAATAAAAGGGGATGAAAGGTCTGCAGAGCCAGCAGAAGCACTCTTTGATGTCGATGTGCTCCACTCGCACTGTGCCAAAGGCTGCTCTCCAACCTACCTCTGAGGCATCTGAACAGTTGTTGAGATGGAAGAGAAGGATGAAAGTGAAGGCCTGGGTTCAGAGACATCTGCTGAATCCACCATTGAAGCCCTTTCTTTAGATAGAGAAGAGGAGGAACTGCAAATTCTAGGGGATGCACATGCTGTTGCCTGGCTGATTTCAGGAACCACGGAAACTTCCTCATGTGGAGTTTGGGTAAAGGTAACATGGATGCCATAAATCCCAGAAATCTCAAAAACTCTATGGTCGTGATCGAGGTCAGAGGAACAAGATTTTGAAAGTAGACAATGAGAGCCAAAGCCTTTGGCAGAAGCAGGGATGCCAGCATGGGTACTGTCTGAATCCTGCATCCTAGGAAAACATGATCTTGAGAAGGTGTTAGAGATGACTTTTTGAAGTCTGTTGTGAACCCCAGACTTTGCAAGAGAGTAATTGCAAACTAGAGGTTTTGCAGTAAGGTCTTTGGAGAGTATGCTTGAAACAGGAGATCATCCAGGTAAGGAAAAACTTGGATGCCTTGAAGCCTGCAAAAAGAAATCACAGCAGCTAGGCATTTGGTGCATACCCCTGGAGCAGTAAAAAGGCCAAAGGGCAAAGCAGAAAACTGAAAATGCCAAGAAGCAACAGATAAACATCAACAATGCTTGTAAAGGGGGTGAATAGGTATGTGCGGGTAGGCATCCTTGATATTCAGAGAGGCCATGAACAAAGTATGAAGAGATAGCATGCAAAAGGAAGGAATCTTCAGAAAGATATTTAAGGTGTGAAAGATCCAGAATGGGTCTCCAAAGACCCTCCTTTCTGGGAACCAGTAAAATTCTTGAATAAAATAATTTTCCCCTTTGATCCTGTGGAACCTGTAAGAATAGTTCCCTGATTTAACATACCCTAGAGAGGGCTAGCTGTTTTCTTTGTGAGAGAAAGTAAATCAGACTGGTTTAATCTACCTAAGGACATTCCTGCTAAACTGTTTTTTTGATTGGATAATTGGGCTGGTTTCTGTTTCTCTGCCTTTAATAGCCAGTCTTTTAAATCAGATATATTGCGGTGGTGGTGCTGCAGTAGCATTGTCGCCTCACAGTAAGACACTGTCCTGTTCGATTCTCAGCTAGAGCGTCTTCTGTGTGGAGGCATGCGTGAATGGGCGTACCTTTGTTGAAGGTTGTACGTCAGGGCCGGCAACTCGGCATGTAAAAATCTACTGCCAATCATCAGCGGACCGGAGTTCCGCTGTGGCGACCCCTAACCGGGAAAAGCAGAAAGACACAACAACAACAACAACATACTTGTTTGTGCAAGCTGTTCTAAGCTGCAGACAGACTGGCCTACGGCCCTGCTGTGATATTTGAAAAAGATAAGTGTTTATTTTCAGTTGTCTTCTGCACTTCTGTTTAATACATATCTCTGTAATCTGTGCAACTGTTTTTGCAATCGGTGCAACTGTTTTTAGTCTCCTTTTTGGTGTGTGATAGAACTGTTAGTGTTGTGACCCTTTTAGGTTGCAGTGAAATCTTTGTCTCGACAACTGTTTTTTCCCACCTACCCGCCCAGTTGTTGTAGTGGTCTTAAGTCTTGGTGGCTTTGAGTTGCCCAACTCTGGTATAAAGTTGATACTGGACACTCTCCCAGTCACACTACATCAGCTCATTCTACTGTTTATAGTGAAAACAAAAGGCCCACCCCTTTAGCTCCTGAACCTTGAATTATCTCATTATTGTCTGTCTTTTCACTTTCTACTAAAAAAAAAAAAAAAAGTACCTCTGTCTACTTCTTTTTGCTGTTTGCCATATTTATTACTACTTGTTGGTAGCCTCACTAAACTGATTACAGTGTTCTACTGAATCGCTGCTTTAAAAGTGCTGTATGTTACTGCTGTGATTTGTGAGCTACTGTTTCAGAGCAATCTACTGATTAACTATATTTGATCGCTATCTACTGCAGTTCATTATGGTTTAACTGCATTTTACTGCATTTTGTTGCTGTTTTACTGTATTTTTCATGCTGCAAGTGCTATTTTTTGACTATAAGTGATTAATCTTTGCTTCACTTTGAGTTTTTTCTTACTGAGTTCTTAACCTTAAAATTGAGTAGCATAGTCTCAATACAGGTCTGCAGCATCCAGAGCTTCAGCTGCATGGTTTGAAACCCTTTTTGAGGTATTTCAGCTATAAGTTAACTGTTTTTTCTGAAAAAAAGTTTTAAGCTATTTTTCTGCCTTTCCTGTTCCCAGAGTAGTCCAGATACAGATTTGCTGTATCCAGGACTGTTTTGTACGTTTCTGAGTTCCCCAGACCCTTCTGTGTTACGGTGAAGCCTTCCAGCTTATCAGTGGGAGTGGTAAGCACTAGTTAGCCTATCTACCACAAGAGGAATGGTTTCTGGCTATGGAATTGTAGTTTGTTGGCTGTTTGGGCAGTTTTTTTCTATCCCTTTCAACTTTCTCTTCTCCTTTGCACTTTAATTAGCTTATTTGCCAGCACTTCATCAAGCTTTTTGTAGCAATTATTGTAGCACACATAAGTGCTATCAGCATTAGATGCCCTATAAGGAATCAGCTCCAGTATTTAGCAATGATGACCACCCCTCCTGGCATGTCTAAAGGACAGTTTCCTGAGCTTTCTCCTATTAACATGATGAACTTGGGCATTCTGAGGAAGTGTAGCAACTGCCTCATGTACACAGACAGCCATCTCCACTTACCTCCCAACACTCAGACTTGTGAGAGATGCGCCTATACCTCCAAACTGGAAGCCATGCACTCTCCAGCCAAGACCAGAATACCTGGTCAAGAGGAGGAGGCCAACACCTGCACCACACCACATGCAACACATAGCCCTCCAGAGCACCCACCATCACAGCCCTCACATAAAAACACAAACCACACACCCACCATTGCAGAGGCTCTCAATAGAAATCTACCCAAACAGCAGAGACCTCCAAGGCAGAAACACACACGACCACCACAACACAGCACAAACCACAAGAGACATAGCTCACCTACACAGTGTGCCATTAACCTAAGCCCCTAAAGCAAAACAGCTTGCCCAATACAATAATCACAGATGACCTAATAGTGATGCACACTGATGTCTCTCTCTCTTGGTTGAATAAGCAGAAGGTAAACAGTCAGCTGTTAATCAGGTGCCAGAATCTGACACATAACACATGCACTCAGGTCACTACACAACAAGTACAAGTATGACTCTGTCGTTGCCCATGTGGGTGTGAATGATCTGACATGCACCTCCCTGGACTACATGAAAAGAGACATGGTGGAGCTCTTGGATTACGTGGCCAAGGCAGGCATGACCCTACCCCCGAGCAGCATTCTACCATCACCCAGAATGATACTACAGTAGAAACAGAAAATGATTGACTTTGACAATTAGCTAAGTTTCTGGTGTCATTCTAAGCGGATCCAGTATCTGTCTGCTTGGGATGACATGGTTGACAGACCTTGATGCTTTGCCAGAAATGGCCTGCATCTGTCACCCCTAGGTTTCCAGGTACTGGCTAAGGCTCTTGCCACCCCTCTAATGCCTTTTTAGGAGGTGTTCCAAAGACCACATTACCACCGTAACAGCTATAATTAAATGCAATCTGAGGGTCATGCTGCTCAACGCTAAAAGTCTAAATCTCAAGATCCACTTGCTCAAAGCACTCCTCAAAACGGAGAACATTGACATTTGTGCTGTAACAGAGACCTGGTTTAAAGCAGCAGAAAACACTCCTGTGCTACCAGGCTATAATTCATTTCACACCTTTCGGCCCCAGAATGTGCACCGAAGCTCCAAAGGTGGTGGTGTCTCCATATTCGTAAAGGATATGTACACCTCCAGACTAGTAGCCCAGCATAATGCATTTGAGACACTGCAGGTACAACTAACATTGGGTAAGATGTCGATTCAGGTCATAGCCCGCTACAGGTCCCCAACCATGTCCCAAGACTCTCACTCCACATTCCTAAGCACCCTGGAAACTATTAAGATCCAACCCAACACTCTCATACTAGGTGACTTCAACTACCCCTCCATCAACTGGGAAAACTACTCATGCACCAGTGCAGTTGCCCAACACTTCCTGGAATTCATCAATTCTAATACCCTGAACCAGCTCATTCTTACCCCCACTAGAGGAAGCAACATCCTTGACCTGGTTATTACTAACAGGGGCAACTGTTGCTCTGCACCAACAGTCAATTTCTTACTGGGTAGATCCGACCACAAACTAATCACCATGGAACTCCACATCTCACCCACACCCCCACAAAGGTATCCACCATGAAAAACTTCTCCAAAGCTGACTTTGGACTCCTAAAAACAGAGGTGGATAACTTCAGAACACCCATGCCAATGGAAAATAGATGCACGACTGCCAAATCATACACCAGTGCACCCTATGAACACATACATAAATGCATGGAACTATCCATATCCAACAGAACCAAGATGCTCTTCTCCAAAAAAAAAAGGAAGCCAGTCTGGTGGTCCCCTGCCATTAATAAACTCTACAACAGAAGGAAGAAACTGCTGCAGAAAAAGGTGAAGTCCCAAGACTGGAAAAATTCCCTTATTAGCCTCAACAAAAAGTTGAGATACCTCATCAAAACCTCCAAAGCCAACTATGAAGGCATAATTACGACAGACACTAAAAACAACCACAAAGCCTTCGATAGTTATAGCAAGAATCTCCATGGCAATACCTAGATTTGCTCTGACTTACTGCAAAATGGTACCTCCTATACTGAGCCAACAGATATTGCCCACATACTGGCCGACAGATTCCGTGCCAACTTTACCCCTCTCTCTCCCCCTAAAGGACCAATCTCAATACCGGAAATATGCCAGGCACCCAAGATTACTGCAGCACAGGTTAGAGCTGCATTGTCTAAGGCCAAGAATACAGCTTCCATGGGACCCTACAATATCCCTGGCTGTGTTCCATATGAATTACAAAGTGAACTGGCACCACATCTGTGTGGGCTGTTCACTCACAGCCTCACCTCAGGCTTTGTCCCTACCGAATGGCACACTGTTACAGTCAACCCTCTCCATACGAGGAGCGACTACAGATGCTGGAAATTATCGCCCCATTAGCCTGACGAGTCTGATATGTAAGGCTATGGAGCACATCATCATGGACCTAATTAACAAGGATATAGGGAATCTGCAAACTCTAGATCCCACACAATTTGGTTTTGTGAAAGGTAAATCATGCCTGCTCAACCTAGTTGACTTCTTTGAGTCAGTCATCAGAGCGGTGGATGAAGGTAAGGCAGTTCATACAGCCTACCTCGATCTGGCCAAGGCCTTTGATACCATTCCTCACTCAGGAGTTATTCATAAACTCAGCAAACTAGGCATCAACCCCTAAATCATTAGGTGGGTTGCAAATTGGCTCACAGACAGAACACACAGTGTGAAAGTAATGGACTCCAAGTCAGACTGCTGACCAGTCACGAGTGGGGTCCCACAGGGATCAGTCCTGGGTCCTCTCCTGTTTGGCATCTACTTCTCTGAAGTCCAGGCCAACACTGAGGGTCTCTGGGTGACTAAATTCTCAGACGACTGCAAGCTGGGAGTCATTATTAACTCCCAGACATCCTACAGAAAGGTCTCGCTGAGACCAATGACTGGTGTCAAAACCATGCTTAAAAGCTTAATGCCAAAAAATGTGTCATCATCCTCTTTGGGAAAAACTAAATTCCCACTAATTACCACATCGATGGGAGCCCACTGAACACTGAAAGCGTTATAAGAGATCTGGAGACACAGGCTGACAGCAACCTTTCCTTCGAAAACCACATTGCCACTGTGGTCAGAAAGTCCTTCTATGTTGCACATCTCATTACCAAGGGTTTTGCTTCCAGGAAGAAAGAAGTCATAATTTTTCTCTTCTCTTCCCTCATTAGACCAATCATAGAGTACAATGCCCCATTTGGCATGTACCTCACTAGCAACAGCTGGAGAGGCCACAAAAGTACCTCACAAAGAGGGTCCTAGGTCTTAAACGCATGTCCTACATGGACAGACTCAAAAAAATCCAGCTATGTCTACTAAGAGGCAATCTCTGCTTGACTTACAAAGCCATGTCTGACTCAGCTCTGTTAGAAATGCTACATCTAAAGAAACCCCAATCCCTCCACACTACATGCTCCAGAGACCTCAACTTCATTACCACAATCAACAGAAAATGCTGGAGGGACAGGTTCATAACCCGGAGACTACCCATGCTTTGGAAAAGACTTCTCATACATGTCAAGCAGAGCACCTCACAAGCCCTCTTCAAGTGAAATCTTGATGCATGGATGGAAAATAGAAGGTTCACCCTGGGGATCACTCCAGTGGCTTTACTTGATAGAGGCACTGGGAACTAACTACTGGCAGCACAATGCCAAGGCACTTCTATGAGCAAGGCTTGTAAAGGCCCAAAGGACATTAGCCTAGCACACATCTATGAACCTATTGAAAGTTCCTGAAGTACCTCTGTGAATAAATGTGACTGTTCCTGAGGTGGTTGAAGAATGCCCATGAAAGGACGAAGGGATTTCTAAACCATAAAATACCCTTTTTGAATTACTGAAAGAACCCATGATTCTTGGGTAATGCTTGACCAAATTGGAAGAAACAGAGAGATGAAATAAAGTGAAGGAGGAATGAGGCTGCTCTCAGATACTACCTGGTTTGTCAGGAAAGGGCTGCTTCTGTGCAGAACAAGCCTGAGTAATCTTGGTGGAGAAGCTCTCCTTCCACTTTTCTTACTTTTAGGAGGAGGATGGGTCTATCGCCAAACAAAAGCTGGTTTGGAAGGATAATTCTTTTGGAACTCAGCCACAGGTGAAAACAAAAGATGTTTCAAGTCCTGTAACTCCTTGGCTTTCTCCTGCACAAGCCACTGTTGTCTAAAGGAGCATCCATCAACTAAGCTTTTATGTCATCTGACAGTGGTTGAAGCCTTAGCCAGAAATATCTCCTCAATTCAGATCCTAAAGCAGCATGATCCTAAAGCCCTACATGATGCTTCTG
This sequence comes from Protopterus annectens, assembly GCF_019279795.1. Lineage (NCBI taxonomy): Eukaryota > Metazoa > Chordata > Ceratodontiformes > Protopteridae > Protopterus > Protopterus annectens. The sequence goes on along the minus strand of NC_056746.1, from coordinate 775,978,078 downwards.
CCGCATCATAGCTGCACTTGATGGATTGGTGAGCCACCTGAGAGGAAGTCCCTAACAAAGACAAGGCAAAAGCTGTCCCCTCAGAATCTGGAAGGTCAGAAATTGCTTGAGTGGCCTGGGACAAGAGGGTCAAACATATCTAGTCATATACGTTTGGTAATTAATAGCATGAAAGGCAAGAATGGCAGACATATACACCATCTTACCCAATCTTTCTATTGTCCTGCTTTCCTTATTAGAGGGGAAAAGTTTAGCAGTGGGCAGTAATTTTGAAAGCTTATCTGAAGCTGCAGAGATCACCGAAGGGTCAACAGATGAGCACTTGTAAAGAAATTTGCAATCATCAGGCACTTTGTAGAAACAGGCTTGGATGCTGAGGAAAAGGCATCCAGTAAAGCAGGTAAAACTGGAGGGACAATAGATGGTGAAGCAGGCTCCATTTGTAGCAGCTCATAATATCTCTTTTACAAATCAAAAACTTGGGAGCAATCCCACTTGAAGTACTCCCTAATCTTAACAAGAGTATCCCCAAAAGTAATCTCCTCAATAGGAGATTCTAGACTAGTAGATTTCTTTTCAGGAGAAGAATACTCTAGAGGTGATGGAATTTGGGTGGAATAGGTCAAAGATTCCTCATCCAAGGAAACCTCTGCATGAGAAGAATCCTGCTCCTTTGCTCTCTTGGGAAGGGAAGATGTCCAAGGAGGAGCATGAACAGAGACCCCCAAAGGAGGCTTCAGAGCCATAAGGGCATTAAATAAGCCCTAGGTGAAATTCTGGCACTCACTTTGAGTGTCTCTAAAAGAAGAAGCATGCTTTCTCTTTTGCTTTTTTTTTAATTGGACATCTGCCTTATGGAAAGTGGAAGGGCCCAACGTTGACCTACACTTGATAACTGTCTTCAGAACTTCCTCCCTCACCAGAATTTGAGGAACCCTACCTCAGGCCCTTCATAATAATGTCTTGGTTCCCCCTGACCGTCTGAAATGGATGTCTGTGATGCCTCTGAGGATGTGCCTGTTATCGGATTAATGGTGGACAAAGTGGTCCCAGCTGAAGAATCCGACCCCAGAACTGGGTGAACCTCCAGGCTTTTATCAGCCTTGAGAGAGACATCTGATGCAGGATGTCCAGTGGAAGAGTCAGACCTTGTTTTTTTTTGGCCTTTCTCTTCAGTGAAGACTGAACATCAGGCATAGAAGTTCCCTCCAAAGTGTCTTTCCCTAAAGGTTTAAGATGCTGATTTTACAAATAAATCACAAGAGAAGAAAGACAACTATGTAAAGTCTTAGGCACAAAGGTCTGATAAATACTGCAAGTTTTGTGATTGTGAGTAGGCCCTAAACAGAACAAGCACTGCTCGTGACTACTTTTATGTGGAATTTGTCTCCCACACTGACACTTGCCTGACATGAAAAACGCACAGCAAAAAGCAGCAGTAAATAAAAAAAAGAAAACCCCAATGAGGCACGTATCTGAATGACTTGATACACCAGCAAACAACTTGGGCGAGCAGACGGATGATTAAAAATGATATTCGGACTGGTGGCAGAGAAGTTCTGAGGATGGGACGTCCGCAATTCACTTTTATGCTCTACGTACATGAGGAGCATGTGTGTGACATATGGCGTACCTTAGGTAATAAAAGGCTTTGGCATACTGGCTGGACATTGGGTCACCCTAGGCGTGGAATCCCTCATGTTAAGAATACTGCAACAGTAGAATAGGACATCAAGAGCTGCTGTTAAAAAAGGGATAATTAGTAGGGTATATAAAATACTGCTTGAAAATTATAGGACTCAGAGGAGGTTAGAAAGATTGGGAAGAGAGACTGGATAAGCAATTCACTAGGAAACAATGGGAGGACATACATATGGCTCCCAAATATGCAACAAAGTCTAGAAGACTCAGGATTTTTGCATAAGTATTTTTATACCCAGACTACAAGTAATTTATCACAGATAGATGGCAAATGTTGGAGGTGTGATGGGTAATTGGGAAAGGAAAGTTGTGTAAAATCTTAGCATAACCATAGATGTCCTTCTCTTCTATGTTGCAGTATTCACTAGTGGGTTTACCCTTCTTCCCATCAGCTTGTTCGGCCAGGTTTCCAAAGCTTTTCCAGACCCTGTTGGCATGTTGGACGTCTGACGTGTTGGCTGGTATGTGGACCATAAAAGTGACATCTGTGCACACCAGTTCTCAGAACTAAAAAGCCCCAGATGGAGCAAGTCCTGATAGCATAGTCTGTATAGGAGCCAAGGAGAGCAAGTGAAAGGAGAACGGGGGGGGGGGGGGGAGGAATACCGCAACATGGAACAGAAGGACATCTATGGTTATGGTAAGATTTTACACAACTTTCCTATGTGCTTCTATTCCAATGTTGCAGTATTCACTGGGCGAGTACAAAAACTCACTGCTGGCTGGGTGGTGGTCTGGATGAGGATTCCAGGAACCCATGCAGGATAGCCCTGGCAAATCCTGCTCTGGTCCTAGAGAAGTGGTCCAGCTTGTATTGTCTGGTGAAGGTGTGCACAGAGGACCAGGTAGCAGCTTCCAGAATGGAGTTAATATCTAGACCTTTAAAGAAGGCTCCACAGGAAGCTATGGCCCTTGTGGAATGGGCTCTGACATTGCCCATTAGTGTCTTTCCATGGTGTGAGTAACAAAAGGAGATGGCCATAGCAGTCCAAGAAGAAATGGTTTGTTTTCCCAAAGCTTTCTCCAGAGCTCTGGGGTGGAAGGAAACAAACAGCTGGTCTGATTTATGTACAGGCTTGGTCTTATGCAAGTAGAAACAAAGTTGCCTGTGTACATCCAGGGAGCGAAGGACTGTCTCACTGTCTCCCTGAGGATGTGGAAAAAAGGTGGGAAGGTGAATAGCCTGATTTAGGGAAAGGTCTTTAACCACCTTGGGGATGAAGGAAGGATTAGTCCTGAGGGTGACTCTGTCCATATGGAAAACTAGAAAGGGTGGAGTATCCATGAGGGCTTGGAGCTCTGTGACCCTCCTGGCTGATGTCAAAGCTACAAGAAGTACTGTTTTCCAAGTGCAATATTTCACGTCAACCTTGCCAGCTGGTTCAAAGCATGGCAGAGTGAGTTTTTTCAGCACATAATTAAGATCCCAGGGAAGAGGATGTGGTTTTCTAGGGGGTCTTAAGTGTAAAACACCTTTTAGAAATAGCTTGGCTGGAAGTCTGGAAGATAGTGGAGTTTCCATAGGCAGGCAGGTAGAAATGGCAGACAGGTGTGCTTTTAAGGAGTAGTAAAACAAGCCTGTCCTTAGCAGTTCACACAGGTAAGACAGAATTAGAGGTAGGTCGCTGTCCAGCGGCTCAATCTGTCTTTTCTGACACCAGATAGAAAATCTTCTTCCTTTAGAGAGATAAGATTTCCTTGTGCTTGATTTCCTGGCCTCCTGCAGGACTGAGCACACGTCCTCATTGTACAGGTGTCTGAAGGGAATCAGAATCCTATCAGCCACAGGGAGAGGTGCAGGGATCTCCACTGTGGGTGAATCTGTGTCCCCTGGTGCTGTGTGAGTAGATCCACTGAGGGGGGTAACTTGTGATGATTGCCCTTGGATATATGAAGTAGTAAGGAAAACCAGTGCAGTCTTGGCCAAAAGGTTGTCACCAACAATATGTTTGATGAGTCCTGCTGAAATTCAGTAGGACTCTGAATCAGAGGGAAGGGAGAAAAGGCATACAGGAATTTCCCCTTCCAAGACATTAATAAGGCATCTGTTTGAAGGGCCTTCAGGTCGTTCTGGAGCAATAGCTCTGGGGTTGCCTGTTTGTGGAGGAGGCAAACAGGTCTATCTGTGGAATACCCCACCTGTGGATCAGATCTAGGAATATCTTCATTGACAGCATCCACTTGTGACTGTCTGAGGAGGTTCTGCTTAAAGATTCTGCCTGGCAGTTGTGCTGGGACAGGATGAAGGCTGCCTGGAGGGAGATCCGCTGGCAGACAGTTAGATCCCACACCTGTAGGGCTAGCCTGCAGAGGAGGTAGGACTTCGTCCTGCATTGCTTGTTCAGATACCACATCACTGCGGTGTTGTCTGTGAAGATCTTCAGAATGTCCTGTCTGAGGAAAGGTTGAAAGGCCTGTAGGGCCAGAAGTATGGCTGACATTTCCTTGGTGTTGATGTGTTTGTCTTTCGACAAACCTTGCACTGTTTTTGTGTCCACCGTTGCCCCCCAGTCCAGATTTGAGGCATGTGTGTGTGCATGATCTGAGAAGGAGAGGGCAATTGTAGGGGGAGACCTGGGTTTAGGGTCACCTGGGCCATCCACTACTTCAGCTCTTGGTGGAGGCAGGGGAGAAGTGGGAGTCTGAACTCTAGGGGGTGTGAGTGCTGGGCCCATACTGAGTGAAGATACCACTGCATCTTCCTCATGTGCAATCTTGCCAGTGGCAGCATGGGGATAGTGGCAGCCATGTGGCCGAGAAGTTTGAGGAATTCCCTCGCAATCACGGTGGGTGAAGCCGAGGGCAGATGGAAGGTCTTAGGTCAGGGAAAGCACTTTTTCCTGAGGTAGGAAGGCCATCCTGAGGTCTGTTCTGATTTTCCATCCTAGGAAGACAATGTCTTGTGTAGGATTTAGTTTGGATTTGGGGGAAGTTTATGAGGAACCCTAGAGACTGCAGCATGAGCAGGAGTTCCTTTGTGTGGACAAGCAGGGTTTGTCTGTCTGCTACTTGAATGAGCAGGTCGTCTAGGTATGGGAAAATCTGCATACCTCTTGTTCTGCAGTAGGCAATGACTGGGGCTAGGCATTTTGTAAATACCCTTGGTGCAGTGGAGAGTCCAAAGGGCAAGGCACAGAACTGAAAATGCAAGGAGCCTGCTTTGAATATGAGGAATTTTCTGGAGGACGGTTTTATGGGAAGATGTAGAAAGGTCTCCTTGATGTCCAGGGCCACCATGAAGGCCTGGGGAAGGATGAGGGGAAAGAGAATGGGTAGTGTTATCATCCTGAAGGAGGGGACCTTCAGGAATGGTTTGAGATGGGAAAGGTCTAGGATGGGTCTCCATGGTTCCTTCTTCCTGGGCACCAGAAAAATTCTGGAGTAGAATCCTCTCCATTGAGCAGAGGGGGATGAGTTCTATGGTGCCTTGGAGCATCAGGTTGTTTAGGACCTTGGGAAGGAGGGACCACTGAGAGGGGGGAGGTAGTGGTATAGGAAGTTTTGGGGGAGGAGACATCCAAGACATGAAGTAATCCCCCTTTGGGATAGACAAAACCTATTTGTCAGATGTCATGCAGGGAGGCAGTGACAGAGACGGGAGGATAGAGGCATGGTGGATGGAGGGGGGGAGGCAGGCAGTCAGATGCTGCCTGCCCTATCTGGAAAGGAAGGTCTCTGGGCAGTGGCCTGAGGAGTCCTAGGCTGAGTAGTCTGTCTCCTGTGTGGTCTTCTAGACCTGGAGGGGGCAGAGGGCCTAGAAGACTTCCTAATAAATTGTGTCTTGGATGGGTAGTTTATTTGAAATTTTGGGATTGGAGAGACAAGAAGATGCTTTAGATCCTGGAGCTTTTTCCCTTTTTGATGAAGTGACTTAAAGAGATCAGCCACCTTGGAGCCAAAAAGGGCAGTGTGATCCAAAAAAGCATCCAAGAGTTTGGCCTTAATGTCATGCAGTAGGGGCTGTAGATGCAGCCATGAGTACCTCAGTACAGATGCAGATGCAGCTGACCTGGCAAAGGCCTCAGCTGCATCATATGCACACCTTAGAGAATGTTTATTGACTTGGGAGATGAGCCCAAGCAAGGAAGACAGGGATGCCTTTGCAGAGCAGACAGAGAGCTCATTGAGTTCCTTAGAAGCTTTGTCCAGTAAGGTCAAGGAGTATTTGGCCATGTGTAACTGGTAATTTGTATCCCTAAAGGCTAGGGTAGCAGAAGTGTATATCTTCTTCCCCCACCTTTCCATGGCCTTGCTGTCTTTATCTGCAGGCAGGACAGTGGTAGTAGGGAGCAGTTTGGTAGCCCTATCAGTAGCAATAGAAATGGTTGCTGAGTCAGCTGGCGGGCATTTGAAAAGGAATTTGTCTGCATCAGGTACCCTATACAACCAGTCTGCCCTTCTAGGGGCAGGTGGCTGGGAATCTGGGTTTATGCATGCTGCTGCAAAAGCATCCAGGAAAGCAGGCTGGACAGGGGGAACAGATGCCAGGTTAGGAGATTCCATCTGGATCAAGTCATAGAATCTTTTCTGTTGCTCGGACATGTCTAAGCAATCCCATTTGAAATGATCCCTCATAAGATTTACAGTGTCCCCAAAGGTAAGGTCTTCCACAAGGGGAGTCAGATTCAGCAGAGGCTTCTTCTAGGGATCCATACCCCAGTGGGGAAGAAATTTCTGAAGAGTAGGACAAGGAGTCCTCTGAGGAGTCAGACATTTCCTCTTCGACAGGTTGGCTAACAGTAATGTCTGGCTGAACAGGCCTGGGACTAAGAAGAGGTGGAACAACACGAGGGAGGTCTGGCATAGGCCTAATGGCCAGGAAGGCCTCATTTTCTGTTTTTTCTTTGTAGGCCTAACCGGCATCTGGCTGGCGGTCAGCCTTGAAGTAATAGAAGGAATGGCAGAGGCCTACTCCGAAGCGCCCATCCCAGAAGCTGGTTCCCCCCTGGTATCTGAATCAAGCACCAGGATATCATTCCAGGACGTGTTGTCCGCTCTGGCTTTTGCAGCCTCCTGATAGGCACCTGCTTTATCTGATGTGGTGGATGCCGGTTCCTCAGCCAAGCTAATGGTGGCTACAGGTTGAGAATCGGTGGAGGGAGGCGCAGTCCTATTCCTAGGTGCTTCAGATGAGGCATTGGAAGCAGCTTCCATTCCAAGAGTGATCTGCCTAAGGTGCTGGTTTTACAGGTAAAAGTCAAGGGCCTGAAGTTGGCAACAAAAGGTCTTAGGAATGAACGACTTACAAATGGCGCAGTTTTTATAATTGTGATCCCTACCCAAACAAAACAGACACTGGTTGTGAGTGTCTTTGTGGGGAATCTGGCCATCACATTTGCACTTGCTCTTACCAGATATTAACACTATAGTAAATACAAAAGGACTGAAGAAAATCCCCAATGGGGTACTTATCTTAATATGAAACTGATCCGATGTCCATGAGTAGCAGGAACCCTGGCGTACATCTGCTGGCTGAAAAGTTCTGAGGACTGGTGAGCGCAGACGTCACCAGCCAACACGTCAGACATCCGACGCACCAACAGGGACTGGAAAAGCTTTGGAAACCTGGCTGAACAAGCTGATGGGAAGAAGGGTAAACCCCACTAGTAAATACTGCAACATTGGAATAGAAGGACATCATATGTATTGGGATGGTAATAAACAGACAGACTAAAAAGTCCCCCACAGAGTACATTGTCAGAAATATTGGGTGACCAAATGAGTGTAACTGAGGAAATTATTTTTTTCAGCTGGGATACAGGATCTGAATTTGTAGACATAGTAAGGCTTTAAGTAATTCTGGTGGCTGCCAGAAAAACAATTACTAGAAAATGGAAATCAAAGTTGAAGCCAACTATACTTGAAGTAGTATATAAATAAAAGTGAACCTTAGAGCATACCAAACAAGCTGGATGTCAATAAACAGACACTGTCAGTTGTAAAATCCACGCCATAAACAGGAAAGCTCAAGTTTAGTTAAGGAGATTTATTTAAAGCGCTTTTCGTTTGCCTCTTAGGCAAACTTCCTCAGAAACCATTATTGTTACATTAAACCTGGTTTAAATAACGTGACATCATGATTAAATTGAAACCAATTACCAATAATTGCAATAAAGAATTTAAAAGCATACTAATTCAAATCATTCAACCAGTACAAGTTCTATTAAAAACACTTGAATCTCTATAAAAAAATCTGTAAAATTTTTAACTTAACAAACACACTTAAGTAGTGTTGAAATGTTTGTATAGAAGCTATCCAATAACAGTAAAAGTGTGTATGTATAATTAAAACTATGTCATATTAAGTATGTCGAGATAACATTGTGTCAGCCATAGGCTTCAGTATAAAGTTTAGTACCTTGCCCCAAATATAAATATACAGGTAGTTTATATGTCTGTTAAAAACCAATACACTCAACAAACACACGTTAGTACTACCTTTAATGCTTAAAAAGTCATTAACAATATAATACAATATAATATATAATAATGTAATGTGTAATACATAAGCGCCAAACAGTCCTAATGGTAAGTTAATGGATTTACCAGAATACTACTACAAAAATAATACCACAAAAATAATAATAATAACACCCTGTTGAAGAAAGTCACAACCACTATGTTTGCGCCTAAGTTATCTCCTTAAACTCAACATACGGAGGACGCTAGTAATGGAACAAGCTTCATTCAACCCAGGGGTGTGGTATGCTTCCAATCTAATCTGCCAATACAGTTCCCTTTCCAACAGTCTAAGTTGAGTTGGCCCACCTCTACAATCCTGTGTAACCTGCTCAATACCTATAAATTTAAAACTATGTGTAGGGTAATCCTGGATGTGTTTGGCCAAGGCGTTAGTTTCTTTACATTTCCTTATCGCATAAGTATGTTCGTATATGCGTTCCCTGAGCCTACGCTCAGTCTTGCCTGTGTAAAACCCTGGACAATTTTGGCACTGGGCCAAGTACACTAACATGGAAGAATTGCAGTTTAACCTGTGTTTTAAATGAAATTCATAATTTTGGACAAAAAAATCGGTTAGATTCATGTACAAACTTAAAATAGTTGCAAGATTGGCATTTAAACATGCCAGGTGATCTTGTTTGTACCGATTTTTGTTCAAAAAATGATTTAAGGTTCTTAGCTTTCCTATATGTAATTTACGGAGCAGACCCTATCTTTGAAGAAACTAAGGGGTCAGCTTGGAATAGGTGCCAATTTTTGTTGATAATTTGCCATAACTTGGAACTATCAACTGAAAAAGTAGTAATAAACCTAGGTATCTCAGGTGATTCAAATTCAGCTTTCTTCTCTGTGTGTTGTTCTACAATAAGCAAGTTTGTAATTGTAGACGCATTATAGGTCTTAAATGGTAAAAGAGGTTCATAAACCTTGCCTAACCTCTTATGTGTCACCTCACTGATGAGGTCATCTATTAGTTTGAGTGGGTAAGCGCGACTCAGAACTGCAGGGTTCTGTCCTGGGACCACTCTTGTTTTGCATCTACTTCTCTGAAGTAGGTAAAAAACTTTCTTATACTGTGAAGGACACCAATGAGGAAGTGAAAAGGCACACACTACTAAAAACTCCTGACATCCACCACGTCATGACTGTTTTTGTTTCTTACACTGAACATGGCGAGCCAGCAATTGAACCTGAATGACAAATTCAGAACATGCAATATTTCTAATCTATCGGGAGACTTATTGAACCCACTTTTAGATCTGAATTTGGGTAATGTAGCTGCTTCCACAGTTGTTACATCGGTTCCTGATAATAATTTTAATTGTATATTTCGGGAAGTCGAGAATGCAGCTTACCAGCTCAAGAGACTGCAGTGGCAACGCTTCCATATGGAAGCGTGCTTGCACCATCAAATTGTACCTCGAGGTATGCGAGTGAAGTGTTTACCCTCATATGGGAACACTTATCCGGATCTGCTCGCAAAATGGCAAATTATAAATCTTGAAACAAGTCGAAAATACATGAACTTGCTGATAGAATTTTTCAAGCCGGAAGAGGAAAGGATGGCAGCGATTACATCAACTAAGCAGACTGAATTGGAAAGCTTAGAGCTGCATGACTCACATCTGAATAGTCTAGAACAACTACAGATTAACTTGAATGCTTATGAAGCGAAGCTAAGACAGCAGAAGGTTAAAAAGCTAGCCCGTGACCATCAGGATTTTGTGAGAGGCCATATCTTTGAATGGCAGAGAGAGGAATTCAATAATAAGGGGCGGGGGGCTCTACCACCACATAAGGAGAAGATACCTTTTTCTAGACCTAATGGAGAAGATGTGATTACTCATGACAGTTTAACTGATCTGGAACCTTCCATTCATAGCCCTGTTATTCTTAACTCATCAGCATCGACCTCCAATTTTGTAATATCTGAAACAGATTCAAGAGAAGCGTCTAGTAGTACAGCCACTATGGGTGCAGAAACCGGCAGCAGGAATGCTCTCCTAGCCCCCAATCTAGCAACTAGACCGAAAGAAGGGGCAATGCATGCACTGATAAATTGGCTCTTGCCGTTTTTTTCCAAATTCAACCATCACAGGACTCAAAGAACACAGAGTCAAGAACGGAAAAGGAAGAAGCTCACACTTTAACTGGATCTGAACCAAGTTTAGTGGTGAATCTTTCTAATAAGAGTTTAAGCCCTAATATGATTTCCTTGTTAGACAAGGGCCTGAGTTTTATTCCAGCCTTACCGTCTGATATTAGTGAATTTGTGCTGGATATCAGAATGTTTTGCAGGAACCTTGCATTAAAATGTATTTTTGGACAATCTAATGACAGTAGACGGCTACATTATACAAAATTGAGTAGCTTTGTTCCCCCTAATCCTCCACCAGTGGAGATGTTCTTGAGATTATGTGAAGATGAAATCTTCAAACTAAGGGGTAATACAACCAAAGGACAAGGACGTTTCTTCAATTTAACTGCTAATGAGAATGAGATGCTGAAGCAGCTAAAGGCGACAGACAGCTTGGTCATCAAGCCTGCTGATAAGGGAGGATGTATAGTAGTGATGGAAGCCATATGGTACAGGCATAAAATGCTCTCTATGCTGGATGATGAAAGAACGTATAAGAGATTGAGTTGCAGTGAAGCTATGACTAAGGTTGATCATTTTCGTAGCCATCTATATGATCTATTGATAGAGGCAAATATCTCACAAGAACTATATTAGTTCTTTGATTTCCCTAAACCTATGTTTCCATACATCAGCGGACTCCCCAAAATTCACAAGGATCCAGCTGACTCACCCCTATGTCCCATAGTTTCTGGAAGGGGGTGGGTAACTGAACCTGTTTCCATGTACGTGGAGAATGAATTAAAGAAGGCCCTGCCACTAGCAGGAACTGTATTGAAGGACTCAGGAGATTTTCTGGAAAAACTCTTTTTAGTTACTAAGGACCTCAACAAATTCCGAATGACTATGGTCTACAGGCAATAAGATCTTTCCCTAGCAAGGAACAGTATGGAAGTAGAACCAATATGTTCCTTGCTGGAACTTGTATTGGAAAATAACATCTTTATGTATGGGGATTCTTTCTATTTGCAGACATGGGGTGTGGCTATGGGCACCCCATGTGCAAATAGTTACTCTAATTTGGTTCTGGATGAGTGAGAACATAATGAACTGATACCCAGCACTTGGAAACAATATCTAGTGTACTACGGCCGTTTTGTGGATGATGTCTTTATGCTTTGGAGAGGCAGCTCTACACAATTGGACCTTTTTGTCAACTTTATCAACGAGAGCACTGATTTTCTAGAGTTTGTGGTTAAACATTCTTCGGAGACCATAGAATTTCTGGATGTAAAGATTCATCTGCATCCTGATAGAGGTATCAGTATAGGAATTCATAAAAAAGAAACCTGGAGAAATCATTATCTGCATAGGGGGAGTATGCACCTGGGACATATTTTTGATAGCACCTTTGAGAATCAGATCTTAAGAACCTCAAGATTATGTACCGAGAATGAAGACTTTGTAGCAGAACAGAGAAATATTGAGACACATTTAAGTAAAAGATCCTATAAAAGAAAGAATCTAAAATTGAAGCATGATCCACAGGAATTAAGGAGAGGAAAGGGACGTCCCTACTTCTCTGAACCCACATCGAGTCATCATGAGAGCCTGGATCCTAAAACTCAATCACAGCAACTTAAATGTTTGTCAACATACACTGCTGACAATAAGCAAGTATGTGAAGTTATTAGGAAGTTTTGGCCGGTATTGACAACTGATGACAAAATAAGAGACATTGTAGGTGAACAGCCCAGATTCCTATACAAGAATAAGAAGAATTTGAAACGTCTCATTTGCAACAAAGATGGATTTGAAAGAAATAAGCCCAATTCTAATAGAAAGGGCACTTTCAAGTGCTTAAGATGCAAAGCTTGCAACTCCATTGACAGCTCCAATGTTTTTGTACATCCATACTCCAGGCAACAGTACAATTTTAATGTCTATGCTGATTGTACTAGTTCCCACATCATATACTTAGCGACTTGCTGCCAATGTAGTGCTTTCTATGTTGGCAAAACAGATCGTCTTAAGGAACGCATCCTCAGACATTTGAGGGACCTCATACAGAAAGATCCCAATAATGCCTTAGCAGCCCACGTAGCACAGTATCCTTCTCATTACTTTGTATTTAAGGCCATAGAGGCAGTCTGTCAGACCACAAGAGGAGGTGATGTTCATAATCGCACAGAGCTAAGGGAAACATGCTGGATAATTAATTTAAGAGCAAACAGATCACCAGGCTTGAATACTATTGTGCCATTAAAACCTGCACTTAAGAATAGAAGGAAAATGATTAGCAAATTTACTTGAATGTTGTTTCATTCATATAATGTATTCACATCCATAGCTATTAGTTTTCTCATATACAATCCTATAGTAAAGAGAAGCACTGCCCCTTTAATTACAATGAAGGAAATTATACCTCTCTGCTAGCTGGCCTCCTTTTGGTTTGCAACAAAGGCGTGTCAGAGAACTAAATGAGGAATGGCTGTGATGCCTTATAAATACAAAAGCTGAACAGTCCTTTTTATACGATCTGAGGAAGGCTTATTTGCCGAAAGTGCTTATCGGAAGACTGTGGACTGCTTATTTTATGTTATATTCTTTTCATTAAAGTTTTGATTTTACTATTAAGTTTTACTGCCGTGGTGGATATCAGGATTTTTTAGTAGTGTTTGCCACTTCTCTGAAATACAGGCCAACACTAAGGAACTCTGGCTTACAAAGTTTGCAGATGTCTGCAAGCTGGGAGCCATTACTGAATCCCCAAATTATGTGGCTATACTACAAAAGGGCCTTACCAAAACAGATGTCTGGTGCCAGAGCTATGGGCTCAAGCTAAATGCCAAAAAATGTATTGCCCCTTTGGGAAAAAACACGTACCTGTGAACTACCACATAGGTGGCAGTACACTAAACACCAAAAGTGTGATAAGAGACCTAGGGACACAGGTGGACAGTGATGTCAGCTTTGATAACCACATAGCCGCAACAGTTAGAAAATCCTTCTAAGTGGCACACTTCATCTCTAAGGGCTTTTCATCCAGAAAAAAGATGGTCATTGTCCCTCTGTACTCATCCCTCATCAGACCCATTACAGAATACAATGCCCCGTTTGGTATGTACCTCACAAGACATCTGCAACAACTAGAAAGGCCGCAGAAATACCTCACAAAAAGAATCACAGGCCTAAAGCAGATGCCTTATGCTGACCGCCTAAAGAAACTCCAACTATATTCTGTTGCATATTGCCTACTCAGAGGCGATCTCTGCCATGTCAAACCCAGAGTTGTTGGACATGCTACACTTAAAGAAATCCCAATCCCTCCGAGCCACACACTCCAGGGACCTTAACCTTGTCATCACGATGAATAGAACATGCTGGAGGGATAGGTTCCTGACCCAGAGACTCCCCATACTCAGAAATAGGGTGCCCATACATGTCAGGCAGAGCGCCGCAATGGCCCTGTTCAAGAGGAACCTCGACGATTGGATGGGAGATATGAAATTCACCCTGGGGATCACATCAGTAGCCCTACTAGACAGGGGTCCAGGAAATTAAATATTTATGGGAAGCAACAGCCAGGGAATCATTATGGCTAGGCTTGTATAGGCCCTAGGGCCGATAGCCTAGTGCCAACCTATGAACCCATCAACGGGTATTCACAAATTCATTCCTGGCATGACTGGCCTATGGCCCCTTCAAAAAAGTGAGATAAGGTCTAAGGGTGAGTACTGACAAGATGTAAATGGTCACATGCTCCAGTTGCCCTTTATTTCCTATGATTCCATGATTACAGTGAACTATACAGGAATAACAATGGAGAAATGAAAAATATGTAATGTAAATCATATGTAAGAGTTGTATAACCGTATACAATGTGATAAAATAACATACATGGTACACACATAAAATAAATCAAACAAAACAGAAACGATAATCATATGTAGAGAGATGAGAAGTAACTTCTGAAAAGTAAATTCATGACGAAGTTAACAGAAGCATCACCAAAATGAAGAGAGGGAGTGTGGGACAGATTAGTTAAGTAAAGAGAAATCAGATAAAAACAGCAGGGGGAGTTAGTAAGACTTTAGCTGAGAATTGGTACATCAGACCTTAAGAGAAAGCTGAGGCAGTTAGATAAAGTAGAGTGTCTGTTGACCACTGGTGTTTTTGTGAAAGTAGAAGATAATCTGACAGATAACATGAGAGGAGGCTGGTATTAGGTAATTGCACCAGTTGTGGAACATGTGCAAGAAGAACCTTTGAAAATAAAGAGCGAGTTCCCTTCTAAATTAAATAAGGGCGGAGTTGTTTTAGTTCCAATATCATACCCTTCCAAATACATATTCATATAAATATCCCACAAGTTCAGACTTTTCACTACAGCTGCAGCTATCATTTGACCATTCCCTACAAATTATTTATTGCATAAGATTTACTCACCAATGTTATACTAACTTTAATGACTAAAACACAAATTTACTACTAACACTTTCAAGTTAAATGAATAACTGCTAAGGACAGAGAGTGAACACTTACTCAACATTATATATATTTAGTTGTATGAAACCTTAGCCTCAGTGTAGTCTCCTCTTCAGTTTTTCACTTGAAACTAGTCTAACTCTCAACCTAAGCACTCAGAAAGTATCCTACAGTCCAGTACTTGCTCAGACCTAATAGCAAGCACTAATATACCCCCGACACTTGACTGCCCAGCAGGGCAAGGCTCTTTATCCCCCCTTCACCAACCAAGTGACTAAGCAGCTTACCCTACTATTCAGGCATGACCAAAGGGCAACTTCAGGTGTACTCTCCAGTCCAGCTGGTGAATCTGGGTATCCTGAGGCAATGTTACAACTGCCTCCTGTACACAGACAACCTTCTCCTCCTACCACAAAACACTAACATATGTGAGAGATGCAATTATACAGCCAAACTGGAGGCTAAGGTATCTCCACCCAAGACTGGAACAGACAGTCATGAGGAGAAGGTTATCACTTGCACCACACCTCCAGTCTCACACAGACCTACTAAACCAGCACTGGCAAAAAATACACATAAATACACAAAATCATACTCGGAGGCTCTAAATAAAAATCTGCAAAAGCATCATAGAGCTCCAAAGCAGACACCCTCAAAACCTGCACCTCCTGTCACAAACCAGACAACACATAAAACACAAAATCAATGTGCCACACAATCACAGCCCTTAAGGCGAAATAACATACCTAACCCACTAGTAATAGGTGACTCAACAGTCAGGCACACTGACGCCCCACTCACTAGGCTGGACAAGGAGAAGGTTACTGTTAGCTGACTGTCGGGAGCCAAAATCCGCCACATAACACAAGCGCCCAGGTCACTCCAGAACAAGTACAAATATGACTCTGTCATTGTTTATGTTGGTGTGAATGACCTGAGCCGTACCTTCCTGGACTACATGAAAAGAGACATGCAAGAGCTCTCTGATTATGTAGCCCAGGTGGGTATGACCCTGACCCTGAGTAGCATCCAGCCCTCATCAAGAATGATACCTCACATGATCAATTTCAACAGTTCTGGTGTCATTCAAAGGGGATCCAGTGTCTGTCAGCCTGGGATGACATGCTCGACAGGCCGCATTGCTTCGCAAGAGACAGCTTGCACCTGTCACACCTTGGCTTTCAAATACTGGTCAAGGCTCTTGCTGCCCCCATAGTGCCTTTTTTAGGCAAGGCTCAAAATTCAAACTCACCTCCGTAAACAGCACAAGTAAAAAAATGAGGGTTATGCAACTCAACGCCAGGAGTTTAAATCTCAAAATGCATGCGCTCGAAGCACTCCTAAGTATGGAGAACGTCGACGTCTGTGCAGTAACTGAAACCTGGGTCAAGACTCCAGAGAGCACTCCAGCACTACTGGGCTACAACTCATACCACACATTTCGGCCACAGAACATGGACCGAAACACAAAAGGAGGGGGTGTATCCATATTCATCAAGGATACCCACACCTCCAGGTTAGTGGCGCAGCATGATACCTCTGAGATCATCCATGTGCAACTAACATCGGGCAAATCTGCAATGCAAATTGTGGCCTGCTACAGATCACCCTCCATGACCCAGGACCACCACTCCACCTTTCTGGAGACACTGGAAAACATGAAGGTCCTACCGAACACCCTGATCTTGGGAGATTTCAATTACCCTACTATTAATTGGGAAAACTACTTGAGTACAAACTCCTAGGCTCAGCGCTTCCTGGAATTTATCAACTCAAATGCCCTGGATCAGCTGGTAAACTCCCCTACCAGAGGCCACAATATATTGGACCTGGTCATCACCAACATGGGTGACAGGTGCTCCGTACCGGAGGTCAACCCGTCACTGGTTAGATCAGACCATAAACTAATCACCCTGGATGTCCCACCCCACCACCATCCCCAACCAAGGAAAGCACAGTGAAAAACTTTTCTAAAGCAAACTTCACCTTACTTAAGGCAGAGGTGGTAAGTTTCACAGCTGCCACGCTAAGGATAAAACTGCCCAAGATGAGGAATCCTTTACAATTGCACTCTATGAGCACCTAGGATCGTGCCATCCCTAGCAAAATGAAGACTCACTCCCCTAAGAGAAGGAAACCAGTCTGATGGACCCCTGCCATAAACAGGTTATACAACAAAAGGAGGAAACTAGTTCAGAAAAAAAGCAAATTCCAAGAAGGAAAGACATCCCTGATCAGTATCAGTAAGAAACTAAGGTCCCTCATAAAATCATCCAAGGCTAACTTTGAAAGAAAAATAGCCAAGGATTCGAAAGATAACCACAAAGCCTTCTTTAGCTATGTCAAGAATCTAAGTTTCAACTTGCAGATATGCTCTGAAATAGTGTAAAATAGCACAAAATATACTGAACCTACTGATATTGCCAACATACTGGCAGATAGATTCAGTGCAAACTTCACCTCCCTCTCACCTTCAAAAGGGCCCACAACAATACTGGAAAAGTGTAGTGTCCCGGAAATCACAGCACAGGTGAAAACAGCCCTTTCAAAAGCCAAAAACACAGCATCAATGGGGCCAGATGGTGTCCCAGGCTGCGTCTTGCACGAACTACAGAACAAACTAACCCCCCACCTAAACACGCTGTTCAGCCTCAGCCTCTCCACAGGCTACGTGCCCATAGAATGGCGCACAGCAATGGTTATTCTGCTCCACAAAGGAGGGGCCACAACTGACCCTGGTAACTATCGCCCAATAAGCCTGACTAGCCTGGTCTGCAAGGCTATGAAGCGCATCATCATGGAACTCATTAACAAAGACATTGGGAACCTCCAAACACTTGACCCGACCCAGTTCAGCTTTGTTAAGGGCAGATCATGCCTACTAAACCTGGTTGACTTCTTCAAGACAGTTACCAAGGCCATAGAAGAGGGAAAGGTGGTTCACACAGCCTACCTTGATCTCGCCAAGGCGTTCGACACCATTCCTCACTCAGGTATTATAGAAAAACTCACCAGCCTGAACATAAACCCCTACGTCACAAGATGGGTTGCCAACTGGCTTGCAGACATAACTCACACGGTAAGAATAGTGGGCTCCAGGTCTGACTTTAAACCAGTCACAAGTGGTGTCCCGCAAGGCTCGGTTCTGGGACTGCTACTGTTCGGCATATATTTCTCAGAAGTACAGGCAAACACAGTAGGACTATGGCTAACCAAGTTCACCGATGACTGCAAACTGGGAGCCATAACTGATTCTCCGGCTGACACGGACATCCTCCAAAAAGGCCTTACTGAGACAGACACCTAGTGTTAAAGTCATGGCCTCAAGCTGAATGCCAAAAAATGCATAGTCATCCCGTTTGGGAAAAACAAAACACCCACAAATTACCACATAGGTGGCAGCCCCATTAATACAGAAGAGGTAATAAGAGATCTGGGGACCCAGGTAGATAGTAATCTCTCCTTTGACAATTATATTGCCAAAGTAGTTAGGAAATCCTTCTATGTAGCAGATCTAATTACTAAGGGGTTCGCATCTAGAAATAAAGAGGTTATAGTGCCCCTCTACTCGTCACTCATCAGACCCATCATAGAGTACAATGCCCCATTTGGGATGTACATCACAAGACACTTCCAACAGCTTGAAAGACCACAAATGCACCTCACCAAGAGGATTACTGGCCTCAAACATATGTCCTATGCAGCCCGACTGAAAAAACTCTGGCTGTACTGAGTGGCATATTGCTTACTCAGAGGTGATCTCTGCCTGACTTACAAAGCCATGTCCAACTCAGAATTGATGGACATGCTCCACCTAAAGAAATCCAAGTCACTGCGAGCCATGAGCTAAATCTCGCCACAACAATAAATAGAATATGCTGGAGGGATAGATTCCTGTCACAGACACTCCCCATGCTTTGGAACAAAATTCCTAACTACATCAGGCAGAGCACCTCACTAACACGCTTCAAGAGAAGCCTTGACGAGTGGATGGGTAACAGAAAATACACCCCTGGGATCACTTCATTGGCTCTGCTTGACCGAGGCTCAGTTAATTAATCAATGGGGCGGCGAAAGCCGACACACTCTGGCTAGGCTTATAAATGCCCATGGGCAGATAGCCTAGTACCTACCTATGAACCTATTACGGAGGAACCCCAATTGGCATGTTTCCCATAACTTGTACATCACATGGCAATCAGGCTGCCCAGTATATTTTCAGGGTTAATATTCTTACTTAACAAAACACTACAGCTGGGCTGAATCCATTATTAAAGTTCACGTTTAACAGGAGATTGACCCAACTTTATGTCATTCCAGACTGCTCTATGAATTAAAAAAATACAAATCAAGATTGTCTTCAGGTTCCCAAAGGCAACTATGTACACCTTCCTGCCAGTCTCATTTACAGATCCTTTATATATTAGACAAACTTAAACATTCTAAATCCTTAAAGCCATTTACACTTCTAGCTTTCTCTAAACTTTGCCCTCTTCTTCTAGCAGAGTATTTACATTCTGAATTCTACAGGAAGTCAGAAAATACGATACTAATGAACTTACACATGACATTGTTTCGCATCATTTATGCAAATTCATGACATCTTGTTAAGCAAGTAAAATATTACTTGCTATTTTCCTATTACAAGATCTTTTTTGTTGTTGCATTCTTTACTTAAAAAAGAGAAACTTTTGAATGCACAAGGGCACCAGTTGCTGTGCCACTATTTGCTTCATCTGAATAAGATGTGGTCACCATTTTTTCCCATTCTGAATACTCCTGCACACAATTCGATACTTCTTGTAAATTTGCAAATGTTTCAGCTCCCTGTGTAAAAATCATGAGATGTGTTGGATGACAATAATGTTATAGTTTAAGATGTAATCACCTATTATTGCCAAAAACCGAACTCACTTACATAGTGGAAAATGCATTCCCAGAGAAAAGTCTTGTTTCTTCTATATTGAGTGCTTTACTTGGCCTCCAAAGTACTGATATAACTTTATCTTTTAACACAAAAGTCTTAAGTCCCTTCTAAATATGATAAGGTTAACTGGCTCCAGTGACTTGTACAACCAAAATATTCTGTGTGATGTCTTCTCTATGTTAGTATTGATTTCTCTGTAAACAAGTCCATGCTGCCAATTCCTTTATATATGTTAAGTAGTTAAACTCCTCTTCTTTTTTCTGGAAAATCAGTCACCTGTATATTTTTCCTATATGCCCAGTCTTCTTGGTCAGCTTGTTTCTCGTAAAGCGTTCCCACCGTCATCTCTAAACTCATATATTTTTCCTTCAACAGACTATTCTAGCATGGAGCCAAAATGATATCCAAGTGATCTGTCAATATACGTCAATATCATACTCAAGGCAATGTCTCATTTGAGCAATTTATCTATAAAGTCATCCAAAAGTACAGTTTTGTACCTACCATAAATGTAGATGTTCGAGTGTTCACCCTGCTGCAGTCATCACACTTGGGTTATCCTGTCATCAGGCGGTCCCGCAGTCGGCCAGAATTCCAAAGTCTTGGTCCGGCGTCGGTTGCTGTTGCCTCTTCCCTGACGTCAGTGCGCCAGGAGTATATATAATGCAACTGACGCCATTTTCTTCAGTTTTTCTTGCCCCAGATGTCAGGTGCCCCCAAAAAGGTGGTCAAAAATTAGTACCAAATGGAGTAACCACTGCACAAACACAAAATCCCTTCAGCTATAAGCAAATACATCAGTAAGGCATTGAAGAGATTTAGCCAGTAGATCAGAGGGGATGGAGGGAGGGTAACCTGGACTGCAGCAGGGTGAACACTCGAACATCTACATTTATGGTAGGTACAAAACTGTACTATGTTCATCGTGTTACCCTGCTGCAGTCATCACACTTGGGTTGAATCCCAAAGCTAAGGCGGGGGGAGGTATCATAGAGGGTTAGAGGAGGCAATAAGGCCTTGCAGAACTGCAGTGGCGAAGCCCGCCCTGGACTTAGAGTAAAGAGTTAAGTGATAGTGTTTGGTAAAGGTGTGTACTGAACTCCAAGTTGCAGCTTCTAAAATTTCCTTGGTTGGAACCCCCCCCTGAGAAAGGCTGTAGAGGTAGCTGTTGCCCTGGTAGAGTGGGATCTGATGGTAGCAGGAACTGGTTTCCCATGATGGGTATAGCAGAAACGTATGCAATGACCTATCCATTTAGAAATGGTTTGCTTTGATATAGCCTTCCCTTGGGAAGCCGTAGCATAGGATACAAAGAGCTAGTCAGATTTTCTGAAAGCCTTAGTTTTGTCCAAGTAGTAACAAAGCTGCCTGTGAATGTCCTAGGAATGTAGGAGTCTCTCACCTTTGTTCTGTGGATTGGGGAAGAAGGTGGGTAAGTGGATGGTTTGATTTAAGGCTACACTGGAAACCACCTTAAGCATAAAAGAAGGATTAGAAGGTTCCACTGCCATTAGTGCCTGTAGCTCTGAGACTCTTCTAGCTGAAGTTATTGCTAGGAGCAGGGCAGTCTTCCATGGTAGGAACTGAAGATCTGCAGAGAAAGCTGGTTCAAAGGGAGGTAGCGTTAGTTTTTCCAGAACAAAATTAAGGTCCCATGTTGGTGTAGGAGCTCTTCTGGGTGGTCTAATGTTTTTTGCCCCTCTGAGGAACTGCCTTAGAAGAGGATGTGAAAATAAAGGTGGATCTAAGTTGTAGGTTCATAGGTTCATACTAGGCTATCTGCCCAAGGGCATTTATAAGCCTAGCCCATAGTTATTTGGCTTTCGCCACCCCTTTAGTTTGAATAAAACTATGCCTATTATTTTGCTGTGCCTCTGTCAAGCAGTGACACTGAAGTAATCCCTGGGGTATATCTGCGATCTCCCATCCATTGGTCAAGATTCCTCTTGAACAAGGCCAGCGAGGTGCTCTGCCTCACATGTACCGGGATTTTGTTCCACAGCATAGGGAGTCTCTGGGTGATGAATCTGTCCCTCCAGCATGTTCTATTAATAACCGTGTCAAGGTTTAAGTCTCCCGCCCTTGTGGTTCTGAGGGATCTAGATTTTTTGAGGTGAAGCATATTCATCAAATCAGGGTTTGACATGGCCTTATATGTCAGGCACAGGTCACCTCTGAGCAAGCGGTATGAGACTGAATAGAGCTGTGTTCTTTCAGTCGGACAGCATAAGACATATTTTTGAGACCCTTTATCCTTTTGGTGAGGAACTTTTGGGGCCTTTCCAGCTGCTGCAGGTGTCGGGTCAGATACATTCCGAATGGGGCATTGTACTCAATCATAGGTCTAATGAGTGATGAGTACAGGGGGACGATGACCTCCCTTGATCTAGATGTGAATCCCTTCATGATCAGGTGGGCAATGTAGAAGGTTTTCCTAACTACTTTAGCAACATGAGTGTCAAACGAAAGGCTACTGTCAACCTGGGTCCCCAGATCCCTGATGACTTCTCCTGTGCTCAGTGGATTGCCACCTATATGGTAGCTAGGGGTAACCTTGTTTTTCCCGAAGGGTATGACTATGCATTTCTTGGCATTTAACTTTAGGCCATGGCTCTGGCACCAGTTATCCGTTTCTGTGAGGCCCTTCTGAAGGATATCTGTGTCAGATGTGTTTTCGACTATGGCGCCCAGTTTGCAGTCGTCTGCAAACTTTGTCAGCCATAACCCTCCTGTGTTTGCTTGTACTTCAGAAAAGTAGATGCCGAACAAGAGTGGACCCAGGACTGAGCCCTGTGGGACACCACTTGTGACAGGCTTTGAGTCTGACATGGCTCCAGCAACTCTGACCCTGTGGGTTCTGTCACTTAGCCAGTTTGCAACCCATCTTGTGATGTATGGGTTTACATTCAAGCTGATGAGTTTTTCGATGATACCTGAGTGGGGTATTGTGTCAAAGGCCTTTGCCAGGTCAAGGTAGGCTGTATGGACTGCCTTTCCCTCATCAATGGCCTTGGTGACTGTCTCGAAAAAGTCAACCAAGTTTAAAAGGCATGATCTGCCTTTGACAAAGCCAAACTGGGTTGGATCCAAAGTCTGCAAGTTCCCTATGTCTTTATTTATGAGTTCCATTATGATCCTCTCCATGGCTTTGCAGATAAGGCTTGTCAAGCTAATGGGACGGTAATTCCCAGTAGTGAGCTGAAATAGCTGAAGCATGGATTTTAATGGAGGAAAAGGAAAGTCCTTTGTGCAACATCTCAGCTAAATACTGTAGAATGTGAGGCATGTGAGGCTGAATTGTGTCTTGGCCTTTAGCTTGGTTCCAGGCACAAAACCTTTTCCATTTGTCCGAATAAGCCTTCCTGGTGCTTGGCCTCCTGGCTTCCAGAATAACATCCAGAACTGCTTGTGAAAGAGGAGCTGGTTGGATGTTTAGTTGATTTGCCATGCAGCCAGATTTAAAGTTTTGAGCTGGCTGTGAAGAAGCTGGTTGTTTTGTTGTGTGAGCAAATGGGGGATTTGAGGCAATATCCATGGTGGGCTGTGGGCCATATTTTTCAATAGCGGATACCAGTGCTGGCGTGGCCAGTCTGGGGCTATGAGAATTAGTCGTGGTCTCTCCTTTTTGACTTTCAAAAGAACCTTTGTGAGGAGAGGCAATGGAGGGAAGGCATATACTGTCAGGTTTTTC
Organism: Protopterus annectens; assembly: GCF_019279795.1. NCBI lineage: Eukaryota > Metazoa > Chordata > Ceratodontiformes > Protopteridae > Protopterus > Protopterus annectens. The sequence continues at coordinate 775,954,732 of NC_056746.1, read as the reverse complement.
CAACTGAAAGAGAGAGCGTCCACTTTCCAAGCTTGATGGTGAAATGTCCTTGTACAAAATTTTGTCAGTTGATAGTTTTGAGGACTGGCAAACAGGTCTATGTTTGGAAGGCCCCATATTTGAGTAATTATTGCAAATATTTGTGGATCTAGTTTCCACTCATGGGGATCCTTGATGTTTCTGCTGAGGTCGTCTGCCAATGTGTTCTTCTGTCCTGGCAGGAATTGAGCTTGTAAAGTACAGTTTTGTACCTACCATAAATGTAGATGTTCGAGTGCTAATACAGCTGCAGTAATCACATATGGGTTCTCTGCCATCAGGCGGGATCTCGGTCGGCCGAATTCCAAAGTCTTGGTCCGGCGTCAGTTGTTGTCGCCCTCTTCCCGGACGTCAGTGCGACAGGGGTATATAAGTCACAGCCGACGCCATATTCTCCAGTCTTTCTTGCCCCAGATGTCAGGTGCCCCCAAAAGGAAGGCAACAGATAAATTATATATATATATATATATATATATATATATATATATATATATAAATATATTCAAGCAATGCAATGTTATCAAAAAAGAGTAGTTGCAAGCAAATACACCATAGGAGGATAACCCAAAATAGGTTGTATGAGGAGGTGTTAGCCACTAGCCCTATATCTAGAGGGGAAGGAGGGAGGGAAACCTGTACTGCAGCTGTATTAGCACTCGAACATCTACATTTATGGTAGGTACAAAACTGTACTATGTTCATCGTGCATACAGCTGCAGTAATCACATATGGGTAGAGTCCCAAAGCTACGCACAGGGTGGTAGGCACTAGGTAGAACTGGGATGAGCCAGAATTCCCTGCAATACAGCAGTAGCAAAGCCTGCTCTAGTTTTGGAATATAAAGGCAGGTGGTAGTGTCTTGTGAAGGTATGTACAGAACTCCAAGTGGCTGCCTCCAAGATATCTTTGGTAGGAACTCCTCTGAGGAAGGCTGTGGAGGTAGCTGTGGCCCTGGTGGAGTGTGGTCTGATGCCTACAGGGACAGATTTCCCATATTAGGAGTAACAAAAACGTATGCAGTGGCCTATTCATTTAGAGATTGTCTGTTTGGTAATAGGTTTCCCTTGAGCTCCTACAGCATAAGACACAAAAAGTTGTTCTGATTTCATGAAAGGCCTTGTTCTGTCCAAATAGTAACGTAGCTGCCTATGGATGTCTAAGGAATGTAGCAGCCTTTCCCCTTTGTTTTGAGGATTGGGGTAAAAGGTAGGTAAGTGTATGGCTTGATTTAAAGCTACCCTGGATACCACTTTAGGCATAAATGACGGGTTGGTTCGAAGGGAAACCCTGTCCTGATGGAAGATAAGAAAGGGCTGCACAGCCATGAGGGCTTGAAGTTCCGAAACCCTACGAGCTGAGGTAATGGCCAGAAGGAAAGCTGTTTTCCAGGACAAGTATTGCAAATCTGTTGAGGCAGCTGGTTCAAAGGGAGGCAATGTTAATTTTTCTAGAATGTAATTAAGATCCCAGGCTGGCACTGTTTTTTTCCTTGGTGGTCTTATATTCTTAGCCCCTCTGAGGAATTGCCTTAAAAGTGGGTGAGAGAATAACGGTGGATCCATGTTGAATTCTGCAGAAATGGCTGAGGCATGGATTTTTATGGAGGAAAATGAAAGTCCACTGTCCAGCAGCTCAGCTAGATACTGTAGTACCCGAGGCAAATTCAGTTTTCTAGGGTCCTGGCCTTTTTTCTCATTCCAAGAGCAAAACCGTTTCCATTTTGCGGAGTAAGTCTTCCTAGTAGATGGCCTTCTGGCCTCCAGAATGACATCCTGCACCTCTTTGGAGAGTAGGGTCTGCTGTGGTGTTAAGGAATTTTCCATGCAGCATGATTGAGTGTTTTTAGCTGACTGTGAAGAGTTTTGTAGCTGTGCTGAGTCAGCAGAAGAGGCATTAGAGGTAGAGGCCAGGGGGGAGTATGTATTAGGCTCCTCAGGAGTGGGTACCAGTGCTGCCTTGGCCAGTCTGGAGCAATCAGTATCATCTTCGGTCTGTCTGTGCTTGCTTTCAAGAGCACCTTGGATAGAAGAGGCAGAGGTGGGAAAGCGTACACTGTCCATGCTGTCCAACTGAATGAAAGGGCGTCCACCCTCCATGCCTTTGGATGAAAAGTCCTTGAACAAAATTTTTCCAATTGATGGTTCCTGTGGGAGGCGAAGAGATCTATGTCTGGCCTTCCCCATACTTGGATTATCTTTGTAAACACGTGGATGCAGCTTCCATTCGTGTGGATCTGTCATATTTCTGCTTAGATTGTCTGCCAGTGTGTTTTCCAAACCTGGCAAGTACTGTGCTTGAAGTTCGATTTGCCATTCCAGAGCCAAGTTCCAAAGTGTCATGGCTAGTCTGCACGGGGGATATGAATGTGTTCCTCCTTGTTTGTTTATGTACCACATTACTATGGTGTTGTCTGTTCTTATCAATAATTGTCCTGGATGCAGGAGGTCCTTGAATGCTGTAATTGCATTTATCACTGCTAGCATTTCTTTTTGATTGATGTGAAGGTGCTTTTCCTTTTGGGACCATTTGCCCTGAATGCACCTGCCTGTCATGTGCGCTCCCCAGGCGTAATCTGAGGCGTCTGTTGTGATGACTTGATTTGCTTGAGGCTTGCAGAATGGGAGACCTGTGTTTGCTTGACATGCTTGGGCCCACCATAGAAATTCCTTTTGCAAACATGGAATTATTGGTATTATTGTTTCCAAATTGTGGCTGTGTTGAGACCATAGGCTTTTTAGGTACCATTGAAGTTTTCTTATATGCAACTTTGCACATGGGATTAAAAGAATGCAAGATGCCATGAAGCCCAGAGCCTGCAGAATTTTCCTTGCAGTAAGCCTGGTACAATTTGCTAGTGTTTTGAAGTACTGAGTTAGTTGCCCTTGTTTTTCTGGCGTAAGATAGGATCTGGGTGTTTGTGTCCAAGTTGGCACCCAGGAAAGTTATTTTCTGAGATGGTGTCAGCCTGGATTTCTCTTTGTTGATTGTGTATCCCAGAGAATTCAGTAACCGTGTTGCATAAGCCAGATGTTCCAGAAGAGTGTGCTTGCTGTCCGCTTGGATCAGGCAGTCGTCCAAATAAGGGTAAATTTGTATCCCTTGAAGTCTGCAGTAGGCAATTACTGATGCCAGGCATTTCGTGAATACTCTGGGTGCAGTAGATAAGCCAAAGGGCAATGCAGAGAATTGATAGTGGATTGAACCTGCAAGAAATCTGAGGTATCTTCTGCAGCTTTGTCTGATTGGGACATGCAGGTATGCCTCCTTGAGGTCCAATGTTACCAGCCAAAACTCCTTGCCCAGCATGGGAAGAAGCTGCTGTAATGTAAGCATCTTGAATTTTGGTACGAGTAAAATGTATTTAGGATGGATAAGTCCAAAATGGGTCTCCAGTCGGTTCCTTTTCTTGGTACCAGGAAAAGTCTGGAATAAAAACCTTGACCTTGTTCGTCAGTAGGAACCTCCTGAATGGCTTTCATGTCCATGAGTTTTGTAATTTGTATTTGCGCCTCTGCCCTTTGATTGTGTGGCAGGTATGGCATGCCTCTCATTTTTGGAAGAGTGTGAAAATGAAATCTGTAGCCTCTGTTTATTATGTCCAGGATCCATTTGTCTGTTGTGATAATCTGCCAATTTCTTGAAAATAGTGCCAGCTTTCCTCCCAAGGGGGCTGCCAGCTGAGATTTGCTTGGCATGAAAAGGAGGAAGTCATTGGGTTTGCTTTCTGTATTGTTGTGCACTGTCTTCGCCACCTCTTGGTGCTTGAGTTTGCCATTGTCTGCCTCTATATGATCCTTGAGATTGTCCTCTGCCCCTTGAGCGCCTGTATCTACCTCTTTGGGGCTTGTCTGTGGCTGGAAAGGACCAATTTTTTGAAGGCCAATTTCTGCTAAAACGAGGTGGCTGTACCTGTAGAAAAGCCTTGACAGTTTGCATAGATTTAGTTTTTTCTTCCATTTTCCGTAGTATCTCCTCAGCATTAGTATCAAATAGCACATCCTTTTGTAAAGGAGCATCTAGTAGTTTAGCTTTAACATGATCAGGCAAGCTTTGTTCCCTAAGCCAGGCATGTCTACGAATGACTGCTCCTGTAGCAGCAGCTCTACTTGAGGCCTCTAAGGCATTATAACCACATTGTAAGGTGTGTTTACCCACTTGTTCTGCACTGTGCATCATATCCTGCAATTCCTTCAAATCTGGTTGTTCAGATTGAGACACTTTGTTTCTTAATTGTGATAACAGAAACTGCTGATATTTAAGCATATGGAACTGACAATTTAAGGCCCTCATGGCTAGGGTGGCCGAGGTGTATACCTTTTCCCCCCACCTTTCTAAGGATCTAGATTCTCTTTCAGAAGGTAGTGGATTCTTGGCAGTAGAGGCCTTCATTCCCTTGGGGCCTTGAGAAATGGTTTCAGGGTCAGCATTATGGCTTTTGAAAAGAAATTGGTGAGAGTTAGGGACTCTGTAGTACCTATCAGGTTTGACTGGTGCAGGAGGCAGGGAATCCGGATTAAGACAAGCCTCTGAGTAAACATCATCAAGTATGTCCAGGACAGGAGGTATAGCCAGAGGTCTGTGTTGAGGTAACAAAAGAAATTCCCTGAGCCTTTTCTTGGAATCAGAAAAGTCTTGGCCTTCCCAATGGAAGTGCTCCCTCAAGGTGTGCAAGGTTTCCCCAAAAGAAAAATCCTCTGGGGGAGATACAGAAGGAATGGACTGTTCTGCATCAGAATCTTCATAAGGGGAGTACGAGTGTTCCTCCACATCAGAATGTTCTGAGAAAATGGAGCCCTGTTCAGAAGAGGGAGAGTCTTCCTCCACTCTGGGTCTCTTGTCTGGAGGGGGTTGGGAACCCCTGATATAGGAAATTAAATCCTCAGCCATTTTAAGCATCTGCTTTTTAGGCATGGGGCCTGGGGATGGGCCCTGTGCAACAGGCCTCTTGGGATGCATGGCTGATTTGGACTTAGTGAAGGCCTTAATAGAAAAGGAAGAAGAGGGTCTAAATGCACCCTGGGTGGAAGTGGACCTGTCCACATTAGGTGGCTCAACACTCACTGTGGTTTCGGTGGTTGTAGTCTGAGTAAGGGCCAAGGTACCAGCGGTCTCGGGTACAGAAGACACCGCCAAGGAAGTGTCGTCGGAAGTCAGGGACTGCATAGGCGTCTCGCTGAGAACCGGACCATGTGTAGCCGGCTTTGGCATGGTGTCGGTGGAGACCGCGGGCCTCACGTGTCGGTCTTTGTCCTTGCGTTTTTTGGGCAAAACGGTAGTCGGAGTATCCGACGACATTTTATAATCAAAGGCTTTTCCAAAATAATGTTGGGCGAACTCCGCCCGACGCTTAATAGTGTGTTTATTGAAAGTCGCACAGAAGCGACAGCCCGAGACGTCGTGGTCTGGGCCTAAACAAGGTATGCAGAGGGAATGGAAATCCTTATGTGGTATTTGCTTCCCACAAGAAATACAATTGTTAACTTTGTCTGACATCGGTCTGAGGCAAGAAAAGTTTCCCCAACGGGGTACTTAGCTTTAAAGAAGACTTCGGTTTCCAATTTTTCGTAAATTCAGGAGCTGGCCGACCGGTACTTGCGAACTGCTTCTGCTTCAGGCACCGCGCGGCAAAAAAGACTGGAGAATATGGCGTCGGCTGTGACTTATATACCCCTGTCGCACTGACATCAGGGAAGAGGGTGACAACAACTGATGCCGGACCAAGACTTTGGAATTCGGCCGACCGAGGACCCGCCTGACGGCAGAGAACCCATAAGTGATTACCGCAGCTGTATGCACGATGAACATCTGGACTTGGTAGGCCAGAGCTGTGTTCCATAAGATCATTGCTTGCCTGCATAGAGGTGTACCCCCTTGTTTGTTTATGTACCACATTAGTGTGGTGTTGTCCGTCTTTATTGCAAGTTGTCCTGGATGTAATAGATCCTTGAAGGCTGTCAGAGCTTTCTGTACAGCTAGCATCTCTTTTTGATTTATGTGCAGATTTCTTTGATCTGCAGTCCATAGGCCTTGAATGCATTGTCCTGCCATGTGTGCCCCCCCAGGCGTAGTCTGAAGCATCTGTTGTGATAGTTTGCCTGGCTGGGGGCAAGGTGAAAGGCTGACCCTTGTTGAGGTGACACGCCTGTGACCACCATAGAAATTCCAGTTGTAGGCAGGGAATGAGAGATATCACTGTGTCCAAGCTGTGGCTGTGTTGAGACCATACGCTTTTTAGGTACCACTGTAATTTCCTCATATGCAGCTTTGCAAATGGTATTATTAGTATGCAAGATGCCATGAAGCCCAAAGCCTGCAGAATTTTTCTTGCAGTTAATTGGGTCTTTGTTGCCATTGCCTTGAAATATTGAGTCAGTTGTAGTTGCTTATCTGGCGTAAGATAAGCCTTCTGGGCCGTTGCATTCAAGCTGGCACCCAGGAATGTCATTTTTTGTGAGGGTACTAATTTTGACTTCTTTTCATTTACTGTGCACCCCAGGTAGTTTAGTAGATGCTTTACAAAGGCCAGATGATGTAAGAGAATGTCTTTGCTCTCTGCTTGGATGAGGCAGTCATCCAGGTATGGATATATTTGAATTCCTCTTTGTCTGCAGTATGCAATTACTGGTGCCAGGCATTTTGTGAAAACTCTGGGCGCAGTAGATAAGCCAAAGGGCAGTGCAGAGAATTGGTAATGGGTTGAACCTGCAATGAAACGGAGGTATCTTCTGCAACTTTGTCTGATAGGGACATGCAGGTATGCCTCCTTGAGGTCCAACGTTACTAGCCATGCTTCCTTGCCCAACATGGGAAGTAGCTGCTGTAGTGTTAGCATCTTGAATTTGGGCACTTGTTAGTAAGTGTTTAGAATTGAAAGGTCCAGAATTGTTCTCTAGGCATTGTCCTTTCTGGGCACCAGAAAGAGTCTTGAGTAAAATCCTTGCCTTGCTCTCGAGTAGGTACCAGTTGAATGGCTCTCATGTCCATGAGAGCTGTAATTTGCTTTTGTGCCTCTGCCCATTGATTTTGTGGCAGGTTTGGCATTCCTCTTTTCATTGGCAAGGTGTGAAAATGGAATCTGTATCCTCGTAAAATTATGTCTAGGACCCATTTGTCCTTTGTGACAATGTGCCAGTTGTCTGCAAAAAGTGCGAGTTTTCCCCCCAAGGGGGCTGCCAAAAGAGTATTGCTTGGCCAGATGAGTTGCAAGTCATTGAGTTTGCCTTCTGGTGGATTGAGACCTGTCTTCTCCTCCCTTTTGTGTTGTAGTACCCCATTGGCGAGGTTTATACTGGGCTTGTGGTTGTCCTCTGCCCCTTGGGCGTCTGTATTTACCCCTCTGTGGTCTGTCAGTGGCTGGAAAAGGACCAATTTTTTGTTGACCAGTTTCTGCTGAAGCGAGGGGGTTGTACTTGTAGGAAATCTTTGACTGTCTGCATAGATTTTGCCTTATCTTCCATTTTCTTTAAAACTTCTTCTGCTTTAACTCCAAAAAGAGCATCCTGCTGTAAGGGAGCATCTAGTAGTTTTGCTTTAACATGATCAGGCAGAGTTTGTTCCTTTAACCAAGCATGCCTACGTATAACAGACCCAGTGACAGCTGCTCTGCACGAGGCCTCCAAAGAATCAAACCCACATTGTAAGGTATGTTTGCCCACCTGCTCAGTGGCGTGCAACAGATCCTGTACTTCTTTCAATTCAGATTGTTGAGGGAGAGTGGTTATTCTTTGCTTTAACTGAGAGATTAGAAATTGCTGATACTTAAGCATGTGAAATTGACAATTCAGTGCCCTCATAGCTAGTGTGGCTGAGGTACCACACGAAATAACAACTAAATGACAAAAAAAGTGTAAAAACGAGCCAGTGTTCTCTTATACTATTGACAATATTAGCACCAAACCCAGCACGACCATCCAAGGCTCCAGCAAACGAAAAACAGGATTATTCAACAAATCACTGAAGCCTCCACGATGAATAAGCAGCAAAGGATTTTATTTTTAGAATAAAACAAGCGCTTTCACGCACCTGTGCAAATGTCTATGCTAATATAGCAGTATATGAATGGGAGAGGACTTACATTCTCAATAATGAAAGCTTTATTACCAATGCCATTTACTATAGGAGATTTGTAGATGACATTCTACTTTTTTGGAATGGCAGTGTGAAATCCTTACATGATTTCGTTGAATATATGGAATCAACTACCTCCTTCCTTAGTTTTACATATGAAGCCTCACCAATCACGGTTAACTACCTTGATGTAACTATAACTAAAAATAATCTGAATAGATTTACTACATCGCTATTCAGAAAACCTTGTTGGAAAAATGGCATACTCCACCATGAGAGTATGCATCCACGCCACATTTTTCCTAACATTGTGAAAAATCAGATGGCTAGAATAACCAAACTGTGTAGTGACTTCAAGGACAGAGAACAACTCTTGAACTTTCAAACCAAGTGTTTTATAAATAGGGGCTATCCAAATTATTTGCAAACAGCCCCTAAAGATAGAAATAACTTGGTTTCTAATACTAGCTACAAGCAAGGTCCATATAGGTATTATAGTAAACTAAACGTAGGTAAGGTGCAGTATGATATCAAATTTACTAATGACGTTAAATATATAAAAGAGATCATTTGTAAAAATTGGAAATTACTTTATATGAATAAAGAGCTGAAGAATGTGGTGGGTGAATACCCTATCTTCAGATATAGTAATTGTCCAAATTTGAAAAGATTATTATGTAAAGAAAAAATATTACACGCACCATTGGATATTAGGACCAATTTTAGGCAAGGAACCTTTCCATGTAAGAAATGTTGTGTCTGCAAATACATTACTGACGAACAGTCATATGAAAATGTAGAAACTGGCTATAAGTTTATACCGAATTTCTATGCCACATGTGATACCACAAATATAATTTATCTGGCCACATGTGAAAATTGCGATGTATATTATGTGGGTATGACAACACGCAAGCTCAGAGATCGAGCCTACAACCACATATATGACATACGGAAAATGAATATAAACAATGTTTTAGCCAGGCATTGTCAATCTTTTCCATCTCACACGTTCAAATTCAGGGTTTTGCAGATACTTTGTCCTAATAGAAGAGAAGGCAATGTATTAGGCACCTTAGAACTTTATGAGTTGAAATGGATACTAATACTCAGGGCGCACGTAGAGCCAGGTTTAAATACAGCTCTTAATATTAGACCAGCGCTACTATAGAGATTATATCTTATAGATTAGATTAGATACCAACTATAACACTATGTTGACAAGCTGATGGTGTATAAAATAGGGGCTTGTAGATATATGTGTACCTCACATTATTTTTAATTGTTTTAATTTACATGACAGTGCCAATGACATAGCTATATAAATTTTTCCACACCATTCTCTTTTTATCCACCCTTCCTCTTCTTGTTCGTTGTTATTTTTATTTGATTGGTCTATTTATATTTGATTTTCAAATTGATTATATATATCGTATATATTTTTAGGTATGTTCTGATGAAATTTGATATGTTGTATGGTATATACATCTATGCATTAATATAAATTAATATATATTAGTAATGTATTATGTAGTTTTAAGAAATACAAACACAATATATTATATTTATTTAAAATAAAATAAATATTTAGATTTTCTTAGATAGGAAGAAATATACACTAATGTTCATTGAACTATTTATATAGGTATGGTTTTTTGATAAATTGAAGGAGTGCACTGTGTACATCTATACATTTAATATACTTTTAGATTATCCTATTGTAGTAGTGGTAAGCCTTAAAAAAAGTTGTACTAGTTTCTAAGCGTAATTTTCAGATGAGCTACGGCTTTAAGTACAAATGCAATTAAGTGTTCTCTAATTGTTTAATTATTTTTAGCCGCCAAAAATGCGGTTAATTAGGGTGTATGCTACACTATATAAGATGAATATTTATTTTTAAAATTTGTAACCTGATGAAGCGCACTTGTTAGGTGCGTGAAAGCGCTTGTTTTATTCTAAAAATAAAATCCTTTGCTGCTTGTTCATCGTGGAGGCTTCAGTGATTTGTTGAATAATTATACTATTGACAACTGATTAATCCTACATTTTATATAGGAAGCCCGATGACTTTATAAATACATCCATAAATGTTATTTATAAAAATGAAACCAACAATAACAATAAATATAAGAATAAACATGAAAATAAAATTGAAGAAAAATACATCATAAAAATTCATAAATGTAAACCACAAACAGTGGCTGTTGTTATTATTAATAGCAAAGTTATAGTTAAGAGGAACCAAATGCTTATTAAATAACTCTGTCTAATTCCCAATTAATTCAAAAACCATGAAAAAATTATCACCATAAAAGTTGTCACAATAAAAGCATGACAGACATGAAAACAACCTCATCTCTTCAATGCTTTTAATTTGAGGATGCATTTAATAGATGCATACCTTACTCAGTTGTATTGAATGGTCATATAACAACAACATATTTACATGCATTATGGAGGGTAGACAGTAGCAGAATTTGAATTGAATTTATTTTATTTTATTTTACTTTATTATTTTTCAGTTTGTTCTATTTCATTAATTTCAATATTTGTCAATGGTATAAGAGAACACTGTTTAGTTAATGATATTATTATATATATACAGTTTTAAAATATTCAGTGTGTGGTTAAAGGTATTAGCTTTTTAAATAATTGTGTTGTAGGTAATGAGGTATTTACAACAATTAACTATCTAATTGCTTTTAATTAGTATGTTCATTGTGTATAAAAAGTGGTGCTGTGGTTTTTTGTATTGTATACGTCTGAAGAAGGTGGAGGAATATCCTTAACCGAAAGCGCTAACATTAAACAGTCCGTGCTGTAGCTGCTTGGCTCGTTTTTACACTTTTTTTGTCATTTAGTGTGGCTGAGGTGTAAACCTTTTTCTCCCACCTGTCTAGTGCTCTGGAATCCCTCTCAGAAGGTACTGGGTTTTTAGCCACAGAAGCCTTAGCCCCCTTGGGACCCTGGGAGATAGTCTCTGGGTCAGCTACAGGGCTTTTGCAAAGAAATTTGTGGGAATCAGGCACTCTATAGTATCTGTCAGGCTTAGCCGGAGCAGGGGGTAGAGAGTCAGGGTTGGAACTGGATTCTAAATAGACATCATCCACAATGTCCAAAACTGGTGGGATGGCAAGTGGTCTGTGTTGGGGGAGTAAAAGAAACTCTCTGAGTCTTTTCTTTGAATCAGAGTAGTCCTGACCTTCCCAGTGAAAATGTTCCCTCATAGTGTGTAAAGTTTCCCCAAAAGAGTAGTTTTCTGGAGGAGAAGCTGAGGGAATAGAGTCCTCAGCATCAGAATCTTCATAAGGAGAGAAGGAGTAGTCTTGGTCCTCAGAGGAGTCTGAAGAAATGGACATTTGCTCAGAGGATGCATAATCTTCCTCTTGTCTAGGCCTTTTGTCAGGAGGGGGCTGGAAACCCCTGATTAAAGAAATCAAATCTTCAGCCATTTTGAGCATCTGTTTCTTAGGCATGGGGCCTTGAACAGGAGACTGAAATGCAGTCCTTTTACATTTAGAAGGAGTCTTCGACTTAGAGAATGTTTTAATAGTGAGAGTCGTCGGTCTGAAAATGCCTTCAGAAACCGATGGCGTTTCTGTAGCACCGACGTCTTTTGTAGTAAAGTCGTCGGAAGGGCCTGAAGTAAAAGGCTGTGTCGGCCTGGTACATTCCGTCAAAATATCTGCAGCGGTCTCGGGTTCCAGATCTGTGGTAGTCAGGGGCTGCGTCGGAGCCTCACTGAGGACCGGAGAACCGGAGACTGGATCAGCCGAAGCCTCGGAATCTGGCTTAGGCATGGGTTGCCTGTCCTTATCCCTGCGTTTTTTTGTGCACGCCGGTAGTCGGTTGCTCCGGCGGCATGGTGTAGTTAAATTTCCTACCGAAGTAGTGTCGTGCGAAATCAAAACGTCTTTTAATAGTACGTTTATTAAACCTAGCACAAAACCGACAAGAAGTGACGTCGTGGTCTGGGCCTAGGCAAGGTATGCAATAAGAATGAAAATCCTTATGAGGTATTTGCTTCCCACAAGAAATACAATTGTTAACTTTTTCTGACATCGGTCTGAGGCAAGAAAAGTTTCCCCAACGGGGTACTTAGCTTTATAGAAGACTTTGGTCTGAAATTCGAATTCGAAAATCTCAGGAGTCGGCCGACTGGCACTTGCGAACTGCTTCTGCTTCGGGCACCGCGCGGCAAGAAAGACTGAAGAAAATGGCGTTGGTTGCATTATATATACCACTGGCGCACTGACGTCAGGGAAGAGGCGACAGCAACCGACGCTGGACCAAGACTTTGTAATTCCGTCCGACTGCGGGACCGCCTGACGACAGGATAACACAAGTGTGATGACTGCAGCAGGGTAACACGGTGAACATCTAGTCCACGCAACCACACTTCCCTTTTCCACAGTTTTGCATACGGCGTCAGGATCTCACCTCAACAGCAATGCTGCCTGCCTGCTTTAGTCTCTGCCATCCCTTCTCCTTTTAGTTTCATTATTTCCCAGCATTAGTGCCTTCTTATCTATACATTATGTGACCAAAGTATTGGAGTTTTAGTTTTACTGAGACCTTCCAGTGAGCAACCTGGATTTCTTTTAAGTATTAACTGACTTGATATTTCTGCAGTCCATGGTATTCTCAAAAAAAATTCTCCAAAGGTGCGGTTCAAAATCATCACTCTTCTGGTGCACAGCTTTACTTATAGTGCACCTCTCACAGCCATATGTTATTACTAGGGAAACCATATGTTTGGACACATGGACTTTGCTAACAATGTAATAATCTCTTATCTCTTTAAAAATCTTAACCAGTTTTACCTTAACTTTCCAAAAGCAAACATTTTTAATATCATAGTTGCTGCAATCATCACCTGCAGAGATCTCTGAGGCAAGAAAAATATAATCTGTTATTGCCTCCACTTTTCCCCTTGTATGAATTGATAGGGCAAAAAATATAATTTCAATTTTCTTGAAGATGATGACCAGGAAGTCTTTTTTTGTGCTTTGTACTTTCACCTTCACCAACAGGTTGTTCAACTCTTCCTCACTTTCTTCCATTAGAATGGTATCATCTGTATATCAGAGTTTGTTAATATGTCTCCCAGCTATTTTGACTCCAGAATCTGATTCCTCTAACCGAGTATTGTGCATGATATATTCAGTATATACACAAGGATAACAATATACAGTCCTATTGTATTCCTTTCCATGTCTTAAACCAGTTGTTTCACATTCAGCTCTAACAACTGGTACTTATGTAAGCAATAATGCCCAACAGGGTGTGTGTTAATGTGTAATTAATGCCGGTCCAGGGATGTTAGTTATGAGGCCCAATGCCACAGTCTTTGGACTTGTATATCCTACCATGATCAAGCACATATATACTGTTAGAACTAGGTGAACAGTAAATAAGTAATTATATATATATATATATATATATATATATATATATATATATATAAATATATATATATATAAAAATATATTTAAGTTATACTAGAAATTATAGTTTGTCTTATTTTTTAGTATACAGTGATAGATAGTGTATTGTCTAATTTGCTGTTAGAGCTTCTACAGCTGATTGGATAGCTTGTTATGATGTCATAATTGGTATCGGTCTCAGATTTGTTCTTTGGATTTTAAATAGTGAGTATTAATCTGTGTATTTTTAAAGTCTGATGAAGCACTGAGGTCAATGTGAAAGTACTTACTAAGGTATATAAAAGCTTTTTTAGTTTATTTTACATAGGCGTGTTTGTTGTCACTCAGTTTTTATTTTGGTTTTACATTTCTGAAGATGTTGCAGTGCTTAGATGTATCTGTGGATGTGATACTTTATTTTATATGTGTGTGTATGTTTTTATGTATGGGTGTTTGTGTGGGTGCTTGTGTATGGGCAGAGGGCATAACTCTGCTTCTCACCTCTCCTCGATTTTTCAGAACACCTTTGATTTTGTCTCATATTCTTGCTCTGTCTTTAGCACATTGTTTTTAATTTTCTAATAAAAGAATGATTACAGTCATTAATGCCACTCATTAGTATTTCATATTCTTATTGTTCAAAAAATGCATGTTGATGTAATACGTGTTGGTCTGTTTATTTTTTAAGTGAATTGCAGCTGTTTGGCAGTTGGCACAAATAATCGAAGCTCTGAGCTGTCAATGAACAGCTCCCTGTAGTAAATTGCACAAGGCTTACTTCCACCTCCATTTTCCTACTGTGTGAACTTGAGCAAGTCACTTGATCAGACAGTGCTTGTGGGTCACCAGTGAAAAGGGGTAGTGGGCTTTCAAGTTTAACAAAAAAGTAAACAAAAATCAAAGTCACTAAATAATGAGAGTCATGTGAGTTTCAGACTCCGTACCTTTCAGAAAATGTTTAATAACAGCAAAGCTTGCAATTCTAAATGTATAAGAGCAATATTTAAAATATGTCCATGGGGTCTTCATCCTGATTTCTGAGCTAACAGGTTAGGAAGTCATGGATAGCACTGCAAATTTATAATCCCAGTGAGCTCCAATACATTTGCAGATCATTAAGCATATATTTGTTGTTAACTTGTTTACCGGGAAAGTCTGATTGAATAATTTGTTTTCAGTGGAGGTCCAGGGAGAAAAGCTCCACAATATAAGAACAGAAGATAATATACGTAGATGAAAACTGACATCATAGTGCAATATACTGTAAATACATGGATTAATACAAATATTAATACACACATGACATGCAGAATAATATACATATAGCATTGGCAAACAAGACAAATTCAATATTATGTAGCATTTGTCATTCATTTGATCATAAGCAAATATGTATACGCAATCACAGAAGTGGCTGTAACTGATGGTCCTGTGTGTGTGTGTGTGTGTGTGTGTGTGTGTGTGTGTGTGTGTGTGTGTGTAATTATACACTGCAAAGCTTCTACAACTTTATGAAGAGCAGGAAGGATATGGTGTGAAAAAATGCAATGCTTGTGCAAAAAAATGGCAGAGTTTACTTGTCGGCAATATTATGGTCAGGTGGTAAATGCAGTTTTGGAATGTTGCTCTAATGGAAGTAAAATGAGCAAAATCATTTTCCCCTAAGGAAGTTGTGAAATCAAATAAAAAGTGGTCAAGATGAGGTAGAAATCAAACACAGTTAACTCCACTGAATACAGAGAAACTATAACACCACACTATACCAGCATGTAAACAGCTGCAAAGATGCAGCTTTATTCCATAGAAGTGTATAGCAAACCCAAGAAACAAACCCAGATGGTGAAATCATAACTTCAACAAGCTTTACAAGAAAAAGAAAAGAAATTTGACCACAAATAAGAATAGTGATTCCCAGAATGTTAGAGCCCTTGTCACCAAAATAAATAAAATTCAGGAGCTTAAAATCCACTAAAGCCAAGTTTGAGGCTTAGCTTCCCAAGCAATAGCTAATCATATGGAATTTTTTAGTTATGTTCATAATCCAAAAACACAAGCAATAGCTAATCATATGGAATTTTTTAGTTATGTTCATAATCCAAAAACACAAGCAATACGCTGAGCTGATTGTGAATAATGCTACCCATACTGGGGCTGAAGATATAGCAAACCTACCGGCCGATAAATTCAGCTTTAACTTTACCCCTCTCTCCCCTCTGCCTATTCCTTAAGAAATACCTGAAAATGACACATCTCCAGTCATCGCAAAAGATCAAGTCCTAAAAGTGCTATCAAAAGCTAAAAATACTGCATTGATGGGTTCTGACAATATCTCTGGAGGCATCATAAACAGCATGAAGCATGATTTAGCCACACCCATAACAACACTGTTCAGTCTCAGCATCCACACAAGTTTTGTACCAAGTGAGTGGAGAACAGCTGTAGTCATTCTCCTGCATAAGAGAGGGGCATCCACAGACCCAGGTAATTACAGACCCATAAGTCTGACCAGTCTCAAAGGCAAAGCCATGGAAGCACTTATGGAACTAATCAATCAGGACACAGTGAACAGACACTAGACCTACAAGGACAGGTCATGCTTACTCAACCTGGTGGATTTTTTGAAAAGATCAAAGCAACGAATAAAGGCAAAACCGTAACACACCTCGATATGGCAAAAGCTGCTGACACAATTCCCCACTCTGGCACAGTAGAAAAGCTAAATAAACAGAATAAACCTCTCTGTCACCCACTGAATTGACACCTAGTTACAGATAGGATGCAAATAATCAAAATAGGGGAAGTTACCGCCACAAAAAGACCAATAACCAGTGGAGTCCCCAGGGTTCTGTGCTGGGACTTTGCTTGTTTGGCATCTACTTTTCTGAAGTAAAAGCCAATACCAAAGGACTCTGGCTGACTCTGTTTGCAGATGACTGCAAGCTAGGAACAGTCACTGAATCCCCAAATGACTTAGACACCCTGCAAGAACATTTGTTCCAAATAAATAACTGGTGCCAAACTCACTGACTGAAACTAAATACCAGAAAATACATACTTTAAGACGTCATCTAGCCCAATGAACTACATCACTGACAAGCACCCCTAAGAGCTAACCCAGTTATTCCTGGATTTGAGAGCTAACTTTTGACCAACATGTGTCCATTGTTGTATACAGTCCTTACCTACTGCGCAGCTTATAAACAAAGGGGTTGTGTCTAGATCTAGGGATGTCATTGTACTCCTTTACTCAGCCTCATTAGGCCAATCATTGAGTATAATACCCCCTTAGGCATGTATCAGTCCAGAGACATGCAACAACAGGATCACCCATAGAGACACCTTACTAAAAGGACAAAAGGCCTAAACAACATGACCTACATGGAATGACTCAAAGCCCTGTCACCATACTCAGTATCCTATGGACTGCTAAGAGGTGACCTGTGTCTGTCATACAGGGTATTCTCTGATTCATTACTGATGGATTTGCTGCACATCAGCAAGTCAAATGGCATCAGAAATATCCAGTCTAGGGATCTAAACCTCTTCTGCAACATCAACAGAACAGTTTGGAGGGAAAGGTATATCTAACATAGGATACCACTGCTGTGGAATAGACTCCCCATCCACATACAACAAAGCTCATCCCAGTCCAGATTCAACAGCAACTTACATCAATGGATGGGAAACAGAAAATTTATTCCACTACTGCCCCCTGTACTATTATGGACAGAGACAGTTCCTAAATACTTTATCCCATGCATGGGTACCCTCAAATTGCCTATGGTATGATCCCAGTTATTTTCATTAGGCATAATTTATATTTATTGACCATGGAATGGGTAAGGCCAATATATACCCAAATGGGATAGTTAATTTCTAGCACAAAAATGGAAACTGGCTAGGCTTAAAATGGCCCCCAAGGGCAGCTAACCTAGTACTTACTTATGACTCTAAGAAAGTTTTAGCCTTAGTTTGTGGCCTTCTTAGAAATAGTTAAAGCTATGGTTCAGTTCAGCCTGAGATATCACTGGTATCTTTGTGTTTTTATTTATTTAGCTGCAGTATAAATGTATGTTTAGCAAGTTACACAACTATGTCTTAGACAAGTAAAAAAGTCAAAGTAAATGTCATTTAGCCTACACAAGTGCAGTCTAAATGAAACTGTGAAATTGAAAAGACATATACATACATACATACAGTAGCACATACAACGGACATTTCACATTAGACAGGTTATTCTACCTGTATAATACCACAGTTTACCTTATCTATAATTTTCAGCAGCTGAATGATTTCTTATTGCACAAGTTTCTATTGCACTGTGTGATTCTCACATGAATAAGATGATCTGCTTAGTATAATATTGCATAGTCACTGCCATCCATGTTTAGAATCTGTACTGTCTTTCATTTATTTGCATCAAGAAAATTGGCTGTTCCATATCTTGACAGTATCTGGCTTTCCTGAGACTACTGGCAGAGTTCCAAGTCTCACCATCCGAGGGAAGAAGCTGTTTCTGAACCCAGACATTTTACAGCGCATGCTGCATATACAAACTTTACACTAATCCATCTAACCAAAGTATAGTTACAACTGCCACATACAGCAAGTAAAGAAAACAAGCATGTGATTCTTTTTACCATGCAGTAAATATGCACTTTTCCTGGTGCAGCTACATAGGTGTACATTTGTTAGTACTGGACAGGTACTAATTTAATTTGTTGTATCTGCCAATCAAGAAAGTTTACATGCACATGGCTCCACCCCATGGCAGTGAATTTAAATTTATGAAGTTTTGAGTGCTATGATTTCTGAGCTCTCTGCTATCACTTCTGATGGTCCCTTGCTATGAAACCGAAAGCTGAGAGGCTGACAGGTATGGAGGCAGGGTGTATGGAAGTTTTCTTTCTAGCTGTATCAGAAAACAGAGCCAGTACTTCCTTGGCCAGAATAGTGGCAGTAGAATCATCCAGGGTTTCTCTACTCCAATTTTCTGCAGTACCCTGCAGAGCAGAGATATTAAAGAGTGCCCATAAAGCAAAATACCTGTCCAGAGGAAAAATAAGTCATCGACTGTCCATATGTTTTAGTGAGGAAACCCTGAGCAAAGCCTCAGAAGTGCTGGCTATCTATGGAAGCAAAACATCTACTTCCATTGACTGCCATATTTATGTTAACTTTACAGAGCTGAAGAGTACAAAGGATAAGTCCATATAAAACCTCTTTAGCTAGCAGATCTAGGAGATGGTCTTTCTCTGATACCGTCTGTGTGGGCTGAAGTTTCAAGCAGTTTATACAAGTAAGTAGGTAGATGGACAAGTGATCTTAGAACACTGTGATTGTAAGACTTCCATGTCTAGTCTACAAAGAGGGCATGAGGAACATGATTGTGGTGTTACCTTTGCTGAAGCACAAGACTCCTGACTTCCAGACAGTTTTAGAGCCTTTAAAAGCTGGAATTGCAGGCAAAATTTCTTTGACAGTGATATGTTGCCTCCTCTGTGTGTGATTCCAGAGGCTTTGCACCTTACGGTTGCAGGTGTGTGCAACTCAAACTTTGCCAGATGCATCTCTAGTTAGATCCTGCCTGTGTGAGAGCATCAAAAAGACATTTTCATATTCACCTTGACTTGTGATATTCACCAGATGAAACCGTTAAATACATAAGCTTGCCACCTTCTCACTGGACATTTTTTTATCTGGCCCTATACTTAAAGTCATTCCAACATGCCTCTAACAGGTTAACCGTCTCATGAGTGTCAAACATGCAAGTATATAGCTGCTTCCATTCCTTTTGAAATTCAGTAATTGTGGCAGAGTGTAACTAGAGGGTCACTTCCACATCTTGCAATCTTGACTGTTTGGGCTACACTCATCTAACTTTGAATCTATTTGGTTTAATTTTGCCTACACTTGGTAAAACAAAGGTTGTCCCTCTTCAACTTACTACAGTGAGCCATCACAACCTGGTTCTTTCATTCCTTTGCTGCCAGGGCTTAACTGAACTGCTTATACTTGTGAAGCCCAGACTGCTGAGTTGCCTTTCCTTGTCCACATCCACATCCAGTTGTAAAAGCATTACTGATTTCAAGGTGTGAATAGGAAAAAAACGCTCTTTGTACTGACCCAGCCACTTTTAATAATGTCTGTCACCCTAACAGATAGGAGATCCATAAATCATCTGCCGCTCCTTGTCTGACATTAAGTCCCCTAGGACTGAGCTTTCACATCACATTCAAAGGGCTTCTATACTCTGTGTAACCACAACTTTACCAACTCCTGTACTGTATAATCTTCATCATTTGAATTCTGACTGTAAGGTTTATTCATTGCTGTGTTTTTTTCTCTTTATTGTTCATTGCTATATTTTTTACTTACACAATTTTATGTCTCTTTCACTCTGTGGAGTCCAGATTATAGCTGTAAATGGACTTTGGGTCAGAACACCCACCCAGTTAACAAACAAATGAGAGGAAGAAGCACAGAGACTTGTTTGTGCCAAACCAGACATTGATGTAGCACTAGAACTCTCCCAAGCTATTGCCTGCGCACTTTATCACTAAACAAGTCAGGAATGGTCAATAAGTCCATGTTATTCATCAAACTTTTCCTGTCCATGTTGGCATTGTTTAGTGTACTGACAATAAATTAATTTAGGACAGCAGCTCAGAAAAAAAAAGAAATCCAATAAAAGCTTTTCTGTTCGGGAAATTTAGCAGTCCTGTAGCCATAGTGCTTCTGCATAGTGCCCAACAAGCTGGTTCTCGGGGCACTACTAGCAAAATCAGACTTTCAATATCATGTGTCCAGCCCTGTGGTACAAAGTAACAAAGTCCTGACTATGACCTACATAAGCCGTGAACAGTTAATGAGCCAGATGGGGAGGGTTCAAGTGAGTGAATAATATTGGCTTGTCCATTATGAGGTCAGGACTGCAGCCTCGACCTCTGCAGTACTGATGCCCAGCACAGGCCTGGTGGTGCAGGGAGAAAAGCATGAATGGCAAAGACATATAACTGAGAGCATTTGCTGATACTCACTGTGAGGCATCATGGGCATTAGGGTGCCATGGAGGTAATAGACTAGGAAAGTACATAAATCTCCACTATTACGAAGACCAGAAACAAAAATCATATTCTTATGGTCCATCATCCTGTGCCTATAGACCTTTCCATTCTCTTTCTAAATCTCTATTGTTGGATTATGCACAACAATAAGTAAGTATACCTTTCCCATAACCGGGATGATCAGTACAAGCTATAAACCATGAATGGCTGGAGAACTAAGTCTATAAAGCCCCAAATCACACCAGACCCCCCCCCCCACTTAATTTACTAACAGTACTTTTACACAGCATGCTGTCTAGATTAAAATCAAATTCTAAACCCAACTTATACTTAGGTAGACAGATAAATAAATGGGAATGATTGCAAGGTACTTACCAAAGCCAACTCCAGGGTTTGACGAGACAGCAACATTTCCATCCAGACCCCAATTAAAAATGTAACAATTGCCATAGGAAGGATGATATATCTGTGTAAAGTTACTGAAAAAAATGAAAAGGAAAACATAATCAGCATGCCTAAACTGTAACCATCTACCATTTCTGGGAGCAGGGAAAAATAACATTCATTGTGATTGAATAATTATATTTTTTTTCGGAAAATAAAATGTACTTTTCTTACTCTTACATAAGAAAGTATATCATTATTGCTTTATGATCCCCTGTGCAAAGAGTAAAGCATGTCTTTTAAAACATTTTTGTAATTAATAACTAAAGCAATTAACGGTAAAAAAACAAATACCTCTCAACTGTCCAGATTTTCACAGAATGTCCAGATGTTTGCCTCATATTTTTGGTCTGTTCCCCATACAATTTGTGATTTTCTGGCAAATCATTGAGGATTGAAACTGCTAAATAATGACATACATTTGGATTTCAGAATTCATATCCTTCAGAAAATCAAACTTTAAAGACATGCAGGTAGGTGTGTGGGTGTGCCTTTTCAAAGGTTGGGAGCCAGGCTGGCAACTCGACACCGTAAAATTCCACTGCCAATCAATAGCAGACCGGTGATCCACTGTGGCGACCCCTAACCGGGAAAAGCCGAAAGTCTATCCTTCAGAAAATGCATGCTAACACAACACCTTTAACTCTAGCAACATTCTATGTTTATAAGAGCAATTTAAAATGTGTCCCTAACTTTGGGCCTTTGACCCCCATAATTTTTGGCTCTGTCCTGATCTCTCATGCTAAGAGGTTGAGAGGTATGAATTAGAAGTTATGTACTCACCATAACGTTCCATCTGAGTAGGTGTATTCATTTGTCTGCAACCTGTGGGTTATGGATCCGATATCGGATCCGAACCGGCATGGTTTTCCAGCTATGGATCCAAGCTCTCAGCTCCTCCCCTCACCCATAATGCCCTGCTCTACCCTCATGACCTCAGATCGAGTTTGCCAACAGCAACAACACCCTGAAAAGGGTAACAGATAATATGCAGGAAACTGAAAGGCCAGGGGGATAGGAGGGCGGGATGGTTGCAGACAAATGAATACACCTACTCAGATGGAACGTTATGGTGAGTACATAACTTCTAAATCTGAAGTAGGAGATTCATTTGTCTGCAACCTGTGGGACAGAGTCCCCAGCTACCTGAATCTTGGGCGGCCATCATGGAAGGATATTCCGGAGCA
This sequence comes from Protopterus annectens, assembly GCF_019279795.1. Lineage (NCBI taxonomy): Eukaryota > Metazoa > Chordata > Ceratodontiformes > Protopteridae > Protopterus > Protopterus annectens. Next base: position 775,932,502 of record NC_056746.1, on the reverse strand, counting down.
CCGCGGAGCCAAAGGATGCTCTACCCCTAGATGCAAGATCCAACTTATAGTGGGAGATAAAAGTATGAGATGAAGCCCACGTGGCTGCTGCACAAATATCATCTAGAGGAATCCTAGCCTTGAAGGCTGCCGAGGTAGATACTGACCGGGTTGAATGGGCATGAACACCCTCCGGTGCGGCCTTCCTGAAGCTTGATAAGCCAATAAGATGCACTGTGAAATCCAGCGGGACAGAGAAACTTTAGAAATTGGCTTGCCCAAATTAAATTTTGCAAAGGAAATAAACAACTGGTCGGATTGCCTATGACCAGCCGTCCTGTTTAGATAAAATCTAAGTTGCCTGTGGACATCTAAAGAGTGAAGCTTATATTCACCTTTGTTTTCATATTTAGGGAAGAAAACAGGGAGGTTAATGGACTGATTGATGTTTGCTTCAGAAGCGACTTTAGGAAGAAAGGACGGGTTGGTCCTGAGGTAGACACGGTCCGGATGAAATACCAAGTAAGGAGGTTTAGCTGATAATGCTTGAAGCTCTGAAACTCTCTTGGCCGATGTAATGGCTACCAAAAAAGGCTCTCTAGTAAGACAAGAATTTGAGAGCCACTGTAGCCGCTGGTTCGAAGGGCGGTCAAGGCCTGGAGAACCAAAGAGAGGTCCCAAGGAGGAACCGCTTGTTTTACAGGGGCCTGAGAAGAAAAGTACCTTTAAGGAAAATTTTACACAATTTGGCTGACATAAGAGGATTAGAGTCATGGCCAATGTGATAATGAGAAATTGCCGCCAGTTGTACTTTGACTGTGGAACTGCTGGCACCATCGTTAAAAGAGTGGTTAGAAAGTCAAGCACTAAGGGAGAGGTACCGTGAAGGGATTCAGGCCTTGCCGCTCCACAAAGAAAACCGTTTCCACTTGCTGCGTAGACCTTCCTAGTGGACGGTTTATGAGCTGCCACCAGAATTGCCTTAACAGGTGACGAAATACCGGAGTCCTGATCAAGAGTGGAACTGGAGCAGCCAAGCGGTCAGCTTCAGGTTGTCCAGATTCGGAGGAGGTATGCAGGATGGATGGGATATCAGATCCGAATGGGATCTAGAATCCAAGGAGGATTCACCGAGTGAGACCTTAGGAAGGGGAACCAGATCTGTCGAGGCCAAAACGGAGCAATGAGAATCATTCTGCAACCCACCCGAGAGGCTTTCTGAAGAACTTGGAGCATCAGAGGCAAGGGTGGATAAGCATACAGAAGACCGGGTGGCCAAGCATGCACCAGAGCGTCTCTTGGGGAACCTCCGGGAGGAGGTATCAGAGCGAAAAAACTGTCGCACTTGGTGTTTGAGGGAGAGGCAAAAAGATCGCATGAAGGAGTTCCCCACCGTGCGAATATGCGTTCCCCTACTAGACAATTGAGAGACCACTCGTAAGGGGTCAGAATGGTGCGACTGAGCTTGTCCGCTAGGATGTTGGACCGACCCGGAATGTGCGTTGCCCATTCCCAAACTCTCATGGCTTCTCGACAAAGAGGGTAAGACCTTGTTCCCCCTTGCTTGTTGATGTACCAGACCACAGACATGTTGTCCGATTGAATCGCAATTGTTCCCAAGGGAAGAAAGTCCTGAAGTGCTAGCAACGCTAAGAGCACTGCTCTCATCTCTAGAACGTTGATATGCAGTAAGGTCTCTGAATCGTTCCACGTGCCTTGGACGGTCCGGCCCGCAAAATGCCCCCCCCACCTGAGGCGGGAGGCGTCCGTGGTCACCGTGGTGAGAGGGGGAGAAGCACAAAATGGGCGGCCCTCGTGGAGAACTGGGGAGTGAAGCCACCACAAGAGGGACCGCTTGCAAGCCTTGCTGATCGCAATGGGATGATGCATAGGGAGAGCAAGGTAAGACCACTGTACTAAGAGAGTCCACTGTAGGATGCGCATATTGAGCCTGGCAAGAGGGAGAAGTGCTATAGCAGACGCCATGGACCCTAGAGCCCTCAGGACCAACTCCGCCGGAACAGAACTTGAGTGGAGAATGGCCCGCACCTGGAGCTGCAGATTTTGAACTCTGTCCGCAGTGAGGAAGGCTCGTAAACTCCTTGTGTCTAGCCTGGCCCCTATAAAATCTACGAGCTGTGTGGGCGCCAGGTTGGATTTCTTTGTATTTATTGTAATGCCCAGAAAAGGAGCAAGATGGAGAAAGGAGTCTCGCGCCAATAATAGTAGATGCCTTGTTGGGGCGGTAAGAAGCCAGTCGTCCAGGTAGGGAAAGACCTGCACCCCCTGAAGCCTCAGGTGGGCCGCTACCACTGCTAATACTTTGGTGAACACCCTGAGGGCTGTGGTGAGACCAAAGGGAAGGACCCGGAACTGGTAGTGACTGGCTCCCAGCCGGAAGCGGAGGAACCTCCTGGAGCGCCTGTCCATCAGGATGTGGTAGTACGCGTCTTTGAGGTCTATCGAGCACATCCAGTGATTTTCTCCCAGAAGGGGGAGAATAGATTGCAGAGTGATCATTCGGAATTTTTCTTTGGGGACTGCCAGATTCAAGAGAGAAAGGTCTAGAATTGGTCTTAGTTCCCCCGTCTTCTTTGGCACTAAAAAGAACCTGGAGTAGAACCCTGATCCGATCTGGTCTGGGGGACGGGCTGGATGGCTCTTTTCTTTAGCAGATGGCCAATTTCTGCCAAAGCGGCCTCCCGTTGACCGGGTGGAACGTCTGGGAGGGACTTCAACTTTGGAAAGTGAAGAAAAGGGATGCGATATCCTCTGGATATGATTTGGAGAACCCAGCGGTCTGATGTTATGGACTCCCATGCCGCTAAGTGCTCCGAAAAACGTCCCCGACTGCCTCCAGAGTGGAGCAGCCGGGCAACCCCTCAGGGCTGCTGCGGGCCGTTCAGAGAAAGGTTCCCTGGACCCGAAGTTTCTGGGAGCCCCTCTGCCTCTAGGGCGGCGTCCTCCCTGTCCTCCTCTGCCACGGAAGGACTGGTTGTCCGGAGCAGGCTGGGACTGCTGCGACTTCCGGAACCACATCTTCTTCTGACCCTTTTGGTTCCTAGAGTAGGGCCTCTGGGGTGCAGAGAAGCGGATTCCGACGGCAGACAGCGTCTTCCCGTCCTTCTCGCTCTGGGTCAACATTTCGCGAACGGTTTTGCCAAAGAGAGCAGAACCATCAAAGGGGGCGTTCGCAAATGACGCTTTGAAGGGCTCAGAAAAATCGCAGTGACGGAGCCAGGCCTGACGTCTAGTGACTAGGCCTGCCCCAGCGGCTCTAGCGGCGCCTTCTGTAGCGTGGGAGAGTAGCCGCATAGAGGTATTAGTAACTGACCTAAGAGTGGCCATGCGGGTGGAGTGCAGCACCCTGTCCTCCTCCGACATGGACTCTGGGGGAGATGCAGCGTATTCTTTAATGAGATCTCGCTGCATCCTAATGACGTGTGCCAAGTAGTTCAGCGTCCTTACCGAGAAGGTCGCTGAACTAAACATCCGCTTCCCCAAGCGGTCCATCATCCGAGACTCCTTGCTCGGGGGATGTACTGAGGGACTCTCCTGAGCAAGTTTCCTCTTGGTGGCCGCCGCCATCAACATGGCATCTACCGGAGGCCCCTTACTCCAATGGGCACGGTCGGACGGTGGGCTAAGGATCCTATCGGGCCTCTTAGGAATTGGCTCCACGGTGTCCGGTTCCTTCCACGCCCTGGTGGTAATGAGGTCCACCAGGGGGTCGGCAGGAGGGGACACCCAAGAGGTAGACGGGCCCGCTTCAAATGCCTCCAAGAACACGGACTCGTCCGAGGAAGACTTGGGGGCAGACCACCCCCCCCCTTATACGGAGCATTTCCATGATGTCTCCAAATGAGACATCCTCGGGGTGACCGTGGGGAGCCTTCCCTTCCTCCAAGTCCGTGTCTTCCGTGAGAGACTCGGGAGTCAATGTGCCTCCTTTGCACGTATGCTTGCGAGGGACATCCTCTGGGGGGCTGTCAGAGGACTCCTCGCAAACCGCAACCTGTTCCATTGGAGCAACTTGGGGCACAGAAGCGGGCTGTCCCAAGGGCCGGATGGTGGAAGCCTGGCCCAGTGCAGAGGGAGCGCGGGACGGATCGAAACAAGTGCCGGGGTCCGGAGACCCTCAACAGGGCCCTCTCCACTACATCAAACGCCGAAGGGTAGCCGACCTCGACCAAAGGATCCGACAATCGGCTCCCCCTCGGATCCGAAGAGTGGATCGGAGCCGGCGCCGAAGCGCTCGGATCCGAAGGGACAGTGCGCTCCGACACAGACGGCGCCGAAGGAGCACTGATCCCCCCGGATCCGAGGCTCGGATCCAGGCTCCGAGAGGTCGGATCCGATGCACTCGAGGGCAGGGTCGGATCCGAAGTACAAAGTACTATCGGCGCCGACCCACCCCCGGCTCCGAAGCTGCTCGGCTCCAGCTGCTCCGAACCCGGGTAGCGGGTCGGAGAAGGAGCAATCGGTTTGAAAAAGGGTGTTGAGCTCCCCCCCAGAGGGGGGGGGAGGCAAGAGCACTCCCATCTGCATCTGGGCCTGGATGAACCTTCTCATCATCCGGTCCAGATCAGCATCCGAAAGGCTGTACGTGGATCTCGACAAGGCTACCGAGGTAGGCCTGGAGTGCCTCCTCGATAGCCTCGATGGAGATCGGGTCTCCTCCTCCTCAGGTCCCGGTGAAAAACACACAGGAGACCGGAGCCGAGAAGGAGGAGACCGAGCCGACAACGGAGCCGGGGGAGAAGCCCGCTTGGCTGGCGGGGCCGAAACAGAGGTCTCGGCCCGCCGCTTATGGTGCTTCTCCCTCCGGTCCTTTCCTAGCATCCCTCTCCTCCGAACCAGAAGCGGGAAGTTGAGTCCCAGGAGGAGGAGGGGTGCCAGAGGAATAACCGTGGGCACGGTTACTCGAAGGAGCGGAGGTCGGAGCCGAGTCCGGGTAAAAGGCCCGCCAAAACAAGCTTGGACCTCCGCTCCTTCAATGCCCTGGGGTTGAACCCTGCACAAATGGAACATCCAGATGTGAGGTGTTCAACCCCCAGGCATCTAACACCGAGTGTGGCCATCAGCTGGGGAAAGCTTATGGCCACACTCGGAGCATTTAGAAAATATAGACTTGGGTTGGTCTGCCATCCTAGTCTAAAAAAAAAAAGTAGTTACCAAACTAAAGTAACTATACAACTAATACACACACAGGCCCAACACACACACTCTACGCCAACAGCGAGGGGAGGGATAAAACTTTTAGATTACCTCTAAAAAGCAAAAATATCAAAGGGGAAACCTACTCTTTCACTCAAAAAATCAATAGAAACTTCAAATTTCTGAAATTTAACAAGAAAACTACCACTTAGCTTGAGAGCTTGAGAAACAAATCCAATCACCATGCGCGGCAAACGAGATCTGAGGTCATGAGGGTAGAGCAGGGCATTATGGGTGAGGGGAGGAGCTGAGAGCTTGGATCCATAGCTGGAAAACCATGCCGGTTCGGATCCGATATCGGATCCATAACCCACAGGTTGCAGACAAATGAATCTCCTACTTCAGATTCCTAGTTTCATAGTTTCATAGTTTAGTACTAGGCTATCTGCCCTGGGGCATTTATAAGCCTAGCCATAGTGATGTGGCTTTCGCCACCCCATGTAATGGTACAGAAGTGTACAGAATAGATTTAGAATACTGTGCCTCTGTCTAGTAAAGACACAATGAAGACCCCCTTACATAATAGAATTAGTTTACTGTGCCTCTGTCTAGTAGTGACACAGAGATGACCCCTGGGGTAAACCTACGATCTCCCATCCACTCGTCAAGATTTCTCTTGAAGAGAGTCAGTGAGGGGCTCTGCCTAACATGAACTGGGATTCTATTCCAGAGTATGGGAAGCCTCTGAGTTATGAATCTGTCCCTCCAGCATGTCCTATTCATATTTGTGCTGAGGTTTAAATCTTTAGCTCTCGTGGTTCTGATGGATTTGGATTTTTTGAGGTGGAGCATGTCCATCAATTCCTGATTGGACATGGCCTTGTACGTCAGGCACAGATCACCTCTGAGTAGGCGGTATGCTACTGAATAGAGCTGGAGTTTCTTTAGTCTGGCAACATATGACATATGTTGGAGACCCTTGATCCTCTTGGTGAGGTACTTTTGGGGTCTCTCTAGCTGTTGCAAGTGCCGGGTGAGGTACATACCAAATGGGGCATTGTACTCAATCATGGGCCTGATAAGGGAGGAGTATAGGGGTACAATGACCTCTTTTGATCTGGATGTGAATCCCTTCATGATAAGGCGGGCAAGGTAGAAAGTCTTTCTAACCACTTTGGCAACGTGGGTGTCAAATGAGAGGTCACTATCAACATGGGTCCCCTGGTCTCTGATTACTTTTTCCGTACTCAGTGGGTTACTGTCTATGTGATAATTTGTGGGTACTTTGCTTTTCCCAAAGGGGATGACTATACATTTTTTGGCATTTAGTTTAAGGCCATGACTCTGGCACCAGTTGTCCGTTTCAGTGAGGCCTTTCTGTAGGATGTATGTGTCAGCTGGTGTATCGACTATGGCACCTAGTTTGCAGTCATCTGAGAACTTTGTCAGCCACAACCCTCCCATGTTTGCTTTCACATCTGAGAAATAAATGCCGAACAAGAGGGATCCCAGGACAGAGCCCTGTGGGACACCACTTGTGACTGGCTTTGAGTCTGACATGGCTCCAGCAATTTTGACTTTATGGGTTCTATCCTTTAGCCAGTTTGCAACCCATCTTGTGACATATGGATTTACATTTAAGCTGTTGAGCTTGTCTATGATGCCAGAGTGGGGTATTGTGTCGAAAGCTTTAGCCAAGTCCAGGCAGGCTGTATGGACTGCCTTGCCCTCGTCAATGGCTCTAGTGACTGTTTCGAAAGCGTCAACCAGGTTCAAAAGGCAGGATCTGCCCTTTACAAAGCTGAACTGGGTAGGATCAAGTGTCTGTAAGTCCCCAATGTCTCTGTTTATGAGTTCCATAATGATTCTTTCCATAGCTTTTATGGGGCGGTAGTTACCAGGGTCTGTAGAGGTGCCTCCTTTGTGGAGTGGGACTACTGTTGCTGTACGCCAGTGTTCAGGTACATATCCTGTAGTAAGGCTAAGGTTAAATAGCATTTTTATGTGTGGGTCCAAAAAAGGTTGAAATCACTGGACAGACAGGTCAATGACCATTCAAGAAACACCAGGCTTAAACAAAAATCTAAAATAGAACCACAAATTTATTAAATATTCCTTGAAGCGCTTTTCGTCTGCTTCTTAAGCAGACTTCTTCAGAATACAATTAATAGTCCAACCTCCTTCTTTTAAAACCCAAAAATAATCCACAGCTGTGTGGTTAATTGTTAAATTAAAATTCTTTAAAGGCGAAGTGCTTTAAATTCAAAGAAAACAATCAGCCTTAAGGTATAAATGCACATATACTGAACTGAAAATTAACATATTATTAGTCACAAGTTAACTAACTGAAATTGCATGTGGACATAAAATAAACCAGAATAAGAGTAAAAAATACAAATACAAATACAAAACTGTGTTGTGTATTAAAGTACATATTAACTTAACCAAAACGTATGGGAGACAGAAAAACAGACCCTATAGTGAAAACATACACAGGTCCCGACTAGTATGTTGAATACAACAAATTTCATACTAGGCTTACAACAAATGTAACATCCCAAAACGTAGTGGAAAGTACAATAATTACGACAAATATAATTTTAAGTAAACTAATAGACTAAGGAACAAAGGGGAAAAAGGTAATAGATGTAACTTGAAACCTAAAGGAATAACATTAGATTCCTTAACATACTCCCATTGTAATGGCTAAAGGGACTGCCCACATCTACCTTTTGAGACTGTTAAGGCTCAACAAGCAAGAAATAGAACATGCTTCATTGAGACCGGGGGAATGATAAGCTTCCAACCTGATCTGCCAATGTAGTTCAATTGCCAACAACTTCAGTGAAGCAGGGCCACCTCTATTGTCCGCAGCTAACTGATCGATGGCAATGAATTTAAATTGGTGAGATGGAAACTCGACTACGTGTTTAGCGAGGGCGTTAGTCAATTTTTGTTTCTTAATGGCGTACTGATGCTCATGAATAAATGGTAGATGTGGGCAGTCCCTTTAGCCATTACAATGGGAGTATGTTAAAGAATCTAATGTTATTCCTTTAGGTTTCAAGTTACATCTATTACCTTTTTCCCCTTTGTTCCTTAGTCTATTAGTTTACTTAAAATTATATTTGTCGTAATTATTGTACTTTCCACTACGTTTTGGGATGTTACATTTGTTGTAAGCCTAGTATGAAATTTGTTGTATTCAACATGCTAGTCGGGACCTGTGTATGTTTTCACTATAAGGTCTGTTTTTCTGTCTCCCATACGTTTTGGTTAAGTTAATATGTACTTTAATACACAACACAGTTTTGTATTTGCATTTGTATTTTTACTCTTATTCTGGTCTATTTTATGTCCACATGCAATTTCAGTTAGTTAACTTGTGACTAATAATATGTTAATTTTCAGTTCAGTATATGTGCATTTATACCTTAAGGCTGATTGTTTTCTTTGAATTTAAAGCACTTCGCCTTTAAAGATTTTTAATTTAACAATTAACCACACAGCTGTGGATTATTTTTGGGTTTTAAAAGAAGGAGGTTGGACTATTAATTGTATTCTGAAGAAGTCTGCTTAAGAAGCAGACGAAAAGCGCTTCAAGGAATATTTAATAAATTTGTGGTTCTATTTTAGCTTTTTGTTTAAGCCTGGTGTTTCTTGAATGGTCATTGACCTGTCTGTCCAGTGATTTCAACCTTTTTTGGATCCTCACAACTGTTCCAGTGGTGTATTTTATTAGTTTCTTTGTGGAAGTGTCGCTTTTACCAGTATTTTTATGTGCGGGTTTAGCTCCTCTTGGAGTTCATGTAGCACGCAACCCGGGATACCGTCAGGTCCCATTGATGCTGTGTTTTTAGCTTTGCTGAGGGCGGTTCTCACCTGGACATCTGAGATGACAGGGAGGTTACATTCAGCTGGGATAAGTATTTCTTCTTTTGGCGGTGAGGTAGGGGAGAAATTTGCACTGAACCTGTCTGCCAGGATGTTGGCAATATCTGTGGGTTCAGTGTATTTTTTGTCATTGTGAACTAACTCTGAACATATCTGAGGGTTTCCGCCCAGGTTTCTAACATAGCAGAAGAAGGCCTTGTGGTTATCTTTAGTGTCCATAGCGATTTTTCTCTCAAAGTTGGCCTTGGATGTTTTTATAAGAGAACGTAGCTTTCTACTAGTGCTGGTCAGAGATGCCTTCTCTTTATGGGATTTTGTTCTGTTGTGCAGTAGCTTCCTTCTTTTGTTATACAGTTTGTTTATGGCTGGGGTCCACCAGACAGGACGCCTGCCCTTGGTGGAGAGGGTCTTGGTTTTATTTGGGATTGCATGATCCATGCATTCTTGGAGATGTCCATAGAAAGCATTTGTGAAGGATTCTGCATTGTGATATGTGGTTTCCACTGGCCCAGTGTGCTTAAAGGATACCATCTCAGTTTTAAGAAGTGTAAAGTCGGCTTTTGAGAAGTTTTTCACTGTAGTCTTTTGTGTTGGGGGTGGAGGTGGGATATGTATATCCAGGTTGATTAGTTTGTGGTCAGATCTCACTAGTGAGGGGTATACTTCCGGTGTGGAGGACTTTGTCCCCATGTTTGTGATGATCAGGTCTAGTATATCAAGCTATGTTTTGATAATTCTAGCAAGCTGTCCTTGAAACTGAATGTTTACCGCAATGGTGTTGCTCTCTGCAATGAGGAAATGCAAAACACCATCTTCAAATTTATGTGTGTTTGTATGTGTCCGTGTATGTATATGTATCCGAAAGAGCTGCTGAATGGCTATCAGCTGGCTGCACTCTGTCACTGGAAAAATTACTTATTATACCTTTGACTGTGATGTCCCTTTGTGTTAGCTTACTGCTTGCAGAAAATTCTTTTAGAGTAACATCAGAACAGCAATGTACACAAGTAGTTTAGCACTTATTTACAGTAAAACAATCATTCCACTTGAATAAGGAAGGCATTGCAGAGAGAAGAAATTAAAGAATGACACACATAGCAATGAAAAGATGTGTATGTGAACAGGGTATAGAGGTCATGGGAATACTGACTATCCATTTAAGATTCAAATATACCTGCTGCAAAATATTTAAGGAATGCACACCTGCAATTTGGGATTATGACTATGTCCATTTAAGATTCAAGTATACCTACCCACTAAATATTTCAACAGTAATCTTCTGCTGTTTGGGACTGCATTTGCCTAAGAGCTGTCTACTACCTTTCATCTGTATTGAAGAAAAGACATTCAAGACATTTAAATTGCTTTGCTCTCTTTCAAATGCTGAATGTCATCAGACCTTGGTTATATGGCAAAATCTCCATATTGTATAGCCTTCCACGATTTACTGCGTCTTAAAATGGACTAAGCTTTGCTTTTTTTTCAAAATTTAGGAAAATGCATGTTTATAACTTTAATAAAGTTTTTTTTTTATTTTGTTATTTAATGGTTAGATAATCCTTCTAAATCACAGAGTATGAAGCCATTGTTGACACCAACACCCACTATGTTACATAAATACAAGAAATAATTAATGTGGTGCAGTAGGAGGGCATATTTCATTTTAATGTATTCAATAAGATTCAGATGTGCACAATTTTATATAGATAGGAGATTTTAGTTGTAAACATTTGAAATGTTGGGACCCTAAACATTGGAAGTAAATGGCTGAAAAAACAGACTTGCATATTATAAGTCTGAGATGGCCATTTCCCAGAATATTCCCTTTTCGCCAAGGTATAGTGTTCTTGGAGTTGGGATATATACATTTAGAGGGTGTGGGGGAAAAATGTTTGAGATTTACTCTTCTTCTGTAGTTCCAGTTTTTTTTTTTTTAGTTTGTTGGCACTTGGCATTATGAGTGCCGACATTTCAATAGGAAGCCGTTTTGGTTTTCAAACTGTAGTCTCTTGTTTTCTATGTAACTCTTCATAAACATTCCCTTTATCTCCTGAGTTAATAAACTCTTTTATAACATCCCAAAACGTGAACAGTCATTGGCTGTTCAGCACTGCACACTTGTTGTAAGCCAGGCAGTACACAGAACAAGAAGTCTTGTTCAAAATCTATTCCTTACTGCAGCTACCGAAGCATAAATATAATGGCCACATTACTTTCTACATTGCAAACCCTTACATTTGTAAATCCCATGTAATTATTGGGAAAAAAGCAAATAAAAATAAAAAAAAATTGCTAAAGTTACTCTGACTGTGATAGGCTAGGGATCGCAATCCACTTTCAAATGTTTTTGTATGCAATGGAAATAATACAATCCTTAAACTACCAGAGTGCCAAGAACTGTATGATAATGATGTACTATCTTCATATGCTCAGGCCAGTTCATACAGAGTACATCTTCAAGCCATCCCATGTCTATCAGGTCCACTGCTGTCAGCACAGAAAATATCTGGGAAAACTAAAAAATGGCAATCAGGAAAATAAAAGAAACGGTTCTGAATGAGAAGCATCTTATCAGTATCAAGTAGACCTTTGTGCAGAATCAGTGCAGGAGATGGCTTCCTGTAAACTGCAAGAAACATAGATCAGCTGCACTTATAAGTGGGACTTTGGGAAAACTATAAAATACAAATAAAAAATGGTTGAAAAAAAGAGAAGTTTTAAATAAACAATCAGATGAACTGCTAATTTGTGAATAAATCAGAAAGAGAAATGAAGGACAGAATGACAGCTTCTGGCATCAAATCAAGAAATATTTCAGAAAACAGTACATCTAGAAGATAGACCACAAAAAGAAAGCTTCAGGGTTTCTGTAGTACCAGAGAAATTGGAGGGCACAAACTGTAATAACTTTATGAAAGCCTAAACATGTAACTGGACTGATATTCCACAGGAAAGTTTGTTAATTGAGGGGGCACACTGTACTTATTCTCCCATTTAACTTCCAGAAAGAAGCCAGAACCATATTGGTTAAAATGCAGTAATTTCAGCAGATGGAGATACTTCTGACAAAACTATAGCAAAAAGGAAAGATGTTGAACACTGATGATACTAGGGCATATTTGGAAAATAGCTACTGTCTTTATACTACATAAAAGAGTTTGGATTTTTTTCCAGTCATAAAGAGTTGTTATGAGACTGGATTTTGATTCAAATTGATACAACCAATGGTCTTTAAATATTTTTCCAGGTGGGTCAAAATGTATATGGGGGCAGATCTTTATCTGGGGAAGATAAAAAAAAATCAGTCAACAGAATTCAGTCAGTAAGGAAAAACTGAATTTGTTTCTGAAACCTACAAATGCAAGAAAGGTCCAAGAGAGATTGTGCCAGTGAAACTGTTTTCTCTAGCTCTAAACAAAAATGTTTGAATGGCAGTGACATCCAGAAGCAGATCAGAAGAATTAGGAGAAACCTGGATTGAAACCAGATGTTAGTACTGCAACAAGGTGAGGATAAGGAAGACTAACACGTGAATTAATTGAACAGTCACAGATAATATTAGTCCCACTGAGAGTTGCTACAGTTACCTCTCTACCCTAAACTCCCTCTCCCTGAACTTTATATCCCTCACTGTGAAAATGTCCTAGACTGAGTTCCATATCTCAAACATCTCCTCCTTGTTTGTATATATAATAATATATCACCACAAATCTATTACTTACCTTTATTTTTAAAATTAATATCTTTTTTGATTGTTCTCTCCACTGTAACTGCTTGTGCCACATGCCACTGTAAAAACATGTCTCTTGTAATTTGTGTGTATACTGATTATGTCTAAATAACTAAATGTGTCTAATTTTTCTTTGTGGAGCTTTTCTCCCCGGGCCTCTGCTGAAAAAGGGCCTTTTCGGCTCAGTCAGACACCCCCGGTTAACGAATGTAAAATAAAATAAATAAAAAAAATATCCTTTAAAAGGTTTGTAAACTGCACTCAACAGCTTCTGTACATTTATAACTAACAGCATTAGCTTTTTTATTTACTTGTTAAACCATATTCTTACTATATTTTGTAATCATTAATTGTTACTTTTGTAAACTTTGTATGTATGCTTGTGGATATTTTTTTTATGTACTCTTGTGGAGCATTTCTCCTCTAGCCTTTGTTGATAAAGGGCTGTAGCTCAGTCGGACTTTAACAGTCAACAAATGTCAAATAAATAAATAAAAAATAACTAGTGGGAAAGCTGAAAAATATGGCTCTTATTTTGTGCCAGTCAGGAGATGGTGGGATTTGAACCTGAAGTTTTTAGGATAAGAGGGTGGGAGCTGTGCATAAGACAAATAACGTGAACCTGGTAAACAGTAAAGGACCTGCAGAGTGTTAATTTCATTATGTGCTATTTAAAGGAGAACCATAACCACAGACTGAAAAAAAACATGTTCATTTCATCAGATCTTTATGTTTCTTACATTTAACACTACTTTTAGACTCTATGTAATTCCAGAGTCTGCCCACATGGGGTTCATCATCTTGATTTTTTAGTCTACCTCTAGGTATCCTACAATGCAGTGATTGGCTTTAAAATATTACATCATAGCTCCTCAGCTCCTGTCAATGCACTGACTTTGCATGTGTTTTCACATAAACCTTGTTTTCTTTTAGTCAGTCAGGTTTAATTACTATTTCTTGCTTTTCAACATCTTCTTATAAAACAAAGAGGGATAATCACACACAACAGTATTCTCAGCACATGGACATTGTTGCCTGCAGTGAGCTATCAAGCACAGCAGTAAACTGCTCAAATTTGCTACTTTGACAGATACGAAGGGAAGGTATTTAAGGGGAGTTTGCTACTTTGACAGATACGAAGAAGAGGGGAAAGGAGATGAGTTTAAGGACTACAACTCCGGCATAACAAAAGAATGAAAATTGGCCAGTTTAGGGGAAAAAAAGTAACAGGCACTGAGAAAACAGTTAAAAACGTCACATCCTTATATAATATTAGAACAGGAAGTGGTAAACTTGATTGAACCTTTTCAGAAATTTAAAGCAACAGTGCCATATTATTACCTGTCAAAAAAGAAACATTTTTATGTCTGATGAAGTTTTGTTACAACTTATTGGGATGAAAGCACTCAGAAATTTTCATTAAATGGTCTTGATTTTAGTTGGAGTATTGTTATTTACTTCCTGGGTTCTTGACATTTATGTTTTTTATCATTCATGTGAATGCTGTTTCTGAGAAGCAGTGTGCACTGTTTTGGTGCCCTGCATGTTTGTGGTTGTATTTTGTTTCCCAGTTTATATGTGTTGGGCTGAACTGTAAGTGATTCTAGTAATTTAAGGTATTTGGAGTGGTGCTCATGGTTCATGGTTGGGGACCTGTAGCTAGTGATAATATGGTGGGGGATTTTGCCTATGGCTAGCTAGACACAGGGTAGCTCAAGCAAGTTATCCTGCTTGACCAACTTAGAGGTGTGATTGCTTTTTATGTAAATGGAAACACCTCCTCCTTTCTTTTTTCCTTTTCAGAGGGTAGTTTGAATGTGTGACAGGCATTGTAGCCTTGACTGCTGGAGTGCTTTCCACAACCTTGACCCACGTCTCTGTAACTGCACAGACATCAGCATTCTTCAGGGTAAACAGAGCTTCCAGGGAGTTCAGTTTCTTGATAAAACCCCTAGCACTGAGCATTAGTACCTTCAGCTTGGCATTAGAAGAATTTGTTACATTGGGAGGCCTGTTGGTTTGACAGTGCCTAAAAGAGGATCTATGGGGGAGGCTAAAGCCGTGGCCAGTATTCGAAAGACTAGCAATGACAGGTGCAGAGCATTTCTGAAAAAGCACCATGGTCAGTTGATCATTTTAAAAATCCATTGAAATTTCGTGACTGGGAAGAGAACTCAGGCAGTGCCAATGAGGGCACCAAATCCTAACCACTAGACCACCAGGGTTCTCCCTACCTTCGTCCATTCTTCCTTGTTTTGCTGCATCTGCATAACAACTTATAATAAAAAAACCCTGTTTCAGGGGTAAACCATGAAAACTGGCTACTCCACCATCCAAGAATACCTCCACCATTGTTTTCACTTCACCAGCAGTTGTTTGTGTTTTCAATTTCTTAGTTTCTTTCTGTAACAAAAATAAAATCCTGTTGTAGAGGTAAATCCTGAAAACTGGCTACTCCATCAGCCTAGAATACTTCAATTGTTTTCCTTTCACGAGTAGCCATTTGTGTTTCCAATCTCTCAGTTTTTTCTTCCTTGTAACATTCTCTCTACCATGTCACTCCATCTAGCTTCTTCTCCTTCCTTGGGCTTTGCCTAGTTCATCAAATTTATAAGCACTTGTGTCATCAGTCCTCCATTTTCCAGCTATGTAATGGTTAGTTCATCTCATTCTCCTTCCTTCACTAAGTTTTCTCCTGTTCCCCTTTCCAGCTCTGCTGCACTCTCCTCCATAATGAAATTCCCAGAACTGCAGTAGAACCCCTTCAGCACAACCTACCAACTCCAGAGAGTGCTTCACTTCCTCTCCTCCAAAGAGTAGGTGTTCTTTACTTATACACAAAAAAACCTCCTACAACATATTTACATTTACAAATGTACAAATATATAGATATACAACTCTTTTTACACATATTCTTAACTTCCTTTACAATCATACCAAATGTTCTTCCCTATTAGACCCCACTCTTTTTCTATAACTACCATGTGATTTTACTACAGTTGTGTATTTTAACTCTTCACACTCTAAAGTGCCTGAAACTGGTAGAACAGGTTTCTGAAATATACTGGACAAGGAAAAAGAGAAGGGGATGTCAGAGAACAAGGAAAAGAGGACGCAGAGCAGGTATTGATGTAAAGTGTAAAGCAAACCCCCTACAGGCCTGTACTACCAACTATACTGCTAGCTATATGAGATCACTGGATAGCAAGATGGATTACTCGAGAATGGAACTCTCCAGCAAGAACAAGGTGAGAAATACTTGTTTATTTTTGGCTACTGAGATGTGGCTGCATGACAAGATAAATGACAGTGCAGTAAACTCAGAGGATTTTATGTTGTCTCATGCAGACAGAAGGCATACACTGTGTGGAAAGGCCAGAGGACGTGGAGTCTGCATCTATGGTAACAAAAGATGGTGCAGCAACTGTGAAATCATGCTATCACACTGCTGTGAGAAAAAGAGTTCCTGTCCATTAAAAGTAGACCATTTTACTTGCCCTAGGAGCTGAATGGGGTCACTGTAACAGTTGTTTATATCCCACCTAGTGCTAATACCACTGAGGCTCTAAATAAACTATGCGATCACATAGGTGAGGTGCAGAGCAAATATCCTGACATTGTACATGTGGCAGCTGGTGACTTTAATAAAGCAGATCTGAAAGAAGTACTCCCACACTACCATCAGTATATGGACATTCCTACAAGGAGTAATAATATCCTGGACAATGTGTACATAAACTTAAAGAAAGCTTGTAAGGCAGTGCAACTTCCACAAATAGGAAACTCTGACCACTATACCATCTTGCTATCACCAGCTTACAAACCTGCACTGATTAGAGAGAAACCCATGAAGAAACAAATCAGGGGATGACCCAAGGGGGCTATGGAGGCCCTCCAAGACTGCTTTAAAAGAACCAACTGGGATATGTTCAAGGAGGCAGCCACAGTGAATCAGCATCTGAACGCTGATGAATACACTGAGGTAGTGATAGCATACATTTCAAACTGCATTGATGGGGTAACAAATACCAAGAATATCACTATTAG
The DNA here is from genome assembly GCF_019279795.1 of Protopterus annectens. Classification (NCBI taxonomy): domain Eukaryota; kingdom Metazoa; phylum Chordata; order Ceratodontiformes; family Protopteridae; genus Protopterus; species Protopterus annectens. The sequence continues at coordinate 775,915,695 of NC_056746.1, read as the reverse complement.
AGCTAACCAGAAGCCATGGCTCACCCCTAAGGCATATGAGCTTCTGAAGAAGAGAAACACAGCTTGTAGGGCTAAGGACAAAGCAGGCCTAAGTGTAGCAAGAGGTAATCTGTGGAGGGATATAAAGGAGGCTAAGAGGGAGCATGGCAGAAAGGTGCAAAGCCACTTTGAAGACATGAAGGATGCATGCAAGGAGACTATGGCAAGGCATACAGATGATCACTGACTATAAAATCAGATCAGCACAATGTGAGGATAGCACTGAATTCATGGACAGTTTGAAAATCTTCCTCTGGTAGATTTGAAGCAAGAAACAGGTTGGCACTAAAGTTACTCACTGATGAGAAGGATGCAGTACTCAGCCTCAGCACAGAGGAGGTAAGAAGAGAGCTACCAAGAGTGAACCCTAGGAAGGCTGCTGGCCCAGACAACATACTGGGAAGGGTGTCAAAAGGCTGTGCTGATCAACTATGCACAGTGCTCAAGGAAATATTTAACACCTCTCTTGCCATGGCAAAAGTACCCTCATGCTACAAGGAAACTAATCATCCCACTATCTAAGAAAACCACTCCGTCCAGCCCTAATGACTACAGCCTAGTCACTCTGACATCCACTGTTATGAAATGTTTTGAGTGGCTGATTAAAAAGCATCTTTCATCATGCCTACCTCCTGATTTTGACCCTCTGCAGTTTGCGTACAGTGCTAATTGATCCATGGCTGATGTCATATCAATAGCACTGTAGCACTACACATCTCCCCTGAGCATTTAGAGGGCAAAGAACACTATGTGAGGATGCTGTTCACAGACTTCAGCTCTGCATTTAATATGGTGGGACCAATGCAGCTGGCAGAAAAACTGGCACGTTTGTGAATCAGTAAACATCTCTGAAAATGGATCCTGGACTTCCTGACTGAGAGACCACAGAGGGAGTGTTCAGGTAAGAACACATCAAAGTGCATCATGATTAACACTGGAGTTCCACAGGGATGTGTTCTCAGCCCACTGTTACTCACCATCCTGACCCACGACAGCTATGCTAAACACAAGTCCAACTATATCATTAAGTTTGCTGATGACACCTCAGTCGTGAAGCTCATCACAAAGGGGGATGAAAAGGCATACAGACAGGAAGTGGCATCTCTGATCAGTTGCTGCAAGGGGAACAAGCTTGACCTGAATGTAAGCAAGACCAAAGAGATTATCTCTGACTTCAAGAAAAGGAAAAAAAAAAACACCCAGCACTCAAGATCAATGGTGAGAGTGTAGAATGCGTTAAGAGTACAAACTTCCTGGGTGTACACATATCAGAGGATTTCTAGTGGTCAGAAAACACTAGCCAACTGGTCAAGAAAGCACACCAACACCTCCACATTTTAGGAAGGCTGAAAAAAGCTAAGCTTCCTCCTCATATTCTCTCCACCTTCTATAGACGTGCAATAGAGAGCATCCTCACCTACACCTTCACAGTGGAGTTTAGAAGCTGCACAGTTACAGAAAGGAAGACACTACAAGAAGTGGTGAAGGTTGCAAAGAAGTTAACAGGTTCCAGTCTTCCATCGATACAACATTATTCTGCAAGAAGCATCCGAAAGGCCACCAAAATAATACAGGACACCACACATTCTGTGCATGGACTGTTTAAACATCTGATATCGGGCAGTAGATATTGCAGCATCTGCTGCAGGACTACAAGATTCAATAACAGTTTCTACCCTACAGTTATTAGACTTCTGAAGTCGGGCACTAGTCCCAGGGATCAGGACACAAGTCAGCTTTTATTTATTTGTGCAATATATACTTACATATATTCCAAGTAAATGCAATATTTATTTATTATATCCATATGACTTATTTAACAGACTCAAGTGCATAAGTAAGACAAATAGCTGTGTTCAATCTGTAGTGTGTTTTGTATTACTTTATACAGGGTAGTTAATTTAAGTCAGGGGAGGGTAATCTTTTTGTATACGAGTGTTGGTAAATGTCTCTGTTCTTTCTTGTGTGTATTGGTAGTAGTACTGTATTTGTTAGTTATGTTTATTCCTTTACTTGTATGTGTTGTTTCACTTTCCTTTGTAATCGCAAGAATTGAGCTGATGCACAAAATTTTGTTTAGGCTACATGCATGTAGTTCTAAATAACAATAAGATTCACTTTAACTTTGACTCTTTCATTTCCTATAACCCATACAACAAAATAAATGCTTTATCTATTCATTTAACATATTTATATATTTTTATAATATCCATATTTAATTATATCCATGTTTATTTTATTCACTTTTATATCTTTGAAAAAAATCTTCTTTAGATAGTTTTCCACATAGCTTTTTTACTATTTTACATTGAAATGCATGTTCTGTAGTTTCTTCTTCTTGTCAATGTAAACATATTCTATTACATTTCTTTTTATATGGCACATTTCCTTTTGCTGATGATTTATCTATTACCAGACGCCACAAAAAAATAGACATTTTACTTCTGATTACACCATTTGCTTATTTTATAGCTTTATTTTTCATCTATTAGACTTTCCCATGGTTTTATATAATATTGTTTTATCATTACATTTTTATACCATACTTTTCTTTTTCAATACCAACAATTTTTTATTTTCTACAAAAATATATTTTCTTGATAATATTTTCATTCTTCATTTATGCACTCTTTTTTATCATACCCCCAAACTTACCATATATTTATACAATTTTATTAGCAATCTCTCATCTTTTTCATTTTTCCACTTTAACGCTTTGTATACATTTAATGAAACTGTGTATACCACTGGGTGAGTTATCCCTAAACCTCCTTCTTTATTTACATAAATTATTTACTGGGTTTAATCTGGAACCCCATATAAATGAAAACTATCTGCAATAATGCATTTCAAATACTGTTGGCAACATAAATACACTTGCTATGTATGCTATTTTTCCCATCAATACTGAATTTATCAAATAAGCCTTTTTTTTCTCAACGATAATCTAAATGTTCTCCAGAAAAGACAGGTTTGTTTTATTTCTTTTGTTTTGTCCCACTGAATTCTATTAAGTCTTTATTCCAAAATTTTACAGCTAACACAGAAACTTAATTCATTGTAACATATATACCCCCTATCTTTACCACATCATCTAAACCTTTACTTTTCTCTTTATTAGGTTCATAGGTTCATAGATTAGTACTAAGCTAACTGCCCTTGCGAGCCATTTTAAGCCTAGACAATTGTCCCTTGTGAGACTCAAACCCTGCACCTTGTGTTTGCAAGGCAAACACCTTAACCATTAGGCCACCCTCCCAACCCTTTTTTGTAACCGGCACATACACATAGGATGCTATATGCGGAACCGGGATATCCAAAAGCAGAACCCATGCATGCGAATGCAATACGCAACAACCCCTGTATAGCACATAACCCGCACCCATGTCCGAATGTCCACCAAATCCAGCTACCAGCCTTGCGTATCCGTACACCTACACATAGCGAGTATTCCCCATATGTAGTAGGAAGTATCGTCCTAGGCAGTGTCAGGATTGCAAATATGTATCCCACGTTTGTAAACATCCCATCACAGTTACATAAATCCAAATGCCTGTGTGTTCAAGTTTCGGCCAAATGTATGTACATACCGCGTGGGATAAGTAACCTGTTGAAACCTCAGAGTTGTTTACACGCCACGGTGTCTAGTACTGTACACATCTGGACAAAACATGTATGTGTAGTCACGGTACTGTTCAGTTTCTAGACAGACATGCAAAACATACTACGCAGGATGGAACAGCTGTCCACCATGCAGGTCTCCCCACTAGGGTTGCCACCTGTTCAGATGCCCAAGGTGGGACATCCATTGTAGAAATGTGAGAATTTGCAGGATAAAACATACCCCTGGCCAGTGCAAAGGACAGAATTACACTTGTATGCCAAGATAAAAGCTTATTTCATAGCATTTGAATAGCTTATGCTATCCCAAATAATAGTTATGTGTTCCAGATACAAAATACCTGTATCATGCAACTAGTAAAGAAAATAAGAAATATACTGTTGTCTTAAAATCACAGGACATTTGCCATGTCTTAGGTTTCGTCGCAGGACACAACTGTCCAAAGTGGGACTTCCCCTCGCAAAGAGGAACAGGTGGTAACACTACTCCCCACTGAATTATCGACAGTATATATTCAACTCAATCACATACCGACACCACCTCTCAACCTATTACAGCAACAAAATCTGGACAAAGCCTAAAAGGATGGGTGGACAAATAGGGACAGATGTAATTACTGCTCTCACAAACTTCGAAAGTTCACAGAATAATAGTATGTACATTAGCATGAAATGTTGTGAAGGATGTGGGGTAGTCCCCGAGTATTACAGAGGTCCGTACATTTATACTGTAACAAACCCAAACCTTCACATATGTTGACTGTACTACTGCATACCTGTAGTTAACTCATAGTTAAGTCATGTGCAAAATAATAATCCTCGTATGAATGAATACAGGAAATAGTCAAATGTGAATGGGAACACCACTCACCGTGGATTATGTATTGTAACCACCCCCACCCATATTATGTATTGCCAACATTAAAAGCTGCTGACAGGTGCCCAAACACCTGTGTCTGTAAACACAGATAAAATGTTTAAAATGGACAAACCCTGTCCATGTGCTTTGTCTGACATTTGAACACGGTCAGGGCAGTTCCGTTCACCAGGCGGACAAGCCTAAACCCAGATCACCACATGAACACCCTATTTAAAGTTATGTCTAGCAACTTGTTACTTCTTTTAGTTTTTTTGCAATTATTAAAATGCCATCTGAATATGTTAACATTCTTAACCCTTACATGCCCCACCTCCTTCATTTTGTAACTTATTTTACACACACTCACATTCATAGCTAATGCAAAGAGTATACACCCCACAGGACACTTCTGTCTTACACTACTCTTCATATGTACCTCTTGGCTTAACTAGTCACTTACAATTATTTTACTTAATTATTACTACACACTGACATACACATTTTCCAAAGATTCTCACTTACACTAAATTATTTCATTATTACCCATATTACCCATACGATCAGGTACAATTTTGCTTCTTTTCTGTTCATAATATCATCCACTATTGTTCTATCATTAATAATTCTTATATTTCTTTTGTATTATTTTTGTAAAGATGTTATAATCCTTATTATTCAATACTATTTACATAATTCTTTATACATAAAACCTTCATTTAACCACTCAAAATCTTTAAAAAATAATTTTGACAATCCTTTACACATTTATATATTCCTACTCCATCCCATCTGTTCCTGTAGCTGAATCTATATTTACTTGTCTTAATAAATTGTCTAGCTCATTTGAAGAAATCTCCTTTTCCATTTCTTAATTATCTTTTTTCTTTTAATTTTTTAGAATCCATGTTTTTTTCCACTACCTTCTTTTTTCTTTAAACAACATTTCTTATACAGATTGTACTACACTACTCATAATCTTCTCCTGAATTCTTTCTATTTCTTCTTTTACAGTTTTCATTTCTCTATTAATCTGCATAAGCAACTCGATATTTCTCTTTTTCTTTGTTCATAGGTTCATAGGATGGTACTAGGCTATCGGCCCTAGGGCCTATACAAGCCTAGTCATAATAATTCTCTGGCTATTTCTTCCCACAATATTTACTTCCCTGGACCCCTGTCTAGCAGGGCTGACGTGATCCTGTGGTGAATTTCCTATCTCCCATCCATTCATCAAGGTTCCATTTGAAGAGGGCCAAAGAGGTGCTCTGCTTGACATGCATGGGCAGTCTATTCCAGAGTCTGGGGAGTCTCTGGGTCAGGAACCTATCCCTCCAGCATGTTTTGTTCATTGTGATGACAAGGTTTAGATCCCTGGAGCGTGAGGGATTGGGATTTCTTTAAGTGTAGCATGTCCAACAGCTCTGGGTTTGACATGGACTTGTATGTTAAGCAGAGATCACCTCTGAGTAGACGATATGCAACAGAGTATAGGTGGAGTTTTTTTAGATGGTCAGCATACGGCATCTGCTATAGGCCTGTGATTCTTTTAGTGAGGTATTTCTGCAGCCTTTCCAGTTGCTGCAGATGTCTTGAGAGGTACATAGCAAATGGGGTGTTGTATTTTATAATGGGTCTAATGAGGGATGAGTACAGTGGGACAATGACCTCCTTTTTTCTGGTTGAAAAGTCCTTAGTGATGAGGTGTGCCACATAGAAGGATTTCCCGACTGTTGTGGCGATGTGGTTATCGAAGGTGAAACCACTGTCCACCTGTGTCCAAAAGTCTCTTATCACACTTTCGGTGTTTAGTGTACTGCCACCTGTGTGGTAATTCACAGGTACGTTTTTTCCCAAAGGGGATAACTATACATTTCTTGGCATTGAGCTTGGGCCCATGGCTCTGGCACCAAGCATCTGTTTCTGTAAGGCCCTTTTGTAGAATATCCACATAATTTGGGGATTCAATAATGGCTCCCAGTTTGCAGTCATCTGTAAACTTTGTTAGCCAGAGTCCCTTAGTGTTGGCCCGTACTTCAGAGAAGTAGATGTCAAACAAGAGCAGTCCCAGGACTGAACCCTGTTGTACTCCACTTGTCTGGAGATGGATTTGGAGTCAGCTACTTTTACAGTGTGGGTTCTGTCAGTAAGCCAGTTGGCAACCCATCGAGTGACATAGGGATTAATGCCCAGCTTAGTAAGTTTATCTATAATTCCAGAGAGGAGGGTGGTGTCAAAGGCCTTGGAGAGATCCAGATAGGCTGTGTGGACCACCTTACCCTTGTCCACGGCTCTGGAGACTGATTCAAAGAAGTCAATCAGGTTCAGCAGACAAGATCGGCCCTTCACTAACCCAAACTGCGTGGAGTCCAGTGTTTGAAGGTTGCCAGTGTCTTTGTTTAAAAGTTCCATGATAATATGTTCCATGGCCTTGCAGATCAGGCTGGTCAGACTGATTGGACGGTAGTTCCCGGGATCCAAGGTGGATCCCCCCCTTGTGGAGTGGGATAACAGTAGCTGTGTGCCACTCAGTGGGCATGAAGCCTGAGGTGAGGCTATGATTAAACATGACACTTAGGTGAGGTGCCAGTTCATTTTGTAGTTCATGTAGTACACAGCCTGGGATGTCGTCTGGTCCCATGGATGCTGTATTCTTAGCTTTGGAGGCTGCGTTTTTTTACCTGTATGGCCGTTATTACTGGAATTTGGCAATCTTTCGGTATTGAGATGGGCCCTTTGGGGGTAAGAGGTGGGTGAAGTTTGCACTAAATCGATCTGCCAGGTTATTGGCAATATCCTTGGGATCAGTATATTTAATGCCATTCTGTTGTAGCTCAGAGCAGATCTGAGCATTGCCATTTAGATTCTTGACATAGCTATAGAATGCCTTGTGGTTGTCTTTGGAATCTTTGGCAATTTTATTATCGTAACTAGCTTTGGAGGATTTTATGAGGGATTTCAGCTTCTTACTGAGGCTGGTAAGGGAGTTTTTTGCATCCTGGGATTTTCCTCTTTTCTGCAACAGTTTCTTCCCTTTGTTGTAAAGTTTGTTTATGGCAAGGGACCACCAGATTGGCTTCCTTTTCTTGGAGGAGAGTCTCTTGGTTCTATTGGGGATGGCATGATTCATGCACGAGTGGATGTGCTCATACAGTGCCTTAGTATAGGATTCAGCAGTCAAACTTTCAGTTCCTGTCTGCATGGGTATTATGAATTTAGTCACTTCTGACTTGAGTAGCATGAAGTTGGCTTTGGAGAAGTTTTTTTACAGAGTTTTCCTTACTGGGGGGGTGGGGGTGGGATGTGGAAGTCGACGGTGATTAGCTTATAGTCAGACTTGACCAACGAGGGGCTGACCATAGGTGTGCAGCATCAATTTCCCATGTTGGAAATGACCAGGTCTAGGATATTGGAGCCCCTGGTGGGACTAAGGATTAGTTGATCCAGGGCGTTGGAATTTATGAATTCCAAGAACCACTGGGCAAAGGTGTTGGTACACGAGTAGTTTTCCCAGTTAATGGCAGGGTAGTTGAAATCACCCAGTATTAGGTTGTTTGGCTGTATCTTAATATTTTCCAGTATGTTTAGAAAGGTGTAGTGAGAATCTTGGGGCATGGTGGGGGATCTGTAGCAAGCTACAATTTGGACTGCAGTCTTACCTAGTGTTAGTTGCACCTGGAGAATTTCAGACGCATTGTGTTGGGCAACTAGCCTAATGTTGTGAATATCCTTGGTGAATATGGACACTCCTCCACCTTTAGTGTTTCGGTCCTGGTTTGGTGGCCGAAAAGTGTGGTAAGAGTTGTAGCCTGGTACTGCAGGGGTGCTCTCTGGAGCCTTGAACCAGGTCTCAGTTACTGCACAGATATCGATGTTCTCCATTTTTAGGAGTCCCTCGATAGAGTGCATTTTGAGGTTTAGACTTCTAGCATTGAGTAGCATTACCTTCAGATTCTGCATGCTTGTACCTGTTACGGTGGTGGTTTTGTCATTTGAACTTTGCCTAAAAAAGGCACTATAGGGGTGGCAAGAGCCTTAGCCAGTAACCTGAATCCCGGGGGCGACAGATGCAGACCCTCTCTGGCAAAGCATTGTTGTCTGTCGATCATGTCGTCCCAGTCAGACAGATACTGGATCCCCTCTGAATGACAACAGAAGCTTAGCTAATCGTTGAAGTCAATAATTTTGTCCTTATACTGTGGTATCACTCTGAATGAAGGATGCTACTCAGGGCTAGGGTCATACCTGCCTGGGCCACATGATCCAAGAGCTCTTCCATGTCTCTTTTCTTGTAGTCCAGGGAGGCACGTCTCAAGTAATTCCCTCCAACATGGACAATGACAGAGTCATATTTGTACTTGTTGTGGAGTGACTTGACTGCATGCATTATGTAGCAGATCCTGGCACCCGACAGGCAGCTGACTGTAATTTTCTCCTTGTTCAGCGTGGTGAGTGGGACATCAGTGTGCCTGATTATACAGGGTATGTTGTCTTGCCTTAGGGGCTGTTGTTGGGTGGCACACTGGTGTTCTGAGCTATGTGATACTTTGGTTGTGATTGGTGTTTGCATTTCAGCTTTGGAGGTCCTTGTTGCTTGGGCAGGTTAATGTTAAGGGCCTCCACATGTGTGGGTTTAGTGTTGCTATGTGTGGGTCTTGGTGGTGTAGGTTTAGAAGGGCTATGTGTTTCTTGAGGTGTAGTGCAGGTGTTAACCTTCTCCTCTTGACTGTCTAGCACAATCTTGGGTGAAGAGAGCTTTGCTTACAGTTTGGCTATGTAAGTACATCTCTCATAGATTGAAATGTTGGGTGGTAGGAGGAGAAGGTTGTCTGTGTACATGAGGCAATTGCTGCATTGCCCCAGTATGCCCAGATTCACCAGGTGGACAGGAGAAATCATCGAAAGCTGACCCTTGGACATGCCTGGTTTGGTGCCTTTTTTTTTTTTTTTTTTTTTTTTGTAAAGTACAAGAGCTGTTTTCCATTACCTTAGCAAGGTACTTTGCAATTATAGGCTGTTTACCGCCTACAATTAATTTCTCCTTAGTAACAAGAAGAGTTAACTACTTGTATCAGTTTAAGACTTCCTAGTGCTTTCCAGCAGGTTTTAAAGCAAGTGCTAGTCACAGGGATGCTTAAAGGTAAGAGGAAAAAAATGGTTTATCCTAAACACTGGAGTGTACACTAGAGGAGTTAGATGTGAAAGTAGGTAACTTAAGTTTTACCTGTCTAAAAAGTTGAGTTTTAGTGGAGAGTCACTATTTTTGAAACAGCAAGATAGATTGAAAGGGGGTGGTCACTTTTATATTCTGGTATTATGGAATACAGTAGAATGGCCAATAAATTTAAATAGTTGAAGGGGAGTGATTTCACAAAATGATAATTTTGTGCTTACTCACACAAGCCAGTAAAAACAGAGAGGAAATGAGATATATGGTTAAATTAACATAAGGGGAAGGCAACTAGAAAGACAGTTGTGTTTAAGAACACTACAGTAACTGTGTGGGAGGGTGGGGAAAAATGTCTGCCTGTCTCACAAGAGACAGAGCTGTGGTCTCTTTTCAAGTTTTAATATGCAGTTAAAAGCAGAATACAAGTAAAACACAAAGTAAATAAAACAAATTACAGTATTCAAAACAGAAAAAGGCAATAAAGTAATACAACAAATAAAAAGCAAACTAACCTTTCATCAAATTATTTTCATTATTATGTTCCAAATCTTCCAATGCATCATATTTGTTTCTCTGCTTTTCCTCACATAACATTGTTTCTGTATTTTTTTATACTTTTCTTAAATATCAACCATTCAGACCAATTGTTATAAAATGTTCTCACAGTAATATGATCTTTTGATAACTGTACTATTAATCTATTTCCTTCTTTATTCCATGCTTTTTCATTTACTTTTTTTTATTCCTTTGCCTATTTTTAAACACTCCTTGTTTTCCTTTATCTCTAGGAATATTGCAAGATGATCAGAAAATCCTGTTTCAACTACCTCCCTTTCTCGTATAACTAAACCTTCAGATACTATTATCTATTTCACTTCTATACATACCCCTTTTATAACTCCATGAACTTTTGTTCCAAAGTTTTAACTTGCCAAATCTTATAACATCTAAGATTTTTTCTTATATAATTTCCTTTCTTTTTATGTTTGTCGCTTAAATAAAAATTAAAGTCTGCTGTTATTATAATATTCATATTTATCACTACATAGTTTAAGATCTGATGACACAAGGTTTCCCTTTTTTTACAATTAGTATAAGCATATAATGTTATAATTTTATATACTTGTTCATTCCATTTTAAATGTACAATAGTTAATATTCATATTTTGCTAAAGTTACATCTAATATCTTTACTCTATTTCTCCAGCATATGGCTATTCCAGAAAATCTGGAATCTGGGAAATGAGAGATGATCTTTTCTTCCCATAGCTTCTCTTTAATCGTTCTTCATTTGTTAAAAAATATTGTTTCCTCTAATACAATTATACAAAATTCTATTCTTCTTACTATATTCTTATTATTCACATTTATAGAAACACTCTAAAACTGTCCTTGTTTTTCCCTTTTCCTTAGATTCATGGTTTTAAAAGTTTATAGCTAGTTACTAGGCTAACATTCTTAACAGGCCAGTCTAAGCCTAAACAATGTTCTTCATAAGGTGAGAAGCAAACACTGTACCTTGTGTCTGTGAGTCAAACGCCTTCACCATTATACCAACTCCGAGTCATTAACTGTACATAACATTTTTCATCAATTCCGTTCTTTTTTCTTTTGCACTTATCTCTTTAAATTTTCTTTTTCTGTATTTTAGCAATATATTTTTTCCTTTTACTACCTCACAATTTGTCTTCATCACTTATTTCAGAACCTTCTTCTATGTCTTCTTTATTATTTTTTTCTCATTTAATATAGTTCTTCTTTGTCTACTACTAAAACTTCTTCTCTGTTCATTTTCATCCCTTTCCTTTTTTCTTACTCTTATTTTCAGTTTTGCAATCCAACCATACATGTCCAATTTTGTTACATTTATAAGATTTATACCCACATTTTTGTATCATGTCCCTTTCCCCACAAATATAACATTTTTCTTTGTCACAGTTACTTATCAAATGTCCTTTTCCACAAAAAAAACATGTTTTGGGTTGTCCCCGTTATTTTACAACACCCCTATTCCCCTCCATATTTATCATGCTTGGTATATGTATAATTTTTTGTCTTTATATTTTTACCACAATATTACAATCCCAGCCATCACTCCGTAAACCCCTTTTGTCATAAACTTTTGCAGTGCCCAGAAATTCTTTACATAAAGCTTCCAAATGTCCTTTCAAAGTCTCTATTTCTACCTCTGTTCAAAATTGTATGTGACGACCGTGCCCTGGCCCAGCAGTCAAGGAGCCTCAGTCCTCACCACCGACACCAGGGAGGCCATCTCACAGAAGAGGAAAGGATAACAAATACACACAGTAAAGTACAATTTCCGTTAAGTGCACACAGAAATCACAGTCAGTCTGGGGCTGGTTTCTCCCTTGCTCCCCAGATCCCCAATAAGACACCACACTGGCACAGCTATAGGGGCCAAATCTCAGCCTAGCTGGCAAGCTAACCTCCAGTACCATCTCTGTCCAACCAGTGCTTCATGTCCCTGCCCAGGTAGCTGACACACACATCCACACTTTGAGATAAGTATTTATACAACTTTGCAGACACTCCTGGGAAAGGCTTACACAGATTCAACAGCTGTGCCCCTTTACCCAGACTATATGGTAGTAATTCCTGCCACCACCGGCTAATAATTATCAGCTACCCAAAGGTCCTTAAAAGGGTGTCCAATTATTACTGTGCAATATTATTATCCAACCGGTAATGTGACTATTCAGTCTAAGGCTTACTAGAGTGGCTTGTTACAATACTCTGTAAATATGCAATGTACTCTAGAGCTTACTTTGTCTCTACACAAACCAGCCACAGGTAAAGGATTTTAAAAATAACTAACAAACAGCTCTGCTAAGGCCCTCCCAAATTACATCATTTTGACACTTACATTTTCCCAGTATTCACATTACATCATTTTGACATTTAGTCTGGAGTTCCCAGGCCACAAACAGCATTAGTTAGCAATATAACACCTGCTCAGGAAACTACAACAATAAAAGACATGTCACATGTATACTCTAACAATTATTCCTTAAGTTAAGACAACAGAAAGAATGTGTTCAGCCAGTCACTTCGGCACCACCATTTAGATAATTGTAACTTCAAAGAACATTTGAAATGCATGGCTTGGTTTCCCTTACAGCAGATGGCAATGTTGCAACAATCCTGAAGTTCACATTTTACAGTGTTTGCTTTCATTTAAGAACACAAGCCTGTACTTCACATTTATTTATACAAATGATAGAATTATGTATAAAATTCTATTTGACTGGGCTGGCAGCCTTCACCCATCTTTCTGCAATCTTCACACTGTACATGAATCTTCTTTTTTTGTTTCACTGTTAAATGCATTTACCACAAAGATTCCATGGGTTATAGTCTTTCTTTTTTTCATATTCGCAGAAAAAAATTTCCAGTAAATAAAAGTCGCAAATATAATGTCACAAAATGTTTCTTTGTAAGTAAGAATAAATGCTCTTACTTCATGTGCTTTTACACATTAAGGAGCTATTAAAATGTCCCATACTTCATACCCATCCATTTATTTGTCTTTTTTACTTTGAATCCTTACCATGCACTCCTGTTTTTCATTTTTTTCTTTTCTGCTACTCCACTTTCGCCTTCTTTTACTTTGTCTGCATATGTTTTCTTTTCCATCTCACCACTACTCTTCATGATTGAATCTGCATCCACTTTTTGTGTTTTCTCCATAGCGTCTCCCCAGGAAACATCACCTTCATTTTTTTGTTTCACTCTACTCCACCAATTCTAAATAAATTATCTTGCAACCCTCCCAGCTGGAGGGTTGTAATTATACATCCATCATTTGCCGACTCATCTCCATCTGATTTTTCAGAAACATCTCCTCCAAATCATGCATACATCCTACAGTCTTGATATTTGCTTTCTCCTCCATTTCTCTCACCACTCCACCATCCTTCTCTCTCCATCTGCTTCCCTGTTTCTCCGGGCCACCTCTGTGCCTAGAATGGAAACATGAAGTGCTCCAGCAAAATGGGTTCCACTTACAACAATGACAAGTAGGGGAAGTTTTCCAATGCCCTGGCCAAATTTTCCCAATTAGTAGTATAAATACCACTAGGGGTCTCCCCAGACAAGAGGATATTATCCCATTGGGACCAACCTGGTTAACAAAGGATAAATAAAAAAAGAAGTTATGTACTTACCATAATGTTCCATCTGTGTTCTCTATCTTCATTTATCCTTGATAGACGGGTCCGGATCTGATATTGGCACCAATTCTGCCATTACTATAGCTCGCGTCAGCCAAAAACTCTCGAGCTTCACCTCTACCCACAATCCCTCTCTCACATTTGCCTCAGATCGAGTTTGCAGAAAAGTATATATATATATATATATATACACACACATATATATATATATATATATATATATATATACATATAATTTGCAGAAAAGTGTATAAACACACACACACACAGATATATATATATATATATATATATATATATATATATATATATATATATATAGACAGATACAAATACATATATGTACATATAGTAGAAAGGCAGCCCAAACTGAAGCCATATCTACTGTGCCTGAAAGAATCACAATAATTCATGGATATATAATCCACTCCACCAAAAACATCTTTAAAGGTCAGGGGATTGAGAGAGGGGAGTTGAGGATAAATGAAGATAGACAACACAAGTGAAATGTTATGATAAGTACATAACTTCTTTATCTGATGTTGTCGATCTTCATTTTATTCTTGACACGTGGGACAGAGTCCCCAGCTAACTAAAATCTAGGTTGGACTCACGGAAGGATATTCCTGAGCACCATCAAACCAAAGGATGCTCTTCCCCTAGAGACCAAGTCCAATTTGTAATGAGTAATAAAAGTATGAGGAAAAGCCCATGTAGCTATTGCACATTTATCATCCATAAAAGCACCAGATTGGAAAATTGTCAAGGTGGCTATAGCTCTTGTAGAATGTGCTTTCACGGGCCTAGGTAAGAATAATTTATTCTTAGCATAAATACAAGGAAATGCAGTATTTCAGCCATTTAGCCAGCATTACCTTGCTGACTGGCTTACCCAACTTTGTACTGGAAAAAGAAACAAATAGTTGATTTGATTTTCAAATGTCTCTTGTTCTGTGAAGATAGAAATGTAATTGTCTATGAACATCAAGTAAATGTAAGGATTATCCACCTTTGTTGGAAAAGCTTGGAAAGAAAACCAGTAAATTAATAGTTTGATTGATATTAGACTATGAGACTACCTTGGGTAGGAGTGGTTTGTTCATAAAGAAACTCTGTCCTTGTGAAAAATTAGATAAGGAGATTCAGACGACAAGGCCTGAATCTCTGAAATCCTTATGGCAGAGGTAATGGCTACCAAAAACAGTGCCTTCCTGGACAAAAACTTCAGATCACATTCCGCAGAGGACTCAAAGGGAGAATGTATTATGGTCTGCAACACTAAGTTCAGATCCCAGGGAGGCACTGGATCTTTGAAGGGGGAGGGGTTCAACAAAAGTGTGCCTCTTAGGAATGATTGACAAAGTCTATGAGAGGCTAAAGACCATTCTTCCAAACCATCATGGAAATTAGAAATTGCAGCAAATTGTAATCTGATTGCAGAAGGGGAACATCCGGTATGTTAAAGAGGGGCTAAAACGTCTAAAATATGATCTATACAAGCAGAAAATGGATTAATATGTTTTTCATGGGTCCAAACTGTAAATGTCTTCCATTTGCTACAGTACAGTTTTCAAGTGGAAGTTTTATGTGCCGACAAGAGGATGTGGCATACTGGGGAGGAAATATTAGGACGCCTGGCAGCTAATGGAATTGGAGGAACCATGCTGTCAGCTTGATGTTCAAAATGTCTGGGTGAACAAGTCTATCTGGATGGGACAGAAGGTCTGGAACTAGTTCCAGAATCCAAGGATGTTGAATCAAATAAGGCCAAAGGAAGGGGAACCAAATCTGTCAAGGGGGCAATGAGGATTACTTTGCTTTTCTTTTTTTTTTAAATTCTCTTTATTGTTTTATTCATCATAAATGACAGACAACAAACAGTAACAGTATATACACAAATAATAGCAATACACAAAACCTTGAAAACAACTATGTACATTTATACATTGCCCAACTATGTAAAGAAAAAAGAAGACAATATAGTATTTGGTAATATCTAAATGAAGCATGTAATCAAGCTAAAAAAAGCTCAAAAAGTATTCTCCAAAATTCTTTAAGAAATGGTTTGTGATTCATGTTGTGGAATAGGTATTTATGTGCCTTGAGGTGCTTAATGGCTAGGGTCTTGAACCCTTCCCAGGATAAAATTTGCCTATTTTTCCAGTTCAAGGAAATATAGTATTTAATTAACATGAATATAGATATCAAAACTCTGTAGTTCCTTTCAGGTAACCCTGGAGGTGGGATATGGAGAACAGTAAATTCCAAAGAGAGAGTAGATTTTTCGTATCCAATTTTCTCCAATAAAACTCTCAAGGCACAGCATAACCTGTAAGTACATCTGCAACTCCAGAAAGCATGTAATATATCATCTATTTGATTTGGGCAGAACTGACAATGAGGGGAGTAGTTGGGATATATTTTATTAAGTATGTCGGGAGTAAGGTACACGTTATTCATTATCATGAGCTGAGTATATTTAAGTTTTTTGAGGGGTATAAACCTGGAACTAATTCCTATGGCTTTAGAAATCTGATTTAGGGTAATGGAAGTATTACGTTTTAGCCAAGAATTTGAAAAGATGAGTTCCTTATTTGTTTTAAGTGCCATGATAACTTTATAGGTATTTGAATTTTTTTTTTTTTACTAAGAAGCAAGTTCCACAATGTTTTACAAGTTGAGATATCCTTATCAGAGACCAAAAGATTCTCCAAGTAAATATGGACTAATTCTCTGATCTGTCTTAATATGATTGCATATTTTTTAGGTAAATTCAAAATAGTTCTTAGTTCTACGAGTGATAGCTGTTTAAACGGAAAAAGATCGGAAATAGAAGTGAACTTGAGCAGGGAGTATTGATCTAGATTTATCATGTGTCCATTCATTCTTAAGTTAGGGTTAAGGTGTAGTGGTTGCAAAGTATTAAAGGAATGAGTTAAATTCAGGGAACTGAAAAAGTTTTGAAGTGTCCTTATACTAAATTTAATACCTTTTATTAATTTAACAATGCCCAAATTTTCTTTGTTCAGGAAAGGTAACGCCACTGGGTTTATGCTTAAAGAGTTAACGTAATTATTATACAGGATGACCCAAGTAGGGGCCCAAGGAGTGTGTGTCTTATTATAGGAGGCAATGTTTAGAATTCTACTTCCATTGATAATTTCAAAGTATGTTTTAAAGTCGGGTAGACCCAGTCCTCCCTGTTCCGTGGGGAATGTAAGTCTCAAATAACTAATTCTAACAGATTTGGGGGCCCAGATAAATTTTGAAAGAAGAGAAACAATATTTCTAAAGAATTTATTATGTATTATAGTCATCGTTGCGTTAAATATATATAAAAACCTGGGGAGAATGTTCATTTTAATGATAGCCGTTCTGGCCAGAAAAGGAAGCTTAAGATTAGACCATCTGTTTAGGTCACTCCAGATATTAGACCGACATTTTGACACGTTATCCTGATATTGAGAGGAGTTCCCTTGGGAAAAGGATATCATAAGATATTGAAGTTGTTGTTTAATACTTATACGTGTATTAGTGAAAATATTGGGAAAAGGGGAGTAGATGTTTATCGAAAAGATTAGTGATTTATCTCTATTAAGTTTGTAGGTTGCCAGGTTAGAGAAGGAACTGATGGAAGAAAGAATTTTAGACGGATCTGATCCGGGGAGTGAAAAGTAAATGTTTAGGTCATCTGCGTATACAGAGAGATAAATTCTGGTGTTAAAAATACTAGGTGTGTGATGGAAAGTTTTCTGTTTAATCAAAACGAATAAAGGTTCAATGTAGTGGTTGAATAATAATGGGGAGAGGGGGCAGCCTTGCCTAGCACCATTGAGAATTTTAATTCTATTAGATATCTGTTTATTAATTTGTAAAATTGTGTATGCATTAGAATATAAGGTTTTAATTGTGTTGATAAAAAAGTTTGGAAAATTGAAAAATTGAGACTGTTGAAAAGGAATTCAGTGCTAATACGGTCAAAGGCCCTGGAAGCATCAATTGCTAGAGCATATAGGGGAGTTTTATTTAAAGAAGAAAGAGAGATCATGGCTTCTAGAGACAGTGTGTGGTCTATAGTTTGTCTGCCCAAGATGAATCCACACTGTTCTGGTGAAACAATGGAAGAGATAGCTAAAATTATGGCCAAAATGTTCATATCAATATTAACAATAGAAATGGGTCTATAATGCCAGGGTTTCTGGGGTCACCATTATGTTTTGGTATAAAGATGGTTCTGGAAGCATTCAGGTGTATATCCTTAAAACCAAAAGTAATAATATTATTATACAAAAGAAGCAATGCTTTAGAGATTTTTGAAGTAAAACATTTATAAAATTCTGCCGTAAACCCATCAGGACCAGGTGATTTGTTAGGTTTAAGGCTATTAATAGCCATAGTTATTTCCTGCGTAGAAATTTCCCAGTCTAGAAGTTTCGTTTGATTCTCGGACAGTTTATGGAAGGTTAAATTGTTATAGAAAACCTGTAACTCTTCCTTATTAGCAGAATTTTCAATAGGGCCATATAACTGAGAATATAAGTTTTCAAAAAGACCAAGAATCTCAGTAGTACCCTGATATTCCTTCCCTTGATGTGAAATTTTGGAAATAAATGGAGACGACTTATTCATATTTATTACTCTGGCCAGGAATTTAGAGGGAAATTGAGCCAGCTCCGAATAATTTGCTAGAGATTTAATTTCATGGAAGTTAAGGTCGTTCGCTTGCAAAGATAAAAGTTCCTTTTGCAGCAGAAACATTTGTTTTTCTAGCTCAGAAGTGTGATTTTGTTGAATTTCAGTTTCTATGTTATGAAGTTTGGAGGCAATATCTGATTCCTTCTTATTGAGTAGTTTCTTGCTGTATGAGGCTTTATTAATCAGAAGCCCTCTGATCATAGCCTTGGTAGCAGCCCAAGAGCAGTCTAAAGCAGTCTGTAAGGAGTTACTGGATTGGAGAAATTCGTCAAGATAGAGCTCAACTTGTGAGAGGATTTCTACTTTCTTAAGTAGAGGGTTTACTTGCCACCAAATAGCTATGTTCTTTGAGGGTCTTATGTCCTTCAATTGAATAGAGAGAGAAATCCGAGAATGATCATAGAGGCTCCTGGGGTAGTTGGAGAAAGAAATATCCTGGTTGCTGAAAGATGAGGAGATCAGAAAAAAGTCCAATCTAGACCAGCTTTTAGCGCAGTTAGAGAAAAAGGTGAATTTGTTATTTTTATGGGTGGTTTTATTAAAGATATAGGGATCAAAAAGGTTAAAGTCATCCTTAAGCTCCGACAAGGATAGGGTTGCGGAGAAATTAAATTTAGCCTTAGTATTTGTCCTATCATTATTTGGATCCTGTAATGAATTCCAATCACCCCCAACAATGTAATAGTGATTAGGAAATAAAGCAAGTAATTTATGAATCTGAATAATGAAATTTTGCTGACCTGAGCATGGGGAATATATGTTTAAAATCAATATGGGTTTGTCAATAAGTGAGCACGTTGTGACAAAACAACACCATCTACCATCAGTATCCGAGTCACATTTTACTATGTCCAATAAAAATTTGTTTTTAATTATAATAGCAACCCCTGCGCTGTTAGATTTGGCCCCAGAAGCTATTATCTTCTTAATCCAAGGTCTTCCCCTGTCTTGGTCCCATTGATTGTCAAAAAGATGAGTTTCTTGGACAAAAACAATGCTAGATGTGGACTTAAGAGTAAGATGCATAAAAAGTTTTTTCTTATTAGTATCTTGTAACCCTTTGATGTTCCATGATTCTATATCCAACATTTACATAAAAAACCTAAGAAGTTATGAGAGCAGAGAAAGGTGGAGAATAAACAATTGTCTATCAATCTTATAAAGTGTAACAAAAGTGAGTGGGCAAGTATAAAAAACCCTTCCTGTTTTAATCCTGTGCCTAACCACCATCCTCTAAACCCGGAATGGGCTGGGATATTAAAGAATAACAATAAACATAATAACCTTTTACGGCATTTCTTGGGTCTCCCCCAAGTGGAGAGACGTATACATCCCAGAATTTTATTCCTAAAATGCATAACAATCCCAAGCAGTTCCAACTTACACTCAAAGCTCAGCTATAATAAAGTTCTAAACATATGTTTGACCAACTATAATTGTGACAGTTAAGATAAGCCAAAGGGGTTGGCAAAACTGTTTTAATTAGTGCTTAGCTAGGGTTGTACTCATATTAAAATATCTGTTGTTATATAACTGCCACTAGAAACAAAAGGGGAGAAGCATTAATCCCCAAAGTAAGAATTAAAACTTGTAAAACATGTAAAAACTATTAATATGTACTATAGTCCATCATCCTAAAGACTAAAAAAGTATATTAAAACAAAGGAAAAAGAAAGGAAAGGAGATTAGCATAATTCAACCGGCTTGCTGACATTCCTGCTTTTGATAAAGCCAACAGTGTGACTCCATTAGAGATTCCTATAATGAATAGGGTACCCAAACATATGTTGTTTTAAACATCTATCATTAAGTGAAAAATACAGTATAGGTATAAAGACATACACCGAATACTTTATAAAATAAGCAAATTAACTCAACTAAGCAGTGAGCTCATATCTCAGTGCATGGACAATAAAAAGTAACTGAGTGAGCTTGTCTAAACCTTCAGGTGATCAATAAACAAAACAGTAACCCGAAATATTACTGGGTACAAAATGCCAGCTATAGAGTTCTATGCACTACTTTGCATCGTCCATTTTCCTATCTGCTATGGTTGAAAATTAGAAACTACTTCAATACGCCACAGAAAGCACGCCGTTTAACTGGCCAAAACATGGATCAAGTAAGTGATATTAACTTTTCCTGTCCATAAGCTACGTCAGTTGCACCATACATGAGTTTAACAACAAGAATAAAATTTGCATTCTGATATAAAATCTTGTGCTGTCAACACCACTACTAACCATAATGCGCAAGGTCGCTCAAACCTATCTTTATATTAAATTAGGCATGCTGTGCTTATAGTCCCATAAGTCAAGGTGAAAAATAGAAAATCAAGACTGCCTCTTATATACACTAATCAGAACGCTACTTGTATGCTTAACAAGAGGGTAAACCCCTATTAGTGAGGCAGCTTACTTATAAATGTGCTTAGATTCAAGCATCTAAAAAGTAGCGTGCAGAATCTTCCATGAGATGCTTTGCATATTTATATGTTATGCAAACAGGCGAGAAGCTCCGTTCTATAATAGACTGCAATAGAGTGTAACAGTTTGTGTAGGTGAGCAACTGCAGAAGTTATGTGAACAATAAACGAGCGCACAAGGAGCTCAAGCTAATGGATTTTATCCACTTCAACAGAGCAGAAGGGATACACATTCAGTTCTTTGTAAAATTAAGCACCTTAACTCTGGATAGTTGTCTGCTGACGGTGCAGGGCTTCTTAATGAGTGGAGCCCTGAAACACGGACAGGGCTGTAGTAAAGCAGACCAGTTAGTGCGTATCAGCAGTACCCCTTTAAGAAAAACAAAAAGCATCATGGTAGAAGCAGGGGTGGAAGTTCCTGCAGCTAACATCCAACATGGAGGATATTCATTCCTGCAACTGCATTACAAAGGGAAACATGAGGGAACAGGATTACAAAACGGCCCCAAGGACGCTGAAGAGATCATCGATCAATAAATTGGACTGAAACGATCCAGAAGCAAGTCTAGAGGAACCTTCTGAGGCTATCAATCATGCGATGTACAATACTTAATGTAAGTTACTGTTTTAAATAGCAGGACCAGGACTTTCTTTAAAAAACTTGAAAGAATATCATTGAGGCTTCCTTGGCGTTCTGAGCAGATAACTTGTATCCTAAATGTTGAAATATCAAGGTATTAGGATATCTCATTTGGAATCTTATTTGTTTCTTAATTAAATAAGCGCAGAAAGGGGCAAGCTTTTGACGTTCCATCCTAATCTGAGATGGTAGATCAGATGAGAGGGATATTTTAGTACCTTTCCATTCTATAAACTTTTTGTTTCGAGTCGCAATTAACAGTTTGCTTACATGTTGGTAATTGAGTATTTTCACGTATACGGATCTCTGCTTTGTTTTATCGCAAGGTGGTCTAAGGGCTCTATAGGCTCTTTCAATTATAATCTGGTCCGAGAGAGGAGATTTGTTCAAGAAAATGTCTTGCAAATATGCTTTCCAGCAATGCAAGGTTGTCTATATGTTCCGGTATGCCTCTTAAAATAATGTTGCGCCTGGACCTAGCTTCAAGGTCCACTAATTTCTGCTGCATGTCCAGAATGCTTAGGGCATTAGACTTTTGATCTTTCTGTAGTTGTTCTATTTTGATCTCGTTGTCAAAAACTTTAGCTTCTGTTTTGTCAATTCTAGTAAGTATTCTGTCAGTTGATTCACCGAAAGTTTTAATCTGCTGTGAGAAGCTTTGAATTGCAGATTGGATAGGCTGCAGGGCCAGTTTTAAGTCCTCCATGCTGGAGGGATCAGATTTCACTTTAGCAGGTGGTTTTGTAGTTTCCTGTTTCTTGGCTGTTCCAGCCCTTTTAGAAGTTGCATCTTTCTCTGGTGACGAAATAGCTGAGAATTTAGCTTTGGTACTTTGTGTTTCCATGGAATCAAGTTCTTGAGACATATCACAGGAAAAATTAAAAAGTTCCTTTTCTTACCTTTCTTCTTTTGTCTCTCCTATTATCAGGTGAGTGTAGGCCCCAGAGCCCTAGGCCACATGGACGGCTGGGAGCAGAGAGATAAGCACACAAGATCAGAGTTAATCCTTCGGATAAGGACTTCTGTACCCAAGACAGGATGAAGAGATTAGCCTCAGGTAGGTAGCTTAATGCTGAGATGAGATTATTATTCGCTGATTTTACTTCTCTCCCAAGGAATAAGGATGATAAGTTAGTTAGAGTAGCAGAGCTATAGAGTTACATTGCTTATAGGACGGCAGCCATCTTAGATCCAAAGATTACTTTGCTTTTCAACCTAAGCGCCTTCTGTAAGCATTTTGGAATTAGAGGTATTGGGGGAAAGGCATACAGGAGACCAGGGGCCCAATTTCAGAGAAGAGCATCTCTGGGTGACTTCCCCAGAAGGGGAATCAGGGTGAAATAATTGCTGCACTTGTTGCTTAGGGGGAAAGCAAACAGGCTGCAGCAAGGTCGGCCTCATTGACGGAAGATCATTTTTGCCCCTGCTGGACTGAAAGACCACTCGTGAGGCTGAAGGATACATCTGTTCAGCTTGTCTGCAATCACATTGGAACTCCCGGGAATGTGTATTGCTATTAGAAAGTGGTTGGAAGAGATCACCCATTGCCACACTCTGAAGGCTTCGACAAGGCTTTTCAGCTGTGAGAAACATTTCTGCAGTTTGTTCTAAGTAGTGGGGATATTTGTAGCATTTCCATATTCAGGCTTGTATTTGGGCCTAGTGTTTGTGGAGGCTGTGTGTCTGAGCACATATTCAGGGACATCTTGGTTTAGCCAAAGCCATCAGGCATTTCAGTGAGAGAGAATTGTTTGACGTCATTGGCTGACTGGGGTCACCTGGACTACAGCTTAGACTAAGCACATCATTGGTTCTTTTGAGATTTCTTTCTTAAAAGCTGTCTCAGGTTTCAACTTTCTGTTACCTAAGAAGTTCAGTTGTGAGTGTTCTGCCATTTCACATTGAGCTTATCGAAGGAAGGACACTGAGGAAACTTGGAGCTGTACTATATAACATTAAGTATCCTGTTTTTTGTTTATTTTGTTCTTTATTTCTTTGTTATTTATAGCACTTTGTGTACTGTGTATTTTTCTAGCTAGTTTCACTGTGTGTGAGGTATTAACTGGAAATTGTCCACTTTTATTAAGCATCTGTTGGGTTGTTTGTTTCTGATATCTTGTTGCAGTTAAACTCTTTTTTCTAGACGCTACTTTAGCTGTTTAAAACTTTCATTTAAATGCTCACTGCTGCTCTTCAGCTGTGAGAAACATTTCTGCAGTTTGTTCCCTGTTGGTATAGTGTTTTTATAGTTGGTGGCTTTGCAGTTGCCCGCCCCTAGTGTAAATTTGATCTGGGACCCTCCTCCCAGTCTAGTGTCATTACCTCATTCTACCCAGTACAGGGAGAACATTTGAGAAGGCCAATCAGCTTAGTTTCTGCTACTCCTTTTTCTCTTTGCTTTCTCTCTTTCCACTTTAAAAAAAAAAAAAAAAAAAAAAAAAAAGTATCTGCTTTTACTGTATTTGTGTTTCTTCCTACTTTATTTTGCTTTTGCGTCATCTTAAAAGTACTCAATTGTATTTATTACTGCTTGGTGTAACTCATTCTAAGCCTTTTAGTTTAAGCACTTGGGCTTCAGACCAGTTGTTTTACATTAAGAAGGTTTGTGATCTACACTGTAGTGGCAGAACAGGTAGCTTACATCCTTCTAAGTTGGGAACTGCTGATTGAGGGCTCAGCGTCTGTTATTCTAAAAGTGTATTAATTCTGGTTTAAGCACTTGGGCTTCAGGCCAGTTATTTTACATTAAGAGGGTTTGTGGTCTACACTCTTGTGGGAGGAGAGGCTGGACTCTGCCCTTCTGAGCTGGGAATTTCTGGTTAAAAGCTTATAGCGCTGCATATTTGAACTGCTTCTTACTGAAATTGGTACACCTTGTTTGCTGTAGCTAGATCCAGGCGTGTTGAATCTAGCTTTGTTTGTATAACTTGAGCACTAATCCAGGCATTCTTTAAAGTATTCAATTGTATTTATTACTGCTTGGTAGTAACTTGATTAAAGTGTAGCTATCATTCAAGTCTTTTGGATTAAGCACTTGGGCTTCAGACCAGTTGTTTTACATTAGGAAGGTTTGTGGCCTGTACTGTGGTGGCAGGACAGGTAGCTTACATCCTTCTAAGTTGGGAATTGCTGATTGAGGGCTCAGTGTCTGTTAATCTAAAAGTGTATTAGTTCTGGTTTAAGCACTTGGGCTTCAGGCCAGTTATTTTACATTACCTTGTTTGCTGTAGGCCTGCTGAATCTAGCTTTGTTTGTATGCTTGTTGTTTGCTTGTTATTTCCCTGAAACGCTAATTCCACCTAAAACGTGTCTTTTCAGCGCTTCTGTGGATCCCTAGTGATATCTGCATTGCTTACTGTACTTACTTCCTTGTTTCACTTGAAAGAAAGTTACTGTGTGTCGTTTTTGCATTTAAGTTACCTGTAACACATTGCATTTAAGTTACTTGGCATTTGCTCACTAAGTCAGCACTAAAAAATTAAAAGCACTACACCCTCACAAACTCCCCTTGAGTACCTTGTTCCCCATTGGCCTTTTTTTTCAATTATAAAGGAATTCCCAATACTATTCTAGCATGTTCAAAGGTCAGTTGTCAATCTCCTCTCAGGTCCAGCTGGTGAATCTGGGAATCTTGAGGCAATGTTACAACTGCCTCATGTACACAGACAACCCTCTCCTCCTCCCAACAAATTCCAACACATGTGAGAGATGCAACCATATAGCCAAACTGGAGGCTAAGCTCTCTCAACTCAGTACTGGCGTAACCAGTCAGGAGGAGAAGGAAACCACACTCACTACAATTCCAGTCTCACACAGACCTACCACGACAGCAAACCAAACACATAAACACACAAAAACATACTCGGAGGCTCTAAATAAAAATCTGCCTAAGCAGCAGAGACCTCCAAAGCAGACACCCAAGCAACCGCTACCCCAAAACAAAACACGTGCAACACATAGCTCACAAAGCCAGTGTGCCGAACAATCACAGCCCTTAAGGCTAAACAACACACCTGATACACTTGTAATAGGTGACTATCGTCAGGCACACTGACATCCCGCTCACCAGGCTGAACAAGGAGAAGGTCACGGTGAGCTGCCTGTCGGGCGCTAGGATCCGCCACATAACACACGCACTCAGGTCACTCCAAGGCAAGTACAAATATGATTCAGTCATTGTCCATGCTGGTGTGAATGACCTGAAACGTACCTCCCTGGACTACATGAAAAGAGACATAGAGGAGCTCCTGAGCATGTAGCCCAGGCCGGTATGACCCTGACCTTGAGTAGCATCTTACCCTCACCAAGAATGATGTCACAATATGAAGACAAGATGATCAATTTCAACAACTGGCTTAAGTATTGGTGTCATTTAAAGGGGATCCAATGCCTGTCAGCCTGGGATGGCATGCTCGACAAGCCACGATGCTTCGCTAGGGACGGCTTGCACCTGTCACCCCTGGGCTTTCGGATATTGGCAAAGGCTCTTGCTACCCCCATTGTGTCTTTTTTAGGCAAGGTTCAAAAGACAAACCCATCTCCATAGGTATCACAAGAGAGAAGAAACTAAGAGTAATGCTACTCAACGCCAGAAGTCTAAACCTCAAGATGCATACACTCAAAACTCTCCTTAGCATGGGGAACATCGATATCTGTGCAGTAACAGAAACCTGGTTCACGGCTCCCGAGAGCACCCCAGCACTACCAGGTTATACCTCATATGCTTTTCAGCCCCAAAACTTAGACCGAACCACAAAAAGAGGGGGAGTAT
Source organism: Protopterus annectens (assembly GCF_019279795.1). Classification (NCBI taxonomy): domain Eukaryota; kingdom Metazoa; phylum Chordata; order Ceratodontiformes; family Protopteridae; genus Protopterus; species Protopterus annectens. The sequence continues at coordinate 775,889,288 of NC_056746.1, read as the reverse complement.
CAATATTCGTCAAAGATACCCACACCTCCAGGTTGGTGGCACAGGACGAAGCATCAGAGACTATCCATGTGCAACTAACAGTGGGTAAAACTGCCTTCCAGTTTATAGCCTTCTACAGACCACCCTCCCAAACCCAGGAACCCCACTCGGCCTTCCTGAGAACACTGGAAAATATGAAGGCCTCTCCAAACACCATTATATTGGGCGACTTCAACTACCCAAACATGGACTGGGAGCATTACTCTAGCTCCAACACCCTAGCCCAAAGGTTCCTAGAATTTATAAACTCAAACGCTATGGAACAACTTGTTACCACTCCCACAAGAGGGGAAAACATACTGGACCTGATCATCACCAACATGGGGTCTCTATGCTCCAGACCAGAAGTGTATCCCTCACTGGTAAGATCAGACCATAAACTAATCTCACTGGATATTCACATCCCGACCCCACCCCCTGCCCAGAAAACCACAGTGAAAAACTACTCTAAAGCAAATTTCACACTCCTAAAAACCGAGATGGAATCCTTCAAAGCCCCCGGGCCAGTGGAAAATACGGCCCAGACCGCAGAATCAATTATAAATACATTCTATGAACACCTTCAGGAATGCATGGATCATGCAATCCCAAATAAAACCAAGACCCAATCCTCCAAAGGCAGATGTCCTGTCTGGTGGACCCCAGCCATAAACAAACTATACAATAGAAGGAGGAAGCTACTACATGATAGAGCAAAATCCCAAAAAGGGAAGGCATCTCTGATCAGTATTAGCTAAAAACTACGGGCACTCATAAAATCGTCTAAGGCCAGCTTCGAGAGAAAAATTGCATAGGACACTTCGGATAATCACAAGGCTTTCTTTAGTTATGTTAGGAACCTGGGTGGGAATTCCCAGATATGCTCAGAATTAGCCCAAAATGACAAAAAATACACCGAACTCACAGACATTGCCAACATCCTAGCTGACAGGTTCAGCGCAAACTTCTCCCCCCCACCAAAAGGGCAAATATCTATCCCAGCAGAGTGCTGCCCCCCCCCCGACATCTCAGATGCTCAGGTAAGAGCCGCCCTCTCCAAAGCAAAAAAACACAGCATCAATGGGACCAGATGGTGTCCTGGGCTGCGTCTTACATGAACTCCAAGAAGAGCTAAACCCAAACATAAAACTACTGTTCAATCTCAGCCTTACTACAGGGTATGTACCCAGAGAGTGGCGTACAGCAACAGTGGTTCCTCTACACAAAGGTGGTGCCTCAACGGATCCTAGAAACTATCGCCCCATAAGCCTGACTAGCTTGGTCTGCAAAGCTATGGAAAGGATCATCATGGGCCTCATAAATAAAGATATTGGGGACCTAAAGACACTGGATCCTACCCAGTTCGGCTTTGTTAAGGGCAGATCCTGCCTCTTAAACCTGGTCGATTTCTTTGAAACAGTCACCAAGGCCATTGACGAGGGGAAGGTGGTCCACACAGCCTACCTGGACCTCGCAAAAGCCTTCGATACAATACCCCACTCGGGCATTATAGATAAGCTCACCAGCTTAAATATAAACCCCTATGTCACTAGATGGGTTGTAAACTGGCTCAAGGACAGAACCCACATGGTTAGAATTGCTGGAGCCATGTCAGACGCCAAACCAGTTACAAGTGGCATCCCACAAGGCTCAGTCCTGGGACCTCCCTTGTTCGGTATATATTTCTCGGAGGTACAGGCAAACACGGAAGGACTGTGGCTGACCAAGTTCGCAGATGACTGCAAACTGGGCGCCATAATCGACTCTCCAGCCGACACAAGCATCGTCCAAAAGGGCCTCATAGAAACAGACAATTGGTGCCAGAGCCATGGCCTCAAGCTAAACGCCAAAAAGTGTATAGTCATCCCCTTTGGCAAAAACAAAGTGCCCACAAATTACCACATAGGTGGTAATCCATTATGTACAGAAGAAGTAATTAGGGACCTGGGGACCCAAGTTGATAGCAATCTCCCATTTGACAACCACGTGGCCAAAGTGGTTAGAAAAACATTTTATATAGCCCACCTAATCATGAAGGGATTCACATCTAGATCAGGGGAGGTCATCGTTCCTCTTTACTCATCCCTCATCAGGCCCATAATTGAGTACAATGCCCCTTTGGGATGTACCTTACCAGACACCTGCAGCAACTGGAAAGACCCCAAAAGTACCTCACCAAGAGGATGAAAGGGCTCAAACAGATGCCATATGCTGCCCGGTTAAAGAAACTCCAGCTCTACTCAGTGGCATACCGCCTGCTCAGAGGCGATCTGTGCCTAACATATAAAGTCATGTCCAACCCGGAATTAATGGACATGCTGCACCTCAGAAAATCCAAATCCCATTGAGCTACACGCTCGAGAGACTTGAACCTCAGCACTGAAATAAATAGGACTTGCTGGAGGGACAGATTCATAACCCAGAGGCTCCCTTCACTCTGGAATAAAATCCCAGTCCAGGTTAGGCAGAGTCCCTCATTGACTCTCTTCAAGAGGAATCCTGATGAGTGGATGGGAGATCGTAGGTTTACCCCGGGTATCACTTCTGTGTCACTGTTAGACAGAGGCACAGTATACTAACCTCGAAAAAGGGCATAGCAAAATCAATTTAAAATGGGTGGCAAAAGCCAAACACACTCTGGCTAGGCTTATAAATGCCCTAGGCCAGATAGCCTAGTATGAACCTATGAACCTATAAAGGTGGTAAGACTTAGTTCCTTCCTGCTTGTTGATGTACCAAACTACTGTTATATTGTCTGTTTGAATTGCAACTGTCCCCTAAGGAAGAGCTGTTTGAAAGACCTGCAACACTACAACCACCGCTCCTAGCTCCAGGACATTGATGTGCAAGTTAGCCTTTAATGGGGACCAAGTGCCTTGGACAGTCTTGCCCAGAAAATGTCTCCCCACCCTATCTGGGAGGTGTCTGTGGTCACTATGGCCATGGGCTCTAGATGAACAAAGAAGCAACTATGGAAAATTTGTTCAGAATCCATCCACCATAGAAGATCCCTCTTGCAATAACTTGGTCTGACAATGGTTAGCGAAGGATAGACCACTGAGAAGCTAGTAGCCATTGTAGAATTCTCATATGAAATCTGGCTAGAGGTACTAGAGTTATTGATACTGCCATCAACCCTAGAGTTTGCAAAACTAGATGAGCAGGAACACTCTTTCTGTGGATTATCCTTTGAACTTATGCCATTATTCTTTGAAGTCTCATTGGCGGAAAGGATGCCATTGTTCTCTCTGTATTTAGTACAGCCTTTATGAATTCTAAGTTTTGTACTGGCATCAAATGTTGAGATTTACCATAATCCCCAGATGTGCACAGATATTGAGAGTGTAATCTCTGGCTACTACCAACTGATGTCTGGTCAAAGCGGTTATGAGCCAGTCGCCCAAGTAAGGAAACACCCAGAATCCTTGCAGTCTCAAGTGAACTGCTACTACTGCCATGCATTTGGTGAACACCCTGGAGGCTGTGGTGAGGGCAGTATTCTGTACTGGTAATCACTGGCTCCCAGCTGGAAGCGAAGGAACTTTCTGGGGCATGTGTCCATTTTCACATGGTAATACGCATCCTGAAGATCTATCAACCACATCCATTTATCTTTCTTCAGAAAGAGAAGAAATGACTGTACTGTGGCCAATCGGAACTTTGTTTGCTGAACTGATTTGTTCTGCACACTGAGATCCAAAATCGGTCCCCAGTCCCCTGTCTTTTTAGGAACTAAAAAGAATCTTGAGTAGGTTACAGATCCTTTCTGATCTGTCAAGTCTTTTTGAATGACTCTTTTGTCCAGCAGTTTTTGAATTTCTTGCACTACTGTATCCCTCTGACTGGGTGGAACATTGGGGATTTTCTTGTGTACAGGGGGAGAATGAGAAAAAGGAATGATGTAGTCTCTGCATATGATCCGTTGCACCCAGGAATCTGTTATGTTTAGCCAGGCATTTAAGTGCAAGGACAAGCTTCCCCCTGACTGCCTACAGAGGAAGACAATCAGGCCTCCTTTCAGGAGCACTGATAGGGTTTCTCTGATAGGAACCTGAAGCCCTGATTTTGCTAACCACCTCTGCCATGAGGGTGGTGTCATCCATTTTGATTCCTCCTCTCTTCCACTGGGGAACTCCCTCCATGTGTGTCTTGGGAAGGCCCTTGGGATTTTTTGAACCACATTTTTCACACCACTCATCTGGTTCCTAGAAAAGGACCTTTGGGGAGGTGGAGAAATGTAAGCCCACAGCAGAAAGGGTCCTACCATCCTTTTCAAACTTAGATAAAGTCTATTTTACTTTTAGGCAAACAAGGATGTTGCATCAAAGACAGCATTGATGAAAGAAGATTTGAATGGTTCCGCAAATTCACACAGACGCATCCAGGTGTGTCTCCTTATGGCTACACATGTACCCGCTGTTCTGGAAGTTCCTTTGGCTGTCTGTCTGATTAGCCTCACGGACGAATTAGACTCCAGGGTGGCTAGGTGGGACGCCACTTTCTCTTGGATTCCCACAGCTACAGCTCCCACCAGAGTATCTGACAATTCCTCAATCAGATCCCATTGAAGCCTTGTAAAGTGTGCCAAGACATTCAAAGACCTTAAAGCGAAAGTTGATGAAGCATACACCGCTTCCCAAATTTGTCCATAGCTGGAGACTGCCTGTTGGGTGGAGGGACAGATGAACTCTTCTCAGCAAGTTCCTTTTTAGTGGCAGCTATTATGACCATGGCATCCACAGCTAACGCCTTGGCCCAGAACTGTTTATCTTCTGGGGCAGATAATATTTTTGTCAGGTCTCTTGGGCATGGGTTCTATGGTATCCAGAGTCTTCCAAGCCCACTGTGAAATCAACTGAATGAGGTTATCAGCGGGTGGGGTCACCCAAGAAGTAGATGGGCAGATGCCAAAAGGCTGCAGGTAAACAGATTCCTCCAAGGAAGGGTTTTGGGACTTCCAGCCACGTCTTTGTTTTAAAATTTCTAGGATATCCTAGAATCCTGACAGATTTGGGAAGCGGTTATATGCTTAATCGACTTTCACTGTAAGGTCTTCCTTAGACAAACAATCCTTCATAATTACCAGCAATAATAATACCCCCCTTGAACTAGTCTCTGACACAAAATTACTAGGAATTACCACTGACAATCAACTAAAATTTGATAAACATCTACAAGCAAATATCAAAAAACCCATAAAATATTAGGTATGCTTTACCGCCACAGTTGCTTTATCTCTCCCACCACCAGGATTACATTAGCTAATACATACCTCATCCCATCCCTTTTATATGGTGCATCTATCGTAACCAGCCTACAATCTTCCCTCAAAACAAAACTCTCATCTTGTTATAACAAAATATCCAAATTTGCAGCAGGTCATAGAGCCTCTTCTCACCACTGTAACTCCCTTCACAAACTAAGTTGGCTAGAACTACCAAACTTCCTTACATACACTCAGCTCATCCAAGCACACAAACTCATTCATAACCCATCTCTCTGCCCCTCCCTAGCAAATACCTTTGATATGCATAAACCAGACAGACTCCTAAGATCCAATTCCCAAAACCTGATTAAATTGCATAAACCAACACATCCTGCTGGGAATCAATTGATGTCCTTCTCTCTTGCACACATCTGGAACTCTCTTCCTTCTCCCATCTGCACCACCAGCAGTCCCTTCTTGTTTAAAACCTCACTGCATTCACACCTTACTTCACAAAGGAAATCCTCTTGCTCTCATCCAACCTAATTTTATTTCACATTTATTTATTTTTATTTTTATTTTATTTTATTTTATTTTACATTTGTTGACCGGTCTAGTCTAACTGGACATATATCCGTTTACAGCAGAGGCCCGGGGAGAAAAGCTCCAGTACAGGTAAAATAACAATGATATTTAACAAAAAAATTATTATTCATAAAAATATACAAGGTACAAGAGAGAATTGCAAAAAAGATTTAAATACTTATAAGTCAAGTTATACAAATTAAAAATAAAATCAAAATACTGAAGTTAAAATAATAGAAGGCATACTTTTAAGATGCAACTCTCAACACTAGAAAGTGTCACATAGGAGCTCAGAAATGGTACGGGAAGAAAAATAAGGTGTATTGAGACATACTTTCAGTCGGGATTAGTACAAGGACATAGCCATTGAGTTTTAAGATGTTCTTTGATATGTCTTTTGAATAGAGAGGTAGTCTCTTGAGTAGCTATTTCTTGAGGGAGTAGATTCCAGTGTTTACCTATGGAATTTGAAAATAACGCATCCCCAGCTTTATTGTAAGATTTAGTTGTAGATACTAGGAATTTATTGGCAGAGCGAAGTGTGGCTAGGTTTTTATAAGGAAAAATCAGTTTAGCCAGGCTAGGAGTATTATCAGGGAAGTGAAGGGTCTTATGAATGACAAGTAATTGTTGGTAGAGTAAGTGGTTATTTAGCTCTAGCCAATTTAGTTGTTTGAGGTTGTGACAGTGGTGAGTTCTAAGGGGAGTAGCATTAATGAATCTGGCTATACTATTATAGCAGGTAGAGAGTTTGGTAATGTTAGTTTTAGATAAGGTAGTATATATAGCTGAAGCATAAAAAAGGGTGGAAAGCAGGTGGGTCTGTGCAATGGTTTTTCTAGCTGCTGGGTTAAGGAAGGATTTAATTCTGTAGAGTGTCCCAATTTTTTTATTAACAGCTTTAATAGTAGCGTTAATTTGGTCATCAAAGTTAAGATGGTTGTCAATGGTTACACCTAATAGTCGAGTGGTCTTATCGGGGTTAATACAGGTAGAATTATTTGAGGAGATAGTGAAGAATGGTGTAGGAGATTTATTAGTAGGAGTAAAGAGAAGAAGCTTAGTTTTTTTGGGGTTAAGGAGGAGGCAGTGTTGCATAAACCACTTTTCAACGTTATGGAAAGCTGTTTGGGTGATGGATTGGAGGGAGGAAATATTTATAGCAGAGCAGATCAAAGTCGAGTCATCTGCATATTTGATGCAGGTCGCTTGTGGCACATTCAAATAAAGGTCATTAATAAATAATGAGAAAAGAAGGGGTCCAAGGATTGATCCTTGTGGAACACCTACATTTACTGGGAGTAAGGATGATAGGTTGTTCTCCCAAAGCACTGCTTGTTGCCTGTTTTCGAGATAGCTTCTAAACCACTGTAAAGAATGTGAGCTTAGAGAGAAGAGGTTGAGTTTTTCAAGAAGTATATTATGGTTAACCATATCAAAAGCTTTTGATAGGTCTATGAATGGTGCAGATGAGAAACGATTATTATTTCGATTATTATTTATGGAGTCAGCAAAGGAAAGGAGGGCAGTTGTAGTGCTATGGTGAGGCCTGAAACCATGTTGACAGTCAGCTAGAAGTTTGTTTTGAAGAAGGTAGTTAAGAAATTGTTTGTGTATGCATCTTTCCATTATCTTAGCTAATGGGGACAGTAAGGCAATAGGGCGATAGTTAGAGAGATCAGAAGAAGAGCCCCCTTTATGTAGAGGAATTATATGAGATATTTTCCAAATGGTAGGGATTTTTCCTTCAGAGATGGTCCTATTAATCAGAATAGATACTGGGTGATAAATAGCTTTTGCGGCAATTTGTAAGTATTCAGATGGGAGTTGGTCAGCAGATGGGGTACAAGGTTTGAGTTTGATGAGAAGCTTATAAATAATAGATGATGAGACAGATTGAATTTGAAAGGCGTTAGACGAGGCTGAAGAGATATCTTGTGAGGATGCAGTAGGTGTGGGTAATGAGTTGGCTAGGTTTAGAATGGCTTCTGTAAAGTACTTATTAAAGGCATCTGGGATCTGTGTAGTACTGTTGAGGTTAAATCCTGAAGGGATAGGAGTAGGAGAATGTCCTGGTTTAAGAAGTTTATTAACACCTGACCAGAATTTTTGAGGGGTATTTTGAGTAGTTTTTTGTAGATGAAGATAAAATTCCTTTTTGTCTCTAAGAGTATCTTTCTTGGTGGTATTTCTTAACTGTTTAAAGAGGAGGTGATCAGATGGACATTTGGTAGCTCTCCATTTAGCTCAGATTTTATTTCTAAGGATCATTTTTTCTTTTGTTTGCTTTGTTAGCCAAGGGGCAGTCTTGGCTCTTATCCTGGTAGAGTGAAATGGAGCATGATAATCAAGGATTTGCAGAAAGTTAGTGTTAAAATAGGTCACAGCTTCATTAAGTTCAAGGTGTGTCAAAGGCGACCAGTCACATGCCTGTAATTCAGCAAGGAAGTTATCAGGGTTGAAAGATCTTTTTGAGTGGCATGTTCTTAGTTTATGAGTATTAGGAATATTTAATTTTTGTCTGATGACATATGTAAGTATATGATCACTAATACTGTCAGGAAGGGTTCCTGGAGTATAGTTGCTAGGGGGGTTATTAATAAGAATCCAGTCCAAAATTGTTTCTTTCTTATTTGGTTTATGGATTCTAGTTGGAGTTGTTATTAATTGCGAGAAACCATGGAGATTAATATGGTTAATAGGTTGCTGGGCTGCACAGGTTTTCCAGCCAATGTTGAAATCACCAAGTATTATGGTTTCTTGGGGTAGTTGGTTTGAAAGGGAACTAAGTAAGTCTTCTAGAATCTGAATATTATTACCAGGGGGAAGGTACATACAAATAAGATAGATTGCTTTGTTGTTGTTAATCTGTAGCTTGATTGATAAAATTTCAGCTTTGTGGCCTGTTAATGGAAGTTCATTAAAGAGGGTAATTTGTAGGTTAGATTTATAGATAATGGCTGTACCGCCACCTTTCTTCTTCACACTTTCTTCCTAACTTTTCAAACTATGTTGCCTGTCACTATCTCCTAAAGTTTTACATCCCTTGGGACATATTCGACCAATGACTAAAAAATTACCTCATTGTAATTCCCTAAAAAAAAAAAAAAAAACCTACTAATTACTGAATTAACCTGATGTAATTTTCCAATGAAAATCTTTTTTTTATTTCTGTATTATGTAACATCTACTTGAATTGTGCAATATGGATTTGTACTATACAAAATATGTATTTAACATTTAATTGAATTGTATATTATGGATTTGTGCTCTTTCTGTCCTATGTATTTGTATTTCTCTGGAGTTTTTCTCCCCAGGACTCCACTGAAAATGGGCTTCTTATAGCCCAATGGACTATCCTGGAAAACAAACTGCAAATAAATAATAAATAAATATCCCCAAAGAATATATCTTCAGGTGGCGACCATGGGGACACTTCCCCCTCATCAAAATCTGTGTCCTCCATGACTGATTCTTTTGGGGGGGGGGATCTAAGTGCTTCCTCTTGCACTTCCTTTTTCTGAGGGACCTCCTCAGGGGGATAATCTGGGGAGGTATCAGAAGATGACAGAACCGGAGTCTGAGAAACCTGAGACTTCAGTACCCGCTGTCCCAGTGGAGAGGCAGGTGGAATAGAGCTGGGGGGGGGGGGTACCTGTTCTGAGGGGAAAAGTACCGTCACCGTGAAAGGGCCTTCTCCATTGCCTCAATGCCCCCCCCCCAAAAGAGGGAAGGGTGCTCAGAACCAAGATAGACTGCTTCAGGACTGGGGTCACTCCCCACTCTGAAGAAATGACTCTCGAGACAGAAGCATGAGCCAAACTAACTTGAACCGAAGCCTCGAGGAGCAGGGATGGCTCCGAAAAACCTAGGGTTGAGTCCTGTCCCCTAGAACCAACAGGGTAGCTAAAGCTCCAAGAGGGGTCAGCTTCTGAAGCCACTGAAGAGCTCAGGGGGATTACTGATTCTGAAAATGTGAAGATCTCAGGAAGGAACTGGCACAGTTAGTGCCAGGAGATCCAGAACAGATGACTCTAAGACCTCGGAGGAGTGGTCAATGAAGTAAAAGAAGGCTCAGTTCCAAAACCTGAAGGGGTCGGAACTGAAAGGGAGTCTGAAAGTCCTCTAGCCTGCAAGATGTTATTCACGAGTCTCTCCATGTCGAGTTCAGAAAAACTTTTGGTGGAGAGGATAGAAGAAGTTGAAGGAGACTCAGGCCTCTGCAAAAAATCTTCTGGAAGTTCTCCAGAGAAAGGATCTATTGATGGTAAATAAGAAGTTCTTGGAAAAATCTCTTTTCTCATGGTAGGTGAAGCAGAAATCTTGTCCTGCACCAGGGCCTTCGACGTCAAAGGGCTTGAGATAGCAATCAGTGCTGGAGCAGCTGTTGACATTGGTGGTCTAGAGACAGAGGCCTCTGGTTCCAAAGATAATTTCAGAAAGTACAGTTGTGTACACTTACCATAAATGCAGATGTTCGAGTGTATTCATTGTTGCAGTCATCACCTGTGGGGTTGTCCCTGCTGTGGTAGCCCTCGGCTGAACCGAATACCAGAGTAAATGTTTTTCTGTGTCGGCTGCAGTTGCCTGTAGTCTGATGTCAGGTTGTCAGTGCTATAACGCAAGGCAGCCAATGTCATTACATCAGCTTTTCTTACCCTAACCCATCAGAAGCACAAGAAAATAAGGTAAAGTGGTCCTGGTGGCTAAAAGCCACTGTGGGAAGCTTATGTCCCCCTAGGGAAAGAGGATACAAGGGGGATGGGGGGAGGGAAGCCAGGACTGCAACAGTGAATAAACTCAAACATCTACATTTATCGTAAGTGTACACAACTGTACTATGTTCTTCCTGTTTCACTGTTGCATTCATTACTTGTGGGAGGATTCCCAAAGCTGAGGAGAGGAGTGGAAGGATAGGTTAGAGCCCTAGGCATGGGTCAGCAAGCCCTGCAGAACTGCAGAGACAAACCCTGCCCTAGACTTAGAAAAAAGAGGTAGGTGGTAATGCTTTGTAAAGGTATGGACAGAGGTCCAGGTGGCAGCTTCCGAGATGTCCCTAGTAGAGACTCCTCTGAGGAAGCCTGTGGAAGTGGAGGCTGCCCTAGTGGAATGGGTATGAATAGACTTGGGGGAGGGGGGGATTTCCCATGTAGTCTGTAGTAGAAATGGATACAGTGTAATATCCATTTGGAAATGGTTTGCTTGGAAATACGCAGCCCCTCTGCCTCTGGGGCAAAACCGATCTGTTTTTTCTGAAGAGCTTAGTGTGTTCCAGGTAGTATCTGAGTTATCGGTGCATGTCTAGTGAGTGGAGAATTCTTTCCCCCTTGTTTTGAGGGTTGGGAAAGAAGGTGGGTAGATGTATGGCCTGGTTGAGGGTCACATTAGATACCACCTTGGGCATAAAGGAGGAGTTAGTCCTCAGGGAGACCCTGTCTGCATGGAAAATGATGAAGAGCTCAATAGCCATGCGTGCCTAAAGTTCTGAAACCCTTCTGGCTGAGATGATAGCTAGTAGGAAAGCGGTCTTCCAGGAGAGGTATTTCAATTCTGCTGAAGTAAAGGTTTGAATGGAGGTGAGGTTAGTTTTTCTAAAACATAATTCGGGTCCCAGGCTGGCGTGGGAGGCCTTCTGGGAGGTCTGATATTAGAAGCCCCCATGAGGAATTGCTTAATCAAAGGATGTGGGAAGAGGGGTAGGTCTGAGTCGAAATGAGCTGAAATGGCTGAGGCATATATTTTAATAGAAGAGAAGGAGAGGCCATTATTGAGTAACTCGACTAGGTAGTCCAAGGTAAGATGGATATAAGGACGTGAGGTACTGCCCACTCTGGACTAACTCCAGGAAAGATTTTCTGGTGCTGGGCCTTCTGGCACCATGCTGAAAGATTGAGAGTCTGCAAGTCTGGGTGCAGTATTTCCCCTCCCACCTGGGTCAAGAGGTCTGAGATCAAGGGAATCTGCCTGGCGGGCTGTAAAGTCACGCTGCAGAGTAAGGTGTTGTCTAGGCCAATGTGGAGCAATGAGGATAGCCTTTGGTCTCTCCTCCCTTATTTTGATCAGTACCTTGGGAATAAGAGGCAGAGGAGGGAAAGCGTACACAAACAGGGAATTCCAGTGGAAGGTCAATGCATCCACCTTCCACGCTAGGTTATGATACTCCCTGGTACAGAATTTTTTCAGCTGGTGGTTGAGGTACGAAGCAAAAAGATCCACCTTGGGAGTCCCACACTCCTGAGTGATTTGCAGAAAGATTTTCATGTGGAGCTGCCATTCGTGGGGGTCCAGTAAGTTTCTGCTTAGGTGGTCTGCCAGGGTGTTATTGACCTCTGCTAGGCCTGTATTGCGGCTCCGGACCCAACCAATGCAGAGAAAACCAAACGCTTGGAAGATGAAGAAGAGTCCTGCGGCATACCAGACTCTGAAAGGTTCTCGGTAGAAGCCATAGAAGCTTGCATAGATATTGTATTGGGCATCAGGGGCTGCAAGAGCACCTCACTGAATTCCAAAGAACTGACAACCTGCTTAGCAGTAGCCTCGTCGGAAGGCTTAGCCTTGTATGGTCTGTCTGTCTTTATCTCTACTTTTTTTTGGAATGTCTCCAGATTGTTGGCTGATGGACACCATTTCGGAATGCGAAGATAGAAGACGAAAATACCTTCTACAATAACAGCTCTAAGACGAATGGTTCTCATGCTAAAGAGGGCACAGAACTGGCAATGGGGCACATCATGGTCTGTGCCTAAACAAGTGACGTAATATGAATAGAAGTCTAGGTGTGGGATCTGCTTTCCAGTTGTTACCTTTTTCAGACATCGGTTAGTGCAAGAAAAAAGGATCCGCAACAGGGTACTTAGCTTTAGATGTTTTAAGCTGTAATTCAAGCTCTGGTAGCGACCGACTGGCACACTTGTAAACTGCTTCTGCTGCAGGCTCCACAGCAAGAAAGACAGATGTAATGGCGTCAGCTGCCTTGCTTTATAGCATTAACGACTTGATGTCATTCAACAAACCACAGCAGCCAACGCAGAAAAGCACTGACTCTGGTATTTGGGCCGGCCGAGTACTACTACAGCAGGGATAACCCATAGGTGATAACTGCAACAGCGAAACGCGAAGAACATCAGCAACAGTTATTCCATTCCACAAAGGTGGCCTAGCAACAGACCTGGGGAATTACAGACCCATAATCCTGACCGACCTCATCTGTAAGGCCTTGGAATGTATCTTTATGGACCTCATAAATAAAGACATACATAGGTAACCTCCAAACCCTGTATCCTACCCAATTCAACTTCGTGAAGGGCAAATCCTGCCTGTTAAATCTAGTGGATTTCTTTGAAAACATGACCAAGGCCATGGAAAAGGGCAAATCTGTGCACACAACATACCTTGACATGGCAAAGGCTTTCGACACAATCCCACATTCAGGCATTACCGATAAACTTAGCAAACTGAATGTAAACCCTTTCGTTGTAAGATGGGTTGCCAACTAGCTCAACCAGCAGACCTATCACCAGTGGGGTACCACAGTGGTCAGTGCTGTGCCCTCTACTGTTTGGTATATACTTCTCAGAAGTTCAGGTCAAAACTAAGGGGTTGTGGCTGACCAAGTTTACAGATGACTGCAAACTAGGTGCAATCAATGAATCTCCAAATGATGTCAGTATACTCCAGCAGGGTCTCATTCAGGCCAATGACTGGTGTATTAGTCACGGTCTCAGACTGAATGCGAGGAAATGCATCATCATTCCCTTTGGCACAAACAATGTCTCCTCACGCTATCAAATCAACAATACCCTAAGTACTGATGAAGTGCCAAGGGACCTGGGATTACAAGTTGACTGCGACCTTTACTTTGACCATCATGTGTCTACTGTATTAAAGAATGCTTTCTACTTAGCACACTTGATTAGTAAAGGCATCACTATGAGAGCAAAAGAAATTATAACCACCATATACTCGGCACTTATCAGGCCCATAACTCAGTATAACTCCCCATTTGGCATGTACTGTACTAATCACCTGCAGAAATTAGAGAAACCTCAGAGGTTTCTAACAAAGAAGATCAAGCGGCTCCAGCATTTGCCTTATACTGACTGACTAGAGCCCCTGTAATTATAGTCCGTACCATATAGACTTCTTAGGGGAGACTTGTGCCTGGCCTACAAAGCAAAATCCCAAACCTAATGAACTTGCTACATATCCGTAAATCAAACGAGACTAGGGTTACCATTCCATAGACCTAAATGTGGTCTGAGACTTAAATAGGAATTGCTGGAGGGACAGATTTATCTTCCAGAGGCCGCTGTGTCTTTGGAACAGGTTACCAATTCATGTTAAACATAGCATCTCTATGACACTGTTCAAGAGGAGCCTAGATGAATGGATGGGGCACTGCAAATTCTTACCAGGGATAGAGTCCACAACCCTCCTGGACATGGGCAGTTATCATAGGACGTTACTAGGCTAATGGCCCTGGGGCCTTTACAAGCCTAGCCAACAGTTTATCCCCAAAAAGAAACCTGTAGCCCTTGTCAATGAAGGACACAGGTGTATCCCCTGGGACAAATTTGTGGTTTCCCATTAACTCATCAAGGTTGCACTATAAGAGGGTCAGCGAGGTATTCTGACATGTATGGGAAGTCTATTCCAGAGATGGGGCAGCCTCTGGGAGATAAACCTGTCCCTCTAGCAGGTTTTGTTGATGTCACATATTACATTCAGTCCTTTCAAGCGCATAAAGCGAGAGGACCTAGACTTAAGGATATGGAGCATCTCTAGTAGGGCAAGGTCCAAGATTGCCTTGTAGGTGAGACACAGATCGCCTCTTGAGCAATCTGTACGATACCGAGTAGAGTGATAGTGATTTGAGCCTGTCCACATAGGATAGGTGTTGGAGGCCATAGACTCTCTTTGTGAGGTATTTCTGTGGCCTTTCCAGTTGGTGCACACTATTTGTCTAATGAGGGAGGAGTTATACTCAATTACTGATCTAATGAGGGAGGAGTATAGAGAGGTAATAACCTTTTTTTCTGGATGCAATCCTATTACTTATGAGATGAACCAACTAAACTAAATGCAGTCTTGGGTACTGACTAGCATTTCTATGATATTACATTGGGATGAAACAGCTAGGCTTAAAATGACCTCTGGGTCAATACCCTAGTAATCTCCTATGATCCTGTAACCCCCAACTATCAACAAAAAGCCAGTCCTGGAGGTGCTTGCTACGGCCAAAAACACCATTTCAGTCGACCTCAACATTATCCTCGGTTGTCTCCTAAATAGCCTAAAACATTAACTAGCAGGATCACTTGAGGCACTAATCAACTACAGCCTCAAAACAGGTTACATGCCAGGTAAATGGAGGGTTGCAATGATCATCCCTCTTCATAAGGGTGGAACATCAATTGATCCTGGTAACTAGAGACCTATCAGTCTGACAAGTCCAATATGCAAAGCCATGTGACAAATTATCATGGAAATGATCAACTTACAGACACTGGACCCATTCCTGTTTGGTTTTGTTAAGGAAAGGCCTTGCCTACTTAACCTGGTAAACTTCTTTGAGAGGGACACAATGGCTATAGATGAGGGGAAAACAGTGCATACTACCTAGCTTGATCTGACCAAAGCATTCAAACAAAACCCCACTCAGGTATTGTAGGCAAAACTCTCAGAACCAGGTATAAATCCCTACATAATTCAATGGATTGCCACATAGCTCAAAGACAGAACCCACATGGTCAGAATCACAGGTGCCATGTCCGAATCCAAACCAATTGCAAGTGGCGTCCCACAGGGCTCAGTTCTGGGACCTCTCTTGTTCGGTATATACTTCTCTGAGGTTAAGGCTAACACGGTGGGATTATGGCTGACAAAGTTTGCAGATGACTGCAAACTAGGGGCCATAATCGAATCTCCAGCTGACACAAGCATCCTCCAAAAGGGTCTCACAGAGACAGATGCTTGGTGCCAGAGCCACGGCCTCAAGCTAAATGCTAAAAAGTGCATAGTCATCCCCTTTGGGAAAAACAAGGCGCCCACAAATTACCACATAGGTGGTAATCCATTAAGTATGGAAGAAGTAATTAGAGATTTGGGGACCAACGTAGATAGTAATCTCTCCTTTGATAATCACGTTGCCAAAGTGGTTAGAAAGACCTTCTATATAGCCCACCTTATCACGAAAGGGTTCGCATCTAGATCAAGAGAGGTCATTGTGCCCCTCTACTCGTCACTCATTAGGCCCATAATTGAATACAATGCCCCTTTTGGGATGTACCTTACCCGACACCTGCAGCAACTGGAGAGACCCCAAAAGTACCTCACCAAGAGGATCATGGGCTACAAACAGATGTCCTATGCAGCTCGACTAAAGAAACTCCAGCTCTACTCAGTTGCTTACCGCCTACTCAGAGGCGATCTATGCCTAACATACAAAGCCATGTCAAACCCAGAAATAATGGACATGCTCCACCTCAAAAAATCCAAGTCCCTTAGAGCTACATGCTCCAGGGACCTAAACCTCAGCACAAAAATAAATAGGACATGCTGGAGCGACAGATTCATTTCCCAGAGGCTCCCCTCACTCTGGAATAGAATGCCAATTCATGTTAGACATAGCCCCTCGCTGACCCTCTTCAAGCGAAATTTGGATGCGTGGATGGGAAATCGCAAATTCACCCCTGGGATCTCTCCTGTGCCCCTGCTAGACAGAGGCACAGTAAACTAATCTTAAAAGGGTACCTTCTGTGACCTACTTTACAGAGGCACAGTAGGCTAATCTAATACGGAGGCGGAAGCCAAATACACTCTGGCTAGGCTTATAAATGCCCTAGGGCAGATAGCCTAGTATCTACCTATGAACCTATGACATGACCCAAGATCGGAGTGACTACCTCAACTAAGAGACTGTTCACGAGTGGGGTACCCCAGGGCATCTACTTCTCAGAAGTCAAGGCTAATGTCAAGGTTCTCTGGCTCAACAAGTTCACAGATGACTGCAGATTGGAAACTGTCACAGTACCCTCATCATACCAACATCCTACAGGATGGTCTGACAGTGAAATCCACTGATTAAAACTCAATGCAAAGAAATACATTATAGTGCCCTTTGGGAAAGCGTCCAGTCAAGCTAATTACTTCATCAATAAAACACTCCTAAGAGTTGACCCAATAGTTAGAGATGTGGGAACTTATGTAGAGTGTAATCTTACATTTGACAACCATGTAGCCTTGTTAGTAAGAAAATCATTCACTGTCACCCAACCCATAAGGAAGGGTATGGCATTCAGGTCTAAGGAAGTAATAGTACCTCTCTACTCTGCACTTATTGGACCAATTATTGAGCACAATGCCTCCTTTGGCATGTATCTAGAAGGCACTTGCAATAGCTGAATGCTGTCAAAGGATCCTTACCAGGAAAATGTAGGGTATGAATACCCTGTCCTACACAGATTGCCTTAACATCCTATCTCTATACTCAGTCTCCTACAGGTTACTGAGAGGTGACCTGTGCCTAGCATAAACAGTAGATCCAAAGATCTGAACTGTGTCTGCAACATAAACAGAACCTACTGGACAGACTGGTGAACTGGGCCCATTTTCCACTGTAGTGCAATCTCAGAGTTGGTATATTTAAGTAGGGGGTGTGCGGGGGGGCGACTCCCTCACTTCGGTGGGTGTAAATTGCTACTGTTTGTGATTTTATTGTTGCTGGTAAAGTGCTTACTTTCTTGGGGAGGATATATGATGTTCTGGGAGTTCGTGCTTGTAAAATTACAAGTTTTCGTCTCACCATTTTGACAGTCGACAAACTGTGGGCTGATGTTATGAAGTAGACCCATACATATAGATATAGATACAAGGGCCATTTAGAGCAAATCATGAGACATACAATAGCAACAGTGAAGTGCACTAATACACAAATTATGTGCACTGGATTCAGAGTTTCAGTAAAATACATGGCATATTCAGGGTACACAGAACTGATACACATTCAAGAAGGCCTTGAAGTGCAACCATGTTAGTATTAGTAGGTCATAATGAGGCTATGGTTTTCAAACCACATGAATATAAACAGATTACATGTTACATACATACACATGCACAAACATAAAAATAAGAGCTACTAGTCAAACTGCAGGATCATCAATGGCATGAAATTTTGGATGCAGCACTTAACACTAATCTTTTCTGAATGAACTGAGTTATTAGTGTTTTATTTTGTAGTTCAAAAGGAAATGAGAGCCCCCTGCATCCACACTACTGCAAAGGTGTTAAAATTGTCACTGCACTAAGAGACCCTTGCAGAATAAATTCCTCTTAGATTAAAAAAGAAAACCATGAACAAAGGCCTGCAATTTAGTTACTTTTCTGTCTGTAGCTGGATAACTTCTAAGTATAGTGTAAAATAAGGTCTGAGCCAAACATAAAGGAGGATGATTAGAGACAGAAAATAAGCCATCCTTTTACAGAAGGTAAAGAAAATAATAGTGACTCACCCAAATCTCATTATATGAAAATGGCATGGGAATTCAAAGTTACTTCCTTGTGTCTGGCATGAGTCATACAAAGCATTATGGGAAAGAGAAATGGTTGAGAGAGAACAAGATCACGTTGATACAGCAAGCCTCACTGTTAGCCATGTTGTGGAAAACGGGCTAAAATTACAAATAAAGTACTCAGAGTGATTTTGAGGTGTTAAAATAAGTCAGGAAACAAAGACACAGTGAAAGAAAAAACAAAGACAGAGTGAAAGAAAAAGAAGTTAGGTTCTTACCATAACGTTCCATCTGTGTTGTCGATCTTCATTCAGTCTGGACTGTTGGGGCACTCGGACATTGTAACAAGCTTGTGCCAGCCAGAAACTCTTGAGCTAAGGCTACCCATAGTACTTCTCTTCCCTTCTCCTCAGATCGAGTTTTGCCAGTAGAAATAAAATGTAGAAGCTTTGTCTGAGCAACTGCCCAACTACAAAACCTGGGCTATTCCTGAACCTCCAGGAGTCTTTGGCAAGGGTTAGAGGATGGGATGTCAAGAATGAACGATGATCGACAAGACAGACAGAACATTATGGTAAGAACATAACTTCTTTATCTGATTTTATCAATCTTCATTCATTCTTGACTGTTGGGACAGAGTCCCTATCTAATTTATGTCCTGGGAGGCCCAATGGAAGGATATTAATGAGCACCATAGAGCCAAAAGATGCTCTTTCCCTGGAAACCATATCCAAGTTTTAATGAGCGATAAAGGTATGCGGGGTTGCCAAAGTTGCCGCTGCACAAATGTCATTCATAGAGACTCTAGAATGAAAGGCTACTGAAGTGGAAACTGATCTGCTAGAATGAGCCTTGACCTTAGTTGATGGGTTTAGTTTACTCTGGCCATAAACAAAGGTGATGC
Source organism: Protopterus annectens (assembly GCF_019279795.1). Taxonomy (NCBI): domain Eukaryota; kingdom Metazoa; phylum Chordata; order Ceratodontiformes; family Protopteridae; genus Protopterus; species Protopterus annectens. The sequence goes on along the minus strand of NC_056746.1, from coordinate 775,870,066 downwards.
AATCTCCCAACCATTTTGATAAGGTAACTTTAGAAACTGGTTTGCCCAGTCAAGTGCATGAAAAGGACAAAAACAATTGGTTGGATTTTCTAACTGATTTTGTTCTATTCAAGTAAAAACGTAATTGTCTGTGTACATCCAACAACTGAAATCAATATTCTTCTTTGTTTGAGAAGTTTGGGAAGAAGACTGGTAGGTCTACAAATTTATTAATATTTGAGTCCGATATAACCTTGGGAAGGAAAGAGGGGTTAGTCCTAAATGATAATCTTTGCAAAAAATTATATATGGATGTTTCACACACAAAGCTTGTAATTCTGATATTCTCCTGGCTGACGTGATGGCCACCAGGAAAAGGATCTTCCAAGATAAGAATCTGACATCACAGGTAGCTGCTGGCTCAAAGGGCTGACAGGTTAAACTTTGCAAAATTAATGTTAAATTCCAAGGTTCAATGGCTTCTTTAAAGGGTATTTTCAAATGCATAACACCTTTCAGGAAGGTTTTACAAAGGCTATGAGACATTCATCAAAACCATTATGAAAATTAGAAACTGCAGCTAAATTAACTAATAGTAGAAGCTGAGGCTCTTGATTGGAATATAGTTGTTGAATATTCTAATACCTTATTAATTGAGGCTGAAAAAGGGTCCACTTTTTCTGCAAGAGACCAAAGCACAAATCTATTCTATTTACTAAGATAAAGTCTTCTGGTGGATGGCTTACGGGTAGCCAGAAGTATTTTATGTACTGGGGAAGACAAACTGTTCTGCCTGGCAATTACTGGAAATGGAGGTACCAAGCCATCAGCATGAGACTGTGTAGTTTGGAATAGACCAGCCCCTGCGGATGAGACAACAAGTCTGGGGATGGTACTCCACGACTATCAAAGCCAACCATCAACCAAAAAAGCAAAAATCAATAAAAAATGTTATACTTGAACAGCAAAAGAACTTTATTCCATGGGTTGTTAGCGCTTTCACGTCTACTCTGGATGCTTCTTCTTTCTGAATTCTGAAGAAGCATCCAGAGTAGACGTGAAAGCGCTAACAACCCATGGAATAAAGTTCTTTTGCTGTTCAAGTATAAAATTTTTTATTGATTTTTGCTTTTTTGGTTGATGGTTGGCTTCGATAGTCGTGGAGTACCTGCACCTTAATATTGACATTTTTTCATTTGGGGACATAGCAGGTACCTTACCCTGAGAGATCTCTGTTTATTTATCAAGTCTGAACTAGGTGAGGCCAGAGAAAGGGGAACCAGACTTGGCAGGGCCAACAAGGTGCAATGAGGATCATTCTGCTTCTCAACTGCTGGGATTTCTACAAAAACTGGGGGTTGAGGGGGAAAGGAGGAAAGGCATAAAGCTGTCCCAGGGGCCAATTGTGTAGAAGAACATCTCTTGGGGTCTCCCCCTGAGGGGAGGACTGGCTAAAGTTAGCTGCTGCATTTGTGGTTTATGGGAGATGCAAATAGGTTGCAGCAAGGCTGACCCCATTGATGAAAAATCTTCTTTGCTACATTGGGATTGAGAGACCACTCATGAGGCAGGAGGATACATCTGCTCAGTTTGTCCACAGTCACATTGGAATTCCCCAGAATGTGCATTGCTATCAGAAAGCAGTTGGATGCTATCACCCACTGCCACACTCTTAGGGCTTCCTGACATAATGGGTAGGATCTGGTCCCTCCCTGTTTGTTGATGTACCAGACCATCAACATGTTGTCTGACTGGATAGCAATTGTCCCTGAAGGGAGGGCCATTTGAAATGCCTGCAAAGCTAGAAGCACAGCCCTCAGTTCTAGGACATTGATATGCAAATTGGCCTCTGAGGGGGACCAAGCGCCTTGGACTGTCTTTCCCTGAAAATGCCCCCCACCCCATCAGGGATGCATCTATGGTCACTACGGCCTTGGGCTGAGCAGGGGTAAAAGGGCAACTCCACAGTTCCTCTCTTCTGACTTCCTCCTCCAATTTAGGTCCTGCTTGCATCGGTCGGTTATGTGGATTAGGCAAGACATCAGGTGTGTTAACAGAGACCACTGTGATGCCAGGAGCCATGAAGGAGTCTCATATGGTACCTTGCCAGGGGAACTAGAGTGATCGTGGCAGCCATTGACTCTAGAAGCTGTAAGACTAAGCAAGCAGGGATTTTATCTTGAGAGAGCATCACCTGAAGCTGTGATCTTAACGTCTGCAGCCTGTGAAGAGGTAGAGCAGCCATACAGGAGTTCATGTTGAATGATCCGCTGATGAATTCTATCTCTTGCGTGGGTGACAGCTTTGACTTTTCCCTGTTTATCTGTTTATTGAAATGCCTAAGTACTCTGCAAGGTGTAGGATGGAGTCCAAGGGATGAAGCAGTAGACACCTGGTGGGGGCGGTGAGGAGCCAGTAGTTGAGATACGGAAACACATGGAATCTTTGTAGTCTAGGTAAGCTGCTACCACTGCCATGCATTTGGTGAACACTCTGAGGGTGAGACCAAAAGGCAGTGCCTGAAACTGGTAGTGACTGGCTCCCATCCAGAAGCGGAGGTATCTTCTGGAGCTCTTGTCCATCTTGATGTGGTAATACGGCGTCCTGAGGCTCTATAGAGCACATCCAATCTTCTTTCTCCAGAAACAAGAGGACAGACTGTAACATGACCATCCGGAATTTTGTCTGTCGAACAAACTTGTTCAAGACACTGAGGTCTAGAACTGGCCTCCAAGTCCCCTGTCTTTTTCGGCACTAAAAATAATCTTGAGTAAAAACCAGATCCTATTTGGTCTGGCAGGACTGTTTGGATAATTCTTTTTTGAAGCAGCTTTTGAATTTCTTGTGCTGTTGTATCCCTCTGACTGGGTGGAACATCGGGGATTCACCTTTGTGGTCTTGGATAAAGATTGAAGGGGATATAGTAACCTATGGTAATTATCATCTGCACCCAGGAATCTGATGTTATTGAGTGCAAGACTAAGTGGTGCAGAGAGAATCTGCCCCCGAATGCCTCCAGAGGTAGGCAATTGGGCCGCTGCTCAGGAGTGCTGGTAGGGTTGTCCAGAGAAAGAATACTTGGAACCCTGATTACATGGGCCCCCTCTGCCACTGGGGGAGGGATGTCTTCCTGATGAGTTTTCCCCTCTGCCCTCAGGGGGAAAACTCGCCACGTGTGTGTCCCGAAAAGGCCCTTAGGACTTCCTGAACCACATCTTTCCACTCCTCCGATTCCTGGAGTAAGGTAGTTGAGGAGCAGAAAAAACAAGCCCACAGCAGAAAGGGTCTTTCCATCTTCTCACACCTGGCTAGTGTGTCTCTGACGTTTGGGCCAAAAAGTGAGGTAGCATCAACCGGAGCGCTGACAAAGGAAGACTTGAAAAGGTCCGTGAAATCACACAAGCACGTCCAGGTGTGGCTCCTGATGGCAATGCCTGTACCTGCTGCCCTGCCATCCCTTCGGCTGTGTGTGCAATAAGATGCATGGATGAGTTTGATATCGATTCTAGGGTGACAAGCTGGGAGACAACTTTATTGCATACTTCATCAGACATTGCCCCTGCCAAGGTGCCTGAGAGCTCAGTGATCAGGTCTCTTTGAAGACGGGTAAAATGTGCCAAGAAATTCAATGACCGTATGGCAAAGGTCATTGAAGCATAGACCCGCTTCCTGAATTTGTCCATCATCCAAGACTCTCAGTTTGGAGGATGGACAGTTGGACTCTTCTCTGTGAGTTCCTTCTTTGTGGCAGCTGCCACCCCCATAGCATCTACCACTAAGCCTTTAGACCAGTGGGGTTGATCTTCTGGTGCACTAAGAATTAATTTTGTACGGTCTCCGGGGAACTGGCTCTATAGTATCAGGGGGCTTCCAAGCACACTGCACAATGAGTTTGCCCAATTCATTGGCAGGTGGGATCACCCAAGAAGTAGAAGGTCAGGCACAAAAATCCTGGAAAAAGTCAGATTCCTTACAGGATGGATTAGTGGGCTTCCAATCACCCTCTGTTTCAAGATTTCCAGGATGTCTCCAAAAGAGACATCTTCAGGAGGTGACCATGGGGACTCTTCCCCTTCATTGTAGCCTGTATCCTCAGTGAGACAGTCTTCCGGAGAATCTAGGTACTTCCTCTTGCACGATCTCTTATGGGGTGGCTCCTCAGGGGGAAGGTCTGTGGAGGACTCCAAAGAGAGGGTACTCTAGAACAGGGTGTCTTGCTGCTCTTGTGCCCGCTGCCCAGATGTAGCAGACTGTGACAGCTGTGAGTCAGGGGTTACGTAGATGTGACACTCCAACGAAGATGGTGCCAACTGTGCACCTGCTGAGGCAAGAGCCCTCTCCATAATCTAGAAGAAAGGCCCACCTGAAGAGGGATGGGAGGCCAGACCCGAGAAAGAGAACCTCGGAAATGGGGTCACACCCTGCTCCGATGAGCCCACCTCCACAGCAGGAGCCCCAAGAGGGCCTGGAACTGTCAGTGCACCCAGAACCGTTGATGGCATTGAACTAGTGATCCTGGAGCCAGCAGCCAGGTCACAGTCCCGAAGGTGGGTCGGCTCTGACTGAGCTGAGAACCACAGAGACGGCTCCAGAGCCAAAGTGAGGTCCATCATGAGCACCGAATAAGTAGCACCAGAAGCGGCATCGAAGTTGAGGGCTCCAAGACCTGCAGAGAGGTTGAAGGAGGAAGATAAGATGGAGTCCTTGGAGAGTAAACCTCAGCTCTGGATTGGAGGGAGATCTTAGAGGGGACTGAAAGACCTCTGGCCACCAAGAGCTGATCCACTAACCTGATTACATCAAGCTCCGAAATGCTCCTGGTGGAACGAACAGACATTACCAAGGGAGATTCTGGATGTTCTACGAAAGGGTTTAATTGTTGACCATAAAAAGGGTCAACAGATGGGGAGTACCCCATCCTGGATAAGGATTCGACCTTTCGCACCGTGGTCGGCTGGCCAGTTGTTTGCGAGGGAGGGGAAGTGACCAGTATGGGAGGTATGCGAGGGATGGGAAGTGACCAGTATGGGAGAAACTATTGTTGGTGCCGAGTAGGTCATGGGTAGATGAAGGGGTCGGTACCACGGTAACTTTTGTCAGTTCCATAGGAGTTGTTGTCAGCACCGTGGAAGGAGTAGTAGGCTTCAGCATCGAAGTGGTTGTTGGTGTCAATTTTGATTGTTTAGGCTTTGGTTCTGAAGTAGAAACCTGGCCTTTGGACAATTTAGAATCATGACATTGAGGAGACGCTAGAACAGAGTAGCTCCCCCTTTGTGCTTCTTTCTTGGGAGACTTTGACATCTCCGCCTCAGACAAAGCCTCTGAGAAAGGACATTTTAACAGCCCCTTCAGGATCAATTTGTTGCTCCGCTCTGCAAGCGTCTAAGCACTAAAATGCTTGCAGAGCTCACACAGTGGCTGGATTTCCAAATGCGGCACCCCCAAAAAATTATAAGCAAGAAAGAGGGGGTAAAAAGAGGGAAAGGGGAAAATACTAACGATGGTACTGAAGATTTACCAAAGGTAAGAGGGAAGGGAGGGGCCTATACCAGAGATGATAAGAAATGAAATACCAAAAGGTAAAACGGGGAAAAAATACACCACTGACACACTCAGAAAATCAATTTAGGCAACTAAATAAGCTAACGTCAACTTTTTATTGAAAGAAGAAATTTCTGAAGAAGATATTTTATGAAACAAATTACCACTTAGCTTGAGGGCATGGCTGACACATCCTAAAACTCTATGCGCAAACAAGATTTGAGGAGAAGGGAAGACAGGCACTATGGGTAGCCTTAGCTCAAGAGTTTCTGGCTGGAGTGAGCTTGTTACAATGGCCAAGTTGGTTCCGAGGACAGAACTGAGACCCAACAGTTAAGAATGAATGAAGCTTGACAACATTAGATCAGATTTTTTTAGCTCTAGGGTGGAGTTTTCCTTTAAATACACAGTCGATCGCATGATTAATAATGTAAACCTCTCATACTTAGTATACGACTTAAAGTACAAACATCACTTAAACCTAGGTACCATAATGCATTCATCATACTTCCCAATTTCTCTATTATTAACTAAGGCTCATTTTTATGTTGGTGGGTATAACTTGTAAAACAAAACATTTAAATGAAATTTAAATGAATGTTCATTACTAGCATTATTAACATTTCTTTTTTATATACATCATATAAATTCTGTATTATCCATTCTCCAAGTTTCCTATTGGTTTTGCCTATATAAAAAATGGACATTGTGTACATTTAGCAAGATTAACGACATTCATAGTATTAAAATCAGCATATAAGCTGATATTGTGTTTCCTCATAGAAGTTGCATGTTCAACACATGTTGTAGTGTATATAACTTTACAGCATTACATTCCAAGCATGGATATATACCCTTTCTCTCATCTTGTTCTTGTATACAATAGTTACCATAACAAAGTTGTTTCAAAATTCAGTTTGCTTTTAAAAGTCATGCCAAATGTTTTTTTATATCTGGAACAGTTGTAGGAATACTTACATTTCTTTTCTACATTTCACTCAGATATTTAAAATTAAAACTATACAATACAATATCAGGCAGTAGATTATTAATATCAAATGTGTTTTCATTTATATTTACTTGACTCCCTATGGAACTATCTATAAATTATAAGGCCAGATTCTTAAAGAGTTCCTCTCAGTCTACATCTGCCCTGATTCCAAAAGACTCACTCACAGCATGAGTGGCTTATTCTGTGTAAGACCTGTGTATAAACAGGCTTACAACATGGACCAGATTCCGAAATACCTGCTATCAGTGTAAGTGATCATTTACACTGTGAGCAAGTCTTTTGGAATCGGGTCCACAGTTTCACTAAGTTTAGTCACAGAACAGAAATATCTGATGTAGCATTTTGAATTTTATTCTCATTATATCCACAATATTCAATTTCTTTGAGTGCTAATGGGAGTTCTGTTTTAAACACAGAATCATGTGTAGTAGGTCTACACAATCTGCAAATTTGACCTTATAGAGCATTCTCAAAAATGAACTGTACATGCATACTCTCCCTATGTAAATACATGTTCATTGTTAAATCTTTTCTATATATTTTTTTTAATAATTTACATATTCATTGTTCAATCTTTTCTGTATATATATATATATATATATATATATATATATACATATATATATATATATATATATATATATATATATACAGACATATATATTTTTAATGATTTATGATCTGATCTATAAATATGTGTATCTAAGTAATTAATAGCTTGACATGAATCACATTTAAGAAAGGTAGTACTATCATTTAAAAATCTAGAAAAGATCTTAAATCTGTTTCATTAGAACCACATAATACAAATAAATCATCCACAAAACATGCATAGAATAAAATACAGAGTTTAAATACATGATGTCCAAGTATATTCTGTATTACCTATTTATACATTACCAGATTTATATACGTGTTCTCTACTGGAGCGCCCATGGCAACAGCTAAAATTTGACTGTACATCACACCATTAAAACAGAACACATTATTTTCAAGCAATATTGATGGTAAAGTGCATATTACATTAACACCAGGGTTAGTTAAATCTGTACAGCTACTTTTATAGCTTCATTTTGGCTCTATACTTTCTCTACCGAGTATGACACTGAATAAAGATTTTACAACTAATGTAACAAAAGTAAAACCAGGTGATCTATTTATACCATTTCAACTTGAATAAAAAGTCCTTAGTGCCTTTAATATTTAATGCTTTTTTTAATACTGCTTTAAGCATGTGATCAATTGTGTATGTAAATATCTGGCTTTTATGTGTGGTTCTTTGTAATATTTGAAAAACTGTTTTTAACATGCAAGCTTGTGACTATTTTATTTTATTATATTATTGTTATAGTAAAGTACTGCTTTTCTTTATGTATTTGAAGTATGTTTTACTTTTGATAATTACAAAGTCCGAAGGAGTAAGTTTAGTGTGATTTACATACCAGATATGTGCATGTTCGATATGGTAGGTGTCGTCTTTACTGTAATTTACATACCAGATATGTGCATGTTTGATATGGTAGGTGTCGTCCTTACTGTAATTTACATACCAGATATGTGCATGTTCGATATGGTAGGTGTCGTCTTTACTGTAATTTACATACCAGATATGTGCATGTTTGATATGGTAGGTGCTGTCTTTACTGTGACTTACATACCAGATGTGTGCATGTTTGATATGGTAGGTGCTGTCTTTACCGTGATTTAAAATCGTTATTTTAAACCTACCACCCTCGCTGCTGACCTCCTCTCTGCAGAGTACCTACAAACAGCTGCAGATGCCATTGCATATCCCATATCTATCCCTACCAACAGAACCTTATCCGAAAGCACTATCCCCCCTCCCTCTGGAAAATATCCCACATCATCCCACTCCATAAAGGTGGAAGTTCTACTGACATATCCAACTATAGACCCATTGCCATTCTTTCCCCACTAGCCAAAATAATGGAGAAATGTGTACACAAGCAACTAATACAATACCTTTCACAGAATAACTTACTATCCAACTCCCACCATGGTTTCAGGCTATGCCACAGCATCACCGCAGTCCTCCTTTCCTTTACTAATGCCATAAACCAAAACAGGAATGACAATAGGCTATCCTCTGCCCTCTTTCTTGACCTATTAAAAGCCTTTGACATGGTCAACTATGAACTTCTCATTCTTTCTCTAAAATCTATTTTCCTCAATAAGCACGCAATCCAGTGGTTCCAGTCCTACATGACTGGTAGACAACAGGCGGTATTATGGCAGGGCAAACTCTCCAGCCAGCTACCTCTCACACTTGGTGTCCCTCAAGGCTCCATACCAGGCCCACTACTCTTCTCTATTTTTATCAACAACCTTCACACTGCTATCCCTAAAGCTACCTGTATTCAATATGCAGATGATTCCACTCTGATCTGCTCAGCCACCTCCCCATCCGAACTGCAAATCCTAACCCAAAATACATTTAAAACTATTGAGAACTGGCTCGCCAACCAATGCCTATTGCTGAACCCCAATAAAACTAAACTTCTACTCTTCACCCCCACTAGTAGATCTGCCACACTTTCATTCTCTGTCACGTCTAACAGTGGTACCATCTCCCCAGATCTACACACCAAACTTCCAGGGGTTATCATAGACAATAATCTCAAATTTGACCTCCAGGTCAACAAGACCATACAGACCATCAATAAGAAGCTTGGATCACTGTATAGAAACAAGACATTTTTAACTCCAATGGCTAGGACTGCAATTGTCCGGTCACACCTACTCTCTACTCTTTTATATGCCTCACCTGTACTCTCAAACCTCAACAAATCCAAACTAGGTAAGCTGTCCCATAGCTACAACCATATTGCCAGATTTGCCACTGGCTCCACCTATAGAACCCACCACTGTCAGAACCTGAAACAACTAGAGTGGCTAGAACGGCCCAGCTTAATTCAATTCAATCAGCTCTTAATAGCGCACAAACTTCTGTACCACCCTGAGGATACCCCCTCACTTATAAATATTATTAAGCCATATAGCAACCTGAGATCCCTACGGTCAGCCAACAAACTGCTGGTCCAAACCCACAAATCTAATAATTCTGCTGGTGAATCTCTGTTTGCCAACTTTGTTTGCAAAACCTGGAATTCGTTGCCAAACTATATAACACTACAATCCTCCAAAAGTCTCTTAAAAAAAAACTCAAACAGTATCTCAAAGTGAACTGGCTTTGCCCATGTACCAACCCTGATTAAGTTATAAACTGAAAGCATAATCTGTAAATATCATAACATGCAACTACGTCACCAAGCTCTATATCCAATCTCTTGTTGATGTCTCTTGCTTTTAATTGTGTCTGTCCATGAGAATTGTGAGTCCCTACAATGGAACACTACTAAGCCATTGTGCATAATCATTTTGCTTTATATTTTCTAATGTTATCTAACTTCTTGTGTAATCTATGTAAGTTTGTCTGTTTGGAGTTTTCTCTCCGGGCCTCCACTGAAAATGGACATGTATCCAGTCAGACTATCCCGGTAAACAAATGTAAAATAAATAAATTGACATACCAGATGTGTGTGTGTGTGTTTGATATGGTAGATGCTGTCTTTACTGTGATTTACATACCAGATGTGTACGTTTGATATGGTAGGTACACTGTTGGGTAATGTTTCACACTTTTCAAATACTGTAGTTGTGGACTGAAAAAAAAAATGAAGCAGTGTTAGTGCGAGGTTTTTGTTTTTTTTAGATACTTATCTGAAAAGCAAAGAAAGGCATCAAATGTTTCTCTTTCCCCGAATTACTGTGGCTTGTGTTTACTGTCAGTATATAAAAAGCTTTAATTTGATTTACATTTTCAACACTACAAACGAGATGAAATGGCGCTAAAGCTATAAATTGTTTAAAAACAAAACCTTCTGACTTTCTATCCATCAGTCTAGCTAGCTGTCAAAAGCTAATACCACTGCTACATTTATGGAAGACAGAGTTGTCACTTCAAAGACCTAATAAAACCTGTAGTTTCTGATCTGTGCTTCATTCAAGTAAAACTAGAAAATTAAGACAAAGTTCTAACTTAAGTTATTGTAATAACACAGGCTCCCTAATGTAAACTTTAATTAAATTGAGTTCATAACAAATGTATATATTTTTTCCTTTTCTCTTCTCACTCAATCTTGCACATTTTCCTTTTATAACATTGAGAGTTGTGTTTGCCCCTAAAAGTGACTGTCCATTTTTGACATGGTAATGAGGGGAGAAGGCAGTGGAGTTTAAACATTACAAGGAAGGGCTATGTTTTACAATACTACCCCACTGGATGTGCAGTAGCAAGGGCCACCCAAAACCCAGCACATGGTGATTTTTTTCTATATCACTGAATAAACAGGTTGATGTTTTGTTTGTCCGCATGAATAGTCATACAGGAGTTCTGCAAGTAAAATACAGGATTGGATACATCAGAAAATTCAGTTTTACAACAGCATTTCTTAATACACAATCAGACAGGTCAGAACAAAGATAACTTTGGGGGGGTGTAGTTCTAGACTATGACAAGAGAGTCGAGTAAATGCAGTTAAAGTGTACAGAAGTTAAGTATATAAAATGTATTACACATTTTACAGACTTAACGGCTTTAAACAGGTAAATTAATGGACTGCAATTATTTATTTGTGAAACCCAGCCATCACTGCCAGCTTTACAGAGCACATTTTTTTTCATCATTAACCAACAAAATTGTTATTGCAGGGGGCAACCCCACAACTCCCGCTACTTAAATATACCAACTCAGAGGTCTACTTTGAGGGAAATGGTAAACTATCATTAGACGATGAATATTCATGATGTCACATGCAAATCTGCATGGCATGTCAATCATGCATTATTTGCATGCCACATCACAGACACTAGACATGTCAATCAGTCTGACCAGGCCCATTTCTGCACAATATAACCGGTGGGATAGTGTTGTAAAACAAAGCCCAAGGATTTATACTCAGAAATTCTGTGCACAGTTTTTTTCTTTGGTCATCTTTTAATGACAGCTAAAAGCACATTCTGAGTACAGAGTTTAAACTGAATGCCCAGAAAATGTCCCAAAAAATACTAGAAATGGAGGAACTGGTTTCAGTGACGTATAGCCTTGCACTGATAGGGTCCACAAGTAGGCCTAAGTGGCAGACAGAAAGTGCTAGGTTGCCAGTATGCTTTCTTTTTAGTTTTCATTATGTGTGGTTATGGTTTAATGCAGCCAGTTATATCCAGAATCTGTCTTTGTTGTCCTCGACCTGGCCAAGGCCTTTTGATACCAATCCCCACTAAGGTATCATTGATAAACTCACCAAACTAGGCAACAATCCTTACATCACTAGGTGGGTTGCAAACTGGCTCACAGACAGGACCCACAGAGTGAAAGTTGCAGATTCCAAGTCAGACTGTCGACCACTCACAAGTGGTGTCCCACAGGGCTCGGTCCTGGATCCCCTTCTGTATGGCTTCTACTTCTCAAAAGTCCAGACCAACACAGAAGGACTCTGGCTGATCAAGTTCACTGATGACTGCAAGCTAGGAGTCATTATCAACTCCCCAAGTGATGCAGACATCCTACAAGAGGGCCTGTATGACACCAGTGAATGGTGTCGGAACGATGGCCTGAAGCTTAATGCCAAAAAATGCGTTATCATCCATTTTGGAAAAAACTCAGTTCCCACGAATTACCACGTTGATGGGAGCCCACTGAACAATGAAGGGGCCATAAGAGATCTGGGCACCCAGGTCAAGAGCTACCTCACCTTCGACCACCACATTGCCACTGTGGTCAGAAAGTCCTTCTATATGGCACATGTTATAACCAAAGGTTTCGCATCCAGGAAGAAAGAGGTCATCATCCCTCTCTACACATCCCTCATTAGACCAGTCATCGAATATAATGCCCCATTTGGCATGTACCTGACCAGACATCTACAACAGCTGGAGAGGCCCCAAAAGTACCTCACAAAAAGGATCCTAGGCCTTAAACACATGTCCTACATGGACAGACTCAAAAAACTTCAGCTGTTCTCAGTCTCTTATCGCCTACTTAGAGGTGGATCTCTGCCTGACTTATAAAGCCATGCCCGACCCAGCCCTGCTTGAAATGCTACACCTAAAGACATCTCAATCCCTCCGCGCCACACGCTCCAGAGATCACAACCTCATTACCACAATTAACAGAACATGCTGGCGGGACAGGTTCATCTTCCAAAGATTGCCCATAAAGCAGAGCACCTCGCTGGCCCTCTTCAAGAGAAATCTTGATGAGTGGATGGTAACAGAAAGTCCACTCTAGGGATCATTCCAGTTGTCCTACTGGATAGGGGCACTGTGAACTAACATCGGGTGGCACGGTGCCTGGGGAATTGTTTTCGACTAGGCTGGTATAGGCTCCAGGGCCATTAGCCTAATACACACCCATGAACCTATATATATATATATAGATATATATATATATATATATATATATATATATATATATATATATATATGGATCTACTTTGACCCACCAAAAGTACATTTCTCCGAAACTGAAATAAGCGATCCCAGTTCTGCGAAACTGCATTGCAGCGAAAATGCACTTTCGTGAAACTCACTATAGTGAATACCAATGACACCCAGTCATAGATCACAGTACAGTGAAGATAAGGGAATATTCCCTTTTCCCCACTGTAGTGCAATCTTTGAGTTAGTATATATAAGTAGCGGGGGTGTAGGGCCTTGCCCCCCTGCATAAATGCCTTTGTGTCATTTAATTTTGTGTGTGTCTTTTTTGTTGGTATTCGTTGTATTGAGTTTCATGAAAGTGAGTTTTCATTGAAACGCACTTTCGCAAAACTGTGATCACTTATTTTAATTTCGGAGAAATGTCCTTTCTGTGGGTTGAAGTAGACTCATATATCTACCATAATGCTACCACCCTTTCAGACTACTTAAGTGACCACCTCCCCATCCATGTGCAAAGACACACCATCCAACTCTCCATAACGCATTTATTCAGAGACAGCCGCATACTCTCTAACGTTAATGCTGAAACATTTAATAACAGACTCTCATTAATAAACTGGTATTTCCTCCAACACCTTCCCCTTAATGATGCAGTATTAGAATTTAACAAAGTGTTCCTTAGAATCCTGGACTCCCCAGCACCCCTCAGAAAAATTAGGATAAAAACTAACCATGCAATCTGGCTAACAAAAAACACTATATCCCTGATGCAAAAAAAGAGATAGTTTCTGGAAACCATGGCTAAAAACTAAATCCTCTCTGCTACTCCAACAATACAAAGAACTAAGTAACCTCACCAGGAAGCACATTAATAGAGATAAGAAAAACTTTTACTATGAGTCTCAAACCACCCACCACTCTAACTCTAAAAAAATTCTGGCACAAGATTAATAAAATCCTCCACCCTGGCAGTCATACAACACCCAATTCCTACCCTAATAACTCTCCACAAGAAGCTGCAACAGTACTAAATTATTTAATTTAATCTATTCAAAAACTAACCCACACTCACCATAATGACAATCCCACCCCCTCTTCCTACCAGTCTAATGCCCCCTTTATTTTTTGAACCAGTCATCATCATCATCATCATCATCATCCCCTTTTTCCCATTTACATGGGGTCGGGGTATCGTATTAACTGTCGCCAACTCTCTCGATTCAGTGCCAGTCCCCTGCCTTCTTCAACACTCATGCCTGACTGTTGCAGATCTTCTTTCACACAATCCATCCACCTCTTTGTTGGACGCCCTCGCTTCCTCTTACCTTCTTCCTGTCTGTCCCAAATCTCCCTCACCAGATTGTCTTCTGCTTTTCTACACATGTGCCCATACCATCGTAATCTGTTTTCTTTGATCTTTTCTGCAATTGGAGCTACTTTGGCTTCTGCTCTTATGTCCTCATTTCTTCGCCTGTCCCGCAGTGTGCATCCTACCACCTTTCTCAGGCACTTCATTTCCATCACCTCTAGCTTCTTCAACTGTTGTGCCTTTACTGCCCAGGTTTCTGTACCATACAGTAGTACTGGTCGCACCACTGTCTTGTACACCTTACTTTTCAGCTTCTTTGGCATTCTTCTGTCATATACTACACCTGATACTCAATGCCAGTTGGCTGCAGCCCCTCTGATTCTAGCTTTGACCTCTTCATTCAGACTACCCTTCTCCTCAACCACCCCTCCTAGATACTTGAAGCTGTTTACCTGTTCCACTATCTTCCCATCTATCTCTATTCTCAGCTTCTTCTGATTTCCCCAATCTGCTGCCATTACCACTGTCTTATCTGTGCTTAGTTTCATCCCATGTGCCTTCAGATTTGCATTCCATTCTCCTATCCTTTGCTGAAGTTCTAGATCAGAGTCTGCCTGTACTGCCACATCGTCCGCATACAGCAGCTTTGTTGCTCTGACCCCTCCAATCTGTTTGCTGATGTAGTCCATTACCAGTATGAACAGCAGTGGGCTCAGAGCTGAAGCCTGGTGTACACCCACTCCCACTGGGAACCCCTCAGTGAGGCCAAACACTGTTCATACTTGAGTCACTGGGTCCTTGTACATAGCCTGTACTAATTCTACCAATGTTTCTGGGACTTCAAACCACCGCAGTACTGCCCAGATCAGCTTTCTTGGGACCTTGTCATATGCTTTCTCCAAGTCTAGGAAAGCCCAGTTTGACTCTCTCTCCTCTTCTCTAGTTTCTTCTCAAGTATCTGTCTCAATGCAAACATCGGGTCAATTGTGCTGCATCCTGATCTGAATCCGAACTGTTCATCTCCCATCTTACATTCTACTATTCTGCGTATCCGTTTATCAATCACCCTCTCCAGAACTTTCATGCAATGTGGTAGGAGTTTGATGCTTCTGTACTGTCCACAGTTGTGGATGTCCTCTTTGTTCTTGTACACTGGCACGAGTATGCTTATTCTCCAGTCATCTGGAATACGCATCTCCACACTGCAATTAGTACCCACAGGAGCCATTTCTCCCCTAGCTCACCCAGCATCTTTATCATATCTGCTGTGATCTCATCTGAGCCTGCTGCTTTCCCTGACTTCATTTTCCTTAGTGCTGCTCTTACTTCTTCTAAGCTGGGCTCCTCTTCTACTCTCATTGTAGGCTGTCTCTGGGGCAGTACCGCTTCTGTGGGGTTTTCTTCATTCAGAAGCTGCTGGAAATACTCCTTCCATCTGCCTTTGATGTCCTGTGGGCTGGTAAGCACGTTGTTGCTAGAATCCCTTATGAAGGGTGTCTGACTATCTTCTTTATCTTTCTGGCTTTGCCTTGCAACCTGGTATAGTTTCTTTGTGCCCCTTACTGAGTCACTTTCCAGAAGCTGATAGAGTGCCTCTGATGCCCTATTCTTTGCTATTGCAACTTCTTTCTTAGTTTCTTTGTTAGCCAACCAGTAGTCCTTCCTAGCTTGGTCAGTCTTTTCAATCTCTCACTTTTTCCTGCACTCCTCCTTTCTTTTGATTACTTCCTGCACTTCTGCATTCCACCACCAGCTTTCCTTATGTACCTTATTTCCATACCTGGCTTGGTCACATATCTTTTCTGTGGCCCTAACACATGCTGTTTTTTAGGCGCTGCCACTCTTCTTCAACTCCACCTATTTCCTCCTCTTCTTGGGGTGCTAGAGCCCTGAGTAATTCCTTGAACTGCTGTACTTTCTCTCCAGTCAACTTCCAGGTCTTCAGCCTGGTCTCTGTTGACCTTAGAGCCTTCTCTGACCACTGCTTGCAGCTGATTGTGGCAACTACCGGTTTATGCTGTGAACCGACTGTTTCACTGGGGATGACTTTGCAATCATGGATTCTACCCCAGTGCCTTTTCCTTACTAGGAGGAAGTCTACCTGAGTTGCATGTTGGCTACTCTTGTATGTGATCTTGTGACTGTCTCTCTTTCTGAACCATGTGTTGGCTACTATCAAGCCATTTGCCAGACAGAAGTCTAGAATGGCTTCTCCTGCTTTACTCCTATTGCTCCACCCATGTGGACTCAGGCAGTCCTCATATCCTGTTCTGTCTGTCCCGATATGTGCATTTAAGTCACCCATTATCAACACCAATTCATGTTGCCCTGCTTTATCTAGTAGGTCCTGCAACTGCTGTCTGAATGCACTCTTTTCCTCACTATCACAACCCTGCTGTGGGGCATAGGCTGAGATTATGAATACTGTCCTATCATTACACTGGAGTCTGATTGCCATGAGTCTGTCATTAATTCTGATGATATCCCTCACTGACTTCTGAAGCCTCTGTCTCACCACAATTCCTACACCATTTCTAGCCTGTCCACCACCTGAGCAGTAGAGTCTGGATCCCAAGCCAAGTGGCTTTGTTGCACTGCCCTTCCATCTTGTCTCTTGGATACATAGGATGTCCAGCCTCCTCCGTATCATCATGTCATCCACTTCTAAGCTGCTTCTTTTTTGAACCAGTCCCTACTGCTTATATAAAATATCTTCTACTTAAGCTCAAGCCATGTTCCCCCTCCACTGATAACCTACCTCCCCTTTTTTAAACTCACAGCAGACTTTATTGTCTACCCAATCTCAATATTTGTAAAAAGATCAATCCAAGAATCTACTGTTCCTGATATCTGGAAATCTTTCTACACTACATTCCTTCACAAAGTGGGCAACTCCACTGATCCCTCTAATTTCATTCCCATAGTTATTCTTTCGCCCCTCTCAAAAATCCTTGAAAAATGAATTCACAAACAACTCAAATACCTTATTCAGAATAACCTTCTCACTCTCACTTAACATGGCTTTAGGCCTAATCACAGTACTGTCACAGCTCTTCTTTCTTTCACTCATTCCATGGCAGAGGCTAGACAATAACCTACCAGTTTCCTATCTTTTCCTCGATCTCCCAAAAGCTTTCAACAGTGTATCTAACTACTAATCAAACTATCTGATCTCAGCCTCTCCTCCTCTGCTATGCTCTGGTTCTCCAGTTATCTTTAATAGGTTACAGTCAGTCAGATGGAAATCCTATTGCTCTCCCTTCTTACCTATCTAGACTGGTGTTCCACAAGGTTTCATTCTAGGCCCCCTTCTCTTCAACATCTTTACTAACAACCTCCACTCATCTTGTGGCACCTCCTCCCTTATACAATATGCCAATGACTTGACTCTTATCTCCTTCACCAAGCACATCACCCACCTTCAATCCACTACTCAAAACTCATTTCTCACCATCAAAAAATGGTTAACCAACAACCTCTTATCCTGAACCCTAAAAAAAACAAACTCTTTCTCTTTATTCACAACTCTCTCTCTCATCACAAAACAACTTTCACCATCACATCTCTTAACAACACTATTATCAAAGCTGAGTCACACACTAAGCTTTTAGGAATCACAACTGATGACTGACTAAATTTTGAACTCCATATTCAACAATGCATAAAAAGAGAAACCAAAAACTGGGAATACTATACTGAAATAGAAAATTCTTGTCTGCTGACTCTAAACACACTCTGGTACAGGCCTTTCTCTTTCCCTGTCTTGTCTACGCATCTCCTGTTCTTACACATCTACAATCAACCTTAATCACAAAGCTTGAACACATAACAAAATAGCTAGATTCGCTAGTAGCCAACTTAACAAAACTCACCACTGCCTTGTTCTTAGACAACTCCAATGACTTGAATTTCCCCAGTTACTACTGTTATCCCAGTTACAATTCACTCACTCCTTAATTAATA
Source organism: Protopterus annectens (assembly GCF_019279795.1). Lineage (NCBI taxonomy): Eukaryota > Metazoa > Chordata > Ceratodontiformes > Protopteridae > Protopterus > Protopterus annectens. The sequence continues at coordinate 775,851,800 of NC_056746.1, read as the reverse complement.
AACCTTCAGCTTGTCCTTCCCTCTCCTCCCTAGTTTCCCTCTATAGTCCTGCTTGTTCTCTCTGCAGCTCCAATCAACTCCTTTTCGATATCTACAAACCTAACAAAAACATGGGTAAACTATTATACCAAAGCAGAAAACCAAAGGCACCAATAGAGAGAGTACGAACTCCTTTAATGAAATTCCAAGTGATAAAACCAGAAGGCTAAAACAGGTTAAGCACTTTCGTTCGGGAATCATCAGAACAATGTATTCTCAATGCACAATACCTTTTATATAAGCATTAGCCAATCAAAAAAAAAACCCTTAAACACTCATTTCCTATGATCAATTAAAAACAAGACAATCAGTTAAAAACATACTTTACATAAAAAAAAATTTACCCTAAGAACTTCTTTCTTATTATTCTTTTTGATAACGTATGTAAATGTTAAAATGTGTAACAACAACTGTAATAATGTCCCCAAATGAATTCAAACACAAACAACAGTACACTTATAATGCTACTTTCAAATGTAAAACATACATTTGTTTTTTAAATGATCACAGGAAATGAGAGTTTAAGGTTTGCTTTTTTTTTTTGATTGGCTGATGCTTATATAAAAGGTATTGTGCATTGAGAATACATTGTTCTGATGAAGTTTGAGAGATTCCCGAAAAAAAGCGCTTAACCGGTTTTAACCTTGTGGTTTTATCACTTGGAATTTCATTAAAGGAGTTTGTACTCTCCCTGTTGGTGCCCTTGTTTTTTTTTTTTTTTTTTTTTGGTGACTGGTCGTTCCTTAGGAGAGTTTTGGTTGTTTCACTATACCAAAGCCCTATTTCCCAAGCCTGGAACAAACTCCCTACTAACATTCATGCTATTAAACATATAAACAGTTTCAAACAAGAATTAAAACACTTCCTGGCAAACTCTCGCTCCTGTCCATGCCGGGAACCAACCTAATTCCGCCCTCCACCCTATATGCCAAGATCCAACCTAATCCCCCCTTCTCTCTATCTACCTTTATACTATATCTTTATCTCTCTAAGCTTTGTAGACTATAAAGGATATCTTGTGGGCCAATGAGAAGCATTTTTTGTACATATAGTTCCTGTAGTTCAGATAGTATAATCCTCCAGTAAGACGATCACAAATTATCAACAGATTACTGTATATACAATTTTATGTAATATGGATACTGACTGTTATGCTATAGACCTAAATATGGTATTCCAAATTCAGTCTGTCTTTTGCTCTACATAACCTATATGTTTAGCTGGTTTGCTATTGTTATTGTGAAAGGCAAAACATTTGCCATTTGCAATAACGAAAATAAACACAGAAACCAAACTCTCCACTCCTACACAATATCGACGCAAATGATCAACACATTTGAGTCGAGATGGTCACCAAAAACATCACGTGATAGCTGTATAGAAGCTGATGTAAATCAAACTACTATACAAAAAAAATCACATTTTTGCAGGGGGGGGGGGGGCAAGCCTCCCTGCACCCCCCAGACCCACTGCTACTAATATATTCCAACTCCAAGACTGCACTACAGTGGGGATATGGAAGAATTTCCATTGTACCGCGATCTCCTTACATATAGTCGAACACACTTATGCGGATGCACTATTGCATTTGCATAAGTGTCTTCAAATACCCCATTTACTTTTCATTTTGTGCAAGACATTCTGATTTTCGGCAGCATACATGCCGACAGAATGCCATTTGCACAAATGATAGTAAACCTGTTTATCCCTATCAATGTTCACTAGAACCAGTCCTTCAGTCTTGTTTGAACTCTTTATACAATTGTTTTAACCTTACTGTATTGTGTAACTGTATATATTTATACTGTACTGTTTTTGTACTTGCTCTGTTTGTAGTATATTTGGAGCTTTTCTCTTCAGGTTTCCACTGAAAATGGGCCTTTAGGCTCAGTTGGACTAACCCCAGTTAACAAACAACAAATAAATAAATATTACATATTTTTCTAAGAATATTTTTTTTAGTTCTAACCAGGGATTAGACTTTACAGTTGTACATATGCCATCATCATCATCAACCCCCTTTTCTCCATTTTTCTACATGAGGTTGGGGTGTCATGTCAACTATCGCCATTTCTCTCTATAAAGTGCCACTCTCCTGCCTTCTTCGACACTCATGTCTGACTGTCACATTTCTCCTCTCACACAATCTATCCACCTTTTGGTGTATGCCCTTGTTTCCTGTTGTCTTCTTCCTGCCTGTCCCAAATATTCTTCACCAGATTGTCTTCTGCGGTTTTCTGTATGTGCCTGAACCACCACAATATTTTCTATTTGACCTTTTCTGCAACTGAAGCTACTCTGGCCTCTGCTCTTATGTCCCTATTTCTTCATCTGTCCCACAGTGTTCATCCTACCACCTGTCTCAGGCACTTCACCACGTCTAGTTTTCTCAGTTGTTCTGCCTTTACTACCAGTTATACCACTGTTTTGTCCACCTTACTTTTTAACTTCTTTGCCAATATGCTGTCATATACTACACCTGACACTCTGTGCCAGTTGGCTGCACCCCCCCGTCATTCTAGCGATGACCTCCTTATTCAAACTTCCTTTCTCCTTAACCACCCCTCCTAGATACTTGAATATGTTACCCCGTTCCACTATTTTTTCTTCTGTCTCATTTCTCAGCTTCTTCTGATTTCCCCATTTGCTGCCATGCTTCTTCTGATTTCCCCATTAGCTACCATGAACACTGTCTTGTCTCTACATAGTTTCATCCCATGTGCCTTCAGTTTTGCATTCCATTACCCTATCCTTTGTTGCAGTTCTTGCTCAGAGTCTGCCTGTACTGCCAGATCATCTGCATACAGCAGCTTTGTTGACCTGTCCCCTCTGACCTGTTTGCTAATGTAGTCCAACACCAGTATGAACAGCAGTGGACTCAGAGCTGAAGCCTGATGCACAACCACTTCAACTAGGAACCCCTCTGTGATACCAAACACTATTTGAGTCAATGGTCCTTGTACATAGCTTGCACTAATTCTGCCAATGTGTCTGGGACTTAGAGCCACTGCAGGACTGCCCAGATCAGTTTTCTTAGGACCTTGTCATATGCTTTCTCCAAGTCTAGGAAATACCCATTTGGACTTTCCTCATCTCCATCTTCTTCACAACTATCTGTCTCACTGCAAACATCGGGTCAGTTGTGGTGCATCCTGTTCTGAATCTGAACTCTTCTCATCTTACTTTTTACTACTCTGCATATTCATTTATCAGTCAACCTCTCCACAACTTTCATGCAATGTGACAGGAGTTTGATACCTCTGTATGCCTTCCATTTGGTCTTGAATACTGGCACTATGCTTATTCTCCAATCATTTGGCATACACCTTTCTCTCCAAACTGCTATGAGTACCCTCAGGAGCCATTTCTCCCCTATCTTTATCATATCTGCTGTGACCTTATCAGAACTAGTTGCTTTCCCTGACTTCATTTTCCTTAGTGCTGTTCTTACTTCTTCTATGGTGGGCTCCTCCTCTTCTCTCATCGTAGGCTGTGTCTGGGGTAGTACATCTTCTACAGGGTTTTCTTTATTCGGCAGCTGCTGGAAATACTCCTTTGATGTCCTGTGCACTGGTGAGCAGGTTGTTGCTGGCATCCCTTATGAAGGATATCTGACTATCTTCTTTATATTTCTGTCTTTGCCTTGCAAACTGATATAGTTTCTTTGTACCATCTACTAAGTCACTTTCCAGAAGTTGATAGGGTGCCTCTGATGCCTTGTTCTTTGCTATTGTAACTATTTTCTTAGCCTCTTTGTTAGCCGACCAGCATTCCTTTCCTAGCCAGGTCCTTGTTTTCTGTCTCCCACTTTTTCCTATGCTTCCTCTTTCTTTTGATGACTTCATGGACTTCTGCCTTCCACAACCAACAACTTTACTTACATAGCTTGTTTCCACACCTGGCTCAGCTGCATATCTGTCTTGTAGTCATCATATATGCTGTTTTGAGGCACATTTTTCTTCAACTCCACCTATTTCCTCTTTTTCAACTAATTTTTTAAACATCTTTCATTCTATTCCAGTTTTTTTTCTACAACCATCTTATTTCAACCAACACAGCTTTTGAATTTATGCATTTGTGTCTTTAGGACAAGTTTTCAATTGATGATTGTAATATACCTATTGGTGAGTACTAATTGATTTATGTAAAAAAAAGGAGGGTCTTTGATTCTATTGAATTATTCTGAAGAAGTTGCTAGTCTGTTGAGAAGAAAGCACTAAATTAATTTTTGTCAATATATGTCAGAAGAAAAATTCAGACGAGTCACATCTGCCTCAGGTGATGAAAAACTTCTTTATTAGCAGCTAACCAGATTACACATCATGTTGGCCAAGATGATCTCCTCCTCTGGTCAACTTGTTTACTGACATCAACTTTTATACTGCAAGCAAAACAACTTTTTGTTACATTTCTGACCGTTGACAGTTGGCTATGGAAAACACCTGTGGTAAACATGTTTATCAAAAATTACCTCAAACCAGCAGTTAGTGCAGAATGTTCAAGAAGTACAGAATGTTCAGTTCAACAATGGTAGCTCAAATTTTCCAGGACACACAGCCTGCTTCAGTAAATTAACTCTTACTCGGCCATGCGTCCTTATCCCAGGCTTCACTAAGCTATAACCAAGTCTCTTTATTCTGAAAAGCAGAAAACAGTTATTCAGGTTTATAAGCAATGCTGCATTTTGTTCACAGATAAGGCCCATCTTTGATAGGCATATCCCAACAAATAACATGTTCACTTTGCAAGAAGAGGAAAAAGACAAATAACAGTATGTTTTTAAAACTTTTCTCTTAACAATATACTACGGATTTTAATGTTTTCATACTACATTGTATTTTATTTTAATATTTATTTTATTTTTATTATTTTATTTTACATTTGTTGACCGGGCTAGTCTAGCTGGATATGTGTCCATTTTCAGTAGAGGCCCAGGGAGAAAAGCTCCAAGAGTTATAAAATACTAAAAACAGAGATTGACAATACAAATACAAGGATTTTACATCAGGACTAGTTAATACATGTATTATATAAACATGATCAGAGCAAAAATATAAGTATAATAAACAAATGATTTTAAAAGATTTTTTTTTTTTTATCAAAAGAGAATAAGCATATGACTGTACAATATTTTATAAAGGGGGAGTTGGTCATAAAATTGTTGAGGGGACAAGACACCAGTTATATACATTAATAAGGTGTAAACCTTTTGATGCCTCTATGGTGACCACAGTACAACCTTCTCACTTGGTTATTCGTACTGAATTGTGCACCATTTTGCTGCTTTTGTTATACAATACATCATACATTTTCCACAACCCCTGTGCTTTTACCATGAATATCCGGTGTCATTTGTCAACTTCACTGTTTCTTTTTCATATTTTACATATGCAAGATAACGTTTCATTTAAATGTATTTTGTTAGAGAAAAATACAGTATTCTCTTTCCACAAGTCTGGAAATGAAGCCATATTAAAGCAGGCATTCACAGTGTGCATACAGATTCATTGAATGCACTTTCAATCAGTGAAAATAACCTTCGCCAAGAAGAACATAATGTGCAGTACATAGAGTAAAAACACATTTTGTTTGTATGTTACAAGGCTTGGGAAAGAGGCGTGTAGAACTTTACAGGGTTTTGGTATTATTAGCAGATACTTCAGACACAGATAACTTAGTTCGTTTGGACTGATATGCATAAAGTCATTGCAGTGCAGTCCACAGAATTTTAGTACAGACACTCGAGTGTTTGCAGAAGTCAGGCCAAATATCCAGCATTCCAGAATATCAATATTATTCAGGAGGATCAGAATATGAGCGCAGAAGCTACAGACCTAAATATTAGAATACGAGTGGAACTATGGGCGTAATTATCAGCACTGTTATTGGAGACAGTACATTTCTGAGTACAGAATTCATGGACAGTATAATGAGGGCAGAGGCTATAGACATTAAGATTTGATTTGGACTGAACCACAGTGTTTGTAGACTTTATTCTGAAATGTACAGGAAGATTTGGCACATAAAGGAGAGACTGGCACCTGTTCAATACTGTTCTGGCTAACTAACAAATAAAGACATTAATTTTATTTATTTATTTATTTTTATTTTATATTTGTTGACTGGGATAGTCCGACTGGATACATGTCCATTTTCAGAGGAGGCCCAGGGACAAAAGCTCCAAAGTTAGTTACACAGGCAAACTTAACATAGTAAAAATTAAACATAATTTACAGACTCTAAAAGTTATACAAGCTCAAACTTAATATGGGTTAACAGTTAAAAACACAAATGAGTTCTATTAAAAGTAGTATTGGTACACATGTAAGACTAATTATTTAGTCAGGCTTGGAGCAAGGACACATCCACTGAGACTTGAAATACTGCTTGAGAGTTTTCTTGAATTGAGAGAGGGTAGTTTCTAGGGTAATGTCAGCAGGTAGTGAGGTCCAAGTTCTGCCAACAGAGTAGGCAAACATGGAGTCACCGGCTGAATTGTTGACTTTGATAGTTTGTACTACCAGTCTATTAGATGAGCAAAGTGGTCTGAGGTTGGAGTGGGGATAGATAATGTTTTTCAGTGCCGGTATATTTTCAGGTTGATTAAGTACTTTATGAGCCACAATGAATTGGTTATACTGAAGCTACCTGGGTAGTTCAAGCCATCCAAGATTTTTTAGGATTTTACAGTGATGTGTTCTGCAAGGCAAGCCAGTGCAAATCTAGCTATGTTATTATAGCAGCTGGAGAGTTTGTTAAGTTCAGTTTTGCTTAAATTGGCAAGTAAAGGTGAGGCATAGAAGAGGGAATACAGTAGATGGGAGCGGGATATGGCAATCCTAGCAGGTGCGGTTAGGAATGGCTTTATCCTATAAAGCGAACCAAGTTTTTATTAAGGGTTTTGATAGTTGATGTGCACATCAAACTTAAGATTGTTATCTACAATAACACCTAGGAGTTTCATTTGGGTAGATAACACCTAGGAGTTTCTTTTGGGCATCTGGGGAGATTATGGTGCCATTATTAGACTTAATGAAGAGAGATAACACCGGGGATCTTTGGGTGGGGGAGAAAAGTAGGAGCTTTTTTTTGTTGGGATTTAATATCAGACAGTGATCAGTAAGCCAATTTTCAACTAAGTTAAAAGTACTCGAGTAATTGTCTGCAGATCTGTTTGGGAGGTGGCACTGCAGATCAACGTGGAGTCATCTGCATATTGAATGCAGTTAGCTTTTGGGATGACAGTGTGGAGGTCATTAATAAAAATGGAAAACAGAAGAGGTCCCAGAATGGACCCCTGGGGGACACCTAGGGTGTTGGGTAGGAGGCTGGATATTTTGTTCTGCCACATGACGGCTTGTTGTCCATTGTCCAGATAGGATTGAAACTATTGGAGAGAGTGATTGCCTAAAGACATTGTTGTCAAGGTGTGGATGAGTAGATGGTGGTTAACCATATCAAAAGCCTTTGAGAGATCCAAAAAAAGAGTGGAGGATAATTTGTTACTGTTCCTGTTACAGTTTATGGCATTGGCGAAGATGAGGAGGGCTGTGATGGTACTATGATGAGGCCTGAAGCCATGCTGAGAGTTGGCCAGTAGGCTGTTCTGGATTAGACAGTGCAGAAGTTGTTTATAAATGCACTTTTCCATAATTTTTGCCAGTGGTGACAAGATGGCTATAGGTCTATAATTAGATAATTCAGTAGAGCTACCACCTTTATGGAGGGGAATGACATGAGATATTTTCCAGACAGAGAGGACTGTAGCTTCTGATATGGTCCAATAAATTAGAATGTAAATAATGTACGCTACAGTATCTGCAGCTTTTTGCAAATATTCGGCTGGGAGAAGGTCAGCAGCTAGGGTAGTAAGTTTTAGTTTACGAATGAGAGATGTAGAAACTGGTTGGAAGCTAAAGGAGGGCTGGGTACTGGGAATGGTATTATGTAAATTAGAGGAGTTCAGGGGTAGTTGGCCAGCTAGGGCTTGGATAGTCTCGGTAAAGTAACTATTAAAGGGTTGGCGACATCCTCTGATAGTTTGTCTGTAGAGGCTGAGGGAGGTGGAGTGGTGGTTTGACCTGGGTGCAGTACCTGCCCAAAACTTTTGAGGGTTATTTTCGTTTCCTTGCTGGAGATGGAAATAGTAGTTTTGTTTATTTAGTAAAATGGATCTTTTTGTCTCATTCCTAATCTGCCAAAATTTAATTTGATCTAGAGGGGCTTTTGTAGCACGCCATGTAGCTCATGCCTTATTTCTGACTATGATTTTTGATTTGATATCTTTAGAGAGTCATGGGGCAACTTTTGTTCTGGTCCTAGTGGAGCAAACAGGAGCATGAGAGTCTAGGATGGTAAAGAATTTATTGTTAAAGTAAGCAACAGCTTCACCTAGGGGCAAGTGTTTTAGGCCAGGCCAATTGCATGATTTGAGTTCGTCCTGAAACATGTTAGGATTAAAGCTCTTATTATTTCTTACTGTTCTATAGGAGGGCTGGTGGGAATTATAGGTATTGTGTTTATAAATAAAGGTGAGAAAGTGATCGCTGAGGTCATCAGGACAGGTCCCTGATGTATACATTTGAGGGTGGCTGTTGATCAGTATCCACACTACTATATTTTCTTTGTGATTAAGTTTGCCTATCCTGGTGGATGTGGATATGACCTGCGTGAACCCATGCAGGTTTACATGGGTGGTAGGAGATTGTGAGGAGCAGCTATTCCAGTCTATGTTAAGATCAGTACTATGGTTTCTTGTGGGTAGTTATTAGCTAACCAGTGGAGGATATCTTCAAGGGTATTGGCATTATTCCCTGGTGGAATGTACAAGCAGACAATATTTATACATTTGTTTTTGTTAATTTGGAACTTGGTAGAAATAATTTCTGCTTTATTGACATGGGGTGGTTGCATGGGGTCTGTGTTAACATTTCATGTAGACTTATAGAGTACAGCTACCCCACTTACCTTCCCCGTAGTGCGGTCAAGTCTAAGTATATTATACCCGGGTGGTAAAACTCATTGTCTGAGGTTGATGGTTTTAGCCAGGTTTCAGTTAGGCACAGTATATCAGGGGAGTGGACTAGTAGGAGGGCATGTAGGTTACTTACTTTATTATTTATGCTTCTAATATTTAGATGGCAGAACAGGAGAGGTTGGGGGACCTATTTATAGATAGTGAATTGGTAGAGTTATAAGCATATGGGGTTGAGTTATCTGGAGTGGTAGGGCCAGGGTTTGGGTGAATATCTCCTCCTTTGTAAGGTTATAGTTTAAGTTTACAATAAGCTTCATGAATTTGTTTATAAGTCTTTGATAATATTTAGCTTTTCAGCTGATGTATCTAGATTTAATAGGCTGATGGTATACTGTGTTTAAGGAGTTGGTTATAGGACTAACTAATGGGTAACCTGCCATATTTAACACACCTGGGGTATTTTGGCCTTTTGGGTAGTGAAATCCTAAGTAAGACTGATTTTCATAAGTGGAGAGGTAGTATGGAATTAATATAAGGGATAGCAGAGAGAGTAGTGACATTGTTTTAGATGGTGACATACTTAGAGGCTGAGTTAATGTATTAAATATAGAGCCCTCAGGATTTGGTGGATGATAATAAATGCTGGGGGGTGGGGGGTGAGGGGCTGGGTTAGAATGAGGAATATAACACTGGTTGGGCCATATAGGTCATGAAGGGGGCTGTGATGGGTGGGTAAAATGGAAGTAGAATATTGATTGGTTCAGATAGGAGGGGTGTAGTATTGTGGCTATAAAGCTAAAAACAGTGGGGGCGGGTGGGAATTGGGGGCAGGGAGGGGTGCACAGTGAGCCCGAGTGCAGCGAGGGCAAGTGAAGGAGGGCTAAACCAGACACAAGGACCTTAGAACCTGAAATTATAGGTAAGTATGCTGGGCTTTTATAAAGTAAGGTTTTAATGTTTAGTTTTACTGTTTAAAGCAAACTTTTAACAGGTTAGGGGTTAATGAGACTTTTTTGTAGTGCTTTCAATTTATTGCTTAATTTGCGGAAACACTGTTTTGCTGCCAATTTTTGCTTATCTCAGGGGCAATACATGTAAGCCATCCAGGATTCTTTAGGGATAGATGGGTTTACTTTATTCAATATCTTCTAGTTTTAAGGTTGGGTAATGCAATTGGGGCTATCTATTAGTGCTATAGACCCAGGTCAGCAGCTGTGGTGTACATAGAGATAGTAACCTTAGCAGGTCTGTTTGATCGAGGGGCAGCTTTTCAGCTTAAATTCCGCCAGGTAGCGTCCCTCTGTTAATGCAAGCCTTGCAGGACAGCTGTTAGAGGGGATAGTTCCTTAGCAGATCTGTTTGATCAAGGGGCAGCTTTTCAGCTTAAATTCCGCTGGTTATATATTTTTTATGATATGAATATATATATTTTGCATTATACTTGACAATATATAGGGTTGCTATGCATCAAACTATCTATTATTTATTTGTGTTCAACAGTTTACAAACTTTTTGATATACATTGTATTACTTGAAGCTGATGATCTCAAAAGCCATATAGCACTAAGTGTTTTTAAGTTACACCCTGGTATAATTAATTGAATAAGTGAGAACTAAATGTTATTGGTTAATATGAATTAATTTAATTAATGTTTTAAGATATAATGAATGTATTCTAATCAATTTTCATTGAATCTGAAGAAGCGTGCCTTTGTGGATGCACGCAAAAGCGCTTATTCTCTTGTTTTAAATAAAGAATTGTCTTTTTACGTGGTGGTGGCTTCCAGTTTATACTACACAGCATCCTTCTGTTAATGCAAGCCTTGCAGGACAGCTGTTAGAGGGGATAGTTCCTTAGCAGGTCTGTTTCATTTCAGCCTCATTCCAGTTTCTTCCAGTTAATTCCAGTATTCTACAGTCCTATCAATTATCACAAGACTTCTATATGCATGTTTATATTCAGAAGCCTTCACACTTACTCATTTTTATGTTTTCCACAATTGTTTTTTTTTTTACAATCCAAAAAAGACTGCTTTGTCATTTATTCTTTATTACAGTCTTTGTATTCTCTTTCCTCCACTGATGTGTGTGTCATGCTACATTTTACGGGTGACTTATCCAATAATAATCTCCACAAAAGTCCCCAGCCTCATAAAAATCTTCACATCTTTCTCCTCTGTTTTTATTCCTTTAACATCATCCTTATGAATTTTCCATGGAGATATTACGTAATACTTTTTATTATCATGTTATACTATTCTAACTTTACAGTTTTCAATTTTCCATAACTTAATCTTTTCATATTCTTTTTTCCATAATCTCATTTTTTCTTATTTTCGTTCCATCTATCCATATAATATTTTCCCTATCAAGCTACTTTCATTCTCCTTCATATTTGAATACTCCTACAATATGTATAGATGGCAACCATACAACTGTTTTTTTATTTAAACCTTTTTTATTATATATGCTTCCATCTAGCTGAAAAATGTAACAATTATTTTTAATTTTTTCCAGGAAACATGCATATACTTCCCAAATTCCCCAACTTTCCCATAATGTATGTACTTAACATATATACTTTCTTTTCAAAATGATAAACAGTAAGTTTTCTATCACCTTCTTTTTCATCCAGAATGTTTCTCTGTTATTCTGTTTTGGTTACATCAGATGCAACCAACCTTACATCATTATTCTCCCTTGTAATAGCATCTAGTTTATTATTACTAACATTCCATTAATTTGATTTCTCTTTAGTCCATATACCCCTTCCCCTATCACTTCCTTCTTCCAGACCTCATTCTTTTTCTTACATTATTTTCATAAAGGTTTTATAATCAGTATTCCCCGGTGTTATTTGCCTTCAGTTCTTAATGTTCTGCCATATTTCATCTTTCTTCCATATAAAAATGTAATCACCTCAGCATGTTACCTTTTCATTTTCTACCCTTCCTCTAACCATTTAATCAGTATCACCATAAATACTTTTTCCCTCTTACACTTATCCCCTTATACGATCTACAACTTAACCCATTCAAATCTGGTGCTTATTCTTCCTTCTCCTTTTTTATAATCTATTCCAATGCACTTTTCTTCTAATTTACATTTTGCTCTATCTAAATTTTCCCTACTTTCCACCTCCCTCTTTCAACTTCTTCCTTCTTATATATTGTTTCTACAGACTTTTTCATGTTATCTCTCCATTCTCATCTAATGCTACCGATTTTCATCTAACATTCAACCCCACTTATTCCTACCTTCTTTTTACCTCCTTTCCTAAACAGGAGGAACTTTTTCCTTCTTTCCTTTTAAAAATATTTCTGTCTTTACAATATTGTCCTATATTTTCTTTATTTTCTTCACACAATTTTATGTTTCTCTTACTTTACTACTCCCCTCTTCCACCCCTTTCTCAAAATCTTTAACTGTGTTTTCATAGCCCCCTTTAATTATTTTTTTTACCTTTTTCTCTTTCCAAAAAGCATTTTTATATTTCTCTTTAAGCACTAAACACAATTGTATCCAATTTTCAAAAAAATTCCCTGTCATGTATTCCTTCAATATTCTACTACCATCCTTTCATTTCATGTTTACTTACATTATCTACTAACCATTTTATTCATTCACCTTCTATATTTTCTTATCACCTAACACAACCCATATTGCTCTTTGATCCAAAAAATGTACTCCTTCTGTCCCATCTGCCACCTTCTTCATGTCACCCAAACACATAACATAATCTCTGTTTTAAAAATTCCGCTTTTGTTACCTAATTTTAATTATTTCAAGTTTTCACACAACAACACTTCTGTTATCATTCATCTTAACATCTTGCCTTATATTTCCATTCTTGTTTCTTCCCCAATCATTAATATTGACATTTCCAAAAAAAAAAAAACTTATAATTTCTAGATTATTGGCCATTCTAACCCAAACTGGAAGGCTATTCCTCGAAGAAAGCAGCCTTTTTCCACTGTTGTCTTGTCATTTAGAGGTATTTCAAACAAACCATAATTTCTAGCACTCAGAATATCTAAAGTAGCTGCCAATGTATTATCTTTCAAACATTTATAAATTAAAATAAGGTCTCCCCTCAACAATCTATAGCTAACTGAATACAAAGATAACTCCTTCAATCTGTCTGGATAGCTTAAAATTTCAACCTCAATAGCTTTCTAGAAAAGTATCTCTGAATTCTTTCCAGTCTTTGCATTTGGTCTTAATTATACATGCATGCCATGGAACAATACTCAAAATATGGCCTGACAGCTGCTTTACAATTGAATTAAAACTCTTTCATCTCTACTTACTATACCTCTTAGGCTATCTTTAATTTTGAAAAGCATTTTTAATAACAATATTTAGATTAACTCCATAACTTAATTCATTATCATAGGATGATACTAGGCTATTGGCTTGGATGCCCTTTTAAGCCTAGCCAAGAATTTCACCTATGTTCCCTCAAAGTCAGTACCTGTTTCCTTTGTCCAGCAGGGACACAGGTGGGATCCCAGGGGTGTATTTTCTGTTTCCCATCCAGTCGTCCATGTTCCTCTTAAAGAGGGCTAGAGAGGTACTCTGCTTGACATAGAGAGGGAGTCTATTTCACAGATGGGGAGGTCTCTGGGACACAAATCTATCCCTCCAACAAGTTCTATTAATGTCATAGACCAGGTTAAGCCCTTGCGTATGGGTTGCACAAGTAAAGTTTGTCTTACGGATATGCAGCAACTCCATCGCAGCTGGGTCTGAAATGGCCTTGTATGCCAGACACAGGTCACTTCCGAGCAGTCTGTATGAGACTAAGTAGAGGGACAGGGCTTTTAGCCTATCTGTATAGGGTAGGTGTTTGGGATTTTCCTGGTCAGAAACCTCTGTGGTCTCTCCAACTGCATGTGCTTGGCAAGGTACATTCCGAAGGGGGTACTGTACTCGATAATAGGCCTGATAAGGGAGGAATACAAGGATGTTATGACCTCCTTGTTCCTGGATGAAATACCCGTACTTATGAGTTGGTCCACTTAGAAAGCCTTCTGTACAACAGAGGCAATGTGGTGGTCAAATGTCAGGTTGCTATCAACCTGGATGCCCATGTCCCTCACAGCTGATTGCATGCTTAGTACATTGTTATTAATGTGATAATTAGTGGGGATGACATTTTCCCCAAAGGGGATAATGATGCATTTCTTGGCATTCAGTTTGAGGCCATGATTCTGGCACCAGTCATTAGTTTGGGTAAGGCCCTCTTGGAGGATGCTCACATCACTAGGGGAATTTAAGACAGTGCAAAGCTTGCAGTCATCTGCAAAGTTGGTCAGCCACAGGCCAGTGGTTTTGGCTTGCACCTCCCAAATAGTAGAGGCCCCAAGACCGATCCTTGGGGCACACTGCTTGTGATGGGTGTACTACTAGAGGTGGCTTCCCTTACTTTGAGTGGGTTTTATCAGTGAGCCAGTTAGCTACCCATTTGGTAATATATGGGTTGATGCCTAGCTGGGAGAGTTTATCCATTATGCCCAAGTGGGGAATACTGTCAAAGGCTTTGGCTAGGTCAAGGTAGGCGGTGTGCACCATCTTCCCCTCGTCCATGGTTTTGGTGACTTTTTCGAAGAAGTCAACCAAGTTTAACAGGCATGATCTTCCTTTGACAAAACCAAACTGTGAGAGGTCAAGTGATTGGAGGTTGCCAATGTCCTTGTTTATAACGTCCATGATAATCAGATTGCAGATCAGGCTGGTTAGGCTGGGTCAGTGGATGCTCCACCCTTGTGTAGAGGGATGACAGTGGTTGTCCTCCATTCAGCTGCGATGAAACTGGTGCTCAGGCTTTGGTTGAATAGGGTGTCTAATGTAGCTGAGAGCTCATGCCTGAGTTCATGTATACAGTCAAGGATGTTATTGGGCCCCATGGAGACTGTATTTTTTGCCTTTGAGAGGACATTAAGGACCTGCTCCATGGTAATGGGGGGAGGCAAGTGCTGGGGATGTCCTGGTTTACTGATGGGAGGGACAGAGGGTAAAGTTTTCACTGAACCTGTCTGCCAGCAGGTTGGCTATATCTATGGCATTTGTGTATGTGGTGTTATTGACCACCAGTTCAGAGCAGCTTTGGGTGTTGTCTTTGAGACTGCAGACATATGTGAAGAAGGCCTTGAGATTGTCCTTGGTGGATGTTAAATGAGCCTTAGAGGATTTCACCAGTGACCTTACTTGCTTGTTCAAACAAAGGAGAGACTTCTTCCAACTTGGCACCTGACCCTTCCTGGCCCTGGACAGCAATTTTTTCCTTTTATTACAGAGTTTGTTTACTGCTGCTGTCCACCAGACAGGTTTACTCTTCCTTGATCAAGATGATTTGGTCCTGTCAGGTATTGCTGAGTCCATACAGCTATCTAGGTGCTTGTACAGTTTTTTGGTGTAGGCTTGGACATTAGTGCTAGTTCTAACTGAAGGGGCGGTGGCTGTGAAGCAGCTTATACCTACTCTGAGGAGACTGTAGTCAGCTTTGGAAAAGTTTTTTATTTTGACCCTGACAGGGGGAAGGGGTCAGGGGAGATGGTGACTTCAAAAGTGATTGCTTTATGGTCAGATCCTACCAAGGAGGATGACACTGCAGGAGTGCTACAGTGGCTACTCATGTTGGTTAGGACCAGGTCTAGGATATTTTCACCTCTCGTAGGGATGTTGACCAGCTGATCCAATGCATTGGCATTGACGAAGTCGAGGAATCTCTGGGCATTCATGTTTGGGCTAGAATAGGTCTTCCACTTTGTGGATGGGTAGTTAAAGTCACCTAGGATCAGGGTAGAGGGTTGAATCTTGATGGATTCAAGTAAGTCCAGATAGGTGGAGTGGGCGTCCTGAGTCATGGTTGGGGGTCTGTAGCTAGCTATTATTTGAATGGGTGTTTTGTCAACAGTTACCTGCACTTGGAGTGTCCCCTGTGGGGGTCTGGGTCTGAAAGTATGGTAAGATGAGTAACCTAGTAAGGTTGGGGTGCTCTCCAAAGCTTTGAACCAGGTTTCGGTGACTGCACAAATGTCAGCATCCTTCAGGGCAAGGAATACTTGCAATAAGTGCAGTTTCATGCTAAGACTCCAGCATGACCTTTAAATTTCATTTATAAGAATCAGCAATAACTCCCAAATCCTTCTCTTAGTATTAAAGTTTATCATCTCATAATCCATTACATATAGAAGAAATTAATTATTAGCTCCAAAGTATACTACCGTAGTTTTCTTAACATTAAATTCAAATGACTTTTTCCTTAGACCACAAAAACAGCTTTTCTCGATCCTGAGCTAGGTTCACAATCGATTCAATCTTAGAATCATCAACAAACTTACTAATCCAAATCCTCACCAACTGCAAGTCTGCCATGAATACATTAAATACCAATCCCGACAAGCACCCTTGATGGACCCCTACAATAATTACTGACTCCTCTAAAAAGAGCATTACCTACTCTAACTCTAATAGTGAAAGACTCTAACCAGTTTATTGTTCAGTAAATCATAAACATCAGCCCTCTTTTTCACATTTTCTCTACATGGGGTCGGGGTATCATGTTAACTGTCGCCAACTCTCTCGATTCAGTGTCATACTCCTGCCTTCTTCAACACTCATGCCTGACTGAAGCAGATCTTCTTTCACACAATCCATCCACCTCTTTGCTGGGCATCCTCGCTTTCTCTTACCTTCTTCCCGTCTGCCCAAATCTTCCTCACCAGATTGTCTTCTGTTTTTCTGCACGTGTCCAAACCACCGTAATCTGTTGTCTTTGATCTTTTCTGCAACTGGAGCTACTTTGGCTTCTGCTCTTATCTCCTCATTTCTTTGTCTGTCCCACAGTGTGCATCCTACCACCCTTCTCAGGCACTTCATTTACATCACTTTTAGCTTCTTCAACTGTTCTGCCTTGACTGCCCAGTTTTCTCTACTGTACAGTAGTAATGGTTGCACCACTGTCTTGTACACCTTACCTTTCAGCTTCTTTGACATTCTTCTGCCACAGACTATACATGACACTCTATGCCAATTGGCTACAGGCTCTCTGATTCTAACTTTGACCTTTTCATTCAGACTTCCCTTCTCCTCCCATATACTTGAAGCTGTTTACCTGTTTTATTATCTTCCCTTCTATCTCTATTCTCAGCTTCTTCTGATTTCCTCAATTTGCTGCCATTACTACTGTCTTATCTGTGCTTAGTTTCATCCCATGTGCCTTCAGTTTTGCATTCCATTCTCCTATCCTTTGCTGAAGGTCTAGCTCACCAGTATGAACAGCAGTGGGCTCAGAGCTGAACCCTGGTGAATGCCCACACCCACTAGGAACCCCTCTGTGAGGCCGAACAGTTTGCACTTGAGTCATTGGGTCCTTATACATAGCCTGTACTAGTTATACCAATGTTTCTGAGACTTCAAACCACCACAGTACTGCCCAGATCAGCTTTCTTGGGACCTTGTCATATGCTTTCTCCAAGTCTAGGAAAGCCCAGTTGGACTCTCGCCTCATCTCTAGCTTCTTTTCGGGTATTGTCTCACTGCAAGCATCGGGTCAGTTGTGCTGCAACCTGATCTGAATCTGAACTACTCATCTACCATCTTACATCCTACTACTCTGCGTATCCGTTTATCAATCACCCTCTCCAGAACTTTCATGCACTGTGATAGGAATTTGATGTCTCTGTACTGCCCACAGCTGTGGATGTCCCCTTTGTCTTGTACACTGGCATGAGTATGCTTATTCTCCCGTCATCTGGGATATGCCTTTCTCTCCACACTATTAGTACCCTCAGGAGCCATTTCTCCCCATCTCACCCAGCATCTTTATCATATCTGCTGTGACCTCATCTGTGCCTGCTGCTTTCCCTGACTTCATTTTCCTTAGTGCTGTTCTTACTTTCTCTATGGTGGGCCCCTATTCTTCTCTCATTGTAGACTGCTTCTGGGGAAGTACAGCTTCTGTGGGGTTTTCTTCATTAAGAAGCTGCTGGAAATATTTCTTCCATCTGCCTTTGATGTTCTGTGGACTGGTGAGCATGTTGTTCTGGCATCCCTTAAGAAAGATGTCTGACTATCTTCTTTATCTTTCTGTCCTTGCCTTGCAACCTGATATAGTTTCTTTGTGCCACTTACTGAGTTGTTTTCCAGAAGTTGCTAGAGTGCCTCTGATGCCCTATTTTTTGCTATTGTGATGTATTTTTTAGCTTCTTTGTTAGACAACCAGTAGTCCTTCCTAGCCTGGTCAGTCCTTTCTAGCTCCCACGTCTTCCTACACTCCTTCTTTCTTTTGATGACTTTCTGGACTTCCGCATTCCACCACCAGCTTTCCTTATGTACCTTATTTCCATACCTGACTCAACCACATATCTTTTCTGTAGTCCTAACACATGCTGTTTTTAGGCTCTACCATTCTTGTTCAACTCCACCTAATTCCTCTTCTTCTTGGGGAGGTAGAGTCTGAGTAATTCATTGAACTGTTGTATTTTCTCTCCAGTCAACTTCCAGGTCTTCATCCTGGTCTCTGTTGACCTTAGAGCCTTCTTTGACCACTGCTTGCAGCTGATTATTGCAACTAGTGGTTTATGCTGTGGGCCGACTGTTTCAGTGGTATTTCACTTTGTAATCATGGATTCTACCCTAGTACCTTTTCCTTACTAGGAGGAAGTCTACCTGAGTTGCACGTTGGCCACTACTGTATGTAATCTTGGGACTGTCTCTGTTTCTGAACCATGTGTTGGCCGCTATCAAGCTATTTGCCAAACAGAAGTCCAGAATGGCTTCCCCTTCTGTATTCCTGTCACCCCACCCATGTGTCCTCATATCCTGTTCTATTTGTCCCGATATGTGCATTCAAGTCACCCATTATCAACACCAATTCATGTTGTCTTGCTTTATCTAGCAGGTCCTGCAACTGCTGTCTGAATCCACTCTTTTCCTTACTATCAAAACCCTGTTGTGGGGCTTAGGCTGAGATTATGAATACTGCCCTACCATTACACTGGAGTCTGATTCCCATAAGTCTGTCATTTATTTTGATGATATCCCTCACTGCCTTTGGAAGCCTCACTCTCACCACAATTCCTACACCATTTCTAGCCTGTCTTCCACCTGAGTAGTAGAGTCTGGATCCCAAGGAAAACAGCTTTGCTGCACTGCCCTTCTATCTCATCCCTTGGATACAAAGGATGTTCAGCCTCCTCCATATCATCATGTCATCCACTTCCAAGCTGCATCCTGTCAGTGAACCTACATTAAGAGTAGCAATTCTCGATTCATTTTGGCAGGTTGGTTGGTTTTACATCCAGCTTTCTCTCAAGAGATCAATCCCAGGTAACCCAGGCTGGGCAACTATACACCTCCCAGCCAATACCTTATTGGCCCAAACTGCTGGGCTTTATGGCGGGTACATACGGCCAATAGGGGCACATATACCCAGGTTCGTAACCCACTTATTAGCAGTAACTACCCATGCCCATTTTGGCGACATTAGTGAACATGAATGAATCACCTACAGCCATATTTTACACTGTCAAGTGGCTAGCTTTGCCAAGGCACACAGTCTGTGATCCGTATTCTCCTATCTTGAGGATAGTGCCCACCACAGTAGATGCCCAAAGCGTTTGGTTTGTACAACTCTTCCCCTGTAGGGCACCATGTAGAGTCTGTGCCGCTGCCCACAGCTCCATTCATTGGTGAGTTTGAGATGGAAACATTCAACATGTTTTTCAGACATGGGAGAAACCCCACGGACACAAAGGGAGAACATGAAAATTCCAAACAGGCATTGGTCGGAGGTCAGGATCGAACCTTCTACCTTGTGCATGGCAGGCAAAGACCTTAATCATTATGCTAACTGGTCTCGCCGACCATTGTCCTTAATGTTTGACCAATGTCATTGTCCACTAAATCAGTTTAACTTAATATCGGTCATAATCTTAACAATTTCAATATGAGGAGCAGAATCAAACACCCTTGATTGTTTGCTATCACATATTTTTTAGTTCATTTTTTTCTTACTGACATGTTTGTATATGGCTATACTATCATTACCCTCAGACAATTTCCAGTTTTTCTCAAGTCACGCATCATTAGCCTTCCTACTATCACAACTCTTGTATCCAATATTTTTACTTCATCTTCTCTTATTAATACTCCTTACTCAGAATATGTATCATATCCTACTGACCATATAAGCACTTTTCCCCATGCAGCTTAAATTAGTTTTTGTTTTTCTTGTATAACACATGTATCTGGTAAACATAACAGATCCATCTTTTTCTTCTTGCACTATTCAACAACCAATAAACCCCTCACTTTAAAATTCTTATCCTATTCATGTTTAGTCCCAAAATACCTATATCATATTTCCCATTATTTTTGCAGTTTTTCACCCTGTTCTTATTTTTCTCTTTCTCCTTCTCACCTTCCCCAATAGGTTTTTCTCCTTCCTGATCTTGTTCATCCCCTATTCTGACTCACTGTCTTCCTCTTCTGCACTTGCCATCATACTTATGTTGTGTTAGTATCTAAATCTCTTAAACCATCATTCATTATTTCCTGTTTTTCACCAAAACTTATATTTCTGTCACTTTCTTCCTCACTTATAAGAGCCACTTCACTTTCTTCCTGAATACTGTTTTCTACATAGTGTCCTTTCCCCCTCTCAATTTCTTTGTCATATACCCTTTCTTTTTCATTTACTGGACATTCTAACCAAAAATAGCCAACATTATTAAAGGAGAACCACATCCACAGACTCAAAAAACATGTTTATTTCATCATGGTTTGGTGCTTCTGCATTTTAACACCACTCTGGGACTATTTACAGTTCTTTAAATATTTTATGTAAGTAATTTCTGAGTCTGACCACATGGGGTCTGCAATCTTGAAGTAATTCTGATTGCTTAGTCTGCCTCTAGGTATCCCAAAATGTAGTGCTTGTCTGTAAAAAGTTACACCATACAGCCCTCTTTCTTCCTAAAGCTCCTGTCACTGTATTGATTTATATGCATACACTGCTGTCTTTCAGTCAGTTTTAAGTAGCATTTCATGCCTTTCAATGATTACTTAAAAAAAACAGTGCAAATGCCACAGAACAGATTTTCAAAGTGCTTTTTACTGCTGCTTCTTTTTAGAATAGCTAAACTGCATTTTTTGTGAAGCCTGAATTGTACTGCTTTGACTCATTTCCCATCCCCTTTCAAACCTAACTTCCCTAGCTGTCAAAGTACTAAGGGTAATTTGAGCTGTTACCTTCTGTGATTGAAAGCTCACAGCCGGACACTTGACTCATGTACGATTTCCTTGTTCTAGCCTTTACTTTCTGTATGGGTAGGGGAAGGGCCAGGGAGCAGTGACATGGCAGCATGGGTGGGTTTTTAGGGTCTATATCACGTTGTCGAACTCAAGTTCGAACTTCATATGGTCAAACACCATTTGATCGAACTTTTAAAAGTTTGAATGTTTCAATGGAGATCTCTGTACAGTGCGGAATGGGATGATTTCCCTTTTCTGCACTGTAGTGTGATCTTGGAGTTGGTATATTTAAAGAGCGGGGGATGGGGGGGTGCAGGGGGGCTTGCCCTCCTGCTTAAACCGTTCAGGTAGGTTTTTTCTTTGGTTTATTTTTTTATTACATTTTCAAACTTTTAAAAGTTTGATTATGTAATACAGACACAGTTTTTAGGACAGTCATGGTGATGTCAGTTTGGGGAGGCAACTGGCCAGAAAACTACCTGTATTCAGGGGCCTTGATGACATCAATGAATTGGAGACTGCAGCAAGGGCGGGATAAAGTTTTTTTGAAAGTGAAACCACCACAGTGCAGTAAGATACTGCTCTAGTGGACAGAACAGTCAATTTAAAATATTTTAAATGCTGTGTTGTTGTTTATTCATAGCAGAGAAATAAATAGGGAGAAAAGGACAGTGAAGTTGAGCATTTAATAACAGAATTCGTTTGTTGTCCTTTAAATTTCCTACATAAAGATTTGTTGTTCCTAGCTCCCCACATTGTCTTCATCTTCTTTTAGTATATTCCTGAACTACATTTTTTTCTTACCCACAATGGAAGCAGGCTTTCAGTTGGTTTTAATACCCAGCAGTTGCTCTTTTCCCACTCACTATTACATTATTTAAAATATGGTGTACTTTTCCATTATGCATATCTAGTGTAACCTTTACTTCCCATCCCTATGTCCATACTTTTCGAATATCATACATTTTCTTTATGTCATGCACTTTATCGCATTTTGGTAGAGAAAAACCAGGATTTAAGTTCAAATATATCTTCTGAAGTTCTGATGAGCACAGTCAGTCTTCTTTTTAAATGGAAACAAAAGTTTTGAAAAATAAAGTCTTTCCAAGGTGATGATATATTTTTTTCTATTTCATTTATAAACTTTTCTGCACCTGCAAAACAGTTTCAACCTTACTTTACAGCTCGCACCAGGCTGGATAAGAAGAAAGTCATGGTTAGTTGTCTGTCAGGTGCCAGAATCTGCCATATCACACACGCACTCAACAACAAGTACTGTTATGACTCTGTCATAGTCCATGTTGGTCTGAATGACTTGAGATGTATCTCTCTGGACTATATGAAAAAAGACATGATTGAGCTCGCTGATTACGTGTCCCAGGCAGGTAAGTCCCTACCCTTAAGTAGCATTCGGCTGTCACCCAGAATGATGCCCCAATACAAACAGAATATGATTGACTTTAACAATTGGCTTAGTTTCTGGTGTTATTCCAGGGGGATCCAGTACCTGACAGCCTGGGAAGATATGATCGACAGACCATGATGCTTTGCCAGAGATGTTCTGCATCTGTCTCACCTGGGATTCAGGCTTCTGACAAAGGCTCTTGCCTCCCCCCTATAGTGCCTTTTTTAAGAAACGTGATGAAGTTAAAACTAGCAAGATAAAAATTTCAACAAAACACAAATTAAAGGTCATTCTGCTAAATGCTAGAAATCTAAACATGAAACTGCTCTCATTGCAAGCATTCCTAAAGAAAATGTTGACATCTGTGCAGTCACAGAAACCTGGATCAAAGCTGCGGAGAGCACCCCAGCCTTACCTGGTTACCCATCCTATCATACATTCAGACCCCAAACTGTGGGTAGTAACGCCAAAGGAGGGGGAGTTTCAATATACATTAAAGACATACAAACCTCCAGGCTGGTCAAACAGTATGACACACAGGAGACGCTCCAGGTGCAGTTAACCATTGACAAGACCTCTATCCAAATCATAGCTAGCGACTGGCCCCCAAATCTGACTCAAGATGCCCAATCCACCTATTTGGACCTGTTTGAATCTATCAAGATTCAACCCTTACCCCTGATCCTGGGTGACTTTAACTTCCCAAATATAGACTGGAAGAACTACTCATGCCTTGGAACAGCTAGTTGATACGGCCACAAGGGGTGATAATATCTTGGACTTAGTATTAACCAACACGAGTAACCACTGCAGCATCCCTATAGTATCATCCTCCCTGGTAGGATCCAACCACAAAGTGGTCACTGTCGAAGTCACCCTCTCCCCAACCCCCCCCCCCTCTAGCTAGGATCAGACATAAAAACTTCTCCAAAGCTGATTACAGCCTCCTGAGGGATGGTATAAACAGCTTCACAGCCCCCACCCCCTCTGTAGGAACTGGCACCAATATCCAAAACTACACCAAAGCACTACATGAGCATTTATATAGATGCATGGAATCAGGAATACCCGACAGGACTAAATCATCCACTGCAAGGAAGAGTAAACCTGTCTGGTGGACATCTGCAATAAATAAACTCTATAACAAAAGGAAAAGAACTGCTGTCCAAGACCAAGAAGGAGCAGGTGCCCAATTGGAAGCAATGCCACCTTAGCCTGAACAAGCAAATAAGATCACTAGTGAAATCCTCCAGAGCAAAATTCGAGTCCAAATTGGCCACATCTACTACAGACAGTCATTAGGCCTTCTTGACATACTGTATGTCCGCAAACTCAAAGGAAGCACCCAGATCAGTTCAGAACTGGTGGTCAAGAACACCACATATACAAATGCCGTAGATATAGCAAACTTGCTGGTTGACAGATTCAGCGAAAACTTTACCTGTCTGTCTCCCCATCAGTAAATCAGGACATCCCCAGTACCTGCCCCCTCCCCCTTATATCTAGGGAACAAGTCATCACAGCTCTTTCAAAGGCAAAAAAATATAGCCTCCATGGGATCTGATAACATGTCGGGCTGCATCCTACGTGAACTCAAGCACGAACTTGCAGAACCATTAGTCACCCTATTCAACCAAATCCCGAGTACTGGCTTCATCCCAGCTGAGTGGAGGACAGCCACTGTCATCCCTTTACACAAAGATGGAGCATCCACTGATCCGAGAAATTATAAACCCATCAGCCTAACCAGCCTGATCTGCAAGGCCATGGAACGGATTATCATGGACCTCATTAACAAAGACATTGACAACCTCCAAACACTGGATCCCAGACAGTTTGTCTTTGTCAAAGGGGAGGTCATGTCTGCTAAACTTGATCGACTTCTTTGAGACAGTCACCAAAGCCATGAATGAGGGGAAGACTGTGCACACCACCTACCTTGAACTGGCCAAAGCCTTTGAAACTATTCCCCACTCAGGCATAATAGATAAACTCTCTCAAATAGGCATCAATCCATATATTACCAGATGGGTAGCAAACTGGCTCACTGACAGAACCTACGAAGTTAAAATAGGGGAAGTCACTTCAAGCATTAGACCCATAACAAGCGATGTACCCCAGGGTTCGGTCTTGGGCCCTCTTGTTATTTGGATATACTTTTCTGAGGTGCAGACCAAAACCAGTGGGCTATGGCTGACCAAGTTTGCAGATGACTGCAAGCTGGATGCTGTCATCAATTCCCCTAGTGATGTGGACATCCTCCAGGAGAGTCTCACTCAGACAAATGACTGGTGCCAGAAACATGCCCTCAAGCTGAATACCAAAAAATGCATCATCATCCACTTTGGGAAGAGTAACAGCTCTGCAAATTATCACATTAATAACAATGTCCTAAGCATTCAATCATTCGCGAGGGATTTGGGCACCAAGGTTGATAGCAAGCTGACATTTGACCTTGGTACAGAAAGCCTTTGACATGGTCCACCTCATAAGTAAGGGTATCTCATCCAGGAACAAGGAGGTCAGAACATCCCTGTATTCTTCCCTTATAAGGGCCCATTATTGAGTACAACGCACCTTTTGTCATGTACCTCGTGCAAAGCACATGCAGCAGCTGGAGAGACCACAGAGGTTCCTCACCAAGAGAATCCAGGGCCTCATACACAGATAGGCTAAAAGCCCTATCCCTCTACTCAGTTTCATACAGACTCCTCAGAGGTGACCTCTGTCTGGCATGCAAGGTGATCAAGAACCCCACCTTGATGGAACTGTTGCATATCTGCAAATCAAGCTCCACTTGAGTACCCCGCACGCATGGGCTCAACCTCGTCTGTGACATCAAGAGGACCTGTTGGCGGAATAGATTTGTGTCCCAGAGCCTCCCTCATCTTTGGAATAGACTCCCTCTCCATATCAAGCAGGGTTTCTCTTTACCCCATTTTTAAGTGCAACCTGGATATCTAGATGGGAAACAGAAAATATACCCCTGGGATTCCATCCATGTCCCTGCTGGACAGGGCCATTGGGTGCTGATTTGTCTAAACATGGGCTAAACTCTTGGCTAGACTTATAAGGGCCTCAGGCCCAATAGCCTAGTAACCTCCTATGATCCTATGTATGTCTCATAAAGGACCACTATGGGCAAATGATGACAATACATATTTTTTATCTAGTCATGAATTTCTGTGCCTCTCAGAGCTGCTTGCCACAAAATAAATATTCATTCCTAATTTTATTGTATTTTTGTTATCCTTCTCTGTCCTCATGGGAGCAGACATCCTGCTGAAAGTTTTTTTTCCCTTTGGAAAGTTAAATCTGTCCCAAAATGCAGTAAGAGAGCCCTGATGGTGAGGAAAAAGTAGCCCTATCATTTGTTGTCAGATTAGACTTCCACTCACTTAAAACGAAAAACCTGAAAAAAAACTGCCAAGTTTAAGAGTCTGCAAATCAAGTGTCATTGATTGGTCTGCACTGAGTTTTACAAATGTTGTTCCCACGTACTACACCTTCTCTGAAAAAAGCTTGCAAAATTATCAACAAATTACTAAGATAAAAAAAAAGACTTTTTAGAAAGAGCAATTTTGTTACTTGAAGTTCCTGACCAAGTCATTCCTCCCATCTCCCTTCCTTCAATGAGCCAGAGTCTCACAATTCTAGCTTGGCTAGGTTCAACTATTTAGTCAACTTTGCATTACAACAGACATCAAACTAACTGCAGCCAACTCCTGACTTTTGACTAGCACTTTCTCATGAATTAGAAGTAAAAAAATAAATAAATAAAATAAAACACAAATATTAATCCACAATTTAGGCCAATATAGCAATTTCTTATATGCACAGTAATATATTTACTGTGGATTGCTTTCTGGATGTTCACATGGTTATTTTTACATAGTAATTCTGTCATAGCATAACCTGAACCACCTTATGCAATGCCAAGCTGAACAATAAAATAGTTTTGATTACTTCTTAACAACAACCTGACAAGTCACTTATGGGACCCACTATTTTCTGTTATGATTGCTTTACGCAGCTCGTCTTACTTGTACACATGCAAGCATATCTGTCATCCTCTCAGCAACAGACTCAAGTAGAAAGCTTCCAAATCAGAAACTTTTCAAAATAACAGTACTACTAATATTTAGTAATCTCACAATATAAGACTACAATGAATTGGCATCCCTTTTATGAAACAGAAGTAAGTATGCAATAAATGTCATTATTTCTTAGCAAAAAGAAGGGACACGTGTGGACTCAGACCCATACCTCTCAACCTCTTAGTGCAAAAACATGTAAACAAAACCTCACAGAATACGGGAACAAAGGCCCCAAAACAGGGAGAGAATTTTATTGCTCTTATAAATTTAGAAAGTTGCTAGAATAATGGAATTTGTCTTAGCATGTATTTTTCTGAAGGATATGAAGTCTGAAACACAAATGTATATCATTATTTAGTGACGTCAATCCTCAGACCATTCCAATGAATTGCTAGAAAATCATAAATTTTATGAGGAACAGACCAGAAATATGAGGCAAAAATCTGGACATTCTGTGAAAATCTGTACAGTTGCGAGGTATGTGACCATGTAATTAATATTTATTTATTTATTTTATTTTACATTTGTTGACCGGGAGAGTCTAACTGGATACAAGTCCATTTTCAGTGGAGGCCCAGGGAAGAAAAACTCCAAGAGAACAATTTATTAACTCCAAGAGAACAATTTATTACAGACAAAAATGTAAGGACAAGACTTTGACATACAATATTTCTTAGAAGATAGGATACATTAATTTGCTACTATACACTATTAACTTTAGAAGATATTACAAAGCACGACATTCCTGGAATAGTTTACTTTCAAAGGAAAGAAAGAGAGAAGAAGAAAAGATCCATGAGAGCAACTGTTTCTAGATATAGATGTGAAGGACATCAATATGCTATACAATATGTCTTAAAAGTTAGGATACCTACTCCTGGTACTATATGGCATTAACGTTAGGAGATAGTGGAAAGCACAACATTCCTGGGATAGTTTACAGTAACCACTAGAGAGTCAGGATGTGCAGTTGTTTAACAGTGTTAAGTGGGTACAGAGCTCTGACTTGGTTGGTTTGACAGTCTTAAGTAAGGTAAAATTTCAGAAATTAGTTATTAGCCAGGGGGGATGCAAGCACATAATCTGTTACTCATGAAGTGAGCTTTGACTAGTTTTTTGAACTGGGTTGGGGATTTGCTTTCAGTTACATGGGCAGGAAGGGAGTTCCAGGTTTTTGATATACAGTGGCTGTAGACAGACTTACCAGCCTCACTGTTATATTTGGTCACTTTGAGAAGGTTTTGTGTGCTAGACCTTAAGGTTCTGGTAGTGGTATAGGGTTGAAGGAGATTTTGTAGGGCTGGAGTGTTACCAGGGTAACTTATTATTTTGTGGGCTAATGCTAGTTGATTAAGTTGAAGTAGTAGTGGTAGTTCTAGCCAGTTGAGTTTTTTTTAGGCAGTCGCAGTGGTGCATTCTGATGGGTGAGGTTGTAGCGAATTTGGCTATCTTATTATAACAATTGTTAAGTTTGTTTAGGTCAGATTTGCGGAGATTTGTAAGCACAGAGTAGGCCTACAGTAGAGTGGATGATAGGTGAGTCCTGGGTATTGTAATTTTGGAGTGGTCATCGAGAAATTTTTTATTGCGATAGAGTAGACCCCAAGTTTTTTTATGTACTTTTTTATGGTTACAGAAATATGGAAGTCAAATCTAAGGTGATCTATTTCAATCCCTAGCAGCTTGGTATGATTGGTGGGGGTGAATGTGGTATTGTTATTAGAGGAGATGATGATGATGATGACGGTGATATATATATATATATATACATATATATATATATATATATATATATATATATATATATATATATATAAAAATTTTTATTTTAAATAAACAGACCATCCCAAACATACATATATAGAGCTCATATAATATATGTGCGTGGGTTATGAATCTGTCCCTCCAGCATATCCTATTTATTTCAGTGCTGAGGTTCAAGTCTCTCGAGCGTGAAGCTCGATGGGATTTGGATTTTCTGAGGTGCAGCATGTCCATTAATTCCATGTTGGACATGGCTTTATACGTCAGGCACAGATTGGCAGTATGCCACTGAGTAGAGCTGGAGTTTCTTTAACCGGGCAGCATATGACACCTGCTTGAGCCCTTTGATCCTCTTGGTGAGGTACTTTTGGGGTCTTTCCAGTTGCTGCAGGTGTCTGGTAAGGTACATCCAAAAAGGGGCATTGTACTCAATTATGGGCCCGATTAGGGATGAGTAAAGAGGCACGATGACCTCCCCTGATCTAGATGTGAATCCCTTCATGATTAGGTGGGCTATATAAAATGTTTTTCTAACCACTTTGGCCACGTGGTTGTCAAATGAGAGATTGCTATCAACTTGGGTCCCCAGGTCCCTAATTACTTCTTCTGTACTTAATGGATTACCACCTATGTGGTAATTTGTGGGCACTTTGTTTTTGCCAAAGGGGATGACTATACACTTTTTGGCGTTTAGCTTGAGGCCATGGCTTTGGCACCAGTTGTCTGTTTCTATGTGGCCCTTTTGGAGGATGCTTGTGTCGGCTGGAGAGTCGATTATGGCGCCCAGTTTGCAGTCATCTGCGAACTTGGTCAGCCACAATCCTTCCGTGTTGTACCTCCAAGAAATATGTACCGAACAAGAGAGGTCCCAGGACTGAGCCTTGTGGAACGCCACTTGTAACTGGTTTGGAGTCTGACATGGCTCCAGCAAGTCTAACCATGTGGGTTCTGTCCTTGAGACAGTTTGCAACCCATCTAGTGACATAGGGGTTTATATTTAAGCTGGTGAGCTTATCTATAATGCCTGAGTGGGGTATTGTATCAAAGGCTTTTGCGAGGTCCAGGTAGGCTGTGTGGACCACCTTCCCCTCATCAATGGCCTTGGTGACTGTTTCAAAGAAATCGACCAGGTTTAAAAGGCAGGATCTGCCCTTAACAAAGCCGAACTGGGTAGGATCCAGTGTCTGTAGGTCCCCAATATCTTTATTTATGAGGTCCATGATGATCCTTTCCATAGCTTTGCAGACAAAGCTAGTCAGGCTTATGGGGCGATAGTTTCCAGGATCTGTTGAGGCACCACCTTTGTGGAGAGGGACCACTGCTGCTGTACTCATATCCTGTAGTAAGGCTGAGATTGAACAGTAGTTTTATGTTTGGGTTTAGCTCTTCTTGGAGTTCATGTAGGACATAGCCTGGGACACCGTCTGGTCCCATTGATACTGTGTTTTTTGCTTTGGAGAGGGCGGCTCTTACCTGAGCATCTGAGATATCAGGGGGGCAGCACTCTGCTGAGGCAGAGATGAAGTACAGAGGGAAAGCACCTGCGGAAGTGACAAACATTAATTAACAAGCATAGAAGCAGTTAATAAAAAGATTGGTTCACTGTACAGAATCAAACCCTTCCTTACACCCGAAGCACGGATCACCTTAGCTCAATCACAAATGATCTCTACCCTATTGTATGCTTCCTCTATATACACTAATCTCTCTAAAAGCAACCTAAGGAAACTGACTACATCCTACCACAACATAGCTCGATTTGCCACAGTATCCCAGTATAGAACTCACCACTGTCTAAACTTAAAACAACTACACTGGTTGGAACTTCCTAACAAGCTTATCTATCAACAACTCTTAATAGCACATAATATTCTATATCAACCATTAAAAACACCTGCTCTTAACAACCTCTTGACTCCCTACAATAACTTGAAACAGCTGCGCTCTGCCGAAAAGCTACAAGCCAACACTACTAGAATTACAAATTCTGCAGGTAACTGTCTTTTCTCCAACTCAGTAGGCAAAATATGGAACAACCTCCCCTCACATATCTCCTCTCTAGCTTCTCTTCATCTCTTTAAAAAACAACTTTTTTTACATCTGAACAACTACTGGCTCTGCTCTTGTACCAATCCTGACTAACCTACTTTCTTCTGTCTACTATCATATTTCCCTATGCTACATTGCAATCTTTCTCTCTGATCACAAATGACTTTACTGTACTATTGCTCTCATATATGAAAAAAAAAAAAAAAAAAGTACAAACGATGTTTTTTATGTATATACATTTTAAACCACGTAATACTCTCATCCTCCTATATTTGTACTGAAAGTATTTAATGCCTTTCTCATTACATAGATGGTATTATTTGTTTTTATTACCTTACCTAGACTAATATCTCTGTATTTTGCTCATTACCTGTGACATTAGTGTTTTCTGCATATGTTTATTTTGTATAACCTTGTTTTAAGCTGTGGAGCTTTTCTCCCCGGGCCTCCACTGAAAATGGACAATAATCCAGCTGGACTAGCCCGGTCAACAAATGTAAAATAAAAAAATAAATAAATAAATAAAATAAAAGCATGAGATCTCAGGATTCAATTTGAAATTAATGTCTGTGAAGGTACTTAATGTAAATAAGATTACAACAGAACACAGCAACATTTCTTCTGAAGTGCAGGGTTGATACCACCTCACCTCAGCAGGAAACACAACAGTCATATGTCTCTGAATGCATTCAGAAAACATACCGTGTGAGGGCAGCTGAATAACAATTGCAGGAACCTGTGTTCTGACAGACTGCCTTCCAATCTTTCTGCAAATATACAGAGCTGAGTATATTTTTTTTGGTTTTAGAGTTTGTACTGTTAGTTGTTGCTTAGATCTCTATTGAAACTGTTTTGCCCCACCTACCCTCCCTATTTTTGGTTTGTAGTTTAAATTTGGTGGCTTTTGCAGTTGTCCGCCCCACTGTAGATTTGATCTGGGACACTCCCCCAGTCCCATCTCTTTACCACATTCTACCTAATAAACTCTTTCTGCACTTGCTTTTCGTCCTTTTTAATTTAATTGCATTTTTTAAACTGTGTTTGGTCTAATATTGCTGCATACTCAAGTGTGTTAGCTTGCACTGCATGTGAATTGCTTTTACTACTGTTTTAGCTACTTTTCTGTAAAAAAAAAAAACAAAACAAACTGTAAACCTGTTTCCTACCTTTCCTGTAACTAGCGTTCCATAGGTTCATAGGTAGGTACTAGGCTATCTGCCCATGGGCATTTATAAGCCTAGCCACAGAGTGATGGCTTTCGCCTCCCCATTAGATTAGTAACCTGGGCCTCTGTCAATCCCAGGGTAGAACTTACGATTACCCATCCACTCATCAAGACTTCTCTTGAAGAGGGTCATAGAGGAGCTCTGTCGAATATGGATTGGGATTATATTCCAGAGTGAGGGGAGTCGCTGGGACATGAATCTATCCCTCCAGCATGTCCTGTTTACTGTTGTACATAGGTTCAAGTTGCTAGAATGAGTGGTTCTCATTTTTTTGAGGTGAAGCATGTCCATTAGTTCAGGGTTTGACATGGCCCTATAGGTCAGGCATAGGTCACCTCTGAGCAGACGGTAAGCGACTGAGAAGAGCTGGAGCTTTTTTAGTTGTGCTTCATAGGGTAATTGTTTAAGGCCCTTAATCCTCTTCATGAGGTACTTCTGTGGACTTTCTAGTTGTTGCAGGTGTCTAGTGAGGTACATCCCAAATGGGGCATTGTACTCTATTATGGGCCTAATGAGTGAGGAGTAAAGGGGCACAATCACCTCCTTGGATCTGGATGAGAAACCCTTTGTGATAAGGTGTGCCACATAGAAGGATTTCCTGACCTATTTGGCTATGTGGTTATCAAAGGAGAGCATGCTATCTACTTGGGTACCCAGGTCCCTAATTACTTCTTCTGTACTTAGTGGATTCCCATCTATGTGGTAGTTTGTAGGTACGTTGTTTTTCCCAAATGGGATTACTGTGCATTTTTTGGCATTTAGCTTGAGGCCGTGACTTTGACACCAGGTGCTTGTCTCTGTGAGACCCTTTTGCAGGATGTCTGTGTCAGCTGGAGAGTCAATTATTGCACCCAGTTTACAGTCATTTGCGAACTTGGTTAGCCACAGTCCCTCCGCCTTTGCCTGTACTTCGGAGAAATATATACCGAACAGGAGGGGTCCCAGGACTGAGCCCTGTGGGACTCCGCTTGTGACTGTTTAGAGTCAGACATGGCGCCTGCCACTCTTACCATGTGGGTTCTGTCTGAAAGCCAACTGGCAAACCATCTTGTGACATGGGGGTTGATATTTAAGCTGGTGAGTTTGTCTATGATTCCTGAGTGTGGGATGGCGTTGAATGCCTTAGCGAGGTCCAGATATGCTGTGTGGACCACCTTCCCTTCATCTATGGCCTTGGTGACTGTTTCGAAGAAGTCAACCAAGTTCAGGAGGCAAGATCTGCCTTTAACAAAGCCGAACTGGGTGGGGTCCAGTGTCTGGAGGTTCCCAATGTCCCTGTTAATGAGCTCCATGATAATGCGTTCCATGGCTTTGCAGACCAAGCTAGTCAAGCTTATAGGGCGATAGTTCCCAGGGTCAGTTGTGGCACCACCTTTGTGGAGTGGTACGACTGTTGCTGTACTCCATTCTTTGGGTACATAGCCTGTACAGAGGCTGAGTTTGAATAGTGATTTGAGATGGGGGCTTAGTTCATTTTGAAGCTCATGTAAGACACAACCTGGGATAGCATCTGGTCCCATTGATGCTGTATTTTTGGCCCTTGCAAGGGCTGTCTTTACTTGTGTGTCTGAGATATCTGGAGCGCCACATTCTTCTGGGATGGGTGCTA
The DNA here is from genome assembly GCF_019279795.1 of Protopterus annectens. NCBI lineage: Eukaryota > Metazoa > Chordata > Ceratodontiformes > Protopteridae > Protopterus > Protopterus annectens. Next base: position 775,818,373 of record NC_056746.1, on the reverse strand, counting down.
GCCCCTTTGGTGGTGAGGGGAGGGTGACGTTTGCACTGAACTTGTCAGCCAGGATGTTGGCAATGTCGGTTGGTTCAGTGTATTTATGGCCATTATGCACTAGCTCGGAGCATATCTGAGAGTTTGTCCCTAGACTCTTGACATAGTTAAAGAAGGCCTTGTGGTTATCATTAGAGTCATTGGCTATTTTTCTTTCGAAGTTGGCCTTGGATGATTTAATGAGGGAGCGCAGTTTTTTACTGATGTTAATCAGAGATGCCTTCCTATTTCAGGATTTTGTTCGATCATGCAGGAGTTTCCTCCTTCTGTTGTAAAGTTTATTTATTGCCGGGGTCCACCAGACTGGCTTCCTCTTTTTTGAGGAGTTGGTCTTGGTTTTACTTGGGATGGCTCGGTCCATGCATTCTTGAAGGTGTTCATAGAATGCACTTGTAAAGGATTCTGCCGTTGGGTCATCATTTTCCATTTGATTGGGAGCTTTGAAACTTCCCACCTCGGTCTTGAGGAGTGTGAAGTTGGCTTTAAAGAAGTTTTTTACTTTGATTTCCTTGACTGGGGGTGGGGGGGGTGGGGGTTGGGATGTGGATGTCCAGTGTGATTAGTTTATGATCTGATCTTACCAATGACGAGTTTACCTCAGGTGTGGAACATAGGTTCCCCATGTTGGTGATGACCAGGTCCAGTATGTTGTCACCTCTTGTGGGAGTTGACCAGCTGTTCAAGGGCGTTTGAGTTTATAAACTCAAGGAAGCATTGGGCTAGGGCGTTTGAGCTCGAGTAGTTTTCCCAGTCAATGTTTGGATAGTTGAAGTCACCCAGTAGCATGGTGTTGGGTAGAATCTTCATACTTTCTAATGTTAACAGGAATGCTGGGTGAGGGTCCTGAGACAAGGTGGGAGATCTGTAGCAAGCTATAAATTGAACAGTCAATTTACCCGCTATCAATTGCACTTGGATAGTCTCAGATTCCGCATGCTGTGCTACTAACCTGGAGGTGTGGGTGTTCTTGATGAATATGTACATACCCCCTCCTTTTGTGTTCCGGTCCTGGTTTTGGGACCTAAAGGTATGGTAGGAGTTATAGCCTGGTAGTGCTGGGCTGCTCTCTGGAGCCTTGAACCAGGTTTCTGTCACTGCACATGTCGATTTCTTCCATACTAAGGAGAGCCTTGAGTGCGTGCATTTTGAGGTTCAGACTTCTGGCGTTGAGCAGCACTACCCTCAGTTTTTGTTTATTACTGTTGTTTATGGAGGTGGGTTTGTCTTTTGAGCCTTGCCTAAAAAAGGCAGTATTGGGGCAGCAAGAGTCTTGGCCAGTATTCAAAAGCCCAGGGGCGACAGGTGCAAGCCATCTCTGGTGAAGCAACGTGGCTTGTCAAGCATGTCATCCCAGGCTGACAAGTACTGGATCCCCTTTGAATGACACCAGTAGATTAACCAATTGTTGAAACTGATCATTTTTTCTTCGTATGCTGGCATCATTTTGGGTGAGGGCAGGATGCTACTCAGAGTCCGAGTCATACCAGCCTGGGCTACATGGTCAGATAGCTCCTCCGTGTCTCTTTTCATGTAGCCAAGGGAAGTACGTCTCAGGTCATTTACGCCAACATGTGCAATGACAGAGTCATATTTGTACTTGTTGTGGAGTGACCTGAGTGCATGTGTTATGTGGCGGATTCTGGCACCCGACAGGCAGCTTACGGTAACCTTCTCCTTGTTCAATCTAGTGAGTGGGGCGTCTGTGTGCCTGATGATAGAATCACCGATTACTAGTGTGTTATTTAGCCTTAGGGGCTGTTTTTGCTTGGCACACTAATGTTTTGATGTATGTGTTACCTGGTTTCTGGGTTGCTTGGGTTTATGCTTAGGAGGTCTCTGTTGTTTAGGCAGGTTCTTATTTAGAGCCTCCGAGTATATTATTGCGTGTTTCTGAGAGTTGTTTTCTGGTGCAGCTGTGGCTGGTCTATGTGAGTCTGGTAATGTGGTGCTAGTGTTGCCCTTCTCCTTGTGACTCGTTGATCCAGTCGTGGGCTGAGAGAGCTTCGCCTCCAGTTTGGCTGTGTAGCTGCATCTCTCACATATGTTTGTGTTGGTTGGGAGGAGGAGGGGGTGTCTGTGTACATGAGGTAATTGTAACATTGCCTCAGGATGCCCAGATTCACAAGCTGGACCGGAGAGCACACCTGAAGCTGTCCCTTGAACATGCCTGAATAGGTGGTTGGGATTGTATTGCTGATTGGATGAGTAAAGAGCCTTATACTTCCTGAGTATAGGGCTGAAGTGCAAGCTGTAAGCTAGTGCTAATTTTAGTAAGTGCCGGTCTTAAATTGCCTTATTTCTAGTGCTGGGTTGAAGTATTTCAAGTTTCAAGGGAAAAACTGAAGTGCAGACTTCGTGGAGCCTGGAATAGTTTAACCGCAGCTAAACAGTGCTGCGCAGTGCGCAAACCCGTGCAAAACCACGCTAAGCGGTTTTAAGCTGCCTGTCGGGAGCTAGAATCTGCCACATAACACAAGCACTCAGGTCACTCCACAGCAAGTACAAATATGACTCAGCCATTGTACATGCCGGTGTGAACGACCTGAGACGTTCCTCCCCGGACTACATGAAAAGAGACATAGAGGAGCTCTCTGATTATGTAGCCCAGGCCGGTATGACCCTGACCCTGAGCAGCATCTTACCCTCACCAAGAATGATGCCACAGTACAAAGACAAAATGATCAGTTTTAACAATTGGCTTAATTACTGGTGTCATTCTAAGGGGATCCAGTGTCTGTCTGCTTGGGATGACATGCTTGACAAGCCATGCTGCTTCGCAAGGGATGGCTTGCACCTGTCACCCCTGGGCTTCCAGATAATGGCCAAGGCTCTTGCCACCCCCATAGTGCCTTTTTTAGGCAAGGCTCAAATGACAAACCTACCTCCCTAGAAAACACAAGTGGAAAAAAACTGAGGGTAATGCTGCTCAATGCCAGAAGTCTAAACCTCAAGATGCACGCCCTCGAAGCCCTCCTCAGTATGGAGAACATCGATGTCTGTGCAGTGACTGAAACCTGGTTCAAGGCTCCTGAGAGCACCCCAGCACTATCAGGTTTTACCTCATATCATGCTTTCCGGCCCCAAAATTTGGACCGAACCACAAAAGGAGGGGGAGTATCCATTTTCATCAAAGATACCCACACCTCCAGGTTAGTGGCAACACATGAAGCATCGGAGACTATCCAGGTGCAACTAACCATAGGCAAAACTGCCTTACAGTTTGTAGCATGCTACAGACCACCCTCTCAAACTCAGGAACCCCACACAGCCTTCCGAAGACACTGGAGAGTATGAATGTCTCTCCAAATACCATCATTTTGGGAGACTTCAACTACCCAAACATAGACTGGGAACATTACTCAAGCACCAACACCCTAGCCCAAAGGTTCCTAGAATTCATAAACTCAAATGCAATGGAACAACTAGTCACCATTCCCACAAGAGGAGACAATATACTAGACCTGATCATCACAAACATGGGGACAAAATGCTCCACACGGAAGTACATCCCTCTTTGGTAAGATGAGACCATAAATTAATCTCACTGGAAATCCACATCCGACGCCCACCCCGTGCACAAAAGACCACAGTGAAGAACTTCTCAAAAGCAAACTTCACACTTCTTAAGACTGAAGTGGTATCTTTCAAGGCCCCTGGGCCAGTGGAAACCACAACCCACACTGCTGAATCTTTTGCAAATGTCTTCTATGGGCACCTTCAAGAATGCATGGATCATGCAATCCCAAATAAAACCAAGACCCATTCCCCCAAAGACAGGCGCCCGGTCTGGTGGACCCCAGCCATAAACAAACTTTACAACAGGAGGAGGAAGATACTACATGACAGAGCAAAATCCCTAAAAGGGAAGGCATCTCTGATCAGTACTAGCAAAAAACTATGATCACTCATAAAATTATCCAAGGCCAACTTTGAGAGAAAAATCGCAAAAGACACAAAAGACAATCACAAGGCCTTCTTTAGCTATGTTAGAAACCTGGGTGGAAACTCCCAGATATGCTCAGAGTTAGTCCAAAATGACACAAAATACACTGAACCCACTGACATTGCCAACATTCTGGCAGACAGGTTCAGTGCAAATTTCTCCTCCCCCAAAAGGAGAAATAACTATCCCAGCAGAGTGTAGTCTCCCTAACATCTCAGATGCCCAGGTGAGAGCCGCCCTCTCTAAAGCTAAAAACACAGCATCAATGGGACCGGATGGTGTCCCGGGCTGTGTGCTACATGAACTCCAAGAGGAACTAAACCCACACATAAGGCTGCTGTTTAATCTTAGCCTTACTGCAGGATACGTACCCAAAGAGTGGCGTACGGCAACAGTGGTCCCACTTCACAAAGGTGGTGCTTCTACGGACCCTGGAAATTACCGCCCCATAAGCTTGAGGAGCCTGGTCTGCAAAGCTATGGAGAGGATCATTATGGAACTCATAAACAAAGACATTGGGGACCTACAGACATTGGATCCTACCCAATTTGGCTTTGTCAAGGGCAGATCCTGCCTTTTGAACTTGGTCGACTTTTTTGAAACAGTCACTAAGGCCATTGATGAGGGCAAGGCAGTTCACACAGCCTACCTTGACCTTGCAAAAGCCTTTGACACAATACCCCACTCGGGCATCATAGACAAACTCACCAGCTTAAATGTAAACCCATATGTCAAAAGATGGGTTGCAAACTGGCTCAAGGACAGAACCCACAGGGTCAGAGTTGCTGGAGCTATGTCAGACTCTAAGCCAGTCTGGCGGTGTCCCACAGAGCTCAGTCCTGGGACCCCTCTTGTTCGGCATTTATTTTTCCGAGGTACAGGCAAACATAGGAGGATTGTGGCTGACAAAGTTCGCAGATGACTGCAAACTGGGCGCCATAATTGATACTCCAGCGGACACAAACATCCTTCAGAGAGGCCTCATAGAAATGGATAATTGGTGCCAGAGCCATGGCCTTAAGCTGAATGCCAAGAAATGTATAATCATAACCTTTGGGAAAAACAAGGTACCGACAAATTACCACATAGGCGGTAATCCATTAAGTACGGAAGAGGTAATCAGGGACCTAGGGACTCAGGTTGACAGTAACCTCTCATTTGACACTCACACTGCCAAAGTGGTTAGGAAGACCTTCTATATTGCCCACCTTATCATGAAGGGTTTCACATCTAGATCAAGAGAGGTCATTGTGCCCCTGTACTCTTCTCTTATCAGGCCAATGATTGAGTACAATGCCCCATTTGGGATGTATCTCACCCGACACCTGCAGCAGTTGGAAAGACCCCAAAAGTTCCTCACCAAGAGGATAAAGGGTCTTAAACATATGTCATATGCTGCCCGACTGAAAAAACTCCAGCTCTATTCAGTCGCATACCGCCTACTCAGAGGTGATCTGTGCCTGACGTACAAGGCCATGTCCAATCCTGAATTAATGGACATGCTCCACCTCAGAAAATCCAAATCCATCAGAGCCACGAGAACAAGTGACTTAAACCTCAACACAGAAATAAATAGAACGTTCTGGAAGGACAGATTCATAACCCAGAGGCTCCCTACACTCTGGAACAGAATCCCAGTCCATGTTAGGCAGAGCTCCTCACTGACTCTATTCAAGAGAAATCTCGACGAGTGGATGGGAGATCGTAAGTTTACCCCGGGGGTCATCTCTGTGTCACTACTAGACAGAGGCATAGTAAACTAAACCCTAAAAGGGCGTAGTATTCTCATCCTAAGGGGTGGTGTAAGCCACATACACTCTGGCTAGGCTTATAAATGCCCTAGGGCAGATAGCCTAGTACGAACCTATGAACCTATAAAAAGGATAGAAATTAGCCCAAAATGGCCAATGAGCTACAAGTTGCTGGGCTGGGACCACTCCTACAGGGACAGATAGGCTGCTAAGAGTTCCCTCTCTCACAGTGAACAAGAAAGCCACCTAATTATCCAAGTATGATATGGGCAACACAGGAACCTTTCCCACAGTCCTGGATTCAGCAAAGCCTGAAAACTGGACTAGACTAGTTCAGAAAGGCGGGAAAACAAGGAATTTTTTTGTGTTTTTTTTTTCTCAGAAACAACAGAAATGCAGAGCTTAATTTACTTTAAATACACAGAGGAGGCTAGCGCAGTTGAGTGTGTAGCCTGCGACTGTGTTACAGGTAACTTAAATGCAAAAATGACAAACAGTAACTTTTTTTCAAGTGCAACAAAGAAATAAGTACAGTAAGCAATGCAGATATCACTAGGGATCCACAGAAGCGCTGAAAAGCCGAGTTTTAGGCGGAATCAGCGTTTCAGGGAAACAACAAGCAAAAACAATAATTCATCAAGTCCAAAGTCTCTCTTTTGTCTCTCGGACGCTTGTAGGACTCAGCAGAGCACCATGAGGAGCCTGCCAAGCTGTATACAAGCGCAAAACTGCACTAAGCGGTTTTTATACCAGGGAGATCAAAAAGGATAGAAATTAGCCCAAAATGGCCAATGAGCTACAAGTTGCTGGGCTGGGACCACTCCTACAGGGACAGATAGGTTGCTCAGAGTTCCCTTTCTCACAGTGAACAAGGTCTGCTGTATCCAGGACTGTATGTAAGCTTCTGAGCCCCCCCAAGCCTTTCTGTGTTAGATGGAAACCTTCTACCTTATCAGTGGGAGTGGTAAGCACTAGGTAACCTGTCTACCATATAAGGAGTGGTTCTGGCCCAGAAATTGTAGTTATTGGCCGTTTGGTCCATCTCTTCCATCTCTCTCAACTTTCTGATTTGAAAGTCTGCATTTGCACTTGTTTCTGTCCTGTAACTTGTCTAGTGCAGATACAGATTCTTAGTTTTAGCACTTAAATTTTCTTATTCGTGCTCAGCACTTGTTCAGAACTTGTAAGCACTAAATAAGCTACTAATTACTATAGCACTCAACCTTCCTCATTACCTAGAGGAAAACAGTTTTTGTACTTAACTTTTCTCACTTGCTTAGAGAAAAACAGCTCTTGTACTCACTTTCCTCATATATCTAGAGGAAAATAGTTTTTTATTCAGGAATATCCAAGTGTCAGCTCCTAGTGTTCTCTAATGTCTATCTGATGAATCTGGGCATCTTGAGGCAATGTAGAAACTGTCTCATGTACACAGACAACCCTCTCCTCCTACCACCCAACACTACAACCTGTGAGAGATGCACTTATCTAGCCAAACTAGAGGTAAAGCTCTCTCCAACCAAGACTGAACTTGACAGTCATGAGGAGAAGGTAAACATTTGCACCACACTCATCACATAGTCTCACTAAATCTACACCACCAAAATCCACACATAGCAACACAAAAACATTCGCGGAGGCTCTCAATAATAATCTGTCTAAGCAACAGAGACCTCTAAAGCAGAAACGCAAGCAACCTCCATCCCCCAACACAACTCAAATGACACATAGCCCACAGACTCAGTGTGCCACTCAAACACAGCCAATAAGGCAAAACAACGTACCCAACACACTAGTCATACGCGACTCTATAGTCAGGCACACTGATGTCCCACTCACCAGGCTAAACAAGGAGAAGGTTACTGTCAGCTGCCTGTCGGGTGCCAGGATCCCACATATAACCCACACACTCAGGTCATTCCACAACATGTACAAATATGACTCCATCATTGTCCATGTTGGTGTGAATAACCTGAGACATACCTCCCTGGACTACATGAAAAGAGACATGGAAGAGCTCTCCGATCTTGTAGCCCAGGCAGGTATGACCCTAGCCCTGAGTAGCATTCTGCCATTGCCCAGAATGATACCGCAGTACAAGGACAAAATGACTGACTTCAACAATTGGCTAAGCTTCTGGTGTCATTCTAAGGGGATCCAGTATCTATCTGCTTGGGATGACATGGTCGACAGACCACAATGCTTTGCCACAGATGGCCTGCACCTGTTGCCCCTGGGATTCTGGATATTGGCTAAGGCTCTTGCTGCTCCTATAGTTCTTTTTTTAGGCAAGGTTCAAATGACAAATTCACCACAGTAGCAGGAACAGGCAAGCAAAAACTGAGGGTAATGCTACTCAGTGCTAGAAGTCTAAACCTCAAAATGCACTCACTCACTCAAGACACTCCTTAAAATGGAGAACATCGATATCTGTGCAGTGACTGAGACCTGGTTCAAGGCTCCAGAGAGCACTCCTGCACTGCCTGGCTATAACTCATACCACACTTTTCGGCCATGTAACACCAAAGGCGGAGGTGTGTCCATATTCATTAAGGATATCCACACCTCCAGGCTAGTTGCTCAGTATAATGCATCTGAGGTTATCCAAGTGCAACTAACTCTGGGCAAAACTGCAATCCAAATTGTAGCTTGCTACAGATCCCCCACCATGCCCCAGGATTCCCACTTGTCTTTTCTTGATGTCCTGGAAATATTAGGGTTCAACCAAACACCCTAATATCGGGCGACTTCAACTACCCCACCATTAACTGGGAAAACTACTCGTGTACCAACTCCTTAGCTCAACGCTTTCTGTAATTCATAAACTCCAATGCCCTGGATCAACTTATCCACACCCCCACCACGGGCAACAATATCCTACACCTAGTCATTACCAACATGAATGACCGGTGTTCCACACCTGAAGTCAACTCCTCATCGGTCCGATCCGACCATAAGCTAATCACCCTTGATACCCACATCCTGCCCCCACCCCCATTAAGGAAACCACAGTAAAAAATTTCTCCAAAGCCAGCTTCATGCTTCTTAAGACAGAAGTGGTAAACTTCATGACACCCATGCAGATGGACAATACAGTTACGACAGCTGAATCTTACACAAATGCACTCTATAAGCACTTACATGAGTGCATGGATCATGCTATCCCAAACAGAACCAAGACGCTATCCTCCAAAAAAAGGAAGCCAATCTGGTGGTCCCCTGCCATAAACAAACTGTACAATAGAAGGAAGAAACTATTGCAAAAGAGAGTAAAATCCCATGAGTGGAGGCGCTCCCTGGTCATTCTCAGTAAGAAGCTGAGATCCCTTATAAGATCCTCCAAAGCTAGCTACGAAAATAAAATCGCCACCAATTCTAAGGACAACCACAAAGCATTCTACAGCTATGTCAAGAATCTCGATGGCAACACCCAGATCTGTTCTGAGTTACAGCACAACGGCATGAAAATTACAGAACCAACTGATATTGCCAACATCCTGGCAGACAGGTTCAGTGCTAACTTTACCCCCCCACCCCCACCCCCAAAGGGCCCATATCTATACAGGAAGAATGCAGAGTCCCTGTAATCACAACTACGCAGGTAAAAGCTGCACTCTCTAAAGCCAAAAACACAGCATCCATGGGACCGGACAACACCCCAGGCTGCGTTTTACACGAACTGGCTCCCCACTTAAGCACCATGTCCAATAATAGCCTCGCATCAGGTTTTGTACCCACTGAATGGCGCACAGCAACAGTTATCCCTCTCCACAAAGGGGGAGCCACCACTGATCCCGGGAACTATCGACCTATTAGCCTGATGAACCTGGTCTGCAAGGCCATGGAACGTATCATCATGGAACTCATTAACAAAGATATTGGTAACCTCCAAACTCTGGATCCCACCCAGTTCGGGTTTGTGAAAGGCAGATCATGCCTTCTGAACCTGATCGACTTCTTTGAGGCAGTCACTAAAGCTGTAGATGAGGGTAAGGTGGTTCACACAGCCTATCTTGACCTCGCCAAGGCTTTCAACACCATCCTCCATTCTGGAATTATAGCTAAACTCAATAAACTAGGTATAAATCCCTACGTCACAAGATGGGTTGCCAACTGGCTCAATGACAGAACCCACACTGTAAAAGTTGCAGACTCCAAATCTGACCTCAAAGCTGTGAAAAGTGGAGTACCACAGGGTTCCGTCCTGGGACCGCTCCTGATTGGTATCTACTTCTCTGAAGTACAGGCTAACACAGAAGGCCTCTGGCTAACGAAGTTCGCAGATGACTGCAAACTAGGAGCCATAGTCAATTCCCCAAATGATGTGGACATCCTACAGAAGGGCCTCTCTGAGACAGATGACTGGTGTCAGAGCCATGGCCTCAAGCTCAATGCCAAAAAGTGCAGTGTCATTCCCTTTGGTAAAAACTCTGTACCCATGCACTACCACATAGGCAGCAATCTACTTAACACCGAATGTGTGACAAGAGACCTTGGGACCCAGATGGACAGTAGTCTCTCCTTTGATAGTCACATCGCCACAGTAGTCAGGAAGTCCTTCTACATGTCACACCTCATCATAAAAGGGTTCTCATCCAGGAAAAAAAGAGGTAGTTATTCCCCTCTACTCATTAGACTCATTATAGAGTACAACGCCCCTTTTGGAATGTACCTCACAAGACATCTGCAGCAGCTGGAAAGGCCACAGAAGTACCTCACAATGAGGATTACCGGCCTCAAACAAATGCCCTACACTGACCTTCACAAAAAACTCCAGCTTTACTCCGTAGCATATCGCCTACTCCGAGGTGATCTCTGCCTAACATATAAAGCTATGTCAAATCCAGAGCTGTTGGACACGGTACACCTAAAAAATCCCAATCCCTCCGAGCTACACGCTCTAGGGACCTAAACCTTGTCACCACAATAAACAGGACATGCTGGAGGGATAGATTCCTGTCCCAGAGACTTCCCATACTCTGGAACAGGCTACCCATCAATATCAAGCAAAGTTCTTCATTAGCATTCTTCAAGAAAAATCTTGATGAGTGGATGAGAAATAGGAAATACACCCCGGGGATCACTTTTGCGTCTCTGCTCGACAGTGGCACAGGAAAATAACTTTCTTGGGTGGCGTAAGCCAGGAAACCTTGTTGGCTAGGCTTGCATAGGCCCTTGGGCCGATAGCCTAGTACCTACCTATGAACAATGAGCCAGAGTGCTTTCAGTAGGTAGGGAGAGGCACAGTAAGGAAATGTCAGTGATTCTATCTGAAAGGCAGCTGCAGACATTGGGATTCCTATGAATAAATAAGTGTGCTTGATTTTTCAGAGAGACACTGGAAGAACAGGTTTGATAAAAGATAATGGGTTGCCAGTTATCTCAGAGGTAGCCATGACCCCCCCCCCCTCAGGTGTCCTAAATGTGCTATCTTATGACATCAGATTTTACTTCAAAGGAAGTAAATAGTATTATCATACTGGGTCATGTGGAGGAGAAAACTTGCAGTTTGTTCAGGTTCTGATTTAAAATACAAATACATCATCATTCCACCTGAGAAATGTGTGGATATGTACTTAGACCATCATTCACCATACGAACATGTCACATACATTAACAACTATATCTTTAAAAGTCATATGCACGCAATCTTAAACCTTTTCTACCTCTACTTTATCCCCACTGCTAACTTACTCTAATCTCACTTCCTCTACAGTCATACCTTTACACATACTCCCCTGAGGTTACACTAATACCTTTTCCATATCTGTTCCTACTTTCTCCTCTCTATCACACCCTACCCTTCTCTACTCATGCTACCATATACCATCAACAATATAATGTTTGGATGGCGCAGTGGTGCAGTGGTAGAGTTGTCACCTCACAGCAAGAGGTTCTCCAGTTTGATTCTCATCTGGAGTGCCTTCTGTGTGGAGTCTGCATGTCCTCCCTGCTTTTGTGTGGGTTTTCTCTGGGTGCTCCGGTTTCCTCCCACATTACAAAGAAATGCATCAGCAGCATTTCTCCTCGGGCCTCTGCTGAAAATTGGCTTTGTTCTAAGTTGGACTTTATGGTAAACAAATGTTAAATAAATAATGTGTTATATTTCAAGGCCTCTAGAATATTAACAATTGTTATGATCATTAATTATGTAAATAATACTTTATCTTTCTATTATCAGTCTTTCCATTTTATGCTTGAATACTAAAACTTTAATATGTCTTTTGAGTTTTTATTATGACAAACTAATGTGCAGTGTTTCAAAATTTGTGCTTGAGTGTTATTACTTTATTAGGTCTGTCTAACTTTCCTTCTGTTAACCATCTATATCTGGAGCTCTTCTCCCTGGGCCTACACTGAAAATGGGTACTTCATGACCCAGTCTGATTTCTCCACTAAACAAATGTCAAATAAATAAATAAATAAGTTTCAAAAACACTGAAGCACAGTCTGTGCTAGGTGATGAATTGTCATACAGCAAAGGAAAGGAATACACAGCTTTCACAACATGTCATATGTGGATTGCCTCCAATATCCTATCACTACACTTGATCCCATGCAGAATGTTGATGGGTGATCTATGTCTGTCATACTAATACATCCCCAGATCCTGCTGTGATGGACTAGTTTCATATTTACAAAAGGAATAGTATCACAACTATCAGATATAAAGACAAACTTTGCTTGGAACATAAACTGGATTTGTTGGTGGGACAGGTATGTGTCACAGAGAACACCCTCTTCTGGATATGTTGGAGGGACAGGTATGTCTCTCAGGGAATACCTCCTTCTGGATATGTTGGAGGGACAGGTATGTGTTTCAGGGAATACCCCCTTCTGCATATGTTGGAGGGACAGGTAAGTGTCTCAGGGTATACCCCCTTCTGGATATGTTGAAGGGACAGGTATGTGTCTCAGAGAATAAACATAAACTGTATATTTGGAGGGACAGGTATGTGTCTCAGAGAATATATAAACTGGATATGCTGGAGGGACAGGTATGTGTCTCAGAGAATAACCCCTTCTGTATATGTTGGAGGGACAGGTATGTGTCTTAGAGAATGAACATAAGCTAGATATGCTGTATGGACAGGTATGTGTCTCAGGGAATACCCTGCTCTGGATATGCTGGAGGGACACATATGTGAGTCAGGGAATATCCCCTTCTGGACATGTTGGGGGGACAGGTATGTGTCCAGGAAATGAATATAAACTGCATATGTTGGAAGGACACCTATGTATCTCAGAGAATACCCCCTTCTGGATATGTTGTAGGGACAGGTATGTGTTTGAGGGAATACCCCCTTCTGGATATGTTGGAGGGACTGATATGTGTCTCTGAGAATGCACCCTTCTCTGAAACAGACTTCTCATCCACGTGAATCTTGAGTTTTTCCTTGATCTTTGTCATGCATAACGTGGACTTGTGGATCGGGAAGTAGTTGTAGGCATAGTTTATTACATCTGTTTCAAAGGCACTGTATTATAGATATGTGCATCCACCATCTTTACCTCTGCGTGAAAAGTCTGTAGTCCTTGGTTCTAATAATGGTCGAGATATTGGTACTGTGGAGAAACCAGACTTCCAGGATGATTGGGTCTGTAATGGTCTGCAGCTAAACATCATGATGTTGCACATGTGAGCACACATTGAGCAGGTCAATCTAGCTTGCTTTGCCTGTGACGCTTATCACATCAGCCAATTGTGCTACTGTAATACTTAAATCTGAACATGCTCTGAGTTTGCATTATATGTGGAATTTGTGAAGTAATTCAAATATAATGAACATAGGAAATTGAGGAAGACTTCTTCCAAGAAGGGAGTGCAGTAGTATATTAGCTGAGATAATAGAATTTATCCTAATGGCAATCCCCAGATAAAGAGCGTGATAAAACATGTACCTGGAGCAAGGGTGTAGCTAGGGATACTCAGTGTACTCAAATGAGTACATATTGTTCTTAGCATCTCTCACAAAATGTGTGTTCAGAGTTAAGTAAAGACATACACTTTTGTTTCAGACTTCATTTCCTTCAGAAAATGCATGCTACTACAAATCCTGTTATTCTAACAACTAAGTGTAAACTTTATAAGAACAATGTTTAAAACTTGTCCCTATTTTTGTGCCTTTAACCCTATTATTGTAGTCTATATCCAGATCTGTTGTACTAAGAGATTGGTAGGTATGCCCCCCTGGCACTGCTTTCATGAGAGACAGGGACATATGTTACTTTCTTCAGTGACCAAGAAGAGACTAATAATATAAATTTTGAGGGTGTGGTTGGCTCACCTCCACATGGGGGGGGGGCAGGGGAGCCTGATCCCCATCCCTGCAAAAACAGTTACATTTCAGTGTGCCTGGTCATCAAGGGGTTCAATCTTCCATAAGTCACAACAGAAGGACTATGTCCTTGTTTTAAAATCAAGGGTAATATACCTTAAAATTATGTGTGACTTTGCTGTATTGCTGTCTATCAAGTAGCATAGGCTGCACTGTTTGCCTTCTTCTTTAAATGTCCCAGATCCCTTTAGTAGTTTGTTCATGTATGTGCAAGCAATTCAGTGACACCAAAATGAAGCACTTTCCCCAAGGATCCCTTTAGAAGTTTGTCCATGTCTGCACAAGCACTTGACTGACTCCAAAATGAAGCATTTTCCCAACCAACTCCTTTAGTAGCATGTCCAATTGCACAGAAGCACTTGACTGACTACAAAATGAAACATTTCTCAAGCAACCCCTTCAGTAGTCTGTTTATATATGTATGCACAATCACCAAAATTAAACATTTCCCACAACGACCCCTTCAGTAGTCAGTCTATGAATGCACAAGCATTCAAATATCAAAATGAAATGTATCTCATCCACATAATGATCCCTTCACTAGTCTGCCCAAGTATGCATGCATAAGCACTAAAATGAAACACATTTTCTCATGTAATGACCCCTTCAGTAGTCTTGCCATGGAAGTATAAACACTTCAATGACTCCAGAATGACACATTTTCCCAAAACAATGATGCCTTTAGCAATTTATCCAGGTCTGCACAAGCAGGTGACTAAATCCAAAATGAAACATTTCCTCCAATGATCCCTTCAGCAATGTGTTCAAGTATGCACAAGCACTAAAATGAAACATTCCCCTCGATGACCCATGCATAGAGAAACACCAAAATGAAACCGTTCCCCACAAGGACCCTTCAGTAGTATATCCAAGAATGTACAAGCAACAAAATTAAACTCTCCTCCTAAAGGACCCCTTATGCACAAGCACCAAACTGAAACTTTTCCCCCAACAACCCTTCAGCAGTCTGTCCCAGTATGCACAAGTACCAAACTGAAGCACTTCCCCCAATGAACTCTTCAGTAGTATGTCCTGATATGTACAAACACCAAAATAAAACATTCCCCCAATGACCCCATCAGTAGTCTGTACAAGTATGCACAAGCACTAAAATTAAACATTTCCCACAACAACCACTTCAGCAGTCAGTCAAAGTATGCGCAAGCACCAAAATGAAACATTTACCCTATTAACCTCAGATGCTCCTTTTTTTTCCATGCCCACTCAGTCTGTTTCCCAAGACACCAAATATGCCCATGGTTTGTGATTTCAATTCCCAAAAGAGGATATCCCTCAACTCATAGTGAGCATCAAAGATTTAACTAAATATACTGCCATTACTGCACTGTGGCCCAAGCAAGATGATGCAAGATGATGCAACCAGGGGCGGGATGCTCACAGGAGTGCCTCAGACTTCCCTTTAGGCCATACGTGTTGCCATCCCATTCAAGAGAAAAAAATGATATTTAATTAAAAATATTTTTTTAGTTTTACATCAATGAATTGCGCCCTCGACAAGACACTGCTTGGTCTGATTGCCCCTTTCACCATGCCCTTGCTACAGTACGGATACGGAATATAGTAGGTTTGCATTTTAAATATCATGTAACCTTCCTAGTTTACTTATGGTTTGTTTCAAATGGTACATGTGCATGAATGGCCTCAAATGTATACTGTACACCTCTGCTCAATTAATCTTAAAGAGATTAAAATTAACTTACCAAACTATATCTTTTAACTATAATAGCTACTAAGGATAGTTTCAAACATTTTGTCAAGTTATCTAGAGACACATTACAGAGTCTACAGAATTTAAGTGTATTTTAAAGTTCTAGACTTATTACCCAGTATATATTTTTATTACTGTAAATTTTAATATCTGAATTTCTCTCATTGTAATCTTACTACTTTTGAGCTCCCCAGTACCATGAGCTATAAATTACACATTTTTTTTTTTTTTGCAATTCTTTTTGGTACTAACTATCTGTAAACCATAAGCCCTCCAGCAATCAACTGGTCGATCTAGTCTGCATAGTCAAGAATTGATTACGGGAGGCAGTCATCCAGCATCTAACTTAATTAATGATTGTGACAAGATACAATGTAAACAGAGTGGGGAGGAAGGACATATAGAAAGAAGGTATGTGGTTGAATCCAGATTGTTTTAAAAAGGGACACTTTTGGAAGGAGCAAACAGCAAAAATGAAAAACAAGGGGAAAGGGAAGAAAACCTGTACAAGGAAGGACAAAAAGAGACTGGGGAGACAGTGAACTAGGTGAAGCAGAAACTGTAGAAGAAAAAATATGGAGGGAAAAAGGACGAGAGAGACTGCATGCAGGAAGAGAGGTCAGAAGAAGGGACTGACACTAATATTTTTTTGAAGTTCTAGCCAGTGAAAAATCTGATTCTGAAGATCAATTATTATTTGTATATAAACCCAGGAAAATATTCAATGGTGCAAACAGCAAAAATAAGAAAACATATCCTCCCCTTGCAGAAAAGTATTGACCCCCCCCCCCCTTTGAATGAGTCCAACAACTAAACCAATTATTAGTCAATCATCGTTTGTTCATATTGTAGCATCATCCATGCAGAAGGTAGAATGCTGCTCAATGCTAGGCTCGTACTGGCCTGGGACACATACCCCAACAGATCCATCATGTCTCTCATCACGTAATCCAAGCAGTTGTATCTCAAGTAATTTACAAACACAACGACCGACAGTCTTACAGATGTCACTTTTGGCAGACTGCTAAGAGGTGTCCTGCATCTGCCATACAATGCATCCTCCAACTCAGTATTGATGGACCTACTACACATCAACAAGTCAAATGGCATCAGACATACTTGGTCTAAGGATCTAAACCTCTTCTGTACTATCAACAGAATTGTTTGCATCTCAAAGAGAAAACTACTGCTTTGGAACAGACTCCCCATTCACATAAATCAAAGCTCAGCCCTGTCCATATTCAAGCAGAACTTGGATATATAGATGGGTAATAAAAAATGTACTCCCAGATTGCTCCCTCTACTGGTAATGGACAGTGGCTGCTCCTAAATGCTTTATCCCATGTATAGGTCCCCTAAAATTATTTATGGTATGATCAGATTTTTCTCAGCCCTTGGAATTCACATTGTTTACTCTGTTTCCAGCTCACAACATGATTTGTTTCCCTACAGGATTCCTATTGGCTGGCTTGCTTTTATTTGTATTATAGTGTATATATTTATTTTCTTTTTGGGCACATTTATTTTCTGAGGAAGTTCTTGTACAATAAAGAATGAAAGCACTAATTACAGGCTCCGCTTCATTTTTCTCCATTGCTGCATGTGAAGTTTTATTTTTATTTATATATCTATCTCTCTCTCTATTTATATATATATATATATATATATATATATATAGATATAAAGATAAATATTTATTTATTTAACATTTGTTGACTGAGAAAGTCCGACTAGGACAGAGCCTACTTTCAGCAGAGGCCTGGGGAGAAACACTACAGACGCATGTCTTTGGAATGTGGGAGGAAACCAGAGTACCCAGGGGAAACCCACACGAATGCAGGGAGGACATGCAGATTCTGCACAGAAGGCACCCCAGCTGAGAATCAAACTGGAAAACCTCTTGCTGTGAGGCAAAAACATTAACCTCTGCACCACTGTATACACATACGCAAACAAAACACACATGTATGTGTATATACACACAAACATACACACAAATATATATATATATATATATATATATATATATATATATATATATACACACACACACATACATACACACACACACACACATATATATATATATATATATATATATATACATATACATATATATATATATATATATATATATATATATATATATATATATATATATAAAATGTACTGACATTTGTTAACAGGGTTGGTCCAACTTGGCTTGTGGCCCATTTTCAGTGGAGACCCGAGGAGAAAAGCTCCAGTAATACATTTTAAAACAAGTACAATTTTAAACAATATTGATATAATAGCAGTTATAGCAAAGCGATTCACATATGTTGGGTTACATGCATAAAGTTAAAGTTGCATTAAAAAGAAGCTAAGTAACAATTTTACATTGATATAGTTCAATAGTTCAACAATAAACATTTTTTGTTTGTATAAAATTGTGCAAATGCATAGTCGACAAATTGGAGAGAGAGGTGTAATGAGGTACTAAGTATGGTCCTTTTGAGGGTACATAAAGGGAATGAAGACTAGGTAGGGTCATGGCAAGGGCAGGTTCTGGAATTGAAAAAAATAAGCTTTTAGTTCATTTGTAAAGTGTGAGGTGTGGGAGATTGGACGTAAGTCAAGGGGAAGTTTATTCCAAGCATGGGCAAGGGAGTGTTTGTAGAGTAGTTTACCTACTGACCTTTTTGGGTGGTAGATATCAAGTTGGTTAGAAGTACGGAGGGTCCGGAATGGGATGTAGATTGAGACTAAGGAAGATAGAGATGGACAGAAGGAGGGTTTATAAAGAATAGAGTGTAGCATATGAAATTGATAAGATAGCAGAAACTGGGGAAGTTCAAGCCATTGAAGAGAGTTTAAAGAAATGCAGTGGTGTGAGTTGTATGGGGAGTTAGTAATGCATTTGGCTATTTTATGGGAAGTCTGTTGCAGTTTGTTTAGAGTGGAGGCCTGGATATTGGTAAGAACTGGGGCGGCGAATAAGAGTGAGGGGAGGAGGAGTGCCTGGCCCAGGGTAAGTCTAGATTCAGGGTTTAGGAATTTTTTGTCCCGATATCGCAGACCTAGTTTCTGGTTTGTTTTTTTTATACATTTATTTATTTATTTATTTTACATTTGTTGACCGGGCTAGTCCAACTGGATACATGTCCTTTTTCAGTGGAGGCCCGAGGAAAAAAAGCTCCAAGTACACAAAACATTTAATATCACAAGTTAGTTAGATCAACAGTACAATAATGTATCACAATACATAAGGAAAAATAAGATTGGTACATAGCATAATGGGTCTTAATTATATTCAAATGATAAGAAGGAAAATACTAGAGAAGAGGTAGGGAAATTAAGGATAGTAGAGACATCTTCAGGATAAGACAACACTTGAAAGGATAGTTAGGTAGGTGGGTTAGGTTGTGAAGCTAGAGAGTAAAAAGGTCAGTGAGTAAAGCAGTTATAAGAAATAAGTTTAAATAGAAATTTTGAAGGAAAAACAGGGTAGTACTTAGGAAAAGCAAGAGAGGAGAGATTAGTCAGGGTTATTACAAGAACATAACCAGTGGTTGGAGAGGAAATGTTTAAGGTTAGATTTGAATAGAGGGAGAGCTGTAATAGCTGTAAGGTCAGTAGGTAAGTGGTTCCATATTTTCCCAACAAAGTTAGAAAAGAGAGAGTCTCCTGCAGAGTTATAAGAGAAAGACGTTTGCATCTGCATTTTATTAGTAGAGCGTAACTTTTTTAAGTTAGAATATGGTGTTATGAGTGTGGAGAGAATTGGGGTGTTATTGGGTTGATGAAGGACTTTATGGGCAATAATAAGTTGGTTGAATTGTAAAAGGTGAGGTAATTCTAGCCAACCTAGTTGTTTAAGGTTCTGACAGTGATGTGTCCTATATGGTGAGTTAGTGGCAAACCTGGCAATGTTATTATATGATTTAGCTAGTTTCTTAAGATTGTTTTGAGTCAAGTTGGTATAAATGGGGGAGGCATATAATAGGGTAGAGATTAAGTGAGTTCTTGCAATTGTAGTTCTGGCTAGTGGAGTAAGAAATTGTTTGATTCTGTACAAGGATCCTAGTTTTTGTTAGTAGATTGTATTGTAGCGTGTATGTGAGTGTTGAATTTTAGTTGGTTATCTATTGTGATACCAAGGAGTTTGGTGGTAGTACATTGGAGTATGTATAGGTTGAACTTGAGTTCGTCATCGATAATGACCCCTAGGAGTTTTGTGTGGGTGTCAGGTTGGATGTTTGTATTGTTAGAAGATGTAATAAAAAAGGAGGTTTAAAAGGAGATTTTGTGATGAGAAAGAGAACGGGGAAGGAAAAGTAGGAGTTTGGTCTTTTTGGGATTTAGGATCAATAGGTTGTGAGAGAGCCATTGTTCAGTGGATAGTAGGGCCTGTTGGGTCAAGGAGTGTAGTTCAGGAATGTTATTTGAGATGGATATAAGTGTGGAGTCGTCGGCATACTGAATAAGGGAGGATTCTTTGCATGAGGTGTAAATATCATTGGTGAAGATGTTAAACAAAAAGGGTCCCATGATGGAGCCTTGGGGGACACCAGTGGAGATGGGAAGGAAAGGTGAGGAGGATGAGAGCCATTTGACAGATTGTTCCCTGCCCGATAGGTAACTATTAAACCAGGCAAGTGCGGAGGGGGATAGGTAGAGATTTGCGAGTTTGGATAGTAGTAGAGGTTGAGAGACAGTATTGAAGGCTTGGGAGAGACCTAGGAAGAGACAAGAAATTAGTTTATTGTTGTCTAGGGCCTCTGCAATGATATGAGTGAAGGAGAGGAGGGCAGTGGTGGTGCTGTGGTGAGGACGAAATCCATGTTGGGTAGGGGTATGTAAGTGGTGTGTGAGGAGGTAATATCTTGGAGAGTGGGGACAGAATGGCAATGGGTCGGTAGTTTGAGGGGTCAGTAGAGTTTCCACCTTTATGAAGAGGGATAGTGAAGAAAGATTTCCAAAGGGTGGGGACAGTTGATTCCAGAATAGATCGCTTAATTAGTACAGATACAGGACAGTTAATTGAGTCAGCAGCAAGTTTGAGGAATGTAGGAGATAGATTGTCAGTGGAAGGAGAGCAAGGTTTTAGCTTGAGTAGTAGAGATTTGATGTAAGTAATGGGAACTGGCTCAAAAGAAAACAAAGTTGTGTTAATGGGACTTGGAGGGGTGGGTGTCGAAGTAGAGTTTGGCTTAGAAGTTACCAGATTTTGGATGGAAGAGATAAAGTGCTTATTAAGGAGGGTAGCTGTTTCCAGAGAGGAAGAGTTAGAGTATGGGGAGGGATTAGAGGGCTTTCCAGGATAGAGGATGTTGTTAAGAGTTGACCAAAATTTTCGAGGACTGGATTTGTTGTTAAGCTGAGCAGAGCTATAGTATAACTTTTTGTCATTAGTTGTATGTTTTTTGCAAGGTTCCTCAGTTGCCTGTATTCTTGAAGAAAAGGTGGTTGGGTATCTATCTATATATATATAGATAGATACATATATATATATATATATATATATATATATATATATATATATATATGTTTACTAACCCCTCATGAGTGCTCTGATACATCACAGTATACCCAAAACACATCCAACTTCTCCCCCATTGTTTAAACTTTTGTTCCTACTGACCTGTCTTAACCTTATATCTTGACATAAGTCATACCTACAAATAGTACTATGTTCAAAGCCTAGGTTTTTTTGTCAAGATGTAACAAATTTGTATGTTCTTATGTATACTACATTTTGTTTACTTTATTGATTATTGTAATGTGTGCATGAAAATTTACTGTTACTCATGGTGGAGCTTTTTTCCCCGGGCCGCCGCTGAAAAAGGACCTGTGTGTATATTCTGCCTTCAAATAACAAAATTAAATTTCTGACAACCTGTAGTGCTACAATTCTTACTTCACAAAATGATAACACCTACTCAGACCCAGAGCTCATAGCCAATCTACTAGTGGATAAATGTACCTCAAATTTCACACCCGTCTACCCCAGCATTCTCAGATTCAACTTACTTTTATGTATACTGCCACAAAGCCTCCCAAGAACAAGTCCAGAAGGCACTAAACAAGGCCAAAATCACTGCTTTTCTTGGGTCATATAACATACCAGGTTGCCAAATGGGCAACCTGAAAATAGACCTGTCAGCCACCCTGCAGAGACTACTCAATATCAGTCTCAAAACAGGTTATGTGCCAGAGGAAAAGAGGATATAAATATTGAGCCATTAACTGACCCTGGTAAATGTAGACTCACTAATTTGAAGAGGCGTATCTGTAAGTTTAGGGAAAGAATCATTATGGAATTAATAAACAAGGACATGGTCAACATACAAATCCCTAATTCAAGCTAGACCTGTTTTGTCAAGGGCAAATCCTGCTGTCATAAAATGCTCAACTTCTTCCAAAAGGTTACTGATGGATGAGAAAAAAAAATCATTACACCTGAGATATCTAAATCTTGCTATGGTGTTCAATAATATAGAATGCTAATAAACTCTCTTAACTAAATGACAGCCCCTATGTTACCTGATGGATTGAAAATTAGATCACAATTTAGAAAGTAGGAAATTAGGGTGAGTGGCTCCATCTCCTCCAAAAGGCCTGTCACCAGCAGTGTACTGCAGGGTTCAGTACTTAGGTACTTCTCTTTGGCATTTATTTCTCAGGGCCAAATATATTGTTAAGGGTTTATGACTCACAAAGTTTGTTGATGACTGTAAACTAACAGCAATTACTGGCTCTCCAGCGGACGCCAACATTCTCAAAGATGCTCTTTTCAATAAAAATTGCTGTTGTCAAAATCACGGAAGTAAAGAAAAAAATACAAATAGTGTATAATAGCATCATTTCGCAAGCACAACATCCCCTACAACTATTACATTGATAACACACCCCAGAAATGCAAATCCAGAGACAGTTGAAAGGTATGCACAACTCTCACTTAACAACAAACAGCAGATCACCATATAGGTACATTATATCTACGTACATATATAAACCAGCTATAGGCAATATGGGTGTTATACACATGCATATGTATGAGATTTGTTTTACAACACTACCCCAATAGTCATTTTGCTCAGAAATGGGCATGGCTTGAGTAATAAACATGCCTAGTGTTTGTGATGTGGCATGCAAATAATGCATGTTGACATGCCATGCAGATTTGCCTTTGACATCATTGGTTTACCATTTTCCTCAAAGTAGTGCGATCTCGTAGTTGGTATATTTAAGTAGCGGGGGGGGGGGCATGGGGGTGCAGGGGGACTTCTCCCTGTAAAAGTGATTTTGTTGGTTAATGATGAATAAAAATATGCTCTGTAAAGCTGGCAATCCGATGGCTGGGTTTCACAAATAAATAATTGCAGTCCATTAATTTACCTATTTTAAACAGTCAACTCTGTAAAATGTGTAATGTGTCTTATATGCTTAACTTCTACATAATTTAACTCTGTTGGAAGTATTTTCATAATTTCCCCTTCTCCTATCATAGTCTAGAACTACACACACACCCCACCCCGTAAGTTATCTTTGTGCTGACATGTCTGACTGTATATTAATAAATGGTGCGGTAAAACTGAGTTTACTAATGTATCCAATCCTATGTTTTTCTTGCAAAACTCCCGTATATTCGTGCGGACGAACAAAATATCAGCATGTTTATTCAACGATATAGGAAAAAAATCACCATGTGCTGGGTCTTGAGTAGGGTTTGGGCGACCCTTGCTACTGCGCATCCAGTGGGGTAGTGATGTAAAACATAGCCTGTGGGGTGTGTGTGTGTGTGTGTGTGTGTGTGTGTGTGTGTGTGTGTGTGTATATATATATATATATATATATATATATATATATATATATATATATATATACATGCCTATATGTGTGTATATGTGTGTGGGTGTGTGTGTGTGTGTGTGTGTGTGTGTGTGTGTGTGTGTGTGTGTGTGTGTGTGTGTGTGTGTGTGTGCATGTGCGCACGTGTGTAATATATATATATATATATTGATATTGAAACACTTTGCAATCTGGAAATACTGAAATGTCGAATTTCAGTATCTCGAGACCAAAGTGTCGAATCTGCAGATGCACAAAATGGCAGAACATTAAACCCAGAAATCTGGAACTCACTGTACTGACGGTGCGTTAGGTAAGTGTTGTGTTTTTAAAGGTTTTGGGGAGAGTTTGTGAGTGTGTCGGGGAGTGTTAGGTGTGGTAGGAGAGAATGTGAGTGTGTCAGTGTTGAGAGTGGTGGTGTTTGTATTTGTGTGATGTGTGTTTGTGCTATGGGGGGTGTGGAATGTATGTTGGTGTGTTTTGTGTGTGCTGGTGTTTAGTGCGACCTCAGAGTTAGTATATATAAGTGGGCAGGGGATTTTTTTTTTTTTGGTGTTTTGGCATGTATGTGTGTGTATATATATATATCTATATATATATATATATATATATATATATATATATATATATATATATATATACATACATATACACACACAAAAAAAAATATATATATATATATATATATATATATATATATATATATATATATATATATATATATATATATTCTGCCTTCAAATAACAAAAATAATTTTATGGCAACCTGTAGTACTGTAATTCTAACCTCAAAAACTTCTCAGAACTAATAATAAATGATAACATCTACACAGACCCAAAGCTCATAGACAAACAATAACTGGCCAGCATCAGCTTTCTTAGTTTGCAAATTGTCATAGTCCTGCCAGTCTTTCAGAATTAAACTATTTTCCAGTGAGAGCTTTGGCCGGATAACATCTACCTGAAATCATCTAGATGTATAAGTGAATTTAAGAACACTTTTATCTGCTCTTTTGCATATAGTACTGTATTTAATTTATTTATTTGTGTTTTTTACTGAATATTAACTCAACTGAAGTTGTGGCTGTCTCTCTACAGTTAGTTCCCCACCCACTCTCCCTGTTCTTGTTTTGGTGTTAATGTTGGTGGCTTTGAAATTGCCCGTCCCTCTTGTAGATTTGTATTTGCATACTCCTTCTGGGCCCATCTCATTTGCTCACTAAACTGAGTGCAGTAAGATCATATTCTGATTTCACGCACTCCTACTGTAAAGAGCATTTGGGAAGGACAACCCCTGTAGCCTCTTAATCCTGTTCGTTTCCCTCCCTCCCTCAAAAAAATAAATAAATAAAAAAAAAATAAAAATAATAAAAAAAAATATATATATATTTTACTCAGCTGCTCTTACTGTAACTGTCTTAGTTGCTCTTCTGCGTGCTGTTATTTGTTCAGTCGCTCTTACTCTGCACTTATTGCTGCTTGTTAGTAGCCTTCTAATTTAGTCTTCTGCACTTGTTTTTTAATCATTTGTTAATTTAATTGCATTTATTTGAACTGTACTTGCCGTAGTGTTGCTACACACTCGGGTGTGCTGGCCTGTACTACAATTTGAATTGCATTTACTGCTGTTTTAGCTGCTTTTCTGTAACAAAAAAAAAATTTTAAGCTTGTTTCCTGCCTTTCCTGTAACTAGTCTAGTCTAGGTACAGATTTGCTGTATCCAGGACTCTTTGTAAGCTTCTGAGCCTCCCAAGACTTTCTGTGCTGGAGGGAAGCCTTCTAGCTTATCAGTGGAAGTGGTAAGCACTAGGTAGCCTATCTACCATGGGAAGAGTGGGTTTTGGCCCTGAAACTGTAGTTCACTGGCCGTTTGGGCAGTTTTTCCATCTCTTTCTACTTTCTGGTTAAAAGCCCATTTTGCGTTTGGTCCCTGCCTTTCCTATAACTAGCGTAGTCCAGGCACAGCTTTGCTGTATCCAGGAGTGTTGGTAAGCTTCTGTGCCCCCCAAGCCCTTCTGCATTGGAGAGAAGCCTTCTAGCTTATCAGTGGGAGTGGTAAGGTAACCTATCCACCACAGGAGGAGTGGTTTCTGGCCCAGAAATTATAGTTTATTGGTCGTTTGGGAAGCTTTTCCATCTCTTTCAACCTTCTGATTTAAAAGTCTGTGTTTGCGCTTGTTTCCTGCCTTTCCTGTTACTACTCTAGTCCAGGTACAGATTTGCTGTATCCAGGACTCTTTGTAAACTTCTGAGCCCCCCAAGCCTTTCTGTGTTGGAGGAAAGCCTTCTAGCTTATCAGTGGGAGTGGTAAGCATCAGGTAGCCTATCTACCACAAGAGGAGTGGTCCCTGGCCCAGAAATTGTAGCTATTGGCTGTTTGAGCAGTTTTTTTCCATCTCTTTCAACTTTCTGGTTTGAAAGCTGCACTTGTGCCTGTTTCCTGCCTTTCCTATAACTAGCCTAGTCCGGTTACAGAGTTGTTGTATCCAGGATTGTTAATAAGCTTCTGAGCCCCCCAAGCCTTTCTGTGTTGGAGGGAAGCCTTCTAGCTTATCAGTGGGAGTGGTAAGCACTAAGTAGCCTATCCTCCAAGGGAAGAGTGAGTTTTGGCCCAGAAATTGTAGTTTATTTGGCAGCCTGGGCAGTTTTCCATCTCTTTCAACTTGTTGGCTTAAACGCCTACGTTTGTACTTGTTCTCCGCCTTTCCTGTAACTAGTCTAGTCCAGGTACAGATTTGCTGTATCCAGGACTCTTTGCAAGCTTCTGAGCCCCCCAAGCCTTTCTGTGTTGGAGGGAAGCCTTCTAGCTTATCAGTGGGAGTGGCAAGCATTAGGTAGCCTATCTACCACAAAAGGAGCGGTTCCTGGCCCAGAAATTGCAAAAGTAGCCAACTCCAAATCCAGCTCCAGACAAGTGACAAGTGGAGTACCTCAGGGTTCAGTCCTGGGGCCGCTCTTGTTTGGCATCTACTTATCTGAAGTACAGGTCAACACTAAGGGACTCTGGCTAACAAAGTTTGCAGATGACTGCAAACTGGGAGCCATTATTGAATCCCCAAATGATGTGGATACTCTACAAAAGGGCCTTACAGAAACAGATGCTTGGTGCCAGAGCCATGGGCTCAAGCTCAATGCCAAGAAATTTATTGTTATCCCCTTTGGGAAAAAACATGTATCCATGAATTACCATATAGGTGGCAGTACACTAAACACAGAAAGTGTGATAAGAGACTTAGGGACACAGGTGGACAGTGGTCTCACCTTCGATAACCACATCGCCACAACAGTCAGGAAATCCTTCTATGTGGCACACCTCATCACGAAGGGCTTTTCATCCAGAAAAAAGGAGGTCATTGTCCCACTGTACTCATCCCTCATTAGACCCATTATAGAATACAACGCCCCATTTGGTATGTACCTCTCAAGACATCTGCAACAACTGGAAAGGCCTCAGAAATACCTCACTAAAAGAATCACAGGCCTAAGGCAGATGCCCTACGCTGACCGCCTTAAAAAACTCCAGCTATACTCTGTCGCCTATCGTCTACTCAGAGGCGATCTC
Organism: Protopterus annectens; assembly: GCF_019279795.1. Classification (NCBI taxonomy): domain Eukaryota; kingdom Metazoa; phylum Chordata; order Ceratodontiformes; family Protopteridae; genus Protopterus; species Protopterus annectens. Next base: position 775,791,177 of record NC_056746.1, on the reverse strand, counting down.
TGCTTAACATACAAGGCCATGTCAAACCCAGAGCTGTTGGACATGCTACACTTAAAGAAATCCCAATCCCTCAGAGCTACACGCTCCAGGGATCTAAACCTTGTCATCACAATGAACAAAACATGCTGGAGGGATAGGTTCCTGACCCAGAGACTCCCCAGACTCTGGAATAGATTGCCCATACATGTCAAGCAGAGTGCCTCTTTGGACCTCTTCAAGAGGAACCTTGACGATTGGATGGGAGAAAGGAAATTCACCCCAGGGATCACGTCAGTCGCTCTGCTAGAGAGGGGTCCAGGAAAGTAAATAATGTGGGAAGAAATAGCCAGGGAATTGTTATGGCTAGGCTTGTATAGGCTCTAGGGCTGATAGCCTAGTACCAACCTATGAACCTATTGACCGTTTGGGCCGTTTTTTCCCATCTCTTTCAACGTTCTGGTTTAAAAGCCTCACTTGCGCTTGTTTCCCACCTTTCCTGTAACTAGCCTAGTCCAGATACAAAGTTGCTGTATCCAGGACTGCTGGTAAGCTTCTGAGCCCTGCAAGCCTTTCTGAGTTGGCAGAAAGCCTTCTAGCCTATCAGTGGGAGTGGTAAGCACTAGGTAGCCTGTCTACCATGAGAGAAGAGGTTCTTGGCCCAGAAATTGTAGTTTATTGACCATTTGGACAGTTTGTCCATCTCTTTTAACTTTCTGGTTTAAAAGACCACATCTGCGCTTGTTTCCCATCTTTCCTGTAACTAACCTACTGGGTAGCACTAGAAAGCCTTAAAGCAATACAAGCTTTCTAGCTTAAAAGAGGGACTTTTTAGTGATTAAGTATCAGTTTTCTGTACTTTCTTGCTGTACTTAACTGTTTTCCGGCTAAATGCAGATTTTCCAGCGTTTATTATGATTTAAAAGCTTGTTTTTTTCACATATTGTACTTATTTGACTGCCTGCACTTTTAAAAAGTTGTTTTTTGTTTACATAATATAACTGTTGTAGGCTACAACTAAAGTGCGATAGCCTTTTCTGATCGTTTGTAGTCGTTTAAAGCTGTTTTAAGTGTATTTTTTACTGTTTTTGCCTTATCTTTTCAAAAAAAAAAATCCTTGTTTCCCGCCTTTCTAAGCTAGTATTGTCCAGTTTTCAGGCTAGTGCTGAATTCAGGGCTGTGAAACTGGTTTCTGAGTTGCCCATACCTTACTTGGATAGAAGGAAGTTTCTCTGTTCACCTGTGAGAGAGGGGAGCTTTGAGCAACCTATCTGTCCCTGGAGGAGTGGTTCCAGCCCAGAAGTTAGTAGTTTATTGGCAATTTTGGACTAATTTTTATCTCTTTCATTTCCCTACTATAAAAACCATGTGTGCACAGCTTTGCGCACTGGGCAGTGCCGGTTAGCTATGGTTAAATTATTCCCGGCTCCACAAAGTCTCCTCTTCAGTTTTTCCCTTGAAACTGGTCTAACTCTCAACCTAAGCACTCAAAAAGCATCTTATAGCCCAGCACTTGCTCAGACCTAATAGCAAGCACTAATAAACCCTGACAGTGATTGCCCAGCAGGGCAAGGCTCTTTATTCACCCCTCATCAAAAAAGCGACTAAGCAGCTCACCCTACTATTCAGGCATGACCAAAGGGCAACTTTAGGTGCACTCTCCAGTCCAGCTGGGGAATCTGGGTATCCTGAGGCAATGTTACAACTGCCTCATGTACACAGACAACTTTCTCCTCCTACCACAAAACACTAACATATGCGAGAGATGCAATTATAAAGCCAAAATGGAAGCTAAGCTGTCCCATCCAAGACTGGAACAGACAGTCAAGAGGAGAAGGTTAACACTTGCACCACACCTCCAGCCGCACACATAAATACACAAAATCATACTCGGAGGCTCTAAATAAAAACCTGCAAAAGCATCAGAGACCTCCAAAGCAGACACCCAAACAACCTGCACTTCCTGTCACACATAAAACACAAAATCAGTGTGCTGCACAATCACAGCCCTTAAGGCGAAATAAAGTACAGTTTTGTACCTACCATAAATGTAGATGTTCGAAGATCCACATTGCTGCAGTCATAACCTGTGGGTAGTCCGCTGTCCTCGGTCGGCCCGAATACCAAAGTGTTAGGCTGGCGTCGGTCATGGTCGCTTAGATCTGACGTCAGTACGCCGTGGTACTAAAGCGCATGACCGACGTCATATCCTCAGTCTTTCTTGCCCCAGATGTCAGAAGGCCCTAAAAAGAAAGGCCATAGCCAAAAAACAGGAAAACATCCAACCACCCATGTACAAACAATATTTACAACCCAAACCACACAACCACCCCAAACTACAGTGGGGAAGGAGGGAGGAAAATTGACTGCAGCAATGTGGATCTTGAACATCTACATTTATGGTAGGTACAAAACTGTACTATGTTCTTCATCTCACATTGCTGCAGTCATAACCTGTGGGTAGAATCCCAAAGCAAAGGTAAAGGGAGGTTGGCAAAATCATAAAGCATTGGGAGTTGCTAACATGCCCTGCAAAACTGCAGTGGCAAACCCAGCCCTAGATTTTGAATAAAGAGGGAGATGGTAATGTTTAGAAAAAGTGTGCACTGAACTCCAAGTAGCTGCCTCCAAAATATCTTTAGTAGCTACACCCCTCAGAAAAGCAGTGGAAGTGGCAGTAGCCCTAGTGGAATGAGGTCTGATTCCAGCTGGAATCTCCTTACCATGATGAGAATAACAAAAAGCAATACAATGGCCAATCCACTTAGAAATAGTTTGTTTAGAAACAGGTTTCCCTGAGAACCCAAAGCAAAAGAAACAAACAACTGTTGAGACTGTCTGAACCCTTTAGTTCTGCTCAAATAATAACGCAACTGCCTGTGAATATCCAAAGAGTGCAAAATCTTTTCCCCTTTATTTTGGGGATCAGCATAAAAAGTAGGCAAATGAATAGACTGGTTCAAGGCCACATTGGAGACCACTTTAGGCATGAAAGTAGGGTTAGTACGCAAAGATACCCTATCCTTATGAAAAATTAGGAAGGGTTCAACTGCCATTAGAGCCTGTAATTCAGATACCCTTCTAGCAGACGTAATGGCCAACAAAAAAGCTGTCTTCCAAGACAAAAACTTCAACTCAGCTGTAGCTGCAGGTTCAAAAGGAGATAAAGTGAGTTTCTCCAACACAAAATTGAGATCCCAGGAAGGAGTAGGAGCTCTACGTGGGGGTCTTATGTTCTTTGCCCCTCTAAGAAATTGCTTAAACAAAGGATGAGAGAATAATGGTGGGTCACAGTCATAGTGAGCAGAAATGGCTGCAGCATGAACTTTTACAGAGGAGAAAGACAAACCTTTGTCTAGTAATTCTGTAAGATACTGAAGTGAAACACTCAAATTAGGTACTGAAACATCAAAGCACTTTGCTTTGCTCCAAAGAAAAAATCTCCTCCATTTATCAGCATAAACCTTCCTTGTACTAGGTCGTCTGGCCTCCAAAATAACATTCAAAACTTGTTGAGGAAGCTGCGACCCTCCAGGGTCTAGAACAGAATATGCCAGGCTGTCAGATGCAGGGACTGTATCCTGACATTGAGGAAATGATTGCCTGCCTGGGACAAAAGGTATGGACTTGCTGGCAAAGGCCAAGGAGGCTCCCGTACTAAACTCCTCAGCAGAGGGTACCAGTGCTGACGTGGCCAATCTGGAGCTATAAGAATCATGGAGGGCTTGTCCTGTCTGACCTTCAAGAGCACCTTGGGAAGGAGAGGCAGAGGAGGAAAGGCATAGACGTGAAGATTGTTCCAACTGAATGATAGAGCATCCACTTTCCAAGCGTTTGGATGAAACATCTTTGTGCAAAACTTTGGCAGCTGGAAATTTAGTGGAGAAGCGAACAGATCTATGTCTGGAGTCCCCCAAAACACTGTCAACTGTCGAAATACATGAGGATCCAATTTCCACTCGTGGGGATCCACCATCTGTCTGCTCAAAACATCCGCTAAGGAGTTCTGTGCTCCTGGCAGAAACCTTGCCTGAAGAGTGAGGTGTAAACTGAGAGCAGTCTCCCACAAAATCATAGCTTGTCTGCAAAGTGGGTACGAATGGGTTCCCCCTTGCTTGTTGATGTACCACATGACAGTTGTGTTGTCTGTTTGAATCAACACTTGTCCTGGGTGAAGTAGATCCTTGAAGGCCATCAATGCAAATTGGACTGCTAACATCTCCTTCATGTTGATATGCAAATGTTGAAGTCTGGCAGGCCACGTGTCTTGAACCCATTTTCCATTGAGGTGTGCTCCCCAAGCCTTGTCCGAGGCATCTGTCGTTAAGATCTGACTCGCCTCTGGTCGGGTCACAGAGAGTCCCTTGTTTAGGTGACATTCCTGAGCCCACCACAAAAATTCCTTTTGAATGCAAGGTATTATCTGAATGACAGTGTCCAAATCGTGGCAGTGTTGAGTCCATACACTTTTGAGATACCATTGTAACTTCCTCATATGCAGTTTGGCATTGGGAAGCACCAGAATACAAGATGCCATGAACCCTAAGGCTTGAAGGACTGTCCTTGCAGTCAGCCTGGACAGGAGAGACAATTGTTGGAAGTAAAGGGTAAGATTTCTTTGCTTGTCCGGGGTCAAAAACGCCATCTGAGAGGCTGTATTCAGTCTCACACCCAGAAAGCACATGTCCTGAGGGGGTACTAGACTGGACTTTATTTCGTTCACAGAATACCCTAGGCACCTTAACACTGCCATAACATACTGAAGATGGTGAAGTAGCTTGTCTTTGTCTTGAGCAAGAATCAGGCAATCGTCCAAATAAGGATAAATTTGTATTCCTCTTAGCCTTAAGAAGGCTATCACCGGAGCCAGAACCTTTGTGAACACCCTGGGTGCAGTAGATAAGCCAAAGGGCAATGCAGAGAACTGATAATGTAAAGTCCCAGCCCGAAAACGCAGGAATCTCCTGCAGCTGGGCCTGATAGGTATATGAAGATAAGCCTCCTTGAGATCCAGAGTCACCATCCAGTGATCTTTGCCTAGCATAGGTAGAAGTTGTTGCAAAGTCAACATTTTGAATTTTGGAATGTCCAGGTATGTGTTGAGAATAGACAAATCCAGAATTGGCCTCCAAGTGTTTCCTTTCTTTGGTACAAGAAACAGGTGAGAATAAAATCCTAGGCCCACTTCTGACGGAGGGACCTGCTGGATAGCTCCCATTTGAAGAAGTAAAGAAATCTGTTTGTGAGCCTCCACCTTTTGCTGAGGAGGAACGTCTAGCATGCCTTTGAAAGGGGGCAATGTGTGGAAATAAAACTTGTAGCCTCGGTTTATAATGTCCAACACCCATTTGTCCTGGGTGACTAAAAGCCAATTTTGCCTGAAAAGCGCCAACTTTCCTCCCAGAGGAGCTGCCAGACAGGAAGAATCGGGCAGCTGAAGATGCAGGTCATTGGGTCTGTTTACGAAAGGACTGGCCCCTGCCCTCACCTGTAGACTGTGCAGGGGAACTCCACGTCCTAGGCCTAAAAGAACCCTGTGCATGAGCTCTGCCCCTACCACGTCTAGATCTGCCCCTAGACTGTAAATCAGAAGAAGGGTAAGCCCATCCCTTAGTAGGCCAATTTCTGCTAAACTTAGGGGGCTGCACCTGCAAAAAATCTTTAACAGTCTGCATAGACTTAGCTTTGTCCTCCATTTTCTTCAAGACTGACTCCACAGGAGAACCAAACAAAACTTCAGACTGAAGGGGAGCATCCAAAATTCGAGCTTTAACGTGCTCTGACAAGTTCTGATCCTTAAGCCAGGCGTGCCTACGAATAACTGATCCAGTGGCAGCCACCCTGGAAGAGGCCTGCAAAGCATCAAAACCACACTACAAAGAATGCTTACCCACCTGATCAGAGGCATGAACCAAATCCTGTAATTCTTTACACTCTATGCCCTCTGCTAAAGCATCTACTTTAGATTTCAATTGACTAAGAAGAAAATTCTGGTACTTCAGCATATGGAACTGGCAATTTAAAGCCCTCATTGCAAGAGTGGAAGCGGTATACACTTTTTTACCCCACCTATCCAAAGCTCTAGAGTCCTTATCCATGGGAACTGGATTCTTTACAACAGAAGCCCTCACACCCTTAGGTCCCTGGCTAATAGTTTCTGGGTCAGCCCTAGGGCTCTTATACAAATATTTATGAGCCTCTGGCACCCTGTAATACCTGTCTGGCTTAACCGGGGCAGGAGGCAAAGAGTCTGGATTAAGGGAAGCCTCAGAGAAAACATCCTGTACAACATCCAAAACCGGAGGTATAGCCAAGGGCCTATGTTGTGGTAAAAACAAGAATTCCCTAAGCCTCTTTCGGGAATCTGAGAAATCCTGACCTTCCCATTTAAAATGCTCCCTCATAGAATGCAGGGTTTCTGAAAAAGAAAAATCCTCTGGAGGGAAGCAGAAGGACTAGAATCCTCTGGCCAGAATCAGAATAAGGGGAAAATCCTGAATGTCTTCAGTCAAGACTCTGAATAATCTGAAGAATGTTCCAATCCTTCCACCTCTGGCTCCACCCTAGGCCTCTTATCTGGAGGGGGCATAGAACCTCTGATCAAGGTAATCAAATCTTCTGCCATTTTAAGCATGTGTTTTTTAGGCACAGAACCTGCAGAACTAGGACTGACGCCAGAGGAAGACAAACCAGGCCTGGCCTTGGAAGGTACCTTAGAGACAGAGGGAGAAGGCCTAACCACCTTATGCAAAGAAGGGAGCACAGCAACCTTAGAGGCCCCCTCAGCCTGACTCGACTCCTGAGAGGCCACATCTTGCAGAACTAAAGGTTCCCCCTGAGACTCAGCTGAAACCTCGGCCGGATCCACAGATTCCACCGTGGTTTCTAAAGAACCGGCGTCCGGAACAGACGACTCATCCTGCTTGGATTTCAACGATTTCTCCTTACGCTTCTTAGCGGTAGCGGGCGTCGGAGGATCCGACGGCATATTGTAATTACACCGCTTCAAGACAAGCCTAGCACAATCTAACCTACGTTTAATGGTGCGCTTATTAAATTTAGCACAAAAGCGACACCCGACTACGTCGTGCTCAGGCCCCAAACAAGGAATACAGAGAGAGTGGTAATCCCTATGAGGTATCTGTTTCCCACAAGAAATACAATTATTCACTTTTTCTGACATCCGGATTTAACTGAGGCAAGAAAAGACAAAAATATTCCCCAACAGGGTACTTAGCCCAACTGGTCTTCGGTCTGAAACTCAGAATACGATAATTTCAGGACGCCGAACGGCACTTGCAAACGCTGCTTCTGCTTCGGACCATGCGGCAAGAAAGACTGAGGATATGACGTCGGTCATGCGCTTTAGTACCACGGCGTACTGACGTCAGATCTAAGCGACCATGACCGACGCCAGCCTAACACTTTGGTATTCGAGCCGACCGAGGACAGCGGACTACCCACAGGTTATGACTGCAGCAATGTGAGATGAAGAACATCATACCTAACACACTAGTAACAGGTGACTCTATAGTCAGGCACACTGACGTTCCATCCACTAGGCTGGACAAGAAGAAGGTTACTGTTAGCTGCCTGTCGGGAACTAGAATCCGCCACATAACACAAGCAGTCAGGTCACTCCAGAACAAGTACAAATATGACTCTGTCATCGTTCATGTTGGTGTGAATGACCTGAGACATACCTCCCTGGACTACATGAAAAGAGACACGGAAGAGCTCTCTGATCATGCAGCCCAGGCTGGTATGACCCTGAGTAGCATCCTGCCCTCACCAAGAATAATACATCAGTATAAAGAAAAAATTATCAATTTCAACAATTGGCTAAGCTTCTGGTGTCATTCAAAGGGGATCCAGTGTCTGTCAGCCTGGGACGACATGCTCGACAAGCCACGTTGCTTCTCAAGAGACGGCTTGCACTGTCACCCCTAGGCTTTCGAATACTGGCCAAGGCTCTTGCTGCCCCCATAGTGCCTTTTTTAGGCAAGGCTCAAAAGTCAAACCCACCTCCGTAAACAGCCCAATTAACAAAAAAATGAGGGTTATGCTGCTCAACGCCAGGAGTTTAAATCTCAAAATGCACGCACTCGAAGCACTCCTCAGTATGGAAAACGTTGACATCTGTGCAGTAACTGAAACCTGGTTCAAGGCTCCAGACAGCATCCCAGCACTACCGGGCTACAACTCATACCAGACGTTTCGGCCACAGAACACGGACAAAAACACAAAAGGAGGGGGTGTATCCATATTCATCAAGGATACCTACACCTCCAGGTTAGTGGCGCAGCATGATACCTCTGAGATCATCCATGTGCAACTAACATCGGGCAAATCTGCAATGCAAATTGTGGTCTGCTACAAATCACCCTCCATGACCCAGGACCACCACTCCACCTTTCTGGAGACATTGGAAAATATGAAGGTCCTACCAAACACCCTGATATTGGGCGATTTCAATTACCCTACCATTCTGGGAAAACTACTCGAGTACAAATTCCCAGGCCCAGCGCTTCCTGGAATTCATCAACTCAAAGGCCTTGGATTAGCTGTTAAACTCCCCTACCAGAGGTGAAAACATATTGGACCTGGTCATCACCAACAAGGGCGACAGGTGTTCCACACCGGAGGCCAACCCGTCACTGGTTAGATCAGACCATAAACTAATCACTCTGGATGTCCACACCCCCCCCCCCCCCAACTAAGGAAATCAAGTAAAAAAAACTTTTCTAAAGCAAACTTCACCTTACTTAAGACAGAGATATTAAGTTTCACAGCCCCCACGCTAAAGGATAACGCTGCCCAAGATGCAGAAACCTTTACAAATGCATTCTATGAGCACCTACAAGGATGCATGGATCGTGCCATCCCTAGCAAAACCAAGACTCACTCCTCTAAGAGAAGGAAACCAGTTTGGCAGACCCTTGCAATAAACAGGCTATACAATAGAAGTAGGAAACTAGTTCAGAAAAAAAGCAAATCCCGAGAAGAAAAGACATCCCTGATAAGTATCAGTAAGAAACTGAGGTCCCTCATGAAATCATCCAAGGCTAACTTCGAAAGAAAAATAGCCAAGGATTCAAAAGATAACCACAAAGCCTTCTTTAGCTATGTTAAGAATCTAAGTGGCAACTTGCAGATATGCACTGAACTAGTGCAAAATAGCACAAACTATACTGAACCTACTGATATTGCCAACATCCTGGCAGCTAGATTCAGTGCAAACTTCACACCCCTCTCACCTCCAAAAGGGCCCACAACAATACCGGAAAAGTGTAGTGTCCCAAAAATCACAGATGCACAGGTGAAAACAGCACTTTCAAAAGCCAAAAACACAGCGTCAATGGGACCGGATGGTGTCTTAGGCTGCGTCTTGCACAAACTACAGAACAACTAAACACACTGTTCAACCTCAGCGTCTCCACAGGCTACATGCCCATAGAATGGCGCACAGCAACGGTTAATCCTCTCCACAAAGGAGGGGCCACAACTGACTCTGGTAACTATCGCCCCATAAGCCTGACTAGCCTGGTCTGCAAGGCTATGGAGCGCATCACCATGGAACTCATTAACAAAGACACTGGGAACCTCCAAACACTTGACCCGACCCAGTTCAGCTTTGTTAAGGGCAGATCATGCCTACTAAACCTGGTTGACTTCTTCGAGACAGTCACCAAGGTCATAGAAGAGGGAAAGGTGGTTCACACAGCCTATCTTGACCTCGCCAAGACTTTCGACACCATTCCCCACTCGGGTATTACAGAAAAACTCAACAGCCTGAACATAAACCCCTTCATCATGAGATGGGTTGCCAACTGGCTTACAGACAGAACTCACACGGTAAGAACAGCGGGCTCCAGGTCCGACTCTAAACCAGTCACAAGGGGTGTCCCGCAAGGTTCGGTCCTGGGACCCCTACTGTTCAGCATATATTTCTCAGAAGTACAGGCAAACACAGGAGGACTATGGCTAACCACGTTTGCCAATGACTGCAAACTGGGAGCCATAACTGACTCTCCAGCTGACACGGACATCCTCCAAAAGGGCCTTACTGAGACAGACACCTGGTGTCAAAGTCATGGCCTCAAGCTAAATGCCAAAAAATGCATAGTCATCCCATTTGGGAAAAACAAAACACCCACAAATTACCACATAGGTGGCAGCCCCCTTAATACAGAAGAGGTAATAAGAGATCTGGGGACCCAGGTAGATAGTAATCTCTCCTTTGACAATCATATTGCCAAAGTAGTTAGGAAATCCTTCTATGTGGCCCATCTAATTACTAAAGGGTTTGCATCTAGAAATAAAGAGGTTATAGTGCCCCTCTACTCGTCACTCATTAGACCCATCATAGAGTACAATGCCCCATTTGGGATGTACCTCACAAGACACTTCCAACAGCTGGAAAGACCACAAAAGTACCTCACCAAGAGGATTACTGGCCTCAAACATATGTCCTATGCAGCCCGACTGAAAAAACGCTGGCTGTACTCAGTGGCATATTGCTTACTCAGAGGTGATCTCTGCCTCACTTACAAAGCCATGTCCAACTCAGACTTAATGGACATGCTCCACCTAAAGAAATCCAAGTCACTGCGAGCCACGCGCTCTAGTGAGGTAAACCTCGCCACAACAATAAATAGAACATGCTGAAGGGATAGATTCCTGTCAAAGAGACTTCCCATGCTTTGGAATAAAATTCCAAATTACATCAGGCAGAGCTCCTCACTAACACTCTTGACGAGTGGACGGGTAACAGAAAATACACCCCGGGATCAATTCATTGGCTCTGCTTGACAGAGGATCAGTTAATTAATCAATGGGGCAGCAAAAGCCAACACACTCTGGCTAGGCTTATAAATGCCGTCGGGCAGACAGCCTAGTACCTACCTATGAACCTATGAAAAAAAATAACTTGAGAAACAAATCAGCTACTTGAAGATTGTGGGTGCTAGCAACTTGTAGCCTTAACAGGATGTGAGCCATGCAGAAAGGTAAAACAATTTCCTTAGCAGTCACAAAATGTTTTTTGTAAAACAATATTTTTATGCTACCACTGCATAAAAAAAGTAGCAACTAAATAAAAACCTCAAAACTTCAGTGGAATAAAAATCACTGCTCAAATCTCATTAACACTAGCTGTAAAATTGCAGTAGAGTATATTGTTAACTCACCCTGAAAAATAAGGCAGCATGATCCAGAACCAGCTGGAGACCCCCTGATATTAGAGTAAAATAATTTCTCACAAGAATGGCACTCTTACAATATCAGTAGTTAGTCTGTCCAAAGTCCATAGCAATACTATAACCCCTTAGTGAAAGAAAGCCATGCAGCAACAGATAACTCCAAATATAGTTCCTGCTTCAGGTTGAGGGTGTTTTTATGCAAATAAGAAGGTGTGGTGAAGATGCAATTGAATACAAATGCTAATAAGGGCATGTATAATTCCAGATCGGGTGTACCCTGGGCGAAAACAGAAGAGGAGGGCATGTTCAACTAAATTCTACTGAAATCTGTAGTCAGTCTGACTAGACTTATTGGAGCATCAAGCAATTGCAAGAGTGAGGTTTTATTTAACATGGCTAGCAGTACTGACAGACAATCACCCATAATCGCAAAAATGAAGAAAATAAAAACTTCCTTCTGCATTAATGACATTTTCGAGTGGTGGGATCATTAGGTGGGGGAGAAAAATGCATACTGGAGAAGAAATAATTGACTGTTTCCTGTAGTTCATAGGTTCATACTAGGCTATCTGTCCTAGGGCATTTATAAGCCTAGCCAGAGTGTGTTTGGCTTTCGCCACCCATTTTAAATTAATTTTGCTATGCCCTTTTTCGAGGTTAGTATACTGTGCCTCTGTCTAACAGTGACACAGAAGTGATACCCGGGGTAAACCTACGATCTCCCATCCACTCATCAAGATTCCTCTTGAAGAGAGTCAATGAGGGACTCTGCCTAACCTGGACTTGGATTTTATTTCAGAGTGAAGGGAGCCTCTGAGTTATGAATCTGTCCCTCCAGCATGTCCTATTTATTTCAGTGCTGAGGTTCAAGTCTCTCGAGCGTGTATCTCGATGGGATTTGGATTTTCTGAGGTGCAGCATGTCCATTAATTCCAGGTTGGACATGGCTTTATATGTCAGGCACAGATCGCCTCTGAGCAGGCGGTATGCCACTGAGTAGAGCTGGAGTTTCTTTAACCGGGCAGCATATGACACCTGCTTGAGCCCTTTGATCCTCTTGGTGAGGTACTTTTGGGGTCTTTCCAGTTGTTGCAGGTGTCTGATAAGTTACATCCCAAAAGGGGCATTGTACTCAATTATGGGCCTGATGGGGGATGAGTAAAGAGGCACGATGACCTCCCCTGATCTAGATGTGAATCCCTTCATGATTAGGTGGGCTATATAAAATGTTTTTCTAACCACTTTGGCCATGTGGTTGTCAAATGAGAGATTGCTATCAACTTGGGTCCCCAGGTCCCTAATTACTTCTTCTGCACTTAATAGATTACCACCTATGTGGTAATTTGTGGGCACTTTGTTTTTGCCAAAGGGGATGACTATACACTTTTTGGCGTTTAGCTTGAGGCCATGGCTCTAGCACCAGTTGTCTGTTTCTATGAGGCCCTTTTGGAGGATGCTTGTGTCGGCTGGAGAGTCGATTATGGCGCCCAGTTTGCAGTCAGCTGCGAACTTGGTCAGCCACAGTCCTTCCGTGTTGGCCTGTACCTCCGAGAAATATATACCGAACAAGAGAGGTCCCAGGACTGAGCCTTGTGGAATGCCACTTGTAACTGGTTTGGAGTCTGACATGGCTCCAGCAATTCTAACTATGTGGGTTCTGTCCTTGAGCCAGTTTGCAACCCATCTAGTGACATAGGCGTTTATATTTAAGCTGGTGAGCTTATCTATAATGCCCGAGTGGAGTATTGTATCGAAGGCTTTTGCGAGGTCCAGGTAGGCTGTGTGGACCACCTTCCCCTCGTCAATGGCCTTGGTGACTGTTTCAAAGAAATCAACCAGGTTTAAGAGGCAGGATCTGCCCTTAACAAAGCCGAACTGGGTAGGATCCAGTGTCTGTAGGTCCCCAATATCTTTATTTATGAGGTCCACGATGATCCTTAACATAGCTTTGCAGACCAAGCTAGTCAGGCTTATGGGGCGATAGTTTCCAGGATCTGTTGAGGCACCACCTTTGTGGAGAGGGACCACTGTTGCTGTACACAACTCTTTGGGTACATATCCTGTAGTAAGGCTGAGATTGAACAGTAGTTTTAGGTTTGGGTTTAGCTCTTCTTGGAGTTCATGTAGGATGCAGCCCGGGACACCATCTGGTCCCATTGATGCTGTGTTTTTTCCTTTGGAGAGGGCAGCTCTAATCTGAGCATCTGAGATGTCAGGGGGGCAGCACTCTGCTGGGATAGATATTTGCCCTTTTGGTGGGGAGGGGGGGGGGGATGTTTGCGCTGAACCTGTCAGCTAGGATGTTGACAATGTCTGTGGGTTCGGTGTATTTTTTGTCATTTTGGACTAATTCTGAGCATATCTGGGAATTCCCACCCAGGTTCCTAACATAACTAAAGAAAGCCTTGTGATTATCCTTAGTGTCCTGTGCAATTTTTCTCTCGAAGCTGGCCTTAGACGATTTTATGAGTGCCCGCAGTTTTTTGCTAATACTGATCAGAGATGCCTTCCTTTTTTGGGATTTTGCTCTATCATGTAGTAGCTTCCTCCTTCTATTGTATAGTTTGTTTATGGCTGGGGTCCACCAGACAGGACGTCTGCCTTTGGAGGATTGGGTCTTGGTTTTATTTGGGATTGCATGATCCATGCATTCCTGAAGGTGTTCATAGAATGCGTTTATAAAGGATTTTGCGGTCTGGGCCGTATTTTCCACAGGCCTGGGGGCTTTGAAGGATTCCACCTCGGTTTTGAGGAGTGTGAAATTTGCTTTAGAGAAGTTTATAACTGTGGTTTTCTGGGCAGGGGGTGGAGTCGGGATGTGAATATCCAGTAAGATTAGTTTATGGTCTGATCTTACCAGTGAGGGATACACTTCTGGTCTGGAGCATAGAGTCCCCATGTTGGTGATGATCAGGTCCAGAATGTTTCCCCTCTTGTGGGAGTGGTAACAAGTTGTTCCATAGCATTTGAGTTTATAAATTCTAGGAACCTTTGGGCTAGGGTGTTGGAGCTAGAGTAAGTGTTTGGAGGGACCTTCATATTTTCCAGTGTTCTCAGGAAGGCCGAGTGGGGTTCCTGGGTTTGGGAGGGTGGTCTGTAGCAGGCTATAAACTGGAAGGCAGTTTTACCCACTGTTAGTTGCACATGGATAGGCTCTGATGCTTCGTGCTGTGCCACCAACCTGGAGGTGTGGGTATCTTTGACGAATATTGATACTCCCCCTCCTTTTGTGGTTCAGTCAAAGTTTTGGGGCCGAAAAGCATGGTATGAGGTATAACCTGGTAGTGCTGGGGTGCTCTTGGGAGCCTTGAACCAGGTTTCTGTTACTGCACAGATATCAATGTTCTCCATGCTAAGGAGAGTTTCAAGTGCGTGCATCTTGAGGTTTAGACTTCTGGCATTGAGTAGCATTACTCTTAGTTTCTTATCCCTTGTGATACCTACGGAGGTGGGTTTGTCTCTTGAGCCTTGCCTAAAAAAGGCACTATGGGGGTAGCAAGAGCCTTTGCCAATATCCCGAAAGCCCAGGGGTGACAGGTGCAAGCCATCCCTAGCGAAGCATCGTGGCTTGTCGAGCATGTCATCCCAGGCTGACAGGCATTGGATCCCCTTTGAATGACACCAATACTTAAGCCAATTGTTGAAATTGATCATCTTGTCTTCATATTGTGGCATCATTCTTGGTGAGGGTAAGATGCTACTCAAGGTCAGGGTCATCCCGGCCTGGGCTACATGCTCAGAGAGCTCCTCTATGTCTCTTTTCATGTAGTCCAGGGAGGTACGTCTCAGGTCATTCACACCAGCATGGACAATGACCGAGTCATATTTGTACTTGCCTTGGAGTGACCTGAGTGCTTGTGCTATGTGGCGGATCCTAGCGCCCGACAGGCAGCTCACCGTGACCTTCTCCTTGTTCAGCCTGGTGAGCGGGACGTCAGTGTGCCTGACGATAGTCACCTATTACAAGTGTATCAGGTGTGTTGTTTAGCCTTAAGGGCTGTGGCTGTTCGGCACACTGGCTTTGTGAGCTATGTGTTGCACATGTTTTGTTTTGAAGTAGCGGTTGCTTGGGTGTCTGCTTTGGAGGTCTCTGCTGCTTAGGCAGATTCTTACTTAGAGCCTCCGAGTATGTTTTTGTGTGTTTATGTGTTTGGTTTGCTGTCGTGGTAGGTCTATGTGAGACTGGAATTGTAGTGAGTGTGGTTTCCTTCTCCTCCTGTCTGGTTTCGCCAGTACTGAGTTGAGAGAGCTTAGCCTCCAGTACGGCTGTATGGCTGCATCTCTCACATGTGTTGGAATTTGTTGGGAGGAGGAGAGGGCTGTCTGTGTACATG
This sequence comes from Protopterus annectens, assembly GCF_019279795.1. Taxonomy (NCBI): domain Eukaryota; kingdom Metazoa; phylum Chordata; order Ceratodontiformes; family Protopteridae; genus Protopterus; species Protopterus annectens. The sequence continues at coordinate 775,775,666 of NC_056746.1, read as the reverse complement.
AGGCAGTTGTAACATTGCCTCAGGATTCCCAGATTCACCAGCTGGGCTGGAGAGGAGATTGACAACTAACCTTTGGACATGCTATAATAGTATTGGGAATTCCTTTATCATTGAAAAAAAAGGGCCAATGGGGAACGAGGTACTCAAGGGGAGTTTGTGAGGGTGTAGTGCTTTTAATATTTTAGTGCTGACTTATATAATTGCTTTAGTGAGCAAGTGCCAGGTAACTTAAATGCAATGTGTTACAGGAAACTTAAATGCAAAAACGACAAACAGTAACTTTCTTTCAAGTGAAACAAGGAAATAAGTACAGTAAGCAATGCAGATATCACTAGGGATCGACAGAAGCGCTGAAAAGCCGCATTTTAGGTGGAATTAGCGTTTCAGGGAAATAACAAGCAAACAAACAACAAGCATACAAACAAAGCTAGATTCAGCAGGCCTAGATCTAGTCTATGCTACAGCAAACAAGGTGTACCAATTTCAGTAAGAAACAGTTCAAATATGCAGGCACTTTAAGCCTTTAACCAGAAATTCCAAGCTCAGAAGGGCAGAGTCCAGTCTCTCCTCCCACAAGAGTGCAAACCACGAACATTCTTAATGTAAAATAACTGGCCTGAAGCCCAAGTGCTTAAACCAGAACTAATACACATTTAGAATAACAGACACTGAGCCCTCAATCAGCAGTTCCCAATTTAGAAGGATGTAAGCTACCTGTACTGCCACTACAGTGCAGACCACAAACCTTCTTAATGTAAAACAACTGGCCTGAAGCCCAAGTGCTTAAACCAGAATTAATACACTTTTAGAATAAGAGACACTGAGCCCTCAATCAGCAGTTCCCAACTTAGAAGGATGTAAGCTACCTGTCCTGCCACCACAGTGCAGGCCACAAACCTTCCTAATGTAAAACAACTGGTCTGAAGCCCAAGTGCTTAATCCAAAAGACTTAGAATGATAGCTACACTTTAATCAAGTTACTACCAAGCAGTAATAAATACAATTGAATATTTTAAAGAATGCCTGGATTAGTGCTCAAGTTATACAAACAAAGCTAGATTCAGCAGGCCTGGATCTAGTCTATGCTACAGCAAACAAGGTGTACCAATTTCAATAAGAAGCAGTTTAAATATGCAGGCACTATAAGCCTTTAACCAGAAATTCCCAGCTAGAAGGGCAGAGTCCAGCCTCTCCTCCCGCAGACCACGAACCCTTTTAATGTAAAATAACTGGCCTGAAGCCCAAGTGCTTAAAACAGAATTAATACACTTTTAGAATAACAGACACCGAGCCCTCAATCAGCAGTTCCCAACTTAGAAGGATGTAAGCTACCTGTCCTGCAACTACAGTGCAGACCACAAACCTTCCTAATGTAAAACAACTGGTCTGAAGCCCAAGTGCTTAAACTAAAAGGCTTAGAATGAGTTACACCAAGCAGTAATAAATACAACTGAGTACTTTTAAGATGACGCAAAAGCAAAATAAAGTAGGAAGAAACACAAATACAGTAAAAGCAGATACATTTTTTTTTTTTTTTTTTTTTTTTTGAGTGAGCAAATGAGATGGGCCCAGGAGTTACAGGACAGAAAGAAGTGCAAATGCAGGCCTTCAAATCAGAAAGTTGAGAGATATGGAAGACTGCCCAAACGGCCAATAACTACAAATTCTGGGCCAGAACCACTCCTTATGTGGTAGACAGGTTACCTAGTGCTTACCACTCCCACTGATAAGCTAGAAGGCTTCCCTCCAACACAGAAAGGCTTGGGGGCTCAGAAGCTTACAAATAGTCCTGGATACAGCAAATCTGTATCTGGAACACTAATTACAGGAAAGGTAGGAAACAGGCTTACAATTTTTTTTTTTCAGAAAAGTAGCAAAAACAGTAGTAAAAACAATTCACATGCAATGCAAGCTGGCCCACTTGAGTATGTAGCAATATTAGTCCACACACAGTTTGAAAAAATGTAATTAAATTAAAAAGGACTAAAAGCAAGTACAGAAAGGGTTTATTAGGTAGAATGTGGTAAAGAGATGGGACTGGGGGAGTGTCCTAGATCAAATCTACAGTGGGGCGGGCACTGCAAAAGCCACCAAATTTAAACTACAACCAAGAACAGGGAAGGGGTGGAGAAAAGTTTCAACAGAGATGTGAGGAATCAGAGTGCAAATTATAAAACCAAAAAAATATATACTGATCTCTGTATATTTGCAGAACAGTAAGACAACAGATATCTAAGCAACAATTTAGCTCTAAAATACTGAATAATACAGAAAAATATATTCAGCTCTATATATTTGCAGATAGTCTTGTAAGGCTGTCTCTCAACACACAGGTTCCACTTTAAATGCAGACTGCTGCTATATTGTCCTTTAAAGTAAATCCTAATGGCAACATAACATTGTCTTACCTCCATTTTTTTTACTGAAGCTGCTACTCCTATTCCTGTCAAACACCTCTCTTCGCTTCACTGGGCACAGTGTTTCTTGTTCCTTGACTTACAAGACTTGCACATCTTTATTTTCTTTGCTTCATTAATGTCATCCACATTACCCAGTCGCAGAGGCATATTATTAAAATGGATTACTCCATCAGCTAGCATTCCTTCACTTGTTGCTGAAGCTGCTGTTCTTCTACTCCTTTTAAACACCTCTGTGTTTCAGCATTACTAGCTTAACTATCTGACTGCTTTTGTAACACAGTCCATCACAGCATTCCAGCTCACCTCCTCCTCTTCATCCTGTTCTCCTTCCTTCATTAAATTTGCCAACATCTCTGTATCCAAACATATACTTTCCATATTTGCAACTAGAACTGTCTTTCTTTCTTTCTTTCTGATGTTCTCTCCACAATCTCTCTAAAAATTGGGTGGTTGGCATAATGGTTAAGGTGTTTACCTTACAAAGACAAGGTGCAGGGTTTGATTCTAACAGGGAGTAATTTGCTAGGCTTAAAATGGTTGATAAGGGCAGCTAATGTATGAACCTATGAACAATGTTCACTCTTTTCTCCATCTTGGACTTCTCCAAGTACTAGTAACAGCTATCTGGAGTCACCTAGTGCTTGAAAAGAGTAGGGGCCTTTACTTACTTATTTATACATGTTTGTAGTTTACAGTCTTTTTACAGAATCTTTTCAATATTTTCATTCCCCACCCTTTCTTCCACAACCATCTTTTTATTTTATCCATTCTATGCATCCCATATATTATTATATAACAACTCCTGACGAACAACATATCAAGATCTTCAGCATTTCCTTTTTACATTGTCATAAAGTTCATAAATATTATGTTCATATTTACTTTTGAAAGCACCTCACCCCTAAATGACATTTCACATAAATGCCAAACTTCTTTAATTCTCAAGCATCGCAAAAATAAATGCTCCATAGTTTCTTCCTCACCACATACATGGCATTAGCCTTTAAACCCCTTTTGCCTTTAACAGCTATTTGAATTTTATGATCATTATTTTCCTGTACTTTCACATAATAATATTTCGTCATTAGATCTGCATAATGTGACTGTAGTTATTCATTCCATATTAATTTCCATCTTTTTATTAATTCAAAATACTTTCTCTCATCATCAGTCATACTCTTCTTAATTGTATTCTGCATTTCCCATAAACTCTTATATCTTACTGACAAATTTTCCTGAACCTTAAACATTTTATATGTGACCCAATATAGAAGCTATTGTCTGTCTTTAACACTACTAACTACTATGCTGCTTTTAACAGGATTTAATCTCAATCCCCACAAAAGGGAGAATATAATCTTAAGAAAATCATTTTAATTTTTACAGGAAATACACACTTCCCAAAGTTCCCAATTTACCTAAAACATAACTATGAATGATGAACTATGAATGAAATAAATGTTTTAAAAATAAGATAACTGAAAATGTTTTCCACATCCCAATTGTTTAACTTCTTCTAAAACTTTTAACCATTACACTGTAATAATTTTTCAATACTAAATGTTACACCTAGCAAATGAAATTCAGATTTTGACAAATAAATTCCAGTTATTTTAACATACTCAACAAAAACCCTTGTCATTGTATGTATTTTTAACCCTACCATACTCATTCAATTCTGCATTTCCACAACTGCTTTGGATTGCTCATTGTAACCAAGTTATCCACATATGCCAACTATATATATATGGGACCACTTGAAAAAATCGAATTAACATAACATCGAACCTTAGAATGTCAAGACCAGAATGTTGTATATTCTAAACATTGCAAAATGAAAAGATCGAGCCTTATAACATCAAATTAGCTGCTGAAATCACCACAGTAACAAGAACTCGCAAAACCAGCTACAAATAATCACAGACCACAATATCGAACATGCAGATAAATGAAACATACTCTTCCCCTGCAACTTGTGCATATAATAGTTATTTCTCTTTACCACCAAACACTGATACTTTAAAATAAAATTCTACCATATACCAAGCACAACTCAGCTGGTTTCAAAGTAGAACATTTCAAATGTCCACACAAAATGGTGCTTTCTGACATATATACACACCAAAATTGCATTGCTTTAAATAACTTTCATGTTCGACACAAAACGTAATGAAAAATAGAAAAGAAACAACTAAAGGTTCCACTATACATGTCCATAGAACTTTTCCACAACTTTCTCCTTTGGAGACTGACATACAGTTAGTGTGACCTTTAGTCTTACTTCCCAACTTTTCCTTCCAACACCAGTAACTTTCTAAATTCACTATACTTTCCAACTTATAACTGCACCCATCAAATATAACCTTAACCTTACCCTTCTTTGACTTACTTAAAACATACAGGTTCCTACTACTCCACTATTACAGACTGTGTCGTCCGCCATTTTTAATAATGTAAGACCAGCTTCTTAAAGTTATAGATACTATTATCCAGCTCTTCAAGTTACAATGTAAAAGAACAGAAACTTTAGTAATATTGTGCAGGGTTTTCCGGTACTAATTCAATGTTATAAGACTCGATCTTTTCATTTTGCAACGTTTAGAATATATGACGTTCTGGTCTCAACATTCTAAGGTTCAATGTTATGTTAATTCGATTTTTTTCAAGTGGAACCATATATACAGTTTGCGATTTCTGACACATCTCTGAATAAAGCATCCCCTTCTTTTATATTTTCCTCAGTACTCCTGATAGGCTTCTGTCAATGAAAACTCTCAGAATCTGCAGAAATCAGAGTTTTCATTGAGAGAAACATATTGGGGATGCCAGACATATTTGTGTTTTGAAACTTTGTACCCTAATTGCCACCACAGCTTCTGATGAAGTTCTTGTTTATGTACTGTAGGCAAAAGCATTTAACCTTCGTTAAATGTTTCTGCTGATTTCCTGCTTTGGCTTCTTTTGGACGTATAGAGGCAAGGACTTTGTTTATTTGTGTTTCTGGTTGTCTCTTTGCTGAATATTTTAGATATTCATAAAAAATACAATCTATGTCAAAGGTTACAAATTCTTACTATCACTTCCTCTTCATATAGATATATGTTTTACAATTAGTTTACAAACTCTTTTATCAACAATATAAATGTATATTCACATATTCATTATATTTATTACAACCTTTTTTTTCATTTTATTATATAACTTATAACACAGTTCATCAGATCTTCGTGCACTCAACCTTTAAACTCCAAAAAATATCAAATTCTTTAGTATTTATATTTTCATTCAATTCCTTTCAATATGTCCACATCTATTCTCAATATGTTCCAATTTACTTTTTTTTAATGTTATTGTTGTCAAATAAATCTTTAATATACTCTTCAGTTATTTCTATAATTTCTTTAATTTCATACAACTCTTTTCCCATTCTTCTCCTTCATACATTCCATCCTCCCTTCAACTTTTTTTAACCTTTTTTCCCATTAAAAAGGTAAGATTTCTTCACTTTTTCCCTGTAACACATATTTCTGTTTACATAACATGGAACTTTTTTGTGTTTTCCTGATACCTCTCTTTCCATGTTTATTCAGTCATATTCATTTTTTTCCATTACATTCCTCATATTCCTTCACTAGATTATGATAATTGCCTTTTTTCACAAAAATCATCTTTCTAATCTTAAATACACCACCAAAACTCAACTGACTCATAAAAAGGCATCATTGCCCCATGATCTTGCCACAGCCTATGCATTTCATCTTTAAAAAAATGTTCTTCAGTGATTTTCCCTACAAGGCTTTTATTGTCCTTTCCTTCTATGATATAACTTTATTGCCCTTTCCTTCTATGATATAATTATTTGTAATATAAGCCTCAGTAGCTCAGTGATCTGAAAAAAAAAAACTTCATAAATATTTTCTTTTTTCTCTTTCAAACCCTCAAAAAATAATGCATAATTAACTTTAATTATTTTCGGAATAGTACGAGAACAGTGGATTTGGAAAGAAACACCAGGGATGTTTTTTTGCCACCAACAACAAACTTTTAGTAATAGAAGAGCTTATCAACAGCATAACAAAAGGACTAGATGGAACTGAATTTGTGTATTGTGATTCTGGTGTAAATGGTGAGAATAACATTGTTATAAATTTATCACAAGTGGAATTGAGTGAAATACAAATGTATATTTTAAATAAGGGTCTTAAATGTGTACCTACTATGATGCCCAGACCCTACATGTTTAAACGTGAGGTATACAGAATGTGTAGAAAATTACATTTGCTTAACTATTTTTCTAGAAATAATTTAGATGCTGGCATTAATTATATTTTAATTTCTACTGAAGACATTTCAGATAAAGATGGCAGTTTTTATTCATGTTCTTCTGATATAGATGAGTTAAATGGTTACTGCTATCTTGATACTACATTTGTACAATATTCCAGTGATTTTTGTCCCACCTTTTAATGTTCCAGTGATTTTGTCCCACCTTTTTGCATGAGGGTGCTCAACAATTTTCAGCTATGGTCAGCTTTTCTTTAGAACATACATGAAAAGAATTTATACAAACTGGAATTCTTTTTCTTACAATTTGTCAAAAAAAAAATTAATGGAAAATTCTTAAAAAATTGGGGAACAACATGAATTGGTCTTTAAACCCTCTGACAAGGGGAATCATTTAGTAGTAATGCATGCTAATCAGTATATGGAAGTGTGCAAGGAACATCTTAGTAATACTGAAGTATATGTTAAGGTGACAGTGAGTGATTATCAAAATGCACAAAAACATTTTCAGCATTTACTCTTTAAAGGTTATAGACTTGGGTATTTTTCTAAACAAGATGTAGATAAAAAAGCTATATAATGAGAATTATTCTATAGCATAATTTTACTGTTTACCCAAGCTTCATAAAAGCACGCAACACCCCCTAGGAAGGCCCATTATCTCTGCTACTCATTTTTTTTTGAAACACAGGTCTATTTCTGCATAGTTATTTATTACCATATGTAATGAAGTTACCATCATTTATAAAATATTATTTTGATTTTTTAGATAAAATTGAAGTCATTGAGTGGACACAAGACATGTATTGGGTGTCTGTTGATGTTAAAAGTACAACATCAACATGATTTAGAAGCTACTAAGTTTTTCTTAGGAAACAGTCCACTAAGTAATTATGTATTAGAATTGATAGAATTTTGTCTTACTAATAATTATTTTTATTTTTGTGAAGATATTTATGTTCAGAAAATAGGCACTGCCACGTGTATCATTTGCACCTGCCTATGCTAATCTTTTTATGGGCCTTTATGAGGTGGAATATTTACATAGACAGAATTTTTTTAGAACTTGTGTTGTTTCCTATTATAGATTTACAGATGACCTAGTTTTTTTGTGCAAGGGTGGGATGACTAATTTATCTGCCTTTGTTAAAGATTTGGATGTAAACTGGTTAAGAAAATTTGATGGACTTCAAAAAGACCAAACTATAAGTTTTCTGGATATTGATTTAACAGGTGTAGTGAGGGAAAAAATTAAAACTAAAATTCATCAAAAGTTTGATAACAGTAATCATTTCTTACACAGAACCAGTTGCCATCCATCTCATCTGCTGGATTCTTTACCCGATGGAGAGTTACTGAGAGTTTACAGACTATGCACTGATGAAAAGGAATTATATAAGGAAATGTGTACTTCTATAAACATGTTCTTGAGAAGGGGTTACTTCATGAAAGAGATCCAGAAGGCACTGGTTAAACTAAAAAATAATTCTTTGGTACAAAATAATTTGTCAGCAGCCAGTACCTCTGTTATGAAACACTACAGTGGATACACTGGCAGTAATACTAGACAAGATAGTTAGAACTTAGGCAAATGTATATGGTTATTTCTTACAATGTTTGTTCTCATGAACAAGTTAAGATAATAAAGCATTTTTGGTCAAGTATTCTGTGACACATTATGTAGATTTCCTATATTTTTGTACACAAGAGGTAGGAACATACAGGACATTATTGTACACAATAAATTTGTTAAGTCAGTGAATAAGTTATGCAGCACTTTAGGTACACTGGGCACTAGTGGTTGTACTAGATGCTCAGTATGTAAATATGTTAATTTTTTAAATTATATCAATGGTGTCCCCTTTAGTCCTAAAGGACATTTTACTTGTGTAACATCTATTGTTATTTATGTTCTTAGATGCTCCTGCAGTGTCTTTTATATAGGTGAAACTAAGAGATGTTTTAAATTGAGACTGCAGGAGCACATTAGAAACATAAAAATGGAAAAAGTTGCTAGTCCTGTTGCCATGCATTTTAAGTTATTTCACAATAGCAATCCAGACTCTCTGCAAGCTAGCATCCTAGAACAAGTTAATTGGGGTGTTGGCAACTCTGAGTTTAAGAATAAACATCATTTGTTATATAACTAAAGTATTTATATTTTAAAATACAATACTTTAAGTCCTTGTGGACTTAATACTGAATGTTCATGGAAACTTTTGATATAATTGTTTTCCAAGTATAACAGAAATACAGTATTTAATGTTTTAGATATTAATTAATTAGTTAAGTGTTTTATAATTGATAGTTAATGTTTGTATAAAAGGGTACTGTTTTTTCTTACTGATGTACTTCTTGCCGAAGCACTAGAGACTTGAGACGTTCTTGTTAATAAAGTGCAAGCTGGTGATTTTTATATTTTTTTACTGACCTTTTTGTCATATTTTAATGCATAATTAACATCTGTTTTTATATTTTCTGTCTTGTATTTAAAATTTCTTTTATTCCCCATCTGAGGATTTCCTATATATATATATATATATATATATATATATATATATAGTTTTTTTTTTTTTTATTTATTTATTGACATTTGTTAACTGGGTTGGTCCAGCTGGGCTTGTAGCCCATTTTCAGTGGAGACCCAAGGAGAAAAGCTCAAAAAAAAAAAAAAAAAACACAAACAGTTTGCAGAGAATCAAACATCCGAGTCAAAATATGGTCAAAATCAGTTGCACAAGAACATTAGAGAGACAAAGCAGAAATGCTAGCACATGATATATACATAGTAATATTTTTACAGACTGAAAAAATATATTTACATACTTACAAAAAGAGTTAAGTCCAACAGTACTGATTGTAGACTTTAATAAGCATCCACGATAGTGGAGAGCTTAGCTGTATGTGGAGGACTGAGAAGGTATATAGTAGGGCTGTGAGGAGCTTAAGTAAGGGCTTGACAAGGACATATTATTGAGTTGAGTAGATGAAGTTTGAGTTTTTATTTAAAGTGGGATGGGTGAATGATGGAACAAATGTCTCTTGGGAGTTTGTTCCAGGCATTTGCCAGCTATTTTTTTGTGTTGGTAGATTTGTAGTAGTTGCTGATTACAGATACGGAGAGTCTGTGGAGGAGTGTAGATAGAGATGAAGGAAGAGAGAGCAGGGCAGGATGAAGGTTTGTAAAGAATCAAGTGTAACATTTGAAGTTGTGACAGCAGTAGAAGATGGGGGACTTCTAACCAGTGGAGAGTATTTAGGGCAAGGCAGTGATCTGTATTGTATGGAGAGTTTGTGATAAATCTAGCTATCTTGTGGTAAGTTTGTTGGACTTTAAAGTAGTAGTCTGGATGTTGGTGAGTACTGGGGCAGCATACAGAAGGGAGGGGAGGAGAAGAGCTTGTGCAAGGGAGAGTCTGGCAATTGTAGTTAGAAATGTTTTGTTGCGATACAGTAAACCAAGTTTCTGGTGAGTCTTTTTTATGCTTTGGAGGATGTGCAAGTTGAATTTGAGTTCATCTATGATGACCCCAAGGAGTTTAGTGTGAGCTTCGGGTTGGATAACAGTGTTATTAGAGCTGATAATATTGCCTACCCAGTGTCCATTCTTATCCATAGCTCCATAGCAGAACAACATGTCACTACCATTTGGAAAACCTCTCATATTGCACCACTTCATAAAACAGGCTCACCAACAGACCTATATAACTCTTCCCCAACCACAATTTTATCACCTCTATCTAAAATACTTGAGAAAAGTTCACAAACAAATCACAGATTACCTGCAAACTAATAAACTACTAACCAACACTCAGCATAGTTTCCAGCCATATCACAGTACTACCACAGCACTACTATCATTTACTAATACGGTTAGTCATTACAGAAACAACAGCAGCTTTGTATCCTCTATATTCCTTGACATATCAAAAGCCTTTGATATGATCTCACGCAATAAATTCCTGAATGTCCTCTCAGCGTTAAACCTGTCCCAAAATACCGTGGCCTGGCTCCAGGACTACCTATCTGGGTGCTAGTAGGCAGTACGTTGGCATCCCTTCTCCCTGTGACACTAGGAGTCCCACAGGGCTCTATATTAGGCCCACTACTCTTTACAATATTTACAAATAACCTCCATAGCGCTACCCCACATGCTTCATTAATCCAATATGGAGATAACTCCATGGTGATATGTGCTGATACTATCATACAGGAACTTCAAACACCAACACAACAATCCTTTCTAGCAGTACAGACCTGGCTAATAAATTGCCAACTAATCCTGAACCCCCAAAAAATAAACTCGCGATCTTTCGACCCAATAAAACAACTGCTCCCACTGCCACAATTAATATCAATTCATTAAATAACACCCCCATCACCTAACACCAAACTTCTAGGATTTGAAATTGACTGCAACATGAGATTTGACATCCTCATATCCCATACAGTAAAAAGGTACATAAAAACAAGAACACTGTATAGAAACAAACACTACTTTACAACAAACACTAAGACTACTATTGCCCAATCCCACCTGATCTCTACACTGCTTTATGCATCTCCCATATTTACAATTCTAAGAAAAACAGAACTAGCAAAACTGGAATCCTGTTACAATAAAATTGCCAGATACGCTACAAGCTCACCATTTAGATCTCACCACTGTCTAGCACTTAAAAAAACTCAAATGGCTAGAGCTCCCCTAACTCCTTCTCCTTAACCAGTTAATTATGGTACATAAAATATTCTATCTACCTGATAAAACTCTAGACCTTCAAATATTACTTCAACTATACTCCACTGCCAGAACCCTGTGTGTTTGACCAACAAATACCTTATTAATTAAGATCAATAGAACCAATAACCTAGCTGTAGAATCCCTCTTCTCAAGTTATGTTGGCAAAATCTGGAATGCCTTACCACAGGACATTACAAATATTTCATCCTTGTCTCAATTTAAAAAAAAAAAAAAAAAACGCTCAAAAATCACTTTTACAACAAATGGCTGTGCCCTTGCTCTGCCCCTGACTAATCCCTGTCTCTCAATCATAGAAAGTTACTAGGCTATTCACCCTGAGGCCCTTACAAGCCTAGCCAAGTATTTAGCCCATGTTCCAAGAAGTAAGCACCCTATGCCACTGTCCAGCAGGAACATAGGTGGAATCCCAGGGGAGTATTTTCTGTTCCCCATCAAGTTATCCAGATTACGCTTAAAAAGGATTAATGAGGTACTTTGCTTTATGTAGAGAGGGAGTCTATTCCACAAAAAGGGGAGTCTCTGGGACACAAATCTGTCCCGCCAACAAGTCCTATTGATGTCACAAACTAGGATAAGGTCTCGCATGTGGGTTACTCGAGTGGAGCTTGACTTGCGGATATGCAGCAGTCCCATCAGGGTGGGGTCTGAGACTGCTTTGTATGCCAGACAGAGGTCACCTCTGAGAAGTCTGTATGAGACTGAGTAGAGGAACAGGGCTTTTAGCCTACCTGTGTAGGGTAGATGTTTGAGGCCCCAGTATTCTCTGGGTAAGGAATCTCTGTGGTCTCTCCAGCTGCTGCATGTGCTTTGTGAGGTACATGCCGAAAGGGGCACTGTATTCAACAATCGGTCTTATAAGAGAAGACTATATGTCCACCTTGTCCCTGGATGAGATACCCTTACTAATGAGGTGGGCCATCATATAGAAAGCTTTCTGTACAATGGAGGAAATATGGTGGTAAAAAGTCAGTTTTCTATCAACCTGGGTTCCCAAGTCTCTTACAACTGATTGCATGCTTAGTGTCTTATTATCAATGTGATAATTTGTGGGAACACCATTCTCCCCAAAAGGGATGATGATGCATTTTTTGGCATTCAGTTTGGGGCCATGTTTCTGGCACCAGTCATTTGTTTGGGAGAGACCCTCTTGGAGGATGTCCACATTACTAGGGGACTTGATGACAGCACCCAGCTTGCAATCATTAGCAAACTTGGCCAGCTATAGACCACTAGATTTGGCCTGCACCTCTGAGAAGTATATCCCAAACAGCAGAGGCCCCAAGACCAATCCCTGGGGTACACCGCCTGTTATGGGTCTACTACTTGAAGTGACTTCCACTATTTTGACCAGGTGGGTTCTATCAGTAAGCCAATTTGCTACCCATCTATTAACATATGGATCAATGCCTAGTTGAGAGAGTTTATCTACTATACCTGAGTAGGGAATAGTATCGAAGTCCTTGGCCAGGTTAAAGTAGGCGGTGTGGGTCTATGGTATTGGTGACTGCCTCTGAGAAGTCAACCAAATTTAACAGGCATGACCTCCCCTTGACAAAACCAAACTGTGTGGGATCAAGTGTCTGGTGGTTGCCAATCTCCTTGTTAATGAGGTCTATGATAATCCGCTGCATGTCCTTGCAGATCAGGCCAGTTAGGCTGATGGGTCTATAATTTCCTGGATTGGTGGACGCTCCACCTTTGTGCAAAGGGATGACAGTAGCTGTCTTCCACTCAGCTGAGACTAAGGGTGCTGCATGTTCCTGCCTGAGTTCATATAGGATGCAGCCTGGGATGTTATCAGGTCCCATGGAGGCTGTATTTTTTGCCTTTGAGAGGGCAGTGATGACTTGCTCCCAAGAGATAAGGGAAGGGGGAAGGTACTGGGGATGTCCTGTTTTACTGATGGGGGGACAGAGGACTGAAGTTTTCACTGAACCTGTCTGCCAGCAAGTTGGCTATATCTACAGGGTTTGTGTACGTGGTGTCCTTGACCACCAGTTCTGTGCAAATCTGGGTGCTTCCCTTCAGACTGCGGACATATGTGAAGAAAGCCTTATGATTGTCTTTAGTGGATGTGGCCAGTTTGGACTTGAAGTTTTCTTTGGAGGATTTCACTAGTGCTGTTATTTGCTTGTTCAGGCTAAGGACAGATTGTTTCCAATTAGACAGCTGCTCCTTCTTGGTCCTGGACAGCATTTTTTCCTTTTATTATAGAGTTCATTTATTGTAGATGCCCATCAGACAGGTTTACTCTTCCTTGTGGAAGATGACTTTGTCCTGTCTAGTATTCCTGATTCCATGCAACTATATAAATGCTCATGTAGTACTTTGGTGTAAGTTTGGACATATGTGCCAGTTTCTGTGGAGGGGGAGGAGGCTGTGAAGCTGTTTATACCTTCCCTCAAGAGGATGTAATCAGCTTTGGAGATTTTTTTTGGTTTGACCCTAGCTGGGGGGGGGGGCTTCCCCGTGTGTTTGCCGCTTTCCCCACTGTAGTGCGATCTCAGAGTTGGTATATTTAGTTGGGGAGGTGGGAGGCACTGCCCCCCATGTTGGGGGGTGTGGGGGGAGAAGCCCCCCACATTGTAATGTTTGAAAGTGTGTGTGTTTGTGTGTTAGTGCTAGTCCCTGGGAAAGAAATTGGTGTTCTGAGCGTTTGCGCTTCAGTACATTCGCTGTTTATGTGTCGATGAAGCGGCGTTCGATTAAATGCCTCTTCGATGTTATGATACAGACCAAATGTGACTGGGGGGGGAGTGTCAGTATCAACTTTATACCAGAGTCAGGCAACTCAAATCCACCAAGATTTAAGACCACAACAACTGCGCGGGTGGGTGGGACAAAAAAACAGTTGCACAGATTACACAAATATATACTAAAACAAAAGTGCAGAAGACAATTTATTTATTTATTTATTTATTTATTTATTTATTTCCAGTTTGATTACCGGGGAAGTCCACTGGGCCAGAACGTACCCATTTTCAGTGGAGGCCCGGGGAGAAAAGCTCCAAAAGCAAAGCAAATACAATCTTAGTTACATGGTGTAAAAGGTAGTAATAAAATATATACATTTGAAATTACATTACATTGATACAGATTAGTAAAAAAAAAAAAAAAAAAAAAAATCCACCATTGTGAATCCACAATTGAAAATAAACACATTTTTCCAATATCACAGCAGGGCAATGGGCAGAAGGCCACTCTCTCTGCAGCTTTGAACAGCTTGAGCAAACAAGTATAACTGGTTTAAAACACTGGCTATTAAAGGCAGAGAAATAGAAACCAGCCCAATTATCCAATCAAAATCCAATCCAAAAAATCCAATCACTACTAATACCTCTTCTTTACGGTTACCAACACAACACTTACTATAGTACAATTGGATCCCACGTAATACAAGAATACTCTACCTAAAAATAACCTAAAAAGTTCTATGCAAATAACACCATTGGGCGGTACATGTCCTATACAAATAATACCATTGGGCGGTGTATGTCCTATACAAATAATACCATCGGGTGGTGTATGTCCTATACAAATAATATAATTGGGTGGTATATGTCTTATACAAATAATACCATTGGGCGGTGTATGTCTTATACAAATAATACCATCGGGCACTATATGTCCTTTACAAATAATACCATCAGGTGGCATATGTCCTATACAAATAATACCAGTGCTCAGTATAAATCCTATACAAATAATACCATTGGGCAGTATATGTCCTATACAAATCATACCATCTGGCAGTATATGTCCTATACAAATAATACCATCAGGCTGTATATATGTCTCTTCTTTTCTAGTCTCACAATCTTCACTTTATTTCAATATTCTGACTCACTATAGTATATGTTCACACATTCCTTTGTGTAATAGCCAGGCTTTAATGTCTTGTGTTCTTTGATTGATTACTAAGTTTACAAATAGATCCTGATTGTTTTAAACTCTATTACTTTTACTGTGTGATCAGTTCTAATAAAATGATGTTAAATTGTATGTATTATGTTCTATGGTTCTATTGGTTCTAGGTGGAGCTTCTCTCCCTGGGCATCCTCTGAAGTCGGACTTTCCCGGTAAACAAATGTAAAAGAAATAAATTAAATAAATAATATATATATATATATATATATATATATATATATATATATATATATATATGGGTCTACCTGACATGGTCGACAGTTCATATAATCGACACTCATTTGGTCGACAGTTCATTTGGTCGACAAGTAGATTTGCCCCCCTCCCCAATGTTGTGCAACCCTGGAGTTGATATATATAGTTAGGGGGGTGTGGGGGGCACAAATGCTTGTCAATCAAATGAACTGTCGACCAAATAAACTGTTGACCATATGAACTGTCGACCATGTCAGGTAGACCTATATATATATATATATATATATATATATATATATATATGTATGGGTCTAGGATATATGGCAAAAAATCAATTTGGCCGAAACTTTCTGACATAGGGTCTAAATTGCCAAAAATCCATTTGGCCGAAAACACTAATGACAGTGTATATGCCCTGTTCCCCAGTGTGGTGTGATCTCAGAGTGAGAATATTAAAGTATGTGGGGTGGGGGTGAAGCCCCCCACCTAATTAGGTTTAGACTACTTCCTGATAGTATGAGTACCAATTAGACAATATTAAACAATGGCAGACATTACTAAACTGAACTGCCCCCCCCCTTACTCCCCACTTTATTATTCTCACTCCGAGCTCGCACTACAGTGGGGAACAGGGCATATACACTGTCATTAGTGTTTTCGGCCAAATGGATTTTTGGCAATTTGGACCATATGTAACAAATTTTTGGCCATATATCCTAGACCCATATATATATATATATATATATATATATATATATATATATATATATATATATATGGGTCTACTTCTTTTGACCTAACTTTCATTTGCCTGATACTCATTTGCCTGACCCCATTTGACTGAAATTTCATTTGCCTGACACTTCATTTGCCCGACACTTCATTTGACTGACAAGTATTATTAGCAAGGAAATGGAATATGCCCCCTTCCCCACTGTAGTGCGACCCTGGCGTTAGAATATATAGTTAGGGGGGTATGGGGGGCACAGCCCCCCACAATTGGGGGTGTGGGGGGCGAAGCCCCCCACTTCATTTCATATGATATTGTTAACTTTTGATGTAATATTGCTTAGTAAAAGAAAAGTAAGTGGGGGGCTTTGCCCCCCACACCCCCCGTTTTGGGGGGCTGTGCCCCCCACACCCCCTAATTATATATTCTAACTCCAGGGTCGCACTACAGTGGGGAAGGGGGCATATTCCATTTTCTTGCTAATAATACTTGTCAGTCAAATGAAGTGTCGGGCAAATGAAGTGTCAGGCAAATGAAATTTCAGTCATTTGGTCTCAGGCAAATGGGTGTCAGGCAAATGGGAGTTAGGTCAAAAGAAGTAGACCCATATATATATATATATATATATATATATATTAGGTTTACAGGTATTTTGTCTTAGGGGATTAGTTGCTGAGACACATTTGTGTGTGTTTTTATGTGTTGTGGTTTCTATTTGAGTAACAGTGTATGCCCTTTGTTTACATTTGGGAAGTCTCTGGACTTTTGATAGACTTCTAGTGAGTACCTCCACATATGTGGGTCTGTGTGTCATGTTTTCATTTTGTGTGAGAGGTGAAGAGAGTGTACAGACAACCTGTTTGGTATCTGGTTTGTTACATGAGAGAAGTGTTTCCAATTTCGTAGTCTACTTATACCTCTCACATAGGGTATCTGTTTGCTGTAGGAGTAAATGGTTGTCAGTATACATGAGGCAATTACTACATTGCCTCAATATTCCCATGTTAATCAGCCTGGTCGGAGAAATGATGGGAAACTGCCTGTCCATTATAGCAGGTATTTACCATATGAGCTACTAGGGGAAAGCAGTGGGCTAGGTTGACTAGTTTTTATACTCAGAGATTGCTCAGTTGAGGGCTGTGGATAATAGGTGTGGCAACACTGCTCACTGTGCAACTAAGATGTCTTTAGTGCAACAGAGAAGCTTGTGAGGGTTCCACTGACAGCTGCCTAGGGAAAAATTGTGTTTCAAGCATTTACGACTATACAGGGCACTGCTAACCCCATTTGCACGGTGCGCAGCTACATGCAAATGCAAGGCTTAAATACAGGTGAAATTAAATAGTTTTAAACTAATCAACTAATAGGAAAGTACACAATGAACCTTCTTCCAGCAACCCCCAGCTCAGACAAGGCTGGATCCACACTCTTCTGCCACAAGGGTGCAGGGTCTTTCTTAATGTAAGATGGCTGGTTTAATGCACAAGTGTAACAAAAACAGGCCATACTCAGCAGGTCTGACTCTAGACTATGCTATCTAGGCTGAAAATACAGTTGAAAACAAGTGCAGAAATATGCAGTCACAACAGTAAAAAAGCAAAAAAAATGCAGTGATCAGACACAAGGCAATCTGAAAAGTGCAACAGACAAAAAAATATACTTTCTTGATTTTTCTCTTAGATTCCTGGGATTAAAGTAGAATCCATCTGGACCTCTGGCAAATTGCATTTCATGGCCTATTTGTGAGCAAGCACAAAATTATTTTGCAAAGTCACTCCTCCACTCCCCCTTAAGCTATTTAAATTTATTTGCCCTCCCACTTTATTCCATAGAGCCAGAATACTCAGTGCCCACCCCTATCCAATCCTTCTTGCTCTTTTACACTGCTAAAGATCGAGTTACTCCTCTTTCATATATAACTTAGTGCAAACTGCAACTCTTAGAACACTTACCCATTTTTCCATCTTAAACAAACAAGACCAGAAGTAGCACTACTAAAGCACCAATTTTGTACACAACAAATGCAGCAACAACGAAACCCAAAGGATCCACCACGGCAGAGTACGAGTAAAACCTTTAATAACCAGGATGGTGGTGGATCCTTTGGGTTTCGTTATTGCTGCATTTTTTCCATCTTGGCTTTAGTCTGCAACATCTGGTCCAAGACCACCAATCATTGGAGAACCCGCATTATGGCTTTTCATAGTCAGCTTGAGAGTGGTGCTTCTATCTTTCTCCTGGCGAGAGAAAGAGCACTGGGACATTATTTCCCTGAGACTGCTTATCACCAGAAAGCCTAAAAACTGTTTCATAGGAGCCAGCTTGGAATTGTTGCTAGTGTGTTGCTCATGGTGAGAGAAGGAGCAGAAGATCATTGATTCCTAACACTCTCTGAATAGCCACAGTGTGTCTGTGTGGGACCTTACTGAAGGATCTGGTTGCTATTCAAGGACAAGTCTACAGATCCCTGCATTATCTGAGACAAGACTGCTGATCACTAAAGAGCCTGTGGCCTGCTTCTCATCTTGGGATTAGTGCTACTGACTTGCTTCTGGTGAGACAAGAAAAGTACAGTTTTGTACCTACCATAAATATAGATGTTTGAGTGTATACACTGCTGCAGTCATTACACTTGGGTTATCTGCCGTTAGGCGGTCCCGCAGTCGTCCAGCGTTCCAAAGTCTTGGTCCGGCGTCGGTTGCTGTCTCTTCCTCCCTGACGTCAGACTGGCAGGGGTACATAAGATGCAGCCGACACCATTTTCTTCAGTTTTTCTTGCCCCAGATGTCAGGTGCCCCCAAAGAGGTAGGCAATACATATTGCTAATAACACATACATGTAAAATATAAACAATACCTTTAGGTACAAGCAAATACACCACATAGGTTGTAAAGGATAGAGAGGTATAGATAAGTCCCAGCTAAGAAAGTGGGGTTGGAGGGAAGGTAACCTGGACTGCAGCAGTGTATACACTCGAACATCTACATTTATGGTAGGTACAAAACTGTACTATGTTCATCGTGTTACACTGCTGCAGTCATTACACCTGGGTTGAATCCCAAAGCTGAGGTTGGGTGGCTGGGTCTATATAGGATTAGGAGTGGCTCTGAGGCCCTGCAGAACTGCAGTGGCAAAGCCAGCTCTGGATTTGGAGTATAGAGGTAAGTGGTAATGTTTGGTAAAGATGTGCACTGAACTCCAAGTTGCAGCTTCCAAAATATCCCTGGTTGGTACTCCTCTAAGAAAGGCTACTGAAGTGGCTGTCGCCCTGGTAGAATGAGGCCTAATGTTACTAGGCACAGTTTTTCCATGTCGTATGTACCAGAAACGGGTACAGTGTCCTATCCACTTTGAAATGGTCTGTTTTGAAATAGCCTTTCCCTGTGATCCTGCAGCATATGATACAAACAGTTGCTCAGTTTTTCTGAAAGCTTTTGTTTTGTCCAAGTAGAAACATAACTGCCTGTGTATGTCCAATGAATGAAGAAGCCTATCCCCTTTATTCTGGGGATTTGGATAAAAAGTGGGCAAGTGAATGGTTTGGTTAAGAGCAACACTGGATGCCACCTTTGGCATAAAGGTAAGGTTTGTTCTAAGGAAACCCTGTCTTGATGAAAAATGATGAAGGGTTCCACTGCCATTAGTGCCTGTAACTCTGAGACTCTTCGTGCTGAAGTTATTGCCAGCAGCAGAGCAGTTTTCCATGACAAAAATTTTAATTCTGCTGAAATGGCTGGCTCAAAAGGTGGTAGAGTAAGTTTTTCCAAAACAAAGTTGAGGTCCCAAGTTGGTGTTGGTGCCCTCCAGGGTGGTCTTATGTTTTTAGCCCCTCTGAGGTATTGTCTTAGAAATGGGTGTGAAAAAATAGGGGGATCCGTGTTGTAATGAGCTGAAATGGCCGAGGCGTGGATCTTAATAGATGAAAAGGAAAGGCCTTTGTCCAGCATCTCAAGTATTGTAGTATCTGAGGAATATTTGGGACAAGAGGGTCAAGGCCTTGAGCCTGGTTCCAGGCGCAGAATCTTTTCCATTTTTCTGAATAAGATTTCCTGGTGGTGGGCCTCCTGGCCTCCAAAATGACATCTATAACAGCTTTAGAGAGGGGTGTTGACTGTTTGATTAAGTAATCTGCCATGCAGCCAGATTTAAGGTTTTGAGCTGGCTGTGCAGGATCTGATTGTTTTGCTGAGTCAGAAGATGAGGTATTTGAGGTAAAATCCATGCTGGGCCTTGAGCCATGTTCCTTAATATTGGATACCAGTGCTGGCGTGGCCAGTCTGAAGCAATGAGGATCATTTGTGGTCTCTCTAGTCTGGCTTTTAGGAGTATCTTTGCAAGGAGAGGTAGTGGTGGGAAGGCATAGACTTTTAGTGTTTTCCAGCTGAATGATAGAGCGTCCACTTTCCATGCTTGTGTGTGGTAAGTCCTTGTGCAGAATTTTTGTAGTTGGTAGTTCCGAGGGGAGGCAAAGAGATCTATGTCTAGGCTCCCCCATTTCTGAGTTATCATACTGAATACTTGTGGATTTAATTTCCACTCGTGAGGATCCATGATGTTTCTGCTTAAGTCGTCTGCCAGTGTATTTTTCTTTCCTAGCAAATTGTGCTTGCAGATGAACTTGATAGGTCAGTGCTGTATTCCACAAAGTCATTGCTTGTCTGCATAGGGGGTAGGAATGTGTGCCCCCTTGCTTGTTTATGTACCACATTACTGTGGTGTTGTCCGTCTTTAATAGCAATTGTCCTGGCTGTAGAAGGTCCTTGAAAGCTGTCAGGGCATTTTGTACAGCTAGCATCTCTTTTTGATTGATGTGGAGATGCATTTGGTCTGTGGTCCACTTGCCCTGGATACATTGTCCTGCCATGTGTGCTCCCCATGCGTAAGCCGAAGCATCTATTGTTATTGTCTGCCTGGCTGTGGGTAAAGTAAAAGGCTGTCCCTTGTTGAGGTGACATGCCTGTGCCCACCATTGAAACTCCTGTTGAAGGCAGGGGATGAGTGGTATTATTGGTTCCAAACTGTGGCAGTGCTGGGTCCATACATTTTTCAGATACCATTGTAACTTCCTCATATGCAGTCTGGTATATGGAATTAGTAGTATGCAAGATGCCATGAATCCCAAGGCCTGCAGAATTTTTCTTGCAGGGAGTTGGGTTTTTGTTGCCATCAATTGAAAGTATTGAGTCAGTTGTCGTTTGTCTGGCGTGAGATAAGCCATCTGGGCCACTGTATTTAAGCTGGCACCCAGGAATATTATCTCTTGTGAGGGCACTAGTTTTGACTTCTTTTCATTTACTGTGCACCCTAGGCAAATTAGCAAACTTTTTACAAATGCCAGATGCTGTAGAAAAATGTCCTTGCTTTCTGCTTGAATAAGGCTGTCGTCCAAGTATGGGTATATTTGAATCCCCTTTTGTCTGCAAAAAGCAATTATTGGTGCCAGGCATTTTGTGAAGACCCTGGGTGCAGTAGATAAGCCAAAGGGCAGTGCAGATAATTGGTAATGTGTTGAACCTGCTAAGAATCTGAGGTATCTTCTGCAATTTTGTCTGATAGGGACATGCAGGTACGCCTCCTTGAGGTCCAACGTTACTATCCAAGCCTTCTTGACCAGCATGGGAAGAAACTGCTGTAGTGTCAACATTTTGAATTTGGGAACTTCCAGGTAAGTATTTAGAGCAGAAAGATCCAGAATGGGCCTCCAGGCTTTGTCCTTTCAGGGGACCAGAAAGAGTTGAGTAAAATCCTTGTCCTTGCTCCTGTGTTGGTACCTCTTCAATAGCTGTCATGTCCATGAGTGCTGTAATTTATTTTTGAGCCTCTGCCCATTGATTTGGTGGCAAGTTTGGCATTCCTTTTTGCCTTGGCAAAGTGTGAAAGTGGAACCTGTAACCTTGAGATACAATATTTAGAACCCATTTGTCCTGGGTGATCATATGCCAGTTGTGTGCAAAAAGTGCTAGTTTTCCTCCCAAGGGAGCTGCCAAGAGAGAGGTGCTTGGCAGCTGGAGGGGGAAGTCATTGGGACTGTTTCCTATAAGGTTGTGGCCTGTCTTCCCCTCCTTTCTGGGTTGAAGTACCCCATTGGCGAGGCTTGTAAGAACCTTGTGGCTGACCTCTGCCTCTTGGGCGTCTGTATCTGCCCCTCTGAGGTCTGTCTGTAGTTGGAAAGGACCAATTTTTAGTTGGCCAATTTCTGCTAAAACGAGGGGGCTGAACCTAAAAGAAATCCTTCACCGTTTGCATAGATTTTGCCTTATCCTCCATTTTCTTTAATACTTCTTCTGCTTTAACTCCAAATAAAACATCCTGCTGTAAAGGTGCATCCAATAATTTTGCTTTAACATGATCAGGTAAACTTTGTTCTTTTAACCAAGCATGTCTACGGATGACAGACCCTGTAACTGCTGCTCTACAAGAGGCTTCTAATGAATCAAATCCACATTGCAAAGTATGTTTGCCCACTTGTTCTGCTGCATGCAATAAATCCTGCATTTCCTTATAGTCAGGAAGCTCTGAATTTGGAAGCATTTTTTGTTTTAACTGAGACATCAAGTATTGCTGATATTTCAGCATGTGAAACTGGCAATTTAAGGCCCTCATTGCTAGAGTTGCAGAAGTGTATACTTTATTTCCCCATCTGTCTAATGCTCTAGAATCCCTTTCAGAGGGAACTGGATTTTTGGCTGTAGAGGCCTTAACCCCTTTGGGACCCTGGGAAATGGTTTCTGGATCAGCAACAGGGCTTTTGTAAAGAAATTTGTGAGAGTCAGGGACTCTGTAGTATCTGTCTGGTTTGACTGGAACTGGAGGTAAAGAATCTGGATTCAGACTAGATTCAGAGTACACATCATCCACAATATCTAAAACTGGTGGAATAGCAAGAGGTCTGTGCTGAGGCAGTAAAAGGAACTCTCGGAGCCTTTTCTTGGATTCTGAGTAATCCTGGCCCTCCCAGTGAAAATGTTCCCTCATAGTATGTAAGGTTTCCCCAAAAGAGTAGTCCTCTGGAGGACAGGCTGAAGGGATTGATTCTTCAGCATCAGAATCCTCATATGGGGGTAAAGAGTATTCCTGATCTGCTGAGGAATCCGAGGAAATGGAAACCTGGTCAGATGAGTCATAGTCTTCATCTTGTCTAGGCCTTTTATCAGGAGGGGGATGGGAACCCCTGATCAGAGTAATTAAGTCTTCGGCCATTTTGAGCATCAGTTTCTTAGGCATGGGGGCCTGTCCTGGTGAATGCTGTACTTGCTACTTTATTTTTAAAGGGGTTTTAGACTTAGCATAAGATTTGATGGTTAGTGTAGTAGGTCTGAATACACCCTCTGCAGCTGAGGGCTGTTCAGCTGCTCCGGAGCCCTCTGAAGGTATAGTTTCGATAGGGCCTAAATCTAGAGTATCCGGAGGCTCAGCCATCTCCACGTGGGAGTCGGAGGCAGCCTGTGGTTCTAAAGCAGCGGTCGTCAGGGGCTGCAAAAGTGCCTCGCTGAAGACCGGAGAACTGGTGACTGGCCTAGAAGAGGCCTCGTCGTCAGGTTTGGGCCTCGGATGCCTGTCCTTGTCTTTACGTTTTTTGTGTATCCCGGTCGTCGGTTGCTCCGACAGCGTGGTATAATTGAATTTTCTGCCAAAATAATGTCGGGCAAAATCAAACTGATGTTTAATAGTACGTTTGTTAAACCTAGCACAAAACAGACAACCAGTGACATCGTGGTCTGTGCCTAGGCATGGAATACAGTAAGAATGAAAATCCTTATGAGGTATTTGCTTCCCACAAGAAATACAATTATTAACTTTTACTGACATCGGTCTGAGGCAAGAAAAAGTTTCCCCAACGGGGTACTTAGCTTTATAGAAGACTTCGGTTCTGAAATTTGAATTGAAAATCTCAGGAGTCGGCCGACCGGCACTTGCGAACTGCTTCTGCTTCGGGCACTGCGCGGCAAGAAAGACTGGAGAAAACAGCGTCGGCTGCATCTTATATACTCCTGCCGCTCTGACGTCAGGGAGGAAGTGACAGCAACCGATGCCAGACCAAGACTTTGGAACTCTGGCCGACTGCGGGACTGCCTGACGGCAGATAACCCAAGTGTAATGACTGCAGCAGTGTAACACGATGAACATCAAATAGACATTGTATCCAAATGTGTGAAACTGTGCTGAAACCAGCAACAGCAGTAGCCAGGTTAGTGAATCTCCACTATTCAACATTCTTGACAAAGCTAATTATTTCTTTTCATTAAGTACTGCTTGATTAGCTCTAAACTTCAGAGTACACTTAATCCATAAATCATCAGGGTCTACTGCAGTAGTTTCCCTGAAGTGCTTGGCAGTACTGTTTGTAGATGTAGGCACCTTGATTCACATTTTTCCTGTAAAAGTACCCTTAAATTTCATCAGTATCTAGTTGAGCACAGTTTGTGTGGTGAGAAGCTCTGCCTCCATAACTACAAATCAAATACTTTTGACTTTACCCTGTATTCTTAGATCAGCCATTTAATTGATAAAAATGGACTACTGCAATGGATACAAACTTTCCCACTATCTCCATTGCTGGCTTGGAGGATATGGGCAACCTGAGGCAATGCAGACATTGCCTCATGCTCACCGACAGCCTGTTATTTCTTGAACAAACTGATGATGTATGTGAGAGATGTATTTACATAATGTCACTTGGGGCAAAGCTCTTGAGTAAAAGCACTTCTAATGTTAATCAGGTTGTCAGTAGGGCACATACTGCACCAACCACCAACAACATGAAACAGACACAGACTCCAAATATGCTGCGGCAGTTAAATATAGCCTTCCAAAACCCCAAAGACCATCTAGATATGCACACATAACAAATGCCCTCAGCAGCCCCAAATGCACTCTTTCAAAACAACACCCATATCAACACATAGAGCCACATCTCATGAAGCCCTACTGACAACAACTGGCTAAATTTCTGGTGTCATTCTAAGGGGGTCCAGTATCTGTCTGCTTGGGATGACATAACCGACAGACTTCGATGCTTTGCCAGAGATGGCCTGCATTCTTGCCACCCCTACAGTGCCTTTGTTAGGTGGTGTTCCAAAGACCAAATTACCACCGTAACAGCTATAAATAAATGCAATCTAAGGGTCATGCTGCTCAACGCTATAAGTCTAAATCTCAAGATGCACTTGCTCAAGTACTCCTCAGAATGGAGAACATTGACATTTGTGCTATAATGGAGATCTGGTTTAAAGTGGCAGAAAGCACCCCTGCGCTAACAGGCTATGGAGTTGAATAGGGAAATATTAAAGTTGGAAAGCTTATGACAATCTTTGCATAGGTGGGGTTTGGGGAATTGTGTTGAGTGTTTTAAGACAGAGGTAGGGAGATGGACGCTTAAGGAGTCAGGTAGGGTGGTTGGGCTATGGTAGTGGTGGGAGAGTTAGTTAGAATCCAGTCAATGGTGGAGCCGGAAGTAGACTTTTTATGGAGGTGGGTGGGGAATATAATCAGCTGATGGAAACCCTGTAAGCTAATGCTGAACTGTGGAGAGTCTGTTGTAAACTTGGACCAATCTATATTGACATCTCCAGGGATTAGGGTTTCATAAAGTATGTTCAGGGAAAACCATGATAGGATGTTTTCTAGGATGGCTAAGTTATTACCTGGGGGGATATAGATGGAACAGATAGCAAACATTTTGTGAGGATTTAAGTGGCAATTTAGGATGATGAGTTCAGCAGGGTGACAGTTGGGAATGGGGATGGTAACAAGTGATATGTTTAGGCTACTGGAGTAGATGATGGCTACACCTCTTTTTTTGGGGAATCTGTCAGAGCAATAGAGGTTATAGCCAGGTGGGAGTATTTCACTGTTAGGGATGTGTGGTTTGAGCCAGGTTTCTGATAAGGAAAGAATGTGAGGGGTGATATGGGATATCGAGGAGTGTAATTCAGTGATTTTGTTGGATAGACTGAATTTTTATGGAGTAAACAGTAAGGTGTTTGCATGAGGATATGTTTAAAGTATGTGGATGGTGATGGTGAGTGGTGTTTGAAGAAGGTGAGGTACAGGGATGGTTGAGGGGTAAGTGTTTAAGGGGAGAGGAGAAGGGGCCTGGGTTGGCATGGATATCTCCAGAGAGGAGTAAGTTATTACTGAATAGGGTGAGTGGAGTAATGGAAAATAGAAGTTTGTGGAATCTAGGTTTAGATTTGTTTATTGGTATAAGTATCTGAAGTATTGTTAGTTTATGAAAGAAGGTGGTGGGAAGGTTGAAGAGAGATGGGGAGATGTTAAAGGAAGTAGTTGATGAAAGGGAGTCATAGATATTGGCAGTGGGGGAACATGAATGAGGGTGGGAAAGGTGGGAGTTATAGGAGGTAAGAGCAGAGAGAAATAGGTGCAGTGCAGTGGTGAAGATAAGGTTTTGCATAATTAAAGTGCGTGTAGTGAAAGAATGAAGGTGTGAGTGTGAAAAAGTAAGGGTAGGAAAGTAATTGAGAATAAGTAATTACTACAGCAGCGTAGGATTGGATATTGGTAGGAAGTTGGTTGTGAGTGGGTGAAGAGACAGGAAGGGGAGGGAAACAATGGTATAAAAGAAACTGTACTAGGGTGTATGGGAATGGGGGTACGGTAGGCGAACGGAGCGGGGGTACACCCAGGTCTGGACTCGCAAGTTTAAAGTAGTCAATCAGTAAATTGCATAGGCTGCAATAGTGAAGAAAGTGGGAAATTATAAAAATGTGTACAACTAATTGAGTAGGAAAAAGAAAAGGAACAGATAATATCTAAAAGGCAAGCTATTGTTCAGTGAGGAATTAGCCAGAAGGATAGAGATACAGATCTAGAAGCTAAAAGGGTAAAATAAGTGTAAAGAGGGAAACGGGGTTCAAAGTATAAAGAAGAAGAGCAGGTAATGTGGTAATATAAGAGAAATAACAGTAGTGAGGCTAGAGTGAGGGGAAAATTAGCATAGCAGGATAATGAATATGGTATAGAGAAGGAAAACAGAAATGAGAGGGAAGGGAAGAATTAAGGTTGGGGCTGCTGGCATCCTCGACCGTAATGCTAAAGCTATCAGTAAAATACATCAGGTTACATTTTGATTAGTAATGTGTACTTTTCAGTGTGAACATACATAAAGTGGTTGCTGATAGAGATTACTGAGCCACAGGATGTGGAAAATCTCCAGGGAGGGTTTTCTTAAGTCTGGTCAAGCAAGTGAAGTATGGTGAGGAGAGGCTGACTCAGTTGTAGTTGTAGGAGCTATAAAACAAAAGAAAATATAAAAAATGAATCAGGGAGGTCAGATGCAGGAGTGGAAGGGGATTTGTCAGAGATGATCTACTATGTAAAAAAAAACATTTATTTATTATTTATTTACATTTGCTGACCGGGTAGTATCCAACTGGAGCCCATTTTCAGCGGAGACCCGGGGAGAAAAGCTCCACATTGACAAAAACATTTAACATTTTCAAAAAATGCAGAATCATACAGAGGAGAAAAAAACCCAAAATAATGACATAAATCAAATCAAATACATGAATGGTATAGAGTATGAAACATATTGAAGTACAATCACAAACAAAAAAGACATAAATAAATGTTACTTTGAGATGAAAAGAAAACAAGCATTTTTTGTGGGAAGGGTAAAGGGAGAGAAAAGGTGTGGGAAAAGAGACTTATCCAGGGGAACGGGTTGCTGGCATCCTCTCTGAACATAAAATTGTAGTTCATGGGGTACTACAGGAGTCAGTGCCAGGACCTCTCCTTTTTGGTATTTATTTTGCAGATATCCAGTCCAATATCCCAGAAGTGTGGTTGATCAGGTTTGGTAATGACTACAATCTAGGCGATGTTATCTGCCTATCGACAAATACTAAACAGCTCCAGCAAGAATTGGAATATGCACATACCTGGTATACTGAAAATTGTCTCAAGTTAAATGCAAAAATGTGAAGTATTGTAGCATCTGGCAAAAGAATATCTGATCCCATCTCAGAGACACCATCACAAGTGATCTGGGTACTGTGTGGAAAATTCTCTTTCATATGATCACTTTATTTCCATCATAGTCAGGAAATCTTTCTACCTTGCCCAATTAATTTCCAAGGCAATGTCTTCAGGATCCAAATACATCATCTTGCCACTGTACACTTCCCTTATGAGACCCTTCACTGAATACTGTGCTCCCTTTGGTACGTATAAATCAAAGTGTATTGCACAACTAGTGTGTGGTCCAAATGTTCACCATGTCAAGTTTGGATTCTACTTCTGTAAGTTGGAATAAAGTTCAAGACTACTCAATTACACCACATTTCACCATATTTCACCAGCCTTGTGGAAGCTCACTTCCATTGGTAAACTGATATTTCCATATAGCAGTATTGCTGCAGCTTTGAACACTACAACATTACTACTGGGGAGAGGCAAGAAATCTATGGACAACCATAATAACTAACCAATATAAGTTTAGCTTGGAAAGTAGGGATGGAATCTGTCCTTGGTATGCTATGTAACCTTATGCATATGGACATAGCTAACTCCTCAGCCAAGAAGAGTTTCCACTATTTCTTCCCAGAATAACAAAATTCACACAGTTAACAAATCCGTGTGGCCAGTCCCTCAGAGTGCCTGAGGTATACGTTTCCAGCCATGGTTAGAGCTGCATACAGACCACCTGATATGTGATAAGAAAAGTAAGTGTAATGGCAAGAGGGCATTAGACTGTGCTGTGGTGAACCAAGAGAAAGATATTTTTAATGTACAGGTGGTACGATGGGTTCCTGATAAAACTTAATATTTTCAGACAGTATGTTTCTGGGAATGGATGCCCCATATCCTGTAAGGCCATATCTAGTTATTAGGTCAAATACTATTTGATATCAACTCCACAAGTATTCCCTGAGAGACATCAACCACTAAAATCAAGAAGGAATGGACCTAGCGTAATAAATCTACCTTAATTCTCATGGATGAAAGATGCTTCTTCCTGTATTTTAACCAGTCTTGTTGACATAGCCTAAAATTTTGCCTAACTTCCTGAAACTTCATGACTGTCCTATTCCAATTAGATTCAGGCCATAACAATACCATGCTACTGATGAACTCCACATTATTTCAAGAAAGGGATAGAAAAGGCATGAGCAAAACCAGTTTAGTGGGTTAAAAATGAGAATTTGTGAAATTAGGCTTATACTTTAAAATTATGTTAACTTCTCCCCTACAGGCATTCAGCAAGATGGTAACTGTGCTCATGGGTAAAAGAAGCCACTGGAGGTATCTCCCTTTCTGATACAGGACCCCAACTACCCTGCTAAAGCAGCAGGTCAAAATTGAACTTGATGGTCTAGAAAAATACCAACAGAAAAAGTATTCAGTTTTGCTGCAAAGAGACACTTAGGTCAAGGAACTGAGCCCCCTTCCTGCCTTGTTGTGTACCATATCACTAACCTTAATATTGGGCTTGTAGAAGACCAACAAAAGTGCACATTTCTTGCCGTTTTGAATTTCTCCAAGTCTTTTGGGTTTCTAATACCATAACATGAATGGACCCCATTCCTAAGTCAAAGTACGATTAAATTTCATGAAATTAATGTTTCACTCTTTGATGTTAGCTAAAAGTGCTCTTCGCAGCACCCGCAATGTGCCCAGTAATGACTCCTTCAGCAATTCGTACAGTGTTACATGAATTGGTAACATATCTAAAAATGATTGTAAATTCTTTTTTATAAAACAGTGTAAGAAACTTCTCTGTGTGGAAGATTTTCAGTCCATATATTTCTAGTTAATCACTATATATAATCCTCAAAGGATTTCCGACTGGAAACAGACTGCCTGCCTTGCTTGGATTACTTTTGAATACTTAGTAATGCTTTACAATTATATATTTTCTATTATTATTTTTTGTTTGTTTTGACTTGAGACGAATTTAAGTTTGCTACCTCTACTACTGTTGTCTAATCTGATTAATATATAGTGATTAACTAGAAATATATGGACTGAAAATCTTCCACACAGAGCAGTTTCTTACACTGTTTTGTTTTTGGACCCACTTCACTTTAGTGGGTTGTTTTGAGACTTCAGGGATACCACGGAGATTACTTTTTGTTTTTTAAATTCTTTTTTATAAGACCAGTTGCTCCTACTACTATTGGAACTGTCTGGGTATCTTTCTTCCACATGGCTCTCATTTCTGCCTGCAGATCAAGGTATTTTATGACTTTGTGCCTCATCTGTAAGCAAGACACTGCAGTCACTAGGTGTGGTGATTTCAATGATCAAAGCTACTTTTGTCTTCTTTTCTTGGACCACTACATCCGGTTTTCTAGCATCTATCTTTTGGACTGTTGGTACTGGGTGATCCCATGTGCTGTAAACATCATAATTTTCTATGATTCTCTGTGATTCATGTTTCCAGTGTTTTTCAGCCACTTCAGTAACATGTTTGCACAATCTCCAATGTAACAATCTCACCACATTATTATGCTTTTCAGTATACAGTCCCTCTGCCATCAGAGACCCAACCTGCAATAAGGTGTGTGACTGTTTCCAATTTGGTTCCACAAAACCTACATATGTCTGTTTCTCCCACATGTTCAATGGACTTAGTAAACCAGCATGTACGTAGCCCACTATCTTGGGCTGCCAATATTAACCTTTCATTTCTTGATGTAAATTCACCTCTCCTTAACCATTCCTGCGTTTGTTCTTGATCAACATATGGCTCTTCCAGACGTTTTCTAAACTTGCAACTATATTTATGTTTTTTCCATATTTCTTGCCTTCTCACCTGGTCCTTCACCTTATATTCTTTCTTTTGTTTTTTTTAGCACATTCATTTGCTGCCTGGTTTTATCCACTTCTGGTCTAATTTCCATTCCTGCTTGACGTTGATATGCTTCTGTTAAATTAATCAGAGATGTCATCTTAGATTTATTCTCCTCATGTTTCAAAACTTTCACCACGTTTGGATCTTGTGAGGTCAGTAGATATGTGTGGTGTCCCACGATTGCAGATATGTACATGTAATCATTTTCAAGGAGGCCCATCCCTCCTTCAGAACGGGGAATATATAATCTTGGTATACACTGATTTTTATAAATCAATTAGTGTGCATGAAGCATCTTTCTTCTTTTAATATCCAATCTATCCAACACTTTTTGGGGCCAGTCAGTCACTCCAAAACTATAAGTAAGAACAGCAAATTGATTTATAGCTTGGATCTTGTTCCTATGTGTCAATGCTGTTTTCAGGATTAATTTAAGTCTTCTAAAGTACTCCTTACTAAGCTTTATTCATATTTGCTCATGTTTTATTGCTGATCCTTCATCAGTTCCCAAGTATTTATACACCCCCTCTTGCTCAAGTTCTTTTATATCACATTCTTGTCCCAAACTGATGTTTTCCTGGTGCTGCAATTTTCCTTTTTTAAAGGTTGCTTTTGCACATTTATCAAGACCAAATGACATTCCAATATAATCTGAAAAAGTTTTGACAACCTGCAGCTGTGCTTTCAGTTCCTCATCTGATGAGCTATACAATTTTAAATCATCGACAAAGAGAAGATGAGAAGTCATTAGATTTTGTTGTTTTCTAGAAGCCAAATTATAGCCATGACCTAAGCTGTTAAGTAAACAGCTTAATGGGTTAATGGCAAGGCAGAATAGCAAGGGTGACAAGAGAGTCACCCTGGAATACCCCCCTTTTAATTTTTATCCTTGGGATAATAATTTGTGTTCGGGATAAGCATATAAATACTTCTTACTCATGGCTAAATCCTCGTGCAAAGAAGTTAATACTTTAAGCCAAAAGTTAGGTACTGCATCTGGGCCTGGGGTTTTCCAGTGAGAGGCTTTTCTCAACTTTATTTCAATCTCTCTGGCTGTTATTTCATCCCATTTCATATCCTGTACCTTTAAACTTCTTATTCTTTCCTTTTCTTCTTCTATCCATTTAGCATCTTTGTTATATTCCACAGGATCTTCATAGATACTTCTCCAAAATATATCTACTTCCACTTTTTTTGGCAGTCTATCAATTCCTTTTACCTTATTTCCTAATCCTCTATAAAACTTTTTCGGGTCATCAGTAAATTTATTTTGTGCTTTTCCCTTATATTTATCTTCGTATCTTTTAAGTCTTTCCGCCTGTTTTGAAATTTTTAGTTTGTTATCTCCAATAGTGTATAATAGATCCTGGTCTGTTCTAATACTGCGTATTGCTTTTATCACATCTATCTTTCTTAATATTTTTGAAGATCTGTTCCCTCTTCTATAATCTTCTAACAATGATACTTCTTGTCTTAACTGCTTTATAGTTTTCTCTATTTGATATTTCCGTGATGGTATTCACTTTCACCCCCTCTTTTCCCTCACTACCCTATGTTCCTGTGGTAGAACTTTATCAGTTACTAATTTAGCAGCACAGTAATATATTCTGTTTACTTTTGTTATAGCGCATGGATCTCTATGGACAGTCCTAATTACTGTGTTCATTTGTTTTATCAAGCTTCTGACTTTTGGGGTTTTATTAACCTTCTGCAGTCTATTTCACTCATTGATCTTGATATAGCTATCTTTGTCTATTAAATCAAGCAGCTGTTCTCTTAACTCCTTTTCTTCCATACTGAGGGCACATCCCTTGTTTTCCATTTCCTGTGGGCATTCTATATAAAGTTCTATAGCAGCTTACCATGACACATTCTCTTCAATTTCATCCTGTGTCATCTGTTGTTCTGTCATATGGGAACTCACTGGCCTATCTCTCCTCAATATTGACTGCATCAGAGTTTCCACAGTTTCCTGTTCCTTTCCTTGCTGTCTAGCTTCAAGTGAATCTTTATACTGGTTTCCTATGGAAGGCTCCACAATATCTTGATATGGCACGTGACAAGTTACTTCCTGTTCCACTGGTTTCCCCTTAATTTGGATATCCATTGCTCTATCCTGTTGTGGTGCTTTCTGCATTTGATTTTCTACACTGAATCCTTCTCTTTGCAGTTGTTCCAATACCTCAATTTCTATTTCTTTGACTTCATCTCTTTTTCTACTTTTCCTCTTATTCGTATTTTTTGTATTGTAAAGTTTTCCATATCCGGATTCCTTTGCCTATATTTTTCTTCAAATATCTTCGGTGCTGCTCTTTTTGTATTAGTTAGTTTTGCTTTCTCCTTTGCATACATATTACACCATATTAAATCTCTTTTCCTTTCCCCTGTCCATATTTCCTCTTCACATGTCTCCTGATCTTGCTTTCCCTTATTCTGAGGACTCACTCCATCCTGCTGTAATGTAATCTGTTTTAGACATTCTACATTAAATCCTTCACTTCGCAGGCACTCCATAACTTCAACTTCTATTTCTTTAACTTCTCCTTTACTAATCATATTTTCTACACTGAATATTTGTGCTTTTAGTCTTTTTGTTATGAAATTTTCCATATCTGAATGCCTTTGCCTGTATTTTTCTTTGAATATATTTGAGACTGCCTTCTCCATATTAGTTAACTTGGCTTTCTCCTTTGCATAAATATTGCACCATATCAAATCTCATTCTTTCTCATGTCCATATTTCTTTTTTACATTTTTCAAATATATCTAGGTCTTGTTGTTTATATTTTCTCACTTCCTCAGAGGCTTCTTTTTCCAAAGAGATCAAAGTTACTTGATCTATATACTGTTTTTTGAAAATCTGTTGCATTAATGAAAGTACATTTTTATTTGAAGCTTGTAACAGTTTTTCCTGTGGAAGTATTTTTCTTTCCTCTAATTTCTCTCTTGATCATTTTGTATATCTTGTGTCTGGAAATTCTGGACTTTTTGCGTAATAGTAACAATACATAACTTCTTTTTTAGCCAAAATAGTCCACTCTGTCGTCTTTATGGCTCTTTTTTGGCCAATCAATTTTTGTCGTTTTTGTGGACTGCTACGTCCTTCTACAACAGGGGGGCCATCCTCCCTCTGAGCCTGGCCAGGCCCCATTGCAGGAATGTTTCCGTATTTTGAGGATTCTACACTGTCATTTTTTTCCAGTCCTAGCACCAGTGCGCCTACCATGATTGGGCACTTTTTTATCCTGGGTCTTGTGCACCCAGCTATCTTTTTTTTATTTTTGATTTACTTCTGTCCATGATATATATTCTATATAAATGCAGTCTATATATCAGTATTGTCTTGGTGAGATTTTGTGAAAAACAGGGTCCACCTCGCGAAGGTACTCACCAAGACTTGAGGATGAATTCGATTTCAGCACTACTACTCTCCTTTATTTGCTGACTTTTCATCTCTCCATTCAGACCCCTTGATTTCTTGATGTGTAGGTGTACCAAAGAGACCACAAGTGGATAAAGCATCTTATGTAGAAGAATCATTAAACACAAAGACAATCTGTACTCCATTAAGTTCCATTTCTGAAACTAACATTGGACGTAATCTTCTAGACATGTTCCTTAAACTGTTCTGCATGTAGCTGAAAAAGGTGAAGACTCATCCCCCAAACACTGTAGACTACTTGTGGATGAATCTGTTGCAAAAATCATTCTCCAGTGTGAAGTGGGAGAACAGAGGACACTCTGGACCCGAGTCTTTGTAATTTTAAAATAAATTTAACTAACTATAAAGAACTCCTGTAACAAACAAGATGCTCACGAAATTCCTCAGTAATTGTCTTGGAAAATCTATCACCATACCGTCTGTTAAAAAAAACTGAGGAAGCCATATTTTTTATTTAAATGTATTAACAGGAATATAGTACAGGTCACAAATGACCAATTTCAGTTTCAGCCCAAGAATTTAATATACCCACTGGTCTCCCTTGTATTATTCCTGAACGATAGAAGCCACCAGAATATATATGCAATAGTTTCTAATGCTACAAAACAACAGCAGTGGGAGAGTAGACACATCTGATGGGTGCCATTACAGGGATAGACTTTGAGATACATGAAAGCCTGGATAAGTCATCCCAGATGAGCTATGATGTACAAACAGTAGAGTTGCAGTTAACCTGAGAGAAGCTATGCAGCTCTCTACCACAAGTACAAGATCCGTACAGGTACAGTAGGTACTGCATGATCAGAAGATAACCCATGATTTAAAAACAGTGAATTTTGATTTTGAAACTTGCTATCACACCTATTTATGGCATGAGTGAAAGTATACATTTACTCTACAACACGGCTGATTTTACCCCTACTGTACCTCAGAGCAGGGGGAGTGCTC
The DNA here is from genome assembly GCF_019279795.1 of Protopterus annectens. Lineage (NCBI taxonomy): Eukaryota > Metazoa > Chordata > Ceratodontiformes > Protopteridae > Protopterus > Protopterus annectens. Next base: position 775,740,143 of record NC_056746.1, on the reverse strand, counting down.
TGAGGCATGGGAATTTTGGACTTAGTATACAACTTCCTAGATTCCTGCTTGTACAGCCACTATTCTGAAGATTGCAAGTACAGTCCCCAGAATTTGAAAAGGCAGCCAGGCTACCGGCCTTAAGTACAGCGAATAAATACAGTCAAGAAAGGCCTTCTCAGTAATGAAACCAAGAACAATATTGCGAACTTTAGCCTAACCTGCTTCATATATATCTATATAGCTAGCATTCACCTTGCACAACTTCTAGGTTAACTTACATAGACAGTCACCACTTGATCATGGTCCCCCAATGTTATTCCTCTTTAACCAGATATGCATATATAATTATAATCTATGTTTGAGGAGGGGGAGGCATGTTAGCGAGTAAGGCCCAAGGAGTCCTTTGCACATTTAGAGAAATTAATTATGTCCAATAATTCTTATGCCCTGCACTTCAGCTTTGCTGCAGATGCAACATTTCTATTGAAAATCCCTGATCAAATTGGTGATTCAGAAAGACCTAGAATGTGCCAGTATTCAGTGTCTGTTTCTTTTTGTATATTGTTCAACTGTAAAGATGTGTATGTATGCAACTATTAATAGCATCCTGCAAGGTATGGAATGGATAATCCCTCTCCCCCATATACTTTCCAGAACTAAGTCCATCATTTTTCTAGTGCGTCTTGGAAGTGCCAGTTGAATGTAGAATGAGGGTGGTTTCCAAGAATAACAAGTCCCCTCAATGGAGGTGCAACTCCTCACTGGAGATATATAGAATTGACACTAGAGGCAGACTTTCAAAAGACAAAAAAGTCTGCCAGTCCTATATGTCATATACTTTATCTTTTGGCACTACGGACCACATTTTCCAGAAAAGAAGGTATAAGAGGAATAAGAGGCCAATTTGGATGAACCCAAATCCAGTACACCTAAACTGTAGGAGGCATCATGTGACATTTGTGCTAGTGGCATAAACTTATTTTAAAGAGCATAGGAGCAATATTAGGCTAGTAATTATGAGACCATAATGTGCCTAGCCATATACACCTTTAAGTAAACAAACATAAACATTTGTGCCTCCATTTTCAAGCACTTAATAGATTATCTCCCAGACTGAGCAGGGCTATACATGACAATACTGACATAAATTTGTGCTTACCCATCTAGTCATCAAGACTAGCCTTAAAGGTAGTCAAAGTAGTACTTTGTTTTGCCTATAGTGGTAAACTTATTCCATAGGCTGGGAATATATTGAGTTAGGAAGCTATCCCCTAGTGAGTTTTGTTTATTTGCTGGTACAGATTGAGGTCCTTAGTGTGACTGTTTCTGCAGCCACAGGTTTTACAAAGAATGAAAAGGTCAAATAGGATTGGATCTTTCGTGGCATGAAAAGCAAGACATAGGTCACCTCAGAGTGTCAAGACAATCTGGACAGCTGAAAGAATTCAAGTATTTGATTTTCTTGCTAAGATACATTTGGTGAATTTCTAGTTGAGCAATATGCTTCTTTCTGTTTATACATACCAAAGGGAACAAAGCACTGTGTGTACTACCACAAGGGTAAGCTTAACAATCTGCCATAGATTCCACTGGTAAATCTTAACATTTTCCAAACATTACAAACAGAAGGCTGTGGGTAGACAGCTAAATACCAAAGTGTTAAACTTATTTCCTACACCAATCTAACCCATAGCAAGGCCTCATATCAGAGAAGGTGCACACTGCATAAATATCCAGTGCAAGAACAGCACTCAATATCATCACCTGCTGCACCATATGACACTAAAAGAAGAGGAGACAAGGACAGTATAATCTGCGCAGTAAGACTTGATGAGCTCATCTCGGGAAAGGTAGGTCTCCTGCAAACAAACAATATCTGGATGGGTGACCATAAAGTGTTTTAAGAATGAATTCAACAAGCAAGATATTCAACAATTGGGGAAAAGGTTTACATGCCAACAACAGGTTTATTAATGTCACTGATGGAGATAGTTGTAGGACAATACAGCCTAAATTAAAAAAACTGTCTAGGGTACAAAGTTTCTAAAATACTAGAAACTAAAAAGATCTGCAAAAATCCAGACCCCAAAGAATATACAATGGGTATTCCATTGAGGGCCTTACAGCAAGAAGTCATGGGGTCATATCACAGAAACTGACTCAAAAGTGTGAAAGGAGAGCAGGGGACTGACTCCAAAGTGTGGAAGGAGAGCAGGGAACTAGCTAAGTTACCTCAGTTACCATCAACAGCATCCAGTCCGTCTGCCTTTAGGGCTTAAAATCCACCTATCTTTCTTCTAATGTGAAAAGGGAAATCTGAAGTATATTGTACTAAGGGTCCATAAAGGGATGGACAGTTGGCAAAAAGCTGCCGAGGTTAAAATTTATTTTTCTTCAAAGACTAGTAAGGAACTCCATGGTCTAAAGTATAAAGAGCAACCTTAGCTCCTATTCTTCTCATGGTTCTTATAAACATAAGCTTATTACCATCTTATAAACGCTCAGCATTGTAAAGGGCTGAAGTACACAGAAGTACAGTCCTGAAGAAAGAATATGTCCACATCTTTAAAACTGTTACTATAAAATTGTAAAGCAAAACATAAGCTCCTAACACCCACAAAAAATGGGGGAAGAATACCAAAAAAAAAAATTCCAAACAGCAACAGCAACAAGGCTTCATCACTAAAGTCTGACCATATCCACAAAGTCATTCAGAAAATAAGGCAGCCTTTTCGATTCCCTCCAGTTCAGGTAAGCTGGAAACAAAACACCTTCTCTAAAGTCTAGTACACTGAACTGAGATAATCATGTCCTGAGTCAGATTAAAATGCCTCAAATCACTGTGAAAAACCCAATTATAAATGGGCATTCCCATTAAAAGAGCAACATGTCCTACACTATCCTGCATATATACAGAAGAATTAAAACTAAAAAAAGCAGAAACATAATATTTCTGCTATTTATTTCATCCTTTATTCCGGACATTTCAGGTTTTAACAACTGAGTGTAATCACCTCAAAAGGTGGTCCAATAAAACTTTGTGAAATCATGTTCAGACTTAAAAATGTGTTTATATGAGGCATAACTTCCATCATTCTTGTTGAGAGTAAAACATTGCAAAAATATATGTATAACAATATGTGATAATACAGCCCACTGCTTCAGTTTTCCAGTCACGACATCCATTGTTATACTTACTACTATTTTCAGAATGTACACAAAAATTAGTCATAGCAATATCTTTTCATGTAACATGCATAGTTCATGCAAGTTTCCTTTTTAACTAGGCAAATATGATTATAAATAATAACTGTAGACCATAACAGACATATTCTGCCCTCCTACAAGCAAACCTATGAATGTTAATATTACTTCTGAAACCACATGATTTGAAATCAGCATTATCCCACTATTATCTATTACTACATCAAATTATATACTTGCGACATTATAACCAGGAAAGATTTTTAGATCAAGACTGACAACAGGTGCAGATGTATGCCCTGACTCAATATTTACATTAAGTTTCATAAAAGCCTTCATCTTCACATATCTTAAACAATACAATCTCCAACTCACGATCTCAAGTTTGTCACTTCTGAGCAACAGTGAATCAAGAGAAAGCATTTTTACAGGGGTAAAGTCCTTCTGCATCCCTCATTCACAGATATTTGCTCTGAATATCCCTTACTTTGTCATTCCAGGGTTCCTGCTGTTTGAGAAATGGCAATAAAAAACTTGTCTTGTTCTTTCTGCAAGGTGCACTGACCTTGGACCACCCGTCCACAAACAGACTAATCACCAGTGGAGTCCCTCAGGGTTCTGTGCTGGGACCTCTCCTGTTTGGCATCTACTTTTCTGAAGTAAAAGCTAGTACCAAAGGGCTCTGGATGATTAAGTTTTTAGATAACTGCAAGCTAAGAGCAGTGACTAAATCCCCAAATGATTTATCCATCCTGCAGGAAGGTTTGTCTCCAACAAATAATTAGTACAGTATCAAAATCATGGTCTGAAACTAAATGCCAATAATGCATGACTGTATCCTTTGGGAAGTCATCTGCCCCAGGGAACTACCACACTGACAATGCGCCCTTAAGAGTTGACCCAGTTGTTCAGGATTTGGGAACTTATGTGGACAATGACCTAACTTCTGACCAATATGTCTCTACTGTTGTAAGTCATTCTAGGATCTATGTCAATTTATCAAGAAAACACATTGTAGAAACTGATACCATCAAGATTATATGGTCAACAATGCTGTTAACTGAAAAACTAACATAAAGCCACACAGCACCTGTGAACAGCACAAAAAACACAATCTCCCACACCCCCTGCTAATTATTCATGCCAGCTCAGAGATCACACACTACAGTGGGGAAAATGGTAAATTCCCAGATCCTTGCTACACCATGATCTCAGAATGGGTTGATAAACCATATTGTCGACCATATGGGTTTTGGCAATTTGGCCCTCCGACAAAATGTGATGGGCTTGTCCTCCTATATTGCACAGCTTATAAACACAGGGATTGTGCCTAGATCTAGGGATGTCATTGCACCCATTACTCAGCCTTCATTAGGCTAGTCATTGAATATAATGTCCCTTTTGGCCTTTGGATACAAGGCCTGAACAACATGTCCTACATGGACTGGCTCAATGCCCTGTCACTATACTTGGTATCCTATAGGCCTGTGTCTGGCATACAAGGCATCTTCTTACCCATTACTGATGGATTTGCTGCACATCAGCAAGTCAAATGGCATCAGAAATACTAGGTCTGAGGATCTAAACCTCAAATGCAATATCAACAGAACAGTTTGAAGGGATAGGTACATCTCACAGAGGATACCACTGCTCTGGAATTGACTCCCCATCCACATAAAACAAAGTTCATCCCTATCCATGTACAAATCAGATCTATGAATGTAAACAGAAAATGTACCCCAGGACTGCCCTCCGTAATGCTAATGGACAGATGCATCTCCTAAATGCTTTATCCCATGCATGGGTCCCCTCAAAATATCTACGGTATGATCCCATTTATTCTCATTAGGGGTAATATATAATTATTAACCGTGGGATGGGTAAGGCCAGTCTATCAAATGGGATAAGTTACGTCAAGCACAAAAAGGGAAATTGGCTACTCTTAAAATGGCCTGCAAGGGCTGCTAGCCTGGTACTTACTTATGAAACTATAAGTCACTAACACGCAAGTATTATGATACCAGTCCAAGTATACTGAGATACAAACTTGAAGAACAGCTAGTTGTCTGATTATACTTGAACTGTGTGTGTGTGACTATTTCTTGGGTGATCAGAGCATACAACTTGAAGACAGTTTTAGGATAAGACTTAACCATCACGTGTGTACACACTTATTAATCCAGTACAAATGTTATCAACAAGTTATCTGTGATATCCAAGCTCAATAAAGTACTATTTCATGGTTAGTTTTACAGCATGAAAAAACAGGCTTGTGAAGCAGCTTTCTGACATCAGAAATGTGCTTAACAAGCTTTGTTAAGTACTATGCACCATTGAGTTGCAGCACTGAAAGCTATAAAACACTTAGTGCTCCTACATTTTTCTTTAACTTATGATCTTCGTTGAGGCCGGCTAATCTTCATGTTCTACAAAGAAGTCATTCCAAAAATAACCTTCCTTGTTATGTGTTCTTGACATGGATGTGAAGATTCACCCTTGAGACTTGCTTTTGAGTTGAGTTTCTTGACATTTGAGTCTTGAACACACAACCCAGTTAATCCTCTATGTTTTGAGAGCCAGATTTCTCACATCTGGTTCTAATGACTCTGAAGAGCTGTACTTTTGTTATGTTATAGGTAACAATGTGGATGAAAACTGTTACAGACTGATATATCCTAGAGTTCCATCTGTGAAAAAAACTTATAAGCCATGACATCCACAAAAATGTGAGTAAAGAGGATCACTAAATCAAAAATGAGTGTACTAAAATACATTCTTTAAACTTTCTCAGTGTAAATGTGAGCCATTTCAAATAGTAAAGTAATTGTCAATGTGGCATCCAAATACAAACTGTCTACTTCAACATACAGTTGTTAAAAAAGCCCCCCATAAAAATGCAAACATATGTGCCAGCATAAATAGGGGCCAAGGAAGATTGCCTGGTTATTTTTAGGAACTGTAACTGATACATTTTATTAAAATAAAACATGTTAAGTGTTAACATAAAGTCAATTAATGTCATTCTCAGCCTTCTCATTTTATTTTTTCTTAGGTAGTCCACTCACTTCTGATAATACATAGTGGTTTCAAGTTTTACCTCATGTTTTACTTTAACGTGCATGGTTATGCTGCCAAAAGTGTCCAATAACTCAAACTGTAGATTACTGACATCACAGAAATTAAAAAAAAAAAGTTAACATTCCTCAAATGCCCCCATGTAGTTAATACAAAAGATTTCAATGGATAATTACTATGAATTACCCAGAGACTCCCCAGACTCTGGAATAGATTGCCCATACATGTCAAGCAGAGTGCCTCTTTGGTCCTCTTCAAAAGGAACCTTGACGATTGGATGGGGGAAAGGAAATTCACCCAGGGGATCACGTCAGGGGTCCAGGGAAGTAAATAGTGTGGGAAGAAATAGCCAGGGAATTCTTATGGCTAGGTTTGTATACGCCCTAGGGCTGATAGCCTAGTACCAGCCTATGAACCTATGAACCTATATAACCATGGTTCACAATAATTGATTTAATGGGTGCAAATACATAGTTTCGTGAAATTCAAGAATACCAAATAAAACTGGATATCTTATCCTATGAATGTAAATAGGCATGTAAGGCATTGTCAAGGGAACTTTATACACAAAGCTAATATACCAAACTTCTATAATGAGTCCATCTATTGTACATGAACAAGTCAAACTCAAATCTTTAAAACCAGTCAAGTAGACTAGCTTATCCTTTACATCTTCACTGTAAAATTTCAAGCCTTTTGTAATGGTTGTTGAGCCCTTTCTCAGCTGTAGAAGTGCTATGCAACAACTGCCTTACCACTACACCATTTTAAGCATAAAGCTTACTAGAACTTTGAAACTGAATGGATATTTGATTTGTGCACATTGAAAACAGCCTGAACAGTAGCATGCTTTACAGGGATAAATATCTATGTTCATTTTAAGGTTCTTGATAAACTCAGGCTGACATTTAAACATTATTTTTAAATTCACATTATAAAAAAACAAACATAAACCCAAAAAAGCCTCCATGCTGTCATTTTTTTACACAGGGAATGAAACCAAGTCTTTTATTTACTGTATTATGTTTGTCAATATCACAGAATTCACAGGAACGGCAAGGCAGTTGAGTCTTGCGACCATTTCACCTTACAAATAACCACCCTTAGGCTGTACTCCCTTTCTCTTGGAGGGCTAGGCCAGTCAAACTTGCTTGAATTTGTGAGTACCCATTCAATCATTTATGTCCAGTTTGAATGATTATAGTGTATCACACTGCTTAATCTGCAGGTGCAATCTGTTCCACAGGTGAGGGAGGTATTGTGTGATGAATCGCTTTTTCCATCACGTTTTAATTATCTGCTACTGAAGATTAAGATCCCTGGTTCTGGTGTTTATGGAACTATTATACTCGTGGACATACAATAATTATGAGACTCTGCTCATTTATTCAGAGCTTCCCTGTGCCGGGCTTGCACACCTGTGACTACAATACCTTGGTTTTGATCTAAAGCCATCTGTGGACCTACAAAGCTGACATAAGTATTTTTTGCACTTGCTCTATCTCAGTGCTATTTAACAGCTCTCTGATGCATTTGTTGATCTGGTTGAATTTATCACTGTTTTACAGGGTGCACTTGTTAAACAAATACCATCTGTTTGTCACTGTACTGCTCTTGGGTCATTTTAACAATATTCTAATATTTCATAACCTTCTCAAGTAATGCAAAAGCTGTTCTGAGTTTGCCAAAATATTTCTAAGTGTTGCAAAGTTTTTCTGTGTTTTTAGAAGTTTATGAACCTACTTCCAAGGATTCCTGATATTGCAGGACTTCTGCCTTTTGTTGTAAAGCATTTGTTACTGCACTTGCGCTCAAAACCACTTTGTTTTACATTGAGAGTGTTTTATTCTGCACACAACTGATTTTGGAAGGCTTATTGTGTCTTTATCGGATTGGTCTGAGGGCTTAACAGTGTAAAAGTCTTTCAAACTGTGCCTTGTACAGAAGCAAACCTCTCAAGTTTCAAATCATCTATAGGAAATGCTCTTCATAGTCTAACAGCTTTTGTGTTATCTGGTTGCTTCAAGGCTTGCTGATTTAAAAATAGATTCTGTTTGTAAATTCTTGCATACAATGTTGAAAAATCTTGGTGTTCTGGCTGAAGTGTGACTCTCAAACAATCTGGAAATATATCGCTGACTGATAAGTATATTTCTTGGCATTTTAACCTTTCAGTGTTCTGCATTTTCTTAATTTTGCCGGACTGAATTTTTTTTTTGCCTGACTGAATTATTTTACATATTTTCTGGCATTGTTTTCTGTTCTCATCTGTCCTGAAACTGTTTACCCCTATTCCTGTGGTGGAGCTTATAAAACTGGTCTAACAGCTTTTGCGTTATCTGATTGCTTCAAGGCTTGCTGATTTAAAAATAGTTTCTGTTTGTAAATTCTTACATACAGTGTTGGAAACTCCTAGTGTTCTGGCTGAAGTGTGATTCTCAAACAAGTTATTTTTTTTTATCAAACAGATTAAATTTAACTGTAGGAGCACGGGTTTGCCCACTGCTTAGCTGCATACTGCAGCTTAAATGGCACAAGAAGATAAATATCAAGATATATGCAAAATAAAGCAGTACTGCAATAGTGTAGTGGTCAGAGCATTTGCTTTACAAGCAGTCAATCCCGGTTCGAGTCTCACTCCAGTTAATTCCATTTTCCATGTCAAATCACTTTCTGAACAATATTTTTTGTTGCATAACCTACTAAATAACATATATTTTTGAACTGGAGTACTGCATTAAATGCAGATGTGAGGTGTCATTGTAATAATGTTGTAAAATCCGCAGATAAACACAAGTGCCCCATACAGCATATGTACACATGAATCAGGGATACAAATCGAAGACATAATGTGTAATGAATGATAAATCCATAGAGTGTCCAAATCCACCACCTTTGCAAGAACCATTTTACATTTCTGTCTAAATTAGTGTGGGGGTAACAGGAAGTAAGCACTATTAAGCAGTAGTAAGAGGGAATAAGCATATATAAGCAGTAGTAAGTGGGTTTAAGCCCATTTGCGCAGGGAGAAAGCAATGCATACATAGGTTAAGCAATATTGAAGCTTACTCTCTGTAAGCATATTTAACTGGAAGTTAGCATTGCTTACCATCACGCAAACCCACTTACAACTGCTTAAAAGTGCCTTAATCACTCTGTATGCAACAGCCGTTGTTCTGCCCAACAGAAAAATAAACAGCCCTTGCAGGTCTTGAACCCAGGACCCTATACACTATAGTCACAGCAGTTAACCAGTAAGCCATCACAGCAGTACATAAGATTGAGGTATCACCAAAGAGATCCTCACTATAGGTATATTAAACTTAACATGTGAAAGGAATCTATATACAGTTTTATGTTGTATAACCTACTACATAACATAAATATGTGAAGTGGAGTACTGCATTAAGTCCAGATGTGAGGTGTTATTGTAATAAAGTGTTGAAATCCTCTAATAAACACAAGGACCCCATACAGTGTATGTACACATTAATCATGGATACTAAACACATATATGACATGTAAAGAATAATAAATCAATGCCAAACAGCAAATAGTATGCAGATTAAAAATTAAGCAATGCTAAGCTTTGCACAGCCCTGCTTACTAGGTGTAAGCAATATGTAGGCCAGCTACATCAGTTTGCCCAATGGTATACCCCTTTAAGCAATGCCCGCCTTAGTTAAGCAGGTTTGCCCATAGCTTAGCATTTTCAAATCCGTCCAATCATGGCAAAGTGTGAGAAATCGGCCCTATTTAAACCTCACAGGCAGGAATACATCTAATAACTGGTTGTAGCTTCCTCCTGTAAGCACTATGACTGATGTGGGTGAAGGAGTGCGCTTCCGGGTGCAGCGGGGCATCCAGGAGTCCAAAGTCATGGCAGGACTCCTTGTTAAAGACCATGACCAAAGGCTGCTGCAGGGCCAGTACCAGGGTTCCCAATATAAAGTGGAAGCCTGGGACCGTCTCGCCCGTGACCTCACCAGTGCCACTGGCATACCTCGAACTGGTGAGCAGGTCAGGCATCACTATGCTGACCTGAAGCAGAGAAAGTGGGAGCTCTTGGATCAGTGGATCCAAGAGGTTAGGCAAACGGGGGCTGTCCCAGCCGTGTGTAACTATCAGTCCACTACCTGTTTAATAATTGCCAGCTCATGTACATTATGGATAGGTATGGCTAAAAATTCCTCTTATGTCTTTGACAGTGGCAGACGAGCAGGCTGTGAACCGGGAAGCCCATGACTGTAGTTTGCAGAGGTTGCGTCACGAGGCAGGTTAGTAATGCTTAATAATATTACGTATAATAGTAATAATAGTTACTGGCTAACTTCACAAAATCGCTATGCTTATTGGCTAGGAAGGAATAGCCTTTTTACCTTTTGCATCTGCTCAGAAAAGTGTATGTAAAATTGCAAATTAACTCGTAAAGCTTCCTTGTTTTGTTGAAGTCTTTCATTGATTGTTTTCATGACTGAAATATGCTGATTGGTTAAAGGAATGTGAAATGCCAACTGGTTTGGAAAACGTATATAAAAATTAACTAACCCATAGAGCGTCTTTGTCTCTGAGGCTTTTTATTGGTTGTTTTTATGAATGAGATATGTCTAAAGGACTGTGATATGCCGACTGGCTAAGGGGATATTTAGTATCAAATGTGCCTTGAGATAAGGCGCTTTGTCATTGTTGAATCATCAAGTATTTACCTTCTGCATTCGCATAGAACTATGGATAAAATAAATGTATTTGTAAAGCTTTTTGTTTAAAGAAGCCTTCCATTGACTACCGTTACGATATCGCCATGCCTGTTGGCTAAGAAATGATAATATCTACACTTTTTGCATTTGTTGAGGAATGCATATTAAAAAGTGAACTAGCTTGCAAAGCTTCCTTGTTCATGGAGGCTTTTTATTGGTTGCTTCCATGAATGTGACACACCAATTGACCAAGGGAACACCTAGTATTTACTGTGCCCTGAGATAAGGTGCTTTGAGAAAGCTGAATTATTAACTTTTAGAGCACTCGTATGAGGTTAGTTGTGAAATAAATTGAATGAGCTTATAGGCTAAAGTACATCATTGCTATATTTTGAAAGGACTATGGAGAAGAACATAGGTCTTAGGAATGTTATTTACCATCTGTATTCACATAGAACTACATGGACAAAAGCAAATCTATTTGCAAAGTTTTCTAGAAGAAGGAGGCCCTTTATTGGCTATTATTACGAATCCGAAAGGACAACTGGCTAAAAAGTGGTAGTATCTTTAGCTACCATATTTATTCAGAATTGGTTAGATAAAGCGAACTAACCTGTAAAACCTCCCTGTTTTTGGAGGCTTTCTATTGACTGCTTTTACGGTTGTGATATGCCGAGTGGATAAGAGAACATTCAGTATCAATTGTGCTTTAAGACAAAGTGCTCTGTTAAAGTTTAATCATTAACAGTTATAAATATATACAAAAAGCTCTGATCTATTAGAAATAAATGCGAATTAAAGTTCTTGTGACACACTGCCCTTGTAAAGAAATATATGCCTAGAAGTGAAGTAACATACAAAGCTCCCCAATGAAGGGAAGACTTCTATTGGTTGCCAGCTACAATCTGGAATGTGGTGTGCCTTGAATAATATGAATCACGCCATTTGTTTTCATAAATTTGAGCTGAAGTGCTCTATGAAGTTTAATTATTAATTGCAAGACTTTATAAGAGAATAGCTGTAAATAAGACAGAATGATTTACAAATCGTTTGAACTGATGAGAGAGTGAGCATGCTGAAGAGTGGAAATTCATATTGGTTGTCTGTAAGAATCTGGCATCTTGATTGGCTTGATAAAGAAAGAAAAGAAGGATAATAAGAACTATGCCATCTGTTTTCATGAATTTGAGTTATAATGCTCCGTGAAAATCAATTATAAAATATAAGAATTTTTATAAGAGCACAGCCGTGATTCCAACTGAACCAGTCTAAATAGCACAAAATATATGAGAGAGAGAGATGATTATGGGTTCATAGGTTGGTACTAGGCTATCAGCCCTACGGCCTATACAAGCCTAGCCATAACAATTCCCTGGCTATTTCTTCCCACACTATTTACTTCCATGGACCCCTGACTAGCAGGGCAACTGAAGTGATCCCCGGGGTGAATTTCCTTTCTCCCATCCAATCAACAAGATTCCTTTTGAAGAGGGCTAAAGAGGCTTGACATGTATGGGCAGTCTATTCCAGAGTCTGGGGAGTCTCTGAGTTAGGAACCTATCCCTCCAACATGTTTTGTTTATTGTGATAACAAGGTTTAGATCCCTGGAGCGTGTGGCTCTGAGGGATTGGGATGTCTTTAAGTGTAGCATGTCCATCAGCTCTGGGTATGACATGGGCTTGTATGTTAAGCAGAGATTGCCTCAGAGTAGACGATATGAAACAGAGTATAGCTTGAGTTTTTTAAGGCAGCCAGCATAGGGCATCTGTTTTAGGCCTGTGATTCTTTTAGTGAGGTATTTCTGCAGCCTTTCCAGTTGTTGCAGATGTCTTGAGAGGTACATACCAAATGGGGCATTGTATTCTATAAAGGATCTAATGAGGGATGAGTACAGTGGGACAATGACCTCCTTTTTCTGAATGAAAAGCCCTTAGTGATGAGGTGTGCCACATAGAAAGATTTCCTGACTGTTGTGGTGATGTGGTTATTGAAGGTGAGACCACTGTCCACCTGTGTCCCTAAGTCTCTTATCACACTTTCGGTGTTTAGTGTACTGCCACCTATGTGGTAATTCAAGGGTACATGTTTTTTCCTAAAGGGGATAACTATACATTTCTTGGCATTGAGCTTAAGCCCATGGCTCTGGCACCAAGCATCTGTTTCTGTAAGTCACTTTTGTTGAGTATCCACATCATTTGGGGATTCAATAATGGCTCCAAGTTTACAGTCATATGCAAACTTTGTTAGCCAGAGTCCCTTAGTGTTGGCCTGTACTTCAGAGAAGTAGATGCCAAACAAGAGAGGTCCCAGGACTGAACCATGAGTTACTCCACTTGTCACTTGTCTGGAGCTGGATTTGGAGTCAGCTACTTTTACAGTGTAGGTTCTGTCAGTACGCCAGTTGGCAACCCATCAAGTGATGTAGGGATTAATGCCCAGCTTAGTAAGTTTATCTATGATTCCAAAGTGGGGGATGGTGTCAAAGGCATTGGCGAGGTCCAGATAGGCTGTGTGGACTGCCTTACCCCCGTCCACGGCTCTGGAGACTGATTGGAAGAAGTCAATCAGGTTCAGGAGACAAGATCGGCCCTTCATGAACCCAAACTGGCTGGTGTCCAGTGTTTTAAGGTTGCCAATGTCTTTGTTTATAAGTTCCATGATGATACATTGCATGGCCTTGCAGATCAGGCTCGTCAGACTGATGGGGCAGTAGTTCCTGAGATCCAAGTTGGATCCCCCCTTGTGGAGTGGGATAACTGTAGCTGTGCGCCATTCAGTGGGCACGAAGCCTGAGGTGAGGGTATGAATAAACATGACACTTAGGTGAGGTGCCAGTTCATTTTGTATTTCATGTAGTACACAGCCCGGGATGTCATCTGGTCCCATGGATGCTGTATTCTAAGCTTTGGAGAGTGCGTTTTTTACCTGCGTGGCCATTATTACTGGAATTTGGCAATCTTCCGGTATTGAGATGACCCATTTAGGGAGATGCCTTTTGACAACTGTGTATACATTAATGCTGAATTTTCTTACTCCACATTGATTAATGTATTTTGTTAGAATGAGTCCATTCATATTGAAAGAGACTTGTGAGGTAATTTCATTAAACTTGCTGCTTGGGCAAAGATTTGTTTCATCTGACAGATTGATGAGTAGGTGAAGCACAATTTCATTGGTTTACTTCAGTCAGTAATCATTCTTTATTGGATGGAGGAGAGGGGCTTGGCTAATACAAGCTTATTATTGGTTGAAAAACTTGTTTTGGTCTAATACTGCTGCAATGGAGAATGATGGAGAGACTGAAAGGAATGATCTAATCGACTAAAAAGTCAAGCTCTGTCCTCTAAAACTGATTGGACAATTTAGTAGCTGGCGAGTTATGCTTATTTGTTTGTTTAATTTTTAATATGTCATCTGATTTTAATGTCTGAATGTGATTGGATGTTTTGTATTTTTAAAAATAGGATGTTCAGGACCAATTAATCAGGATCTGAAGAAGGCATATTGCTGAAAAAGCTTGTCCTGGTTCTGAAGACATAAGTTGATTTTATCTATTAAAGCTTCAATTTCATTTTACTGTGGTGGAACGTTCCTTGTTTTTTCTGCAAAGCATAACATATGTCACTGTCCAGGCCAAGGCCTTCAAGTAGTACAACAGTAAATACAGACTGGGCCAGAGGATAACAATCAATCAACAGTAAATAATGCAGATGTATAGTCCAGCAGCCTGTAATTACACTCTGTACTCAATCCCTAGGGATAAAAGACTTAAGATGACACAATGGAATGCATCTATTACATAATGCATAACTGAAAACATCACAATCACACTGACAAAGAGAACAGTCTGTATGGCAGTAAGCACTAGGCCACCAATGTTCCCAAGGTGAAATGTATGGTAATGTACAGTCATATACCTTAAGGTGGCTTACTACCAATATCCCTCACATGTTGTAACAGCCTAGGTTATATATGGTGCATACCCCTCCCCACAGACTGACTTACAGGGGCATATACCACTGTTACATACACTGACCTCTAGACTGCAGAAGGACACACATGTTTTGTGCAGCTGAAGCCCACATATATATGGACCTTATCCCACAATATGTGTGGGGGCCGCAACAGCAATGGAATGATGGCAGGAATGGCAGCATGATATAATCACAGGCCACTACATAACAACCCCTTACTGCGTGTCATACAGACAAAGCCTGGTATGTAGGTGGAGGATAGAGACCAGAACACAGGCCCATATGTGAAATGGTGTTGTCATACACTAGTAAGTTGCTGGTGTTACAGGATAGTCTGCAACATACCCTTAGTCAGGAATATGAAGTCAGAAAACACAAATGGATATAGTCATGTACTGACAGCACTCAACACACACAATGCCAGTGATATATCTGACACAAGACCTGTGCGGTGGACAGACAAAACATAACAAGCACACCTCTGGCCATCGTGTGGATAGGCCCATAGTTGAGAGCTATGCAGACAGACTGCATTCCATGTTAAACTAGTATGTACACACAAACCCTGTAACACTGGTGCTATACAATGCATTGAACAACACTACTCGCACTCTGTCTGTAGTTCTGGAACCTTATACAAATATTTAGCTGGCCTGAGTCTACAAGTCCTCTTGTAAGAGGTATTCCTACCTGTTGTCTGTAAAACTGCTTCCCACACAAAGGAAGGATGTCCGTCATACAGGAAAGGTAAAGGGACCACTCCCACATGATGGAGGGATTTATAGTACTGGGTTGCCATGACAGTGGTAATTGGAAGTACTACACAGCATGCTGCATGCATATAGCAAGTGGAGGACATTGACTGGTGCAGAGGCCATCACCTGATTATAGGTTCACAGGTTCATACTAGGCTATCTGCCCTGGGGCATTTATAAGCCTAGCCAGAGTGTGACTGGCTTTCGCCACCCTTAGATTTTGAGTTTACTATGCCCTTTTTAAGGTTAGTTTACTGTGCCTCTGTCTAGTAGTGACACAGAAGTAATCCCCGGGGTAAACCTACGATCCCCCATCCACTCATCAAGATTCCTCTTGAAGAGAGTCAGTGAGGGGCTCTGCCTAACATGGACTGGGATTCTATTCCATTGCGAAGGGAGTCTCTGGGTTATGAATCTGTCCCTCCAGCATGTCCTATTTATTTCTGTGCTGAGGTTCAAGTCCCTCGAGCGTGTGGCTCTCAGGGATTTGGATTTTTTGAGGTAGAGCATGTCCATTAATTCTGGGTTGGACATAGCTTTATATGTCAGGCATAGATCGCTCTAAGTAGGCGGTATGCAACTGAGTAGAGCTGGAGTTTCTTTAACCAAGCAGCATATGGCATCTGTTTGAGTCCCTTGATCCTCTTTGTGAGGTACTTTTGGGGTCTTTCTAGTTGCTGCAGGTGTCGGGTAAGGTACATCCCAAATGGGGCACTGTATTCTATTATGGGCCTGATGAGGGATGAATAAAGGGGCACAATGACCTCCCTTGATCTAGATGTGAATCCTTTCATGATAAGGTGGGCTATATAGGAGGTCTTTCTAACCACTTTGGCAATGTGGTTGTCGAAGGAGAGATTACTATCAACTTGGGTTCCCAGGTCCCAAATTACTTTCTCCGTACTTAATGGGTTACCACCTATGTGGTAATTTGTGGGCACTTTGTTTTTGCCAACGGGTATGACTATACACTTTTTGGCATTTAGCTTTAGGCCATAGCTCTGGCACCAGTTATCCGTCTTTGTGAGACCTTTTTGAAGAATGCTCGTGTCAGCTGGAGAGTCAGTTATGGCGCCCAGTTTGCAGTCATCTGCGAACTTGGTCAGCCACAGTCCTCCTGTGTTTGCCTGTACCTCGGAAAAATATATACTGAACAAGAGAGGTCCCAGGACTGAGCCTTGTGGGATACCACTTGTAACTGGTTTCGAGTCTGACATGGCTCCAGCAATTCTGACTCTGTGGGTTCTGTCTTTGAGCCAGTTTACAACCCATCTTGTGACATAGGGGTTTATATTTAAGCTGGATAGCTTATCTATGATGCCTGAGTGGGGTATTGTGTCAAATGCCTTTGCGAGGTCCAGGTAGGCTGTGTGGACTACCTTCCCTTCATCTATGGTCTTGGTGACTGTTTCAAAGAAGTTGACCAGGTTCAAGAGGCAGGATCTGCCCTTGACAAAGCTGAATTGGGTAGGATCCAGTGCCTGTAGGTCCCCAATGTCTTTCTTTATGAGTTCCATGATGATTCTTTCCATAGCCTTGTAGACTAGGCTAGTCAGGCTTATGGGGCGATAGATTCCAGGGTCCGTAGAGGCACCACCTTTGTGGAGTGGGACCAATGTTGCTGTATGCCATTCTTTGGGTACATATCCTGTAGTAAGGCTGAGATTGTACAGCAGTTTTACGTGGGGGTTTAGTTCTTCTTGGAGTTCATGTAGGATGCAACCCGGGACACCGCCTGGTCCCATTGATGCAGTGATTTTTGCTTTGGAGAGGGTGGCTTTCACCTGAGCATCTGAGATGTTAGGGAGGCAGCACTCTGCTGGGATAGATATTTGCTCTTTTGGGGGGGAGGGGGGGAGAAGTTTGCACTAAACCTGTCTGCCAGGATGTTGGCAATGTCTGTGGGTTCAGTGTACTTTTTGTCATTTTGGATCAACTCTGAGCAAATCTGGGAGTTGCATCCCAGGTTCATAACATAACTAAAAAAAGCATTGTGATTATGTTTAGTGTCCTGTGCAATTTTTCTCTCGAAGCTGGCCTTGGAGGATTTTATGAGGGATGGTAGTTTTTTGCTAGTACTGATCAGAGATGCCTTCCCTTTTAGGGATTTTGCTCTATCATGTAGTAGCTTCCTCCTTATGTTGTACAGCTTATTTATGGCTGGGGTCCACCAGACTGGACGCCTGCCTTTGGAAGATTGGGTCTTGGTTTTGTTTGGGCTAGCATGATCCATGCATTTCTGGAGGTGTCCATAGAATGCGTTTATATAGGTTTCTGCAGTTTGGGCCGTAGTTTCCACTGGCCCGGGGGCCTTGAAGGATTTCACCTCGGTTTTGAGAAGTGTGAAGTTCGCTTTTGAGAAGTTTTTCTCTGTGGTTTTCTGGGCTGGGGGGTGGGGTCGGGATGTGGATATCCAGTGAGATTAATGTATGGTCTGATCTCACCAATGAGGGATATACCTCTGGTATGGAGCATAGAGTCCCCATGTTGGTAATGATCAGGTAAAGTATGTTTTCCCCTCTTGTGGGAGTGGTGACTAGTTGTTCCATAGCATTTGAGTTTATAAATTCCAGGAACCTTTGGGCTAGGGTGTTGGGGCTTGAGTAATGCTCCCAGTCTATGTTTGGGTAGTTGAAGTCACCCAATATAATGGTGTTTGGAGAGATCTTAATATTTTCCAGTGTTTTCAGAAAAGCCGAGTGGGATTCCTGATTTTGAGAGGGTGGTCTGTAACATGCTACAAACTGAAAAGCAGTTTTGCCCACTGTTAGTTGCACATGGATGGTCTCCGATGCTTCGTGCGACGCCACTAACCTGGAGGTGTGGGTATCTTTGATACATATGGGTACTCCCCCTCCTTTTGTGGTGTGGTCTGAGTTTTGGGGCCGAAAAGCATATGCGGTATAACCTGTTAGTGCTGGGGTGCTCTCTGGAGCCTTGAACCAGGTTTCTGTCACTGCACAGATATCGATGTTCTCCATACTGAGGAGGGCTTTGAGTGCGTGCATCTTGAGGTTTAGACTTCTGGCGTTTAGCAGCATTACCCTTAGTTTCTTATTCATTGTGTTGTCTATGGAGGCGGGTTTGTCTTTTGAGCTTTGCCTAAAATAGGCACTATGGGGGTGGCAAGAGCCTTCGCCAATATCCGAAAGCAAGGGGTGACAGGTGCAAGCCGTCCCTAGCGAAGCAATGTGATTTGTAGAGCATGTCATCCCAGGCTGACAGACACTGGATCCCCTTTGAATGACACCAAAATTTTAGCCAATTGTTGAAATCGATCATTTTGTCTTTATACTGTGGCATCATTCTAGGTGAGGGTAAGATGCTGCTCAAGGTCAGGGTCATACCGGCCTGGGCTACATGATCTGAGAGCTCCTCTATGTCTCTTTTCATGTAGTCAAGGGTGGTACGTCTCAGGTCACTCACACCAGCATGGACAATCACTGAGTCATATTTGTACTTGCTTTGGAGTGACCTGAGTGCTTGCGTTATATGGCGGATCCTAGCGCCCGACAGGCAGCTCACTGTGACCTTCTCTTTGTTCAGCCTGGTGAGCAGGACGTCAGTGTGTCTGACTATAGAATCACCTATTACGAGTGTATCAGGTGTGTTAT
Source organism: Protopterus annectens (assembly GCF_019279795.1). Lineage (NCBI taxonomy): Eukaryota > Metazoa > Chordata > Ceratodontiformes > Protopteridae > Protopterus > Protopterus annectens. The sequence goes on along the minus strand of NC_056746.1, from coordinate 775,720,841 downwards.
TTACCACAATATCCAACATGGAATACACGACCAGTTCAAGCACCGGAACTCACCCAATCTTTACACAGACTTCATCAGAACTAAGCTTCTCAAACCATCTACATTTCTATAAAACCCATAATACATCCTTTCCTATATACATATTTATACATTATTTATAGGTCAAATTATACAATTATATGTATTTTAATAAGTCTTTTAATATTTTTTATATTCTTTATGTATTTTTTATGTATTGTGATTTTGGACTAATAGGAAAGGATGTACTATGGATTTTATAGAAATGTAAATGGTTTGTATTAGGTTTTTAGTAAAAACTGTTGAGTATTATGAAGCATATAAGTTTTGAGGGGTATGTCTCTTTAACATTTGAATGTGTAATTGGTTAATTATTTTAGGAGTGTTTTATAAGGGAGTGGGAGCTTTGAGAGGCTTAGTTCTGGTGAAGTCTGTGTATGTAAGACGAAACCTAGGTAAACTTGTCCATTAACTTGTCCATTAATAAAGATTGTGGTCCACTCTGGGTGAGTTCCGGTGCTTGAACTGGTCGTGTATTCCATATTGGATATTGTGGTTACTAAGTTTGTTCGGATTATATAGGTGTGTTATTTAGCCTTAAGGGGTGTGACTGTTTGGCACACTGACTTTGTGAGCTATGTGTTGCACGTGTTTTGTTTTGGGGTAGCATTTGCTTGGATGTCTGCTTTGGAGGTCTCTGCTCTTAGGCAGATTTTTATTTAAAGCCTCCGAGTATGTTTTTGTGTGTTTATGTGTTTGGTTTGTTGTTGTGGTAGGACTATGTGAGACTGGATTTGTGTTGTGTGAGGTTACCTTCTCCTCCTGACTGGTTACACCAGTTCTGAGTTGAGAGAGCTCAGCCTCCAGTTTGGCTATATGGTTGCATCTCTCACATATATTTGAACCTGTTTGGAGGAGGAGAGGGTTGTCCGTGTACATGAGACAGTTGTAACATTGCCTCAAGATTTCCAGATTCACCAGCTGGACTAGACAGGAAACCATTAACTGACCTTTGGACATGCTAGAATAGTATAGGGAACTCCTTTATCACTGAATCAAAATGGACCAATAGGGGACAAGGTAATCGTAGAGAGTAAATGAGGATGTAGTGCTTTTAGTTTACTAGTGCTAAATTGTGAGATTGCTTATTTGGGCAAATGCAGGGCCTTAGATTGAGAATAGGATGTTTAATTTGAGAGACAGAGCAGTTCTAAGGGAAAAAATGAAGAGTAGACTTTGTGGAGCACAATCGTGCAAAGCCATGCCAAAGCAGGTTTTATGCAGGGTACTTTAAAGAGCTAGAAATGGCCCAAAACGGCCAATTAACTACAAGATTCTTGTGCTGAGGTCACTCCTTCAGGGACAGATAGGCTGCTCAAGGCTCCCCACTCCCACTGGTGAGCAAAGAAACTTCCTTCTATCCAAGTAAGGAAATGGGCAACACAGGAACTATTCAAAAGTTCAGAATACAGCAAAGCCTGTATAAGGGACTATTCTAGGTTAGGAAAGGCGGGAAACAAGGATATTTTTTTTCTTTTTTTCAGAAAAACAGCAGGAGAAGTACAGTAAATTCATGTGCATCACCTACAAAATCCATGCTGCAATCTATTCAAAGCAGCTCAATCCAATTACTGGAGAGAGAGAGAGAGAGAGAGAGAGAGAAAGCCAAAGCCAAAAAAAAAAACATCCATCCAGCAAACTATCCATAACAGACATCATTCCCACAACAGGTATGTGAAGCATATATGAATGTAATTGAATGTAGTACTTGGTCCATAATAATGGGATAGATAATGTGGAATGATTTATATGTGATATCAGTTGTTGTAATGATGTCCAGCTGAATAACTGCTATGGACAACAGTGTCTGTCCCTGTGGGTAGTGGGTCATACCCGTCAACTGTGCAGATCAGCACTGACTGACAAGATGTAAGCCATCATAGTGTGTGTTGTATAATGCAAAACATGTATATTAGTGTGGCCAATAGTTGGTGGTGGATGTAATGCCATTATGATGGATACATAGGTTCCAGAGCCCCACTTGCAGGACAGTCAAGTTAACGTGTAATGTAGCATGCAGAAATGCCATAGGTGTGTAATTGGCTTACCTGCAATCTGTCCCTATATATACCCCCCTAATGTTAGACTGTGTCCACATGTGGCACCCTTCCGTGTTGTAGTAAGGCAGAACAGTGCAGCCGTGGTGGAAGGAGAGTTAGAAAGTGTGGACCTGATGTCTGAATGCACCCTATATATATATATATATATATATATATATATATATATATATATATATATATATATATAGGTTCATAGGTTCATACTAGGCTATCTGCCCTAGGGCATTTATAAAGCTAGCCAGAGTGTGTGTGGCTTTCACCACCCCTTAGGATGAGAATACTATACCCATTAGTTTGCTGTGCCTCTGTCCAGCAGTGACACAGAGATGATTCCCGGGGTAAACCTACGATCTCCCATCCACTCGTCAAGGTTTCTCTTGAACAGAGTCAGTGAGGGGCTCTGCCTCACATGGACTGGGATTCTGTTCCATAGTGTAGGGAGTCTCTGGGTGATGAATCTGTCCCTCCAGCACATCCTATTTATATCCGTGTTGAGGTTTAAGTCTCTTGCTCTCCTGGCTCTGGTGGATTTGGATTTTTTGAGGTGGAGCATGTCCATTAATTCCGGGTTGGACATGGCCTTGTATGTCAGGCACAGATCACCTCTGAGCAGACGGTATGCAACTGAATAGAGCTGGAGTTGCTTCAGTCCGGCAACGTATGACATATGTTTGAGCCCCTTTATCCTTTTGGTGAGGAAATTTTGGGGTCTTTCCAACTGCTGCAGGTGTCGGGTAAGGTACATTCCGAATGGGGCGTTGTACTCAATCATTGGTCTGATAACTGAAGAGTACAGGGGTACAATGACCTCTCCTGATCTGGATGTGAATCCCTTCATGATCAGGTGGGCAACGTAGAAGGTCTTCCTGACCACTTTGGCAATGTGAGTGTCAAAAGAGAGGTTACTGTCAACTTGGGTCCCCAGGTCCCTGATAACTTCTTCCGTGTTTAATGGATTACCACCTATGTGGTAATTAGGGGTTACCTTGTTTTTCCCAAAGGGTATGACTATACATTTTTTGGCATTTAGCTTAAGGCCATGGCTCTGGCACCAGTTATCCATTTCTATGAGACCTCTCTGGAGGATGTCTGTGTCTGATGGAGTATCAATTATGGTGCCCGGTTTGCAGTCATCTGCAAATTTTGTCAGCCATAATCCCCCTATGTTTGCCTGCACTTCAGAAAAATAAATGCCAAACAAGAGGGGGCCCAGGACTGAGCCCTGTGGGACACCGCTCGTGACCGGTTTAGAGTCTGACATGGCACCAGCAACTCTAACCCTGTGGGTTCTGTCCTTGAGCCAGTTTGCGACCCATCTTGTGACATATGGGTTTACATCTAAGCTGGTGAGTTGGTGAGCTTTTCTATGATGGCCGAGTGGGGTATTGTGTCGAACGCTTTTGCTAGGTCAAGGTAGGCTGTGTGAACTGCCTTACCCTCATCAATGGCCTTAGTGACTGTTTCGAAAAAGTCAACCAAGTTCAAGAGGCAGGATCTGCCCTTGACAAAGCCAAATTGGGTAAGATCCAGTGTCTGTAGGTCCCCAATGTCTTTATTTATGAGTTCCATTATGATCCTCTCCATAGCTTTGCAGACGAGGCTCGTCAAGCTTATGGGGCGGTAATTTCCAGGGTCTGTAGAAGCACCGCCTTTGTGGAGTGGGACCACAGTTGCCGTACGCCATTCTTTGGGTACGTATCCTGTAGTAAGGCTAAGATTAAACAGCAGCCTTATGTGTGGGTTTAGTTCCTCATTGAGTTCGTGTAGCACACAGCCGGGGACACCGTCCGGTCCCATTGATGCTGTGTTTTTTGCTTTAGAGAGAGCAGTTCTCACCTGGGCATCTGAGATGTTTGGGAGGCTAGACTCTGGTGGGATAGATATTTCTTCTTTTGGGGGGGGGGAGAAATTTGCACTGAACCTGTCTGCCAGTATGTTGGCAATGTCTGTGGGTTTAGTGATTTTTGTATCATTTTGGACTAATTCTGAGCATATCTGGGAGTTTCCACCCAGGTTTCTAACATAGCTAAAGAAGGCCTTATGATTGTCTTTTTTGTCATTAGCGATTTTTCTCTCAAAGTTGGCCTTGGATGATTTTATGAGTGATCGTAGTTTTTTGCTAGTATTGATCAGAGATGCCTTCCCTTTTATGGATTTTGCTCTGTCATGTAGTAGCTTTCTCCTCTTATTGTAGAGTTTGTTTATGGCTGGGGTCCACCAGACCGGGCGCCTGCCTTTGGTGGAAAGGGTCTTGATTTTATTAGGGATTGCTTGATCCATACATTCCTGGAGGTGCTCATAGAAGGCATTTGTAAGGGTTTCAGCAGCGTGGGTTGTGGTTTCCACTGGCTCGGGGGCCTTGAAGGATACCACTCCAGTCTTAAGAAGTGTGAAGTTTGCTTTTGAGAAGTTCTTCACTGTGGTCTTTTTTGCTGGGGTTGGGGACGGGATGTGGATCTCCAGTGAGATTAATTTATGGTCTGATCTCACCAATGAGGGATATACTTCCGGTGTGGAGCATTTTGTCCCCATGTTTGTGATGATCAGGTCTAGTAAATTTTCTCCTCTTGTGGGAATGGTGACTAGTTGTTCCATAGCATTTGAGTTTATGAACTCCAGGAACCTTTGGGCTAGGGTGTTGGGGCTTGAGTAATGTTCCCAGTCTATGTTTGGGTAGTTGAAGTCACCCAATATGATGGTGTTTGGAGAGACATTCATACTCTCCAGTGTCTTCAGGAAGGCTGTGTGGGTTTCCTGAGTTTGAGAGGGTGGTCTGTAGCATGCTACAAACTGTAGGGCAGTTTTACCTATGGTTAATTGCACCTGGATGGTCTCCGATGCTTCGTGCATTGCCACTAACCTGGAGGTGTGGGTATCCTTTATGAATATGGATACTCCCCCTCCTTTTGTGGTTCGGTCCGGATTTTGGGGCCGGAACGCATGATATGAGGTATAACCTGATAGTGCTGGGTTGCTCTCAGGAGCCTTGAACCAGGTTTCAGTCACAGCACAGACATCGATGTTCTCCATACTGAGGAGGGCTTCGAGGGCGTGTATCTTGAGGTTTAGACTTCTGGCATTGAGCAGTATTACCCTTAGTTTTTTTCCATTTTTGTTTTCTACGGCGGTAGGTTTATCATTTGAGCCTTGCCTAAAAAAGGCACTATGGGGGTGGCAAGAGCCTTTGCCAATATCCGGAAGCCCAGGGGTGACAGGTGCAAGCCGTCCTCATGGGCAGCGTGGCTTGTCAAGCATGTCATCCCAGGCAGAGAGACATTGGATCCCCTTAGAATAACACCAGTAATTAAGCCAATTATTAAAGCTGATCATTTTGTCTCTGTATTGCGGCATCATTCTTGGTGAGGGTAGGATACTGCTCAGGGTCAGGGTTATACCGGCCTGGGCTACATAATCTGAGAGCTCATCTATGTCTCTTTTCATGTAGTCCAGGGAGGTACGTCTCAGGTCGTTCACACCGGCATGGACAATGACTGAGTCATACTTGTACTTGCTGTGGAGTGACCTGAGTGCTTGTGTTATGTGGCGGATTCTAGCGCCCGACAGGCAGCTTACTGTGATCTTTTCCTTGTTCAATCTGGTGAGTGGGACGTCAGTGTGTCTGACTATGGAGTCACCTATAACAAGTGTGTCTGGCATTGTGTTTGGCCTTAAGGGCTGTGACTGTTTAGCACACTGACTTGTAGATTTTTGATCAGTGCCTCCGAGTATGTCTTTGTGTGTTTATGTGTTTGTTTTGCAGTTGTGATAGTTCTATGTGAAACTGGGTTTGTGGTGTGCGTGGTTTCCTTCTCCTCCTGTCTGGTCTTGCCAGTCCTGAGTTGAGAGAGCTCAGCCTCCAGTTTGGCTATATAGTTGCATCTCTCACATGTATTTGTGTTTTGTGGGAGAAGGAGTGGGTTGTCTGTGTACATGAGGCAATTGTAACATTGCCTCAAGATGCCCAGATTCACCAGCTGAACAGGAGAGGACGCTAGCAACTGACCCTTCGACATGCTAGAAAAAGTTTGCTGTGTAACTGAGTCAGAAGGGACCTATAGGGAAATGGGTACTCAAGGGGATTCTAGGCTAATGTAGTACTTTGTACTATATATATACATATGTGTGTGTGTGTGTGTGTGTGTGTGTGTGTATATATATATATATATATATATATATATATATGTATATATATATATATATATATATGTATGTATATATATATATATATATATATATGTGTGTGTGTGTGTGTGTGTATATGTATGTCTATATATATATATATGGTTCCCTATCAGAAGCCTGAAACACTATAAGCTTGAAAATCAAAATCCTGAAACCAAAAGCCTGAAAACTCAAAATCCTGAACACCCAAAATCCTGAAACTCAAAATCCTGAAAACACAAAATGGACATACTGACGTCATTGTGGCTTTGCTATTGTTAGCCCTGCGGTGTTAGGTCATGCGTTGGGTTCAGGTAAGTGTGCGGTTGGTTTTATGTTAGGGTTAGGGGCGGTTTAAGTGAGTTAGGGTTAGGGCGCAGGTTAGGCATGTATGCAATAGTGACAAAAATTAGGGTTAGGGGAGGTTTAAGTGAGTTAGGGTTAGGGCACGGGTCAGGTGAGTGTGCGATAGTGACGGACCTTAGGGTTAGGGTCAAGGTCAGTCGGTGGATATTAGTGTCTTTGTATTGGCATATTAGCATTATTTGTGTTTTCAGGATTTTGAGTTTCAGGATTTTGGGTTTTCAGGATTTTGAGTTTTCAGGCTTTTGGTTTCAGGATTTTGATTTTCAAGCTTATAGTGTTTCAGGCTTCTGATAGGAAACCATATATATATATATATATATATATATATATATATATATATATACATACAGACACCTATATGTATTTATATGTGTGTGTGTGTGTGTGTGTGTGTGTGTATATATATATATATATATATATATATATATATATATATATATATATATATATATATATATATCTTACACACACAACTCATAACATATAGCTACACACATATATGTGTATGTCTACATATATATATGAACACACACAGGCATATGTATATAAATACATGCCCCCTAGTTTTGCATCACAGTACTGCATGCTATGTGTGAGGGAACATCACGCATATCAACATACACATGTATATACAGCAGTAAGTCTGTGCAGCATGGACGGTTATGTCACATGTGAACCCCATGTTGGGACCACGTTGCCCTTGTTTGTGAAGGTGGGATTGGGAATTTGGGGAAGGATAGTAGGTATATCTGTGGAGGTGGGATGGGTTGGAAGATAGAGAAGACAGTCTACAGGGGAGGTATATGACACGTGGTGGGTAAACACCCTGGAAGGGGAGTGTCGTCTACGATGTGGAAGCCCCATGAGCCCCCATATGGAAACAATGGGAACAAGGCCCCCACCCATTGCCAGTCACAACATCAGCTTCACGGTCCTGAAGATGCCTGGGCTGGAGGCTGTGTAGGAGGAGCATGTGGACCCTGTGAGCGTGTACTGAGGGCCTCAAGGTGCTGTAGTACATACCCAAGTCTCTGTGGTGCTCCCTATGCACCAGACCCTGGACCTGACCTCGGGTGACAGGATCATGTCTGTGTGTGCTCCCGAGGGGGAGAGGACACCATCCTCTGAGATGGTTCCACCTGAAGGTAGTGCAGGACCATTAGATGAGGTAGCCCCAGGGTGGATCTCTCATGTGATGTGGCTTGATAACATGGCCAGATGAGGTGGGAGAGGTGGTTCTGCTGGCAACTGTTCCTTAAACATGCTATTGTGTCGCTGCTATAGAACATATGTGGGTAGTAATAGTCCACATATTCCTGAATCATGTCCAACAGTATGCACTGATATCCCCAATATCACAAAACAACAGATGTGCAGCAATCACATAGCAAACAGAGCACGTGCATATATGGAACCACAGTGGCCCTTACAATGGCATGACGGTGACATTGTCTATAACAGGCCAGCAAAAATAGTGTCCCCACAGGGAACATGGCTACAAACACATAGCACAAAGTGTGGTACAATACGATACATGTCCCAACAGTAGGTATTCTGTAGCCATACCTATTGAGTTGTGTGATCAGACTGTTGTTGCAGATATGGTGGGGGGAGACAGAGATGTATATTAAGAACTATGATAACCTTGATGTATGAGTTGCTCATACCTGTTTCCATCTTCATGTCTTTCAGGCAAGATGTCCCATGAGAGACTTCCTGTTTATACAACGGACGAGAATAAGGTCATAATCACACACCCGGTGCAGCACTACCAGATGTTGTTTGACAGAACAGCCCATGAGCAACAGGAATGGAGCGGCCTGTGGAACGATTTTGTCCACAGGGTAAATGATGTTGGCCTGCATAACCGCAGTTATGAGCAGGTCCAGCATCATTGCACTGACCTACTTCACAATGCCCGTCGATTCTACATGCTGCTGCAGTCAGGAGGGATCACCTCGCAATGGGGGTGGGGGGGCTCATGCCATCCTTCCCCCCTGACTCATGTTGAGGAGCTCCTTGCCAGCCTCGAGGCACCTGCCCGCCTACACACACACCTGGCAGAGAGCATAGTGGAGGTGGGTGCTACCCACAGAATGGCAGAGGAGCATGCAGGTAAGGCCACAGGGCACATCAGTAGACCACTGTTGCGTATCCATCCGCATGTGTACAGTTAGATCATGCATAAGTGAGATGACATATACATAGTCTGTTGCTGCACAGTAGTAAACAGATGTGCATAAACTGTAGTTTTGTGGGCATGTACTGTTGATGTACTGTAATGCTGCACCCACCCTGTACCAATGCCACAGCTGTGGCTACTGACATCACATTTTTCACACAGTTATGTAGGTCCCCCTGGTATACCTCCAAGGCAGCAAACTGTAGCTGGTGAGTATGGTTTTAGTTCAGGTTTGCCAATACACCGGTCATGTTATGGCTATTGTATATTCCATGCACACATTTAACACACCTACCCATAATGCATGCTGTACCTGTTCATGTATTGTTGCCGTTAACTAAACTGCATCACAGTGGTCACCATGATGGTCGATCTGAAGGGTATGTCAGACTCCTGCAATATAATATCCTGTCATTGCAAAATGTGTGCACAGAGATGAACATAATGGTGGGACAAATGGCCTTCAGTAGAGACACATGTGAAACATCACCCTTATACAGTGTTACAACAGTGTATATACCAGTATTACAATGGCAACTGTTATAGATCTTCACCACAGCATTTCATAATAATGTGGTCCACAACCCTTACAACCTGCAATGTGGTCCTAACATGAGCAATGAGTGTGTAATATGGATATGGAATCATACGTTAGGTCAGCAAATATGGGGAATACATACCTTCACAAACACTGGAAGCATATGTGTGCACACACTCCAGATAAAATATAGTGGAAGCAGCTGTTGAGGTACTGACTGCATGCATTTGTCATGGGAATGCACCTTCCAGCAATTACACGTCCCCAATGTCACACCAAAAATTGGTCTCCTGTCCAAGACGTTTGGCCATCAAATGTGCACACTTACCTGCAACAGAGGCAGCTGTGGCTTGCACACATCGTACATGCCATGGTGTGGGCCCCATACACAACAGGTAGCACCCATGAGCAGGACATGTAGCCATACCTCACCATTGTATATACCATGGCAAACAGTGCAGTCATGTATGTGGCGAGGATGTATGAGACAGGAATTATGTAGAAGATAAACAGATGGCCATCCAAGACAGATGATGTCACATGTAGCAAACCGGTCATGCAGTCTGCCTAGTAACATGCCACAACACTGGGGGGGGGGGGGTTGCAGGAATGTCTAGCAAGTACTGGCTGTGCAGTACCCGTGTCAGCAATTGCCTGGACTCTGCAAACATGTGGCTATTGGTTAGGGTAATCAGATGTGACAGTTGTACCACAGGAAACATCAGCCAGGCCTCTCTACAAGGTAGTGTATGCATAACAGAGATGCATGCATTGCAATGTGTACTGGTGTACCAAGACCACGCTGGAAATCTACAGTTAGTATCCTGTATGATACATGTGCTGCACAACCAACAGCTCAACCCACCTCAGGCCCACCATCCCCATCTGTATCGTGCCAGTGTACACCTGTATGTTTGCCATTCATTAGTTAGGCCTAGGCTGTTACACATGGTGTTCAGTGTTTGGGACACTGCAAACTGACTCACACGTGTAGGCCATAGTTGTCAAGCATCTGCAAAAAGGCTGAAGGTGGGGGGGGTGTCATCAAGACACAACAGTGCACTGCAACAAGAAACCAAAGGATGCTACGAATGGCTGTATATGCACACAGTCAGGGTCAGGAACTGTGGCAGACATAACCCTGACTCCACAGCAATAGTGACAGCAGTGTGTGAACTCCAAGGGAAGTGCACATGAGTTGATCTTGCAATCATGCAGAGCTAGGGGACATGTGTAGGGCAGACTGACCGTATACTGGCAAATGCAGATGGCTCATGCTAGTATACCCCTGCCAGGAATAGTGACTGCTGTAGTACACATAACAGTAGATGCAACAAACCATCATGATAAGGTCTTGCACACATACGAACCATCGAAGTGTACGCATCTCAATCAGCACAACTAACACATTTGCTGGGCACTGCATTTGATTGTACAGAACACATGTCACATATCAGGCTCATGTAATGTTAACATATGCAGTAATGTGGTCCCATGGCATACCAAGGAAGAGGGCATCATATCAATAAGGGTGTGTACACACTTGACGGTTGTCAGTGTAATTGTAACGTATTGCTCATACATGCATTGCTGATGATGACATCTGTAAATCAGACAACAGGCATTCACAAATGACATCTGTCCACATATCATCCCAGGCATGTGTTGGACAAACACATAGGGAGTGTGAGCAGCAGAGCAGACATAACTAAGAGTAATACACATTTAGCAATGGTGTGTACACCTGTGAGGTATGGTGCACAGTACATGGCTGGGTGCTGAACAGGTGCACAGCAATACTGCGTACATGGGTGCAGTGTTTTCCAGGGGAAGGGGCATCACCTACTAACACAGCCCATGCACCACACACATGTATACTGTTGCTAGCATGGATTGACTATAGCTGCACTGCATGCTGTTGAGTACCATATGTTATGCATGTTGACAGCTGGGTAATGGAAAGTCTGTGTGTAGTATCTTCATGCAACCTCACCTGTAAGAGTGTGTGTGTGAGAGTGGGTGGGGTTATTTTGTCTGTAAGTGCAATCTGGTGGAGTGGAGGGGGGGTTGATGCATGTAGGATGTGCATGTGTGTATATATATATATGTGTGTGTTTGAGTGTGTGTCCATGTATGCACATGTGTGAATGTAGGGTTGTTCATATATCTCGACTTCCCTTTGGAACTGTGCAGTACATGAGACACCAGGAATACTTGTCTGATATGTAATCTCAAGACAGCTGATAGTATAATAAGGTCTGTAGCATGGAACATGCATTGGAAGGGAAACTAGACACCTGGTATACTGTTAAATGAGCAATCAGCAGACAGGTGAAAGCATACCCACATATGCAGCACTACAGATGCATTGGAGAATTAATAGACAACACCAGTGAGTGTAAACAAATATTACTATTGCCCATAAAATAAGTTAATAGAGCAACAGATCTTGCATCTATTGAGCAATAGTTACATATGATACTCCAGTGTGTGACATTATTGAGTGACTGTAGTAACCCCTAACATATGGGGGCCATGCTCACGATGTCTGGGCAAACCAGGGTGAACACTGGATGACAGCGGTGAGTCCTTGTAAAACCAACACTAATCAAGTCAAAGAGGTAATGGAGTAACAGGTCATGTTTTATGGTCACTTGTCTAGGCAATTAAAAGACGGATACGTTAATGATTGGTATTAATGAGTGTAGGTTTCCAAGTGTGATGCAGGATGGGGAACATAAGAGAATAAACCTGGGACAGTCTGTAAACTCAGGGACAGGTAGGTATTCTGGTGGAATGTCAGTGTGTGTGTGTTTGTGTGTGCGTGCGTGTGTGTGTGTGTGTGTGTGTGTGTGTGTGTGTGTGTGTGTGTGTGTGTATGTGTGTACTGTTAAGCAATGATGTACAGGTCTTAGTGTGTCTCTTGTTTTCCCCTCACATGTCGCGAGGTGGGTCAGGGTCCCTCCTGCATGCAATCTGATGTTGGTGTCCATACAAACACTGAAAATGATGACAGGTGTGTTGAGGCACAGGCGGGGTTGTCAGAGGCCGAAACTGTGCCATCGTTTGACATCCCCCTGTTATCCACCCCATCCCCGCACACAGTCACAGTGCAATAGATACCCCATCACCAGTGGATATAGCAGAGGGACAGCTGGTGGTTGGTGGGAGTGCACAGGACACTGTGGCATCTATGGCTGCTGTGTCTGGACACAGCAGCCATAACCGGATGTCCAGCAGGGTACCACATAGGCAGATGTACGAGGTGCTCTTGGGAGGGCCGCTGGTCATCGCAACCCTAGCAGAAGTGCCACATTTGGTACCACCAGATGCATGTTTCAGGCTGTCATGGAGGCACAGGCACGCATGGAACGGTATTCCAGACAGGGTCTGAGGCTGCATAGGGCTGCTTTTTCATCTGTAAGTGACAACATCCATGACCTTGCAGGTGCCCTCCGTTATTAAACAGAGGTCATGGATAGACGGTGGGGTGAGATGGTGGGCCTCCTCAACTGTGGACTGTCCATGCTACAGCATGTGGTGGGACTGGTGCAATGGCCACGTGGATGTAGGCCAGCAACACCAACATCTGGTGGTCGACGTGGACATGCAAGGACACCAAGCCGCTCCCATAGTGGCAGTACCAGCCCCAGCACTGCAGGTGGGCTCTGTCCACACCACACCAGGCCACATGCACCATGGCCCTGGCCAGTCCCAGGAGGGACCTGGTTTCAGCGGACATATGTCATCATCAGGGGAGAGTAGCATATTGAGACTTGTACCTGGACGTGCCCATGGAACCCCTAGCAGGCACAGTTCTCGTATCAGTGACCAGAGGTGGTGAGCTGCACACCCTGCCAGGTATGGTCTGCAGCTGTCCAACAAACACCTGTATAAGGCAGCCAAATGGCAGAACTGTGCGCATGCATACCCACACACAATACAAACACACCTACGGCAACCCCATACCTACACACACAACATCACCACGGCCATATCAGTAACGTAAAACCCCTCACTCACACACATGGCGTCAAACATATGGCCCACCCCAGGTCTTTGGCAAACCAACAACATACCCTGTGTATATGATGATCTGTGCCACATCCCTGTCATCTGTAACATCGATGCAGGGACAGGCTAATATGGTTCTGATGCACACGTTGACTGAACTACAGTGTGCCAATGTACTGCTGTGTAACATGTTGTCAGCAGTAATGTTTAATGCTTACATGTCAGGTAATGTAGCTGTCCAGCCATGATGCATTATAACTGTTAGTAACACTGAGTGATTGTGGTCTCCATAATGTTATCCATTTGTGTTGTAGGTGTCCATGTGTCAGGAGGATGGTCTGCTGTCATATCTCGCAATGGGTATGGCACTGTGGTGATATCCTGGGTACAGTTGAACATGTCACAGGTCTGTATAACTGTTACTGCCTTTGCCACATGGACAGATGACCCCCTGGGACATGTATATTCAGCAACCTGAAGTAGATCCCTCCACATACACGCACACTCTTACTTGGCAACAGTGGGACTAGACCCCTACCTAGGCATGTAGTGCTACTGATGTGTGTGGCTTTAATTGTACATACCACATAAGTGATTAGGATGAGGTGTGTTCCAGGTTACATGCTGCATGTAGCATGTAACCTGGAACACACCACATAAGTGTTTAGGATGAGGTGTGTTCCAGGTTACATACTACATGCAGCATGTAACCTGGAACACACCTCATCCTAAACACTTATGAGGTGTGTTCCAGGTTATATGCTGCATGCAGCATGTAACCTGGAACACACCTCATAAGTGTTTAGGATGAGGTGTGTTCCAGGTTACATGCTGCATGCAGCATGTAACCTGGAACACACCACATAAGTGTTTGGGATGAGGTGTGTTCCAGGTTACATGCTTCATGCAGAACATCCCCAGGCATGTACAGTATGGTAATGGAGGATGTAATGGTTGTATATGGACAATACATAGTGTGACATATCATCATATACCCATTAACAAACACATAAAAGTCAGACACACATCCAAGAGACCTGGGCCTATCAGTGCTAACTAGCTTGTCAATGTGTCCAGAGTATTACAGGTAGGCTGCACACAGCACATGCATAACTGGGCTGGATAGTGTTATCAGTTACCTGTATGGTTAATGGTGACAGTGGTCACCATACAGTGGTACATGGGACATGTACCGGGGGTACCATGGTGTAATGACAGTATACCCAGCAACCACACCCCACTGTGGATACTGTGCACCCTGGAACCCATGATAATACTCTGACATACCCACCATCACACATTGACCAGGACTGCAATACAACCCCTGTCCATCCCAAGCCTACAGGCAGCAACATCCCCATCCCTAATACTGTGTGGAAATGTGTATTGTAATTGGTGTATGTGGCCTCAGAATGCTGTACCCTGCATATATACACACATGCACACATACACACACTTGCCAGAACTCAGTGGATATCCCATAGCTATCAACCCATTTCTACAACAGTGTTGTGCTGGTACAGCAAAGCCCAGTTAGCCTTTAGGGAGAGGAGTGTAACAAGGTACATGTAATGTCCGGTACAGCAGCAGCCACATCTAACTATGGCAATGAGTGGTGCAGTGGGTGTGAAGGGCCTCAGGGTATTCCCAACTACAGGTGTACTAAAACACAGACACTGACATCCTCAGTAATGCACATGTATACATTTGTCAGTACTGGGGTGCAGCGGTGCAGGAGTTCATAGGTGTGTAACTGGCTATTGTCCATGGAGAGATAGGAAGTGTAAGGGATGTGTGTACAGTGTTATCCCACCTGCCATGTGCCAGCAGGCCATCTATCTACAGACACCACTGTGGTGACCCTCAGAGTGAGAGTGCCATCAACCAATCCTCTGGGTGCCTCCTGCAAATGGCCAGTGAGGTGCTCCAGTTGACATGTATGCAACATGTATTACATAACACGGTTAGTGTCTGTCTCTTGAAGACTAGTACCCAAGCATGTTCTGTTGACTGTGGTAGTGTAGTAGAGGTATCCATGGCATGTAGTGCATACAGGGTGCTGTGTCCTACCTGTGCCAGTTATAACACATCTGGGCAGACATGTCAGTGTCAGTCAAGCATAGATTGCCTGTACATATCCAAGATGGATACCTGACATCTGCCCGTCTGTACAGGGACTGACAGACATCACCTCGCAACTAGCTATGCAGTAGGATGAATGTGTTGACAGATAGATGTCTGACACCGATAGGTATGCCATTACTACATGATGGCAGCCCTCATTGATGTGCTATACAGACAGTAGTCTACAGTTATTTTCCACGTCAGATCATTATCCAGTAGGAAATATATAATGTGACACAGCTGACACACTAGGAACATGACAGTGAGGACTCAGAGTCCATCTACGCATGCAGAGTTGTTTGTTGTCAGTACTACAATTAGCAATCTACTCTTGCTTGGGAAGGCACTGTCAACAGTAGTAACGTCATGATACACTACATGCCAGTGTGACTGCACATAACCTGGGATACTACCCTTGTATGTAACATATTCACACAGATAAGAATGCTGTACAGGTCATATATACTCAGGTGTCTCAGACAGGAGACTCACACCCCTTGCTACTGTAATGACAGCACATAGATACATGTTAGGTACATGGCATTACATACACTTATTACATATGTCATTACCCTGTTATGTAATCAGACTGGGATGTGAGCACTGGTTACCAGGGCTGAGCCATGCTTAGCAGGTGTCAGCATTGCTGCAATATAACAATTAAACACATTTCCGTACTGGTAAGCAAAGCCTACACGGTATATGCTATGTTTAACCATACCTTAGCACCGCTTAGCTTCACGCAAACCTGCTCACACGTGCTTAAAGCTGCTCAAAACTGCCTTAACCACTCTGTATCCAACAGCCCGTGTTCCACCCAGCAACAAAATAAACAGACCTTGCAGGTCTTGAACCCAGGACACTGTACACTATAGTCACAACAGTTAACCATTGCACCATGACAGCTGTGAAGACAGTTGTTTTTCCAATACATCTGTCAGTAGACATACTGAATAGTACTGAACAATTGTGTAGTACTGGTTAGTGATATTACTGTTGCATCATGTTGTTATATCTAAATATACACATATCAGATACATATGGTGTGATACATCTGGGAAGGTATACACAACAGTAATGTTTACACGACAGGATATGGCTATATACATAAGTAGATATATGTCTACATGTACATAAACATATATATTCCTATATATGTATTTATACACATTTGTACAGTGCATCATATATATGGCTATATATATATATATATATATATATATATATATATATATATATATATAAAACTATATGTGCATACATATCTATATATCTGTATATGTGGTATATGTGTACACATATACAGATGTGTATATGTATATATATGTGTATGTATATGTGTGTGTGTGTGTGTATACATATATATATATATATATATATATATATATATATATATATATATATATATATATATATATATACATATATGTATGTAGATATGTATTTGTGTAGATATGTATATGTGTATACATCTAAATAGATTTTATATATATATATATATATATATATATATATATATATGTGTGTATATATATATATATACATATATGTTTACCATATGTCCAGAACATGGAGTGGAGTCATACCTCAGCATCAACAGTCTCAACCTGTTAGTGCAAGGAGATGTCATGTATGTATAGCAGGTATATATGTAGACTGTTGCTACTGTAACAGGGGTTGTCTTACCAGACATGTTGTGTGTGGGATGTCACATCTGCTAATGACATGTATGCCATCAGATACTGACAGACATCCTAAGGACATCATAGTACAGTACCACTGACAGCACAGTAATGATCCTGTGGTCTACAGCAGAGATATGATCAATATATGTGGACAGTCTGGCACACTCTGTTCAATCCAGAGGTATACACAGATCCCCTTAGTGCAAAACATGTGGACCAAGCCTGTCAATGTGGATTTTAACAGCCATGTACATGAGTATATCATGTAAATACTGGACTACATATGCCCACACAGTTCATGCATTCACACACTCCTGTCTGTCCTGACACATAATAACTGGGGGGGGGGGGGGTGGAGGTCACATGGCCATATACTACCCAGTAGTTAGTGACATACATCTGTACAGCATCCCACTGCTTTGTCAGAAATACACAACAGTTATGGTGGCCCAGCAGCAGTACATCTTGCAAATATCTGGACATAACATCACACTGGGTAATTACACTAAGCTGCTAGGCATGTAACAAAGCACTGTGCAAACTGCAGGCAGACTACACAACACTGGCCTACATTTTGTAAGGGGGAATACACATGTACCTGCAAATATAGCAGTCTCTACAGGCATGGCACAGCAGAGTAACAGACACCTGTGTGAAAGTGCATACCCACAACCAATATGAACACAGCCACAGCCACATATGGTATGCAAGCTTAATATTACACTAAAAGGACTGCCTGATCAACACCATCCTCATATGTGCCTATCACAGTCTGCACACAGGCCAAGGTACGTATTCGCAATATATGTACTGTTGACAATCATTATAAGTACACAGACCCCACTACTGTATACACAACCACAGAATGCCCAGGTTATGTCCTCAGAAATAACCCCTACTATACATAACATGTCTAGCAGTCTGATATCTGACTGGCTTGTTATCAGGTATGATGTCAATAAATAATGGTGTACAGAACATATGCACCTCTTACTGCATGACATATGTACAAAGGTTGACAGACGTGTGGCTGGAGCCACAAACACTGGGCCAATATTGGCATGTTGCTGTGATACCCTCATACATTTACTGTTGTAACAGGGTTTGTTGTGGCATATGTCCTATGAGGGATATGAAGTCAGTAACTCTCATGGCTGTCACCTGTACTGACTGCAGTTCTGAGACTATGCTTCTGCAGTTCTAAGATAGGTGATCTGTGAGTAACACAAGAAACATAAGGCTCCAAACACTGGCCAGTCTGCAGATAAACCTACAGGTGGGAGTTTCCTCAAACACATAACACTGCCATAACCAGCCATATCCACACAAACCCTGTTAAACCAATATTACCCCAAATGCAGAAGAACAACACTTACATTCTGTAGTCATGTCTGGAATATCCCCCACCTGTTTGTTGGCCTGTCTCCACAGTGTATGTTGTCAGAGGTATATCCCACTACCATCTGTGATGCTGTTTGCGAAACACCGACATGAAGTCCTGCTCACAGTGAATGAAAAGGGCCAACACCCACATGATGTTCCTAGTTATAGGAGTATGTTGCCATGCAATTGGCTATAGGAATGTTACCACAGCTGTTCCACAAGCAATCAGCTAGTGGAGGGACTGCAGTTCATGCAGAGGCTATCAGCTGATCATGAGCATCACTTACAAAACACAAGCTGCTCCCTAAGCAAAGCAGGTGTACTTTTTCACATCCACCAGAGAGAGAGTGAGAGAGACAGACAGAGACAAAGTAAGACGGGGATGGGGTGGGAGAGTAAAACCTAAGCATGTCTGTGTCACACACTTACCAGTACGGGATTTCAACCCCCTGCCTGACTATGTATTGCTATCACATGTCTATGCAGTTATTGCATGCGCCACAGAGCTTACATGTTGGGGAGCTGTACAAAGGTATATTTGATGGTGAGTGACATCTGCAACAGTGATAAAGGAGGGATAAGGTAGGTGTAGTACACGTGCCTGTCCACATGAACAGGTGTCAAAGCCACACTCTCTCAGGGACTCACACACATTATCACAGTTGGCAGGGTCAGGATTAAACATCCTAACTAGCTGGTTTGCTGCAATAGAGTAATATGCAGGTATCACATGCACCACAGGGGTTATCAGGATGATATATGGACAAAGGGTATGTCAAGGTGTCTGACATCAGAAGGCATGCTTCAGTAGGCCAATGGGAGGTGTAGTGAGTGTAAATGGTGTCCAAATCATTATACTCCACACACACACACACACACACACACACACACACACACACACACACACACACACACACACACACACACACACACAGGTTGCCAGTACTGACATGCATGGGTGCATTGCTTCACAGGTGTGTAGTGGTTGACTGTGCCAGAAGGCTGTACAAGGCTAGGTAAAGGGTATACTTTGGCATCAGGCCACATGACAATGGTCTGCAGTGTGGCTCAGGGGTGTAGTGTCTGGATTGGCCCAAACAGGTGGGTAATGTATTCACCATCCACTCACCTGGGTTACCATTGTGGGTAGCCAGTGCTGTGCAATACTTGCCATGTATGTGTTATATAGTCCATGACGTGGATGGTGTCTGGGATGTGCACACGTCCCACATGTATGTTCTGTGACATGTGGAAGTGTACCTGGGGTGTCTGGGGCATGTTGTGTAAACAGATTGTTATCAGATGTGCCATTCCTGGTCTTATGTGGTGAGAACTGGCAGTGGATACCAGGTTGACACTGCACCTACATTGACAGCATGATACAGGTATTCCTTGGTGTCAGTGGCATCTGTCCATACAGGGCATGTGTATAAGGCAGGGTATGTTCTTTGTGGGTTACATTTGCTGGATCTACAGTTGTTGCAGGCGTCCAGTGTGGAACACAGTGAAGGAGCACTGTATGCAATGATTTGCCTATTGTAGGGATGGGACAGGGTGCCATGCCCTCTGTAGTCCACTGCAATCACACCATGGTTACTATCTCTGGGCAATATGCAGGGAACTACCAACATAGTGTCTGTTGCCTAGCTGAGTGTGTTTGTGTATGAGACATGGGTGGAGAGTGTTCTCTGGGTAATACAAGGGTTGCCTATATTGTTTGCCAAGCCATGATGTCACATGTAGGGATATGGATTGTCTACCCCAGGCTCTCTGCTGTTTGACATCTGTTATCCTTGTAAAGTGGACATTGTAATATATAACAGGCCCACCATATAAGAAATTTGCAAAACCTGCTCCACAATGAGTCCAGTTGTTACACACTCACAGCTACCTCCACACAGGATATGAATGACAAACACACACACACACACACACACACACACACACAAGTTTCACAGTTGCCATGTCTGGGATTAAAACTCCTACCAACTAGTACATCACACTACAGCATTACTCAGTTATAGCACGCGCCATGAAGATTACTGGGCTACCACTTCCCCAAAGGTGTATTTCAAATTGAATGACATCAGCAGGCTTGCCAAAGTAGGGCAATGGAAGCTGTAGTGACTGTAAATGGCCTCAAAAGCATTGATCCCTACACAGACAAACACACACACAGACACACAAACCTTTACACTTGCCATGTCTGGGATTACAACTCCTAACTAGTACATCACACTGCAGCATTACGCAGTTATAGCAAGCACCACAGAGATTACTGGGCTAGTCCTTCCCCAAAGGTGTATTTCAAAGTGAATGACATCAGCAACCTTGCCAAGGTTGGGCAATGGAAAGTGTAGTTCATAGGTTCATAGGTTGATACTTGGCTATCAGCCCTAGGGCCTATACATGCCTAGACATGACAATTCCCTGACTATGTCTTCCCACAATATTTACTTCCCTGGAACCCTGTCTACCAGGCCAGCTGACATGATCCCCAGGGTCATTTTCCTATTTCCCATCCAATCGTCCAGGTTCCTTTTGAAGAGGGTCAAAGAGGCACTCTGCTTGACATATATGGGCAGTCTATTCCAGAGTCTGGGGAGTTGCTGGGTCAGGAACACATCCCTCCATCATGTATTGTTCATTGTGATGACAAGATTTGGATCCCTGGAACATGTGGCTGTGAGGGTTTGGAACTTTTTAAGTATAGCATGTCCAACAGCAGTGGGTTTGACATGGCATGGTATGTTAAGCAGAGATCACCTCTGAGAACACAATATTTGACAGAGTATAGCTGGATGATTTTCAGACGGTCAGCATAGGGCATCTGATTTAGGCGTGTGATTCATTTCGTGAGGTATGTCTGCAGCCTTTCTAGTTATTGCAGATGTCTTGTCAGGTACATATGTAACGGGCCTTTTTAGTCTGTACTGGGTCTACTGAGAGATGCCTACAGTGGGGCCTCCTTTTCCTGGATGTAAAGCACTTAATGGTGAGGTGTGCCACATAGGTGGGTTTCCTGACTGTCGTGGCAATGTGGTTATCAAAGATGAGACCACTGTCCACGTGTCCCTAAGTCTGTTATCACATTTTAGGTGTTTAGTGCACTGCCACCTATATCACGGTGGTGGTGCTGCGGTAGCGTTGTCGCCTCACAGTAAGATGCTGTCCGGTTCGATTCTCAGCTAGTGCGTCTTCTGCGTGGAGACATGCGTGAATGGGCGTACCTTCGTTGAAGGTTGTGCGTCAGGGCTGGTAACTCGGCATGTAAAAATCAACTACCAATCATTAGCGGACAGGAGTTCCACTGTGGCGATCCCTAACCGGGAAAAGCCAAAAGACACAACAAGTGCACTGCCACCTATGAGGTACTTCACAGGTACATGTCCCTTCCCAAAGGGGATAACTATATATTTCTTAGCATTGATCTTGAGGCCATGGCTCAGGCACCAAGCATGTCTTTCTGTAAGGCCCTTCTGTGGAATATCCACATCATGTGGGGATTCAATACTGGCTCCCAGTGTGCAGTCATCTGCAATCTTTGTTTGCCAGAGTCCCTTACTGTTGGACTGTACTTCAGAGCAGTAAATGCCAAACAAGGGCGGTGCCAGGACTGAACTCTAAGGTACTCCAACTGTCACTTGTCTGGGTCTGGGGTTGGTGTCACCTACATTTACAGTGTGGGTTCTGTCAGTACAGCAGTTGGCAGCCCATCCCGTGACATAGGGCTTAATGGCTAGCTTTATACATTTATCTATGATTCCAGACTGGGGGGGGTGGTGTCGAAGGCCTTGGCGAGGTCTGGATAGGCTGTGTGAACCACCTTACCCTCGTCCACAGCTCTGGAGATGGATTCACAGTTGTCAGTCAGGTTGAGGTGGCATGATCGGCCCTTCAAAATCCCAACCTGGGTGGGGTCCAGTGTTTGCAGGTTGCCAACATCTTTGCTTTAATTTCCATGATAATACATTCCATGGCCTTGCAGATCAGGCACGTCATACTGCTGGGGCTGTAGTTCCTAGGATCTGTGGACTTGGATAACTGTAGCTGTGCGCCACATAGTGGGGATGAAGCCTGAGGTGTGGCTATAATTAGAGGTGCCAGTTCAGTTTGTAGCTCATGTAGTACACAGCCCAGGATGTTGACTGGTCTCATGGCTGCTGTTGTCATAGCGTGTGGTTTTTACCTATGTAGCCGTTATTACTGGAATCTGCCAATCTTTCCATGTTGAGATAAGCCCTTTGGAGGGTGGGAGGGGAGTGCAGTTGGCACTGAATCGATCTGCCAGGATTTTGCAATATCCCTGGGAGTAGTACATTTAATACCATCCTGTCGTAACTCAGAGCAGATCTTAGCATTGCCATTTAGATTCCTCACATAGCTATGAAACGGCTTGCAGTTGCCTTTGACATCTTTGGCTATATTATGTTCATAACCAGCTTTGGTGGATGTTATGAGGGATCTCTGCTTCTTACTGTGGTTGGTAAGGGAGTACTTTGCATCCTTGAAATTTCCCTGTTTCTGCAACAATTTCCTCCTTTTGTTGTACAGTATGTTTATAGCAGGGACCACCATACTGGCTTCTTTTTCTTAGTCCAAATAAACGAATAAAACTTTTAAAACAACGTGAAAAAATTTTAAAACACTGACGAAAATTCTGTTATAGCTCTTGCAAATAAGAAACAATAATAAGTTTAAAACCATAACTAATGAATACTATTATTATTATATTATGATCTAATAATGAGTAAACAAGATATTTTTTAATAATTCTTTTTCTTAGTGGGGAGCGTCTTCGTTCTATATTGGATGGCTCATACAGTGCCTTCATGTAGGATTCAGCAGTCGTCCTTTCAGTTCCCATCTGCATGGGTGTCATGACGTTGGCTTTGGAGATGTGTGTTACAGAGGTTTCCTTAGTGGGGTGTGGGGGAGGGGTGTTAATGTTAAGGGTGATTAGCTCATGGGCAGACCTGACCACTGATAGGGTGACCATAGGTGTGCAGCACTGATTTCCCATGTTGGTAATGAGCAGGTCTAGGATATTTGAGCCCCTGGTGGGACTATGGGTTACTTGATCCAGGGCAATGGGAATTATGACTTCTAAGAACCGTTGGGCACACGTGTTGGTACACAAGTAGTTTTCCTAGTTAATGGCAGGGGAGTGTAAGTCACCCAGTATTAGGATGTTTGCTTGTATCATAATATTTCACAGTATGTTTCAAAAGCTGTAGTGGGAATCATGGGGCAATGTGGGAGATCTGTAGCAAGCTATACAATTTGGAATGCAGTCTAACCTACTGTTAGTTGCACCAGGGGTATTTCAGACACATTCTGTTGGGCAAGTAGCCTGGTGGTGTGAATATCCTTGGTGAATAAGGACATTCCTCCACCTTTATTGCTTTGGTCCTGGTTTGGTGGCCAACATCTGTAGTGAGATCTATACCTGATATTGCAGGGGTGCTCTCTGGAGCCTTGGATCAGGTATCTTTTACTACACAGTTATCGATGTTCTCCATTGATTCATCCCTACACATACACAACCAAACACACACACACACACACACACACACACACACACACACACACACACACACACACACACACACACACACAACACACACACACACGCAGAGTTTCACAGTTGCCATGTCTGGGAATAGAACTCCTACCTAACTAGTATATCACACTACAGCATTACACAGTTATAGCATGCATCACTGAGCTTACTGGGAAACTCCTTCCCCAAAGGTGTATTTCAAAGTGAATGACATCAGCAGCCCTGCCAAAGTAGGGCATTTGAAATTGTAGTGAGTGTGAATGGCCTAAAAAGCATTGATCCCCAGAGACACACACACACACACACACACACACACACACACACACACACACACACACACACACACACACACACACACACACACACACACAGTTGCCATGTCTGGGATTAGAACTCCTACCTAACTAGTACATCACACTACAGCATTATGCAGATCTAGGATGCGCCACGGTGATTACTGGGCTACTCCTTCCCCAAAGGTATATTTCAAGGTGAAGACATCAGCAGACTTGCCATAGTAGGGCAATGGGGAGTGCAGTGTGTGTGCATGGGCCATAACCCATTCATCTAGAGGTAGACACACAATACTCAGGCACATACAGGTTTATATTCCACAGGTACGTGTATACAACTGCTAGATGACTACTGACTTGTACAGTCATGTTACACATCCCAAGCACCACAGACACTATAGTGCTGAGGGATACCAGAGGCAAATGTCTACAGTGAATGACATTTGGACATCATGTGGTTTTAGCCAACTGGATGTGTGCTGGGTGGGATAGGCCTCATGATGGGAGGCTCTTTGTCACTGTCTGTCTCTCTCTTCCACACATCTATGTATGTGTAATCTTGGCCTATTAGAGTGTGTTGTCCTTGGATATATGTGTGTATTCCTATCCAATGTGTGTGCTAATCATGACTGGTGTGTATTGAGGAGTGTGTGCACTAACATCTGCGACTGTCAGATATGTATGGTCCACTGTTGTTGCCAGACATGGGCTTCATTTCTGTAAGTATTTGAGCATGTCCAGTATGACCTTCTATACTGAATGGGTGAATCCATTCCAGGTAGATCGTACTCCAGTGTGTTCTACACCTACAGCTAGCAACCTGTTTCTGTGGGATATCTGTAGATCGGTTGGCAATGTGGGGTCAAAATGGGCAAAGGATAGTGGGTTACTATAGGTAATTGTGTCTGTGCTGCTTCTGCTACATGGTCTTGGTGTTAGCAGAGATATTCAGACATATGTCCTGTTTTACACTGTAACGTTTTATGTCATCAAGTACTGTCAGGTATACATATTTGCTTGCAGTGATGTCCTAGGGAAACATAGGGTAAATACAGCTATATCCAGCCTACATATTCTTGCACAATAATGCCATTCTGGAGGGGAAGCTGCAGACACTTGCTGCTGGGTCTGTGTAAATGGTTCAGCACCTTGGTACAGTGGTGGCTAAGGATCCCATGCTTGTACATCCATCGACATAACAGTATGACCACATCCTGCTGTGGCCATACCTCACAGCTGTACAGATTCATACAGGTTACCCAGAGGCAGTGGTCATAATTCTGGACATTACCCCTTCACATTGTGGTTTACGAGCAGGTTTGTAGCTACCCATTCTTGTGTTTGCAGCCAGGGATAGTATGTGCACATGGCTGAGTTTCGGACTTCACACACTCCATGCTGCCCATGCTCCTACCCTCCCCTATTATTCTATCCTCTTCCAAACATTATGCAAACATTATCTGATATGTTCCATATAGTTATCACCTCATCCCAGCAGTAATTTGGTGTTGGTCCACAGTTCATGCAGTAGTAGGACATGGTGGACATGTTACTGGGATTTGTCCACATGGCCTTGCATTTGGGTTCTGTGGACTGTATTATGTTATTTGGGAGTCCACGACATCACATATATTGGCAGTACGGGTGAGACACAGGCCTTTGGCAGAGGACTATAGGCCATTTGGTAGTGATGCAGGCCAGCTGCAGCAAGCCAATGCATTTGGTCACTCCTACAGTCTCAGACTGCAATACACTATTATTCCCTTGGGGTGACAGGGTAGGTGTGCAAGTGTCCATGCCAATACTTTCTGTCATTATTGATCCAGTGGTGTGGATACTGGCAGGGTGCTGCTTACAGCTAGGGACACACCTGCATGGAACACCTGTTCTGCATGCTGCATTCTTTAGCTATTGCCATACAGAGGTGGGGGTCATATTGTTCTCATTCCAGCAGCAGGAATAAGACCGGAGAGGCACCTGTCGGTGATGGTGGGGTGAGCTGGATGCATGTGTGCTATGGACAATACTTGCATCTGACTCACAGATATACATGGGGCATTCCACTTACACTGGCTTGTGCAGGGAGATCAGCTGTTTCGAGTACTTCATACCTGTGACCTCTGTGATCTGCCAGTGTTTGGCCAGATGACATTGGTATTCCCTACTACAAGCCCAAATAACGTGCTGCTAACCTGTATGTACAATTTCAAGGGAGTGTCTATTTGACAGTTACATAGTATACACTGTCTGGGGTACTACCCCCTGTGTACAGCTTGTATGTCTGGGCCCACATTCATGCCATGTCCATCTTTCAGATAGTGACACATATTACTTCCAAACATTTACTATGGCTTACTGCTGGAATGTGTTTTGCTGGGAAGCATTGTTTTTGGCACTGCAGTTGTGAGAACTTGGCCCTGCCATCGGCAATATTGCCCAATGGCCACCAGGACAAACCCCCACCATACATACATATTAGCGAAGAGAACCAGTAGACCCAAAGAGGCTTACGTTTCTGGAAAAACTCCAAACGCTGAAGTTAATAAAAAGCTCTCGTAAGGCTTCTATCATAAAAAATCCAATTTATTGTAAAAGAAACTTGAAGCGCTAAAATAAAAATACACTTTTCGTCGCCGTATAGTAAGCAACTTCCTCAGAAGACAGCTAAGGCTGTAGCCTATTTCCTTATATAAAAAACATGTCTTGATTGATTAATTGTTTAATAAGACAATCATTCCTTAAAAGGACTTGTTCCTATACTTCTACCTAATGCATACATAGGCTCATATTTATATATATATATATCAAATTTAATAAGTTATTCCATGTAAATACATTAAATATGCTAATGGAAAGAAAAAATATATATATATATATATAAACAAATTTCGTTGTTCTCAATTATTTAAAATATTAAAAGTACATTTAGAAGTATGTATAAAATATAACATTAAGCTAATATAAGTATATTTTAACAACCACAGCTATCTATTATAGGGGTACTAAACGCCTAGATATCTTAAATCTCGTTATTCAAGTCAGTGCAAAACATCTTATTAAAAACCTATTAAAAACATTAAAGAAAGTATTCCGCAGTCCGGGATCTAAAAATGGCTCCTATAATAACAAAAAAAAACCTGTATATAACATTTTATATAGAATTTCGTATGAAATATCAGATATACAATCTTAGGTATAAAATCCCACAATAAATGCCACAATAAATGAACGCCAGTAAAATAAATTAAAAATTACATATTAAATATATAAATATACAGTATTTATAAGCTTTATTAGGAACATATTTCCCAATATTTATAGATTTGAAAAATGAATCCAAAAAAGTTAATTAATACATATTCCTACTTAGTCTTTAACCATCTCACTTTGCCAAAAAGTAAAGTCTAAAAAATTAGGATCTCTATTTGTACAGACTCTATCATCTTTCCATATTTTTCAACCTTAAGATACATTTAATAGAGGACATTTCATTAATTCCTGGATATTGGTTTGCGTTTGTTCTCAACTGCCACACCAGTTCTTTCCTCTCTAGTTTTAATGGTTCGTATTTACTTCTGGGGTCCTCGCTAATTTGTTCTATGGCTTTGAATTTGAAACTATGGCCCACATTTTCTAAACAGTGTCTAGCCAGAGCATTTTCTAATTTCTGTCTACTGATACAGTAATTGTGTTCATAGATCCTATCTTGTAGTCTCCTATCAGTTTTACCTATATAGAAGGCTGCACACTTCACACATTTTGCTTTGTAAACAATCTGTTTACTACTACAGTTCAATTTATTTCTAATTTTGTAGGTTATGTTGTTTATCGTAAATGTACAGCCTTCTTCTATATGTTTGCAAACATTGCACATTCCACATTTTGTCATCCCTGCATTATTAACATTTTTAGGATTTTTAATTTGTAAAATTTCTTTCAGATTCATGCCTCTTTTATATATTATCTTTGGTTTATCTGGTACTAAAATTTTTAGGTGGCTATCGTTAGATAGCAGCTCCCAATTTTTGAAACAATGTTTCTAATATCGTTAGAGTCCAAGTTAAAGGTTGTTATAAGACTACATGAGTAATTAAATTTAACTTCATTGGTAGATTGGGGCCCTAGTTCATTCCCATTGGATTGGGAAGTCCCTAATAGAGATATATATTCACCTCTTTGTCTCTTGGTTTGGACTTCTATAGTAATCTCTTGGATAAAATCAACTGGGTATCCCCTTTGGAGGAAAAATCTTTTAAGTAGATTACATTCTTCTAAAAAGTCATTATCACATGTTATCATCCTTGCTGCCCTCACCATTTGACCCTTAATGATTGATTTTTTCTGGTGTAATGGGTGGCAGCTTGTGAAATGTAGGAACATGTTGAAATATGTCTCCTTTCTATAGATTCTTGACGTATACCTATTATTGGTATAGTCTCTTCTCAAGTATACATCCAAGTACTCTATTGAATCTCTACTGTA
The DNA here is from genome assembly GCF_019279795.1 of Protopterus annectens. Taxonomy (NCBI): domain Eukaryota; kingdom Metazoa; phylum Chordata; order Ceratodontiformes; family Protopteridae; genus Protopterus; species Protopterus annectens. Next base: position 775,691,912 of record NC_056746.1, on the reverse strand, counting down.
CTTGTGTGTGAACCTAAGGAAGTCTGTGCTCGAATCAAGATATACAAGCATTTATCCTATTTCTTCTTCCTTACCTTCAAAAACCAGGAAAATGTTGTCAAGGAATCTTGTATAGAATGGAATCTGTTTCTTAATTATATCATTTTCCAAAATGGTCTTCTTCTCCCAATAGGCCATAACTAAATTGGCGAAGCTGGCTCCGCAAGGGGAGCCCATCGCCACGCCTATTTTCTGATGATATATCTCTTTATTAAATAGTATATAGTTATAGGAAAGCACTGTATCCAATAGTTCCCCTATTAGCTGAATTTCATTGGTGGGTGCTCCTAGCACTCTCAATAAATGGGATACCCATTCTATCCCTACTTCATGTGGGAAACTAGAGTAGAGGTCTTTAACATCTAGTGTAACCAAGTAGCTATCAGGCAGGAAAGGCAATTTGTTAACCGAACTAAGGAAAGACCAGGAGTCTTTTGAGATCTGTTTCTCTACTTTGATGTATTTTTGTAATATTTTATCTGCTACTTTAGAACAAGTATATGTTATACTACCCCTACCATCAACTAAGGGACTCATAGGTGGATTTTGTAAATCTTTATGCACCTTTGGTGTACCAAAAAGAACAGGTGTCTTTATTTTCAGTTGGTGTAGGTAGTCATACACATCTTTTTCTATCCTTCTTTCTATATATAATTCCTCGAATAAAGCTTTAACTTTGTGGTGTGCTGAATTCATTTCACTTAGTGATGACTTTACATAAGTTTCACTATCCAGGATCTTTGTCATCTTATCATTATAGTCACTACTAAACATAATAACCAGTCCACCACCCTTATCAGGTTTCATTACCCTGATAGGCATTTGTCTCAAAAGGGCCAATACGTCCTTTTCTTCTTTGGTAATGTTGTTATTATAATATTATTTTCTCAAAGAGAACCAAGGAAGGATGCAGGGGGGGGGGGTTGTAAACACTGGACACAAAGTAATCTGTTTTGTTATTAAATTCACTTCCTAGTAGTGTTAACAAATTCAATTTTCTAATAAACAGTTTCTAATCAATCAAAGTTTCTGCCATATTAAACCTGTTTGATGGTACAAAGGTATATCCTTTACTTAATAGTTCTACAGTCTCACCACCAATCGTTAAATTAGTGTAGTTGAAAATTTTAAAGTCATTCGAAGAATTAGATACTATATTACAAACGGGTCGATCATCTAGTAGATTCTCGGTGATAGTCTCATTATTCACCGTTTCCTCCTCCTGTTTCCATTCTGCCTCCTGTTCTGTGAAGGACGCCTCGAGGCCTGCCCCTGAAAATTTCTATCTCTGTTATTACTTCTGTTATTATTAGTAAATGTTGCATTGCCTTCACCCCTTTCAGACTGGGAATTGTTTTGAGTTTGTCAATTTTGTTGTTGTAACAATCTTTCACTTCTCCTAGGGGGGCCCCATTAGAGTCTATATTCAGTTCGTCATAGACTTCTTTGTTTATTTCTAAAGTCTGATTTGCAGTTCTCTCATGTGTATCAGTGATACCCTCTGCATTTCTCAGATTAGGCCCATCCCCAGTCATTGATTTTTGTATCAGTGGGGGGTGGGGGTACGCTATACCCTCACTGTAGTCATTAAGATCTCGTTTGATCTTCTTAATTTTAGTGGCATTCATTTTGGTAATGTGATCATCTATACTTAAAAAGCACCTATCGTATTCATATTGATATCTATTAAAATTAACGTCAGTTTTTATAGATTCATTGAGCTCTTCTATTTCAGCCAGCAGTTCATCCACTGACTCTTGGTAATGAATACAAAATAGGTTTAACAGTTCTAACCCATGCTTATCGAAAAGCATGACTAAAGCTTTGTGGAATGTTGAACCTTCTAACAGTTCTGTAGGGAACTGCCAGTGCCTCATTCCTTTAGGCACTATCTTAAGTTTAATGCACTCCTTAAAATAGGCTATTTCAAGTTGCAGTTTGCGAACTCTAAAAAGTTTGTCATCAAACAAAGTGAGTTTAAAATTAATATCATTATTTACCCCTTGGTTTGTTGAAGAAATATTAGCTGTCTGACTGTCCAAAAATGAAAAGGACCTGTGAACCCAAGTTCTTAATGATTCAGGACCTTGGGCGGTGCGGTTGCGTTGTTCAACACCAGCCGCTTCACTGCTTAATCTCCTTGTGTTGTTTCTTCCGTTGTTACTCGAGGGTCTGACCAAAATGGAAGAATAAGTAGTAGATGGTGCCGCCCCTGCACTTCCATTGTTACCGATATGTAAAGGGTTCTCTGCCCTGGATGTAGCCTCGTCGACCCTCTGGGACAGCCGGTCAACTTTTTGTGTTAGCAGCTCGATGAGAGCGGTAATGTTTCCATCGCTCTCGTTAGCGTTAGTGTCCGAAACGGAGCCACTAGTGGGAATCTGGTCCATGGCAAGAAACAAATTCGAATGCTGAATCCAGTAACAAAACAAACTAGCGAAGAGAACCAGTAGACCCAAAGAGGCTTACGTTTCTGGAAAAACTCCAAACGCTGAAGTTAATAAAAAGCTCTCGTAAGGCTTCTATCATAAAAAGCCCAATTTATTGTAAAAGAAACTTGAAGCGCTAAAATAAAAATACACTTTTCGTCGTCGTATAGTAAGCAACTTCCTCAGAAGACAGCTAAGGCTGTAGCCTATTTCCTTATATAAAAAACATGTCTTGATTGATTAATTGTTTAATAAGACAATCATTCCTTAAAAGGACTTGTTCCTATACTTCTAGCTAATGCATACATAGTCTCATATTTATATATATATATATATATCAAATTTGATAAGTTATTCCATGTAAATACATTAAATATGCTAATGGAAAGAAAAAAATATATATATATAAACAAATTTCGTTGTTCTCAATTATTTAAAATATTAAAAGTACATTTAGAAGTATGTATAAAATATAACATTAAGCTAATATAAGTATATTTTAACAACCACAGCTATCTATTATAGGGGTACTAAACGCCTAGATATCTTAAATCTCGTTATTCAAGTCCGTGCAAAACATCTTATTAAAAACCTATTAAAAACATTAAAGAAAGTATTCCGCAGTCTGGGATCTAAAAATGGCTCCTATAATAACCAAAAAAAAACCTGTATATAACATTTTATATAGAATTTCGTATGAAATATCAGATATACAATCATAGGTATAAAATCCCACAATAAATGCCACAATAAATGAACGCCAGTAAAATAAATTAAAAATTACATATTAAATATATAAATATACAGTATTTATAAGCTTTATTAGGAACATATTTCCCAATATTTATAGATTTGAAAAATGAATCAAAAAAAGTTAATTAATACATATTCCTACTTAGTCTTTAACCATCTCACTTTGCCAAAAAGTAAAGTCTAAAAAATTAGGATCTCTATTTGTAAAGACTCTATCATCTTTCCATATTTTTCAACCTTAAGATACATTTAATAGAGGACATTTCATTAATTCCTGGATATTGGTTTGCGTTTGTTCTCAACTGCCACACCAGTTCTTTCCTCTCTAGTTTTAATGGTTCGTATTTACTTCTGAGGTCCTCGCTAGTTTGGTCTAGTACATACATATTGACCACTCTCACACAATATACAACACACAACAATCTAACACACACAGCCCTGCATGTGTACAATACACATGCTACAATATATCCTGCTACCTTGGCCAGCTCAATTAATCTGTGCTCCACTATTATACCTACACATACATGTTACTACATTTCTACATAGGAGTGGGGGGGGGGCACACCTGACTGTTACTACATTTCTACATAGGATTGGGAGGGGCACACCTGACTGTTACTACATTTCTATATAGGAATGGGGGGGCACACCTGACTATTACTACATATCAACATAGGATTGGGGGGCACACCTGACTGTTACTACATTTCTACATAGGATCGGGGGGGCACACCTGACACTTGTACACATTTGCTATGACTGTACTGGTATTTCAGGTACTCCATTTCATTCTGTATTCTGACCTATCATGCTGACTAGAGGCATATCAGTGTACTACAGGTCTTAGGTTTGATTGACCTACATTTCAGTTTCTGACTTCTTACCCTTCAGAACTAACATCCCACTGCCTGACCTGTTGTAGTGTGTCTGTGTAAGTCTGGCGGGGGATGTTCTCCATAGCCATCAATCAGAGGCCTTAGCACAGCCTTTGTTTGTGTTTGTCTACGCCCGTCCTGCTGGCTGAGACTGTTGTTGTGTATGTGAGCCTCCCTGACTGGCATGTGTGTGTGTTCTATGGACACACATATGGCCCAGCACATTTACTGCAGTAAGTTTTGTCACCTTATCTAGTACTGGCTACTATGGTGACTAAAGTATTTGCTACAGATCTCATGCTGCCACTATAGGCGTCTACTATCTGCTGGCATCCCATTAGGCCTACTGGAGCAGGCTCAGGTTGTTCCTCCTCCGAGTCACTCTGTGCCTGTGCAGGCCTTGGCAATGGTGGGGGGCTGTGTGGCCCTGCCCCGTGCTGTTCCTGCTGCAGCTGTTTCTGCAGGATCATATTGTGTAGCACAACACATACGATGACAACTTGGATATATGTAGCTGGTGAGTACTGCAAGGCTCCATCGGATGTGCCCAGGCACCGGAACTGTGACTTGAGCTTCCCAAACACACACTGTATTATGATTCTAGTCTGTGCGTGTGCCTCATTATGGAGTTCTTGTTCAGGTGTGTTTGCATTTCTGATAGGTGCTATCAGCCATGGCTCCAGTGCATAACCAGCATCCCCCACTAGGTGGCCGTAAGGGATGTCCCCACTGGCAAATCTCGGGTACAGCTGCGTCAGATGCCAGATGTGGGAGTCATGATAGCTTCCAGGGCAGCCAGCACACACATTCATTATAATGCCCTCGGCATCGCACATGACCTGACAGTTGATGGAGGGGAAGCCCTTGTGGTTGATGTAGACCCTACCCCGCTCACCGGGTGGTGCTTTGATACGTATGTGCATGCAGATCATAGCACTCACTACCTCAGGGTATTCTGCTATTTGGTGGAAGAGATGCATATTGCTGGTGAATGCCTCACGGCTGTTGTAGAAATATATGTTCTCTCCGGCATGTGCGGATATGGCATCCAGGAACTGGTGGAGTTCCCTGCATGCTGATGCCTGTGAGATCCCCATGATATCCCCAGTTGACCTTTTGAGGGTACCTGTGGCTAGTATTCTTAGGCCTACACATACCTTGGTATCCACTGGGATGGGTTCGCCTCTGTTGGTTCTGTGTGTGAGGTGTGGCCAGCACAGCTCAACAATTTGTTGTAGGAGGTCCCTGTCCACCTTATAGTGCTTCACTATCTCCAGCTCATGTAGGCACTGATAGGTTACCCTGGGTCTGTACAATCTTCTCCTTCTCGTCACTGTGGGTTGGTTGTCAGCATTCTCATCCTCCCACCCTCAGCCTCTTCCACATGTTGATTTATGATAGCTGCTGCAGCCCTTATCATTTTGTTGCTTTTGTTTGGTAAAATTTCCCCGCTTGTGTAAACCGGTGGTGTAGAGTCTGTGGGAAAAACCAGAGGGAAAGGTGTTTGCATAGTTATAGTGGTATGCTGGGCTGCTGTCTGTGTAATTGGCTGATTCTGATACATTTCACCTGCCAGCATTACTAGTTCTCCTTGATTATCTTCCGACTACTATTTTCCCTTCCCATTGCTTTACTGTTTAAGCCAGGGGCTGGCTGCACAAACACAGTGCTCAGATGTGCACAGAGCTACTATTTTCTGGTTTACTTTTTTGTTCCTTTAAAACACGCTTAGTCAATGTAAAGAGTGCTAGGCAGCCTCAGACACACCCCATTGATTAGCTCTGCTAAGCTAAGGGCATACCCGAGCCACAGGGCTCCATTAAGCTTACAGTATGCCTGACATACCCCTCTATGATATCTGCTAGCTCTTAGGCTTGCACCATGGTCTTCCTGCACCGACACGGTTGGGTGCAGGCTAGCCATGAGGGGGGGATCTAGGATTCAATATCATTCCCCTCATTTGCATAGGATTGCCTACTAATGCCTAGTTACAAGTTCCACACTGAGCCTTCCCCCATAGCAACCACTATTCACAAGCCATGTTGTCTTCTGCCTGCAATTGAGTATAATGGCAAAATTGTGATTTTTGGATAGAATGCTTATTTCAAGTTTTTTTTGTTTTTTTTTTTTAAATTTTCGGCCTGATCCCGTTTGCTCGCTGCTACCCTACGCTTAAACAGCTGAAATCGGCTAATAAAAATTAAAAGTTATTTTTTTTTATTTTTGCAACTATTTTCCATGTCAGTGGCCATATATTTGGCTATTTGCATAATTTCCATATTATATACACCCTTTATTTGGAGCTGTCATGGCTTCGTTTTGTAATTTGCAGAAATGTACTCGGTTACTAATCAAGTATATTTCTTCCGACTACACTAGTCCAGCATGGCCGGCTGCCAGCTTCCTGGATCGCAAATTCATCTCATTTGCATGGTTTTCACCTGCAAATGGGGTAATTTGCATACAGGAGCTGTGTCCATGCAGGAATAGTGCAGGAGCGCTTGTGCACATCCTGGGAGCTTATTCCTGGATCGCACAGCGAACATATTATCTCCAGCAGCTCCTGCACTATTCCTGTACTACATGCAGAGCTTGCTGAATCCTGGAGCTGGTTTTCTGTCTGAAGTGTGATTCACAAACAATCTGGAAATATATCGCTGATTGATAAGTATATTTCTTGGCATTTTAACCTTTCAGAGCTCTGCATTGTCTTAATTTTGCCTGACTGAAATATTTTTTTTGCCCGAGTGAATTATTTTATATATTTTCTGGCACTGTTTTATGTTCTCATCTGTCCTGAAACGGTTTCCTCCCATTCCTGTGGTGGAGCTTACAAAACTGGTCTAACAGCTTTTGTGTTATCTGATTGCTTCAAGGCTTGCTGATTTAAAAATAGTTTCTGTTTGTAAATTCTTCCATACACTGTTGGAAACTCCTGGTGTTCTGGCTGAAGTGTGATTCTCAAACAATCTGGAAATAAATCGCTGATTGATAAGTATATTTCTTGGCATTTTAACCTTTCATATTTCTGCATTGTCTTAATTTTGCCTGACTGAAATATTTATTTTTGCCTGACTGAATTATTTTATATATTTCCTGGCATTATTTTCTGTTCTCATCTGTCCTGAAACTGTTTCTCCCTCCCTCCCACCCATCCTATTCTTGTGGTGTTGTTATAGTTGGTGGCTTTGCAGTTGCCCACCTCTACTGCAAATTTGATCTGGGGCATCCCTCCCAGTCTAGTGTTCACTCTACTTAATGCAGAGAGAACATTTGAGAAGGCCAACCCACTTCTTCTCTCCTTGCACTTTACTAACAACAACAAAAAATGCACTTTATTCATCTACTTTTACTGTGTTTGTGTTTCTTCCTACTTTATTACCTTATTTTGCTTTTGCCTCTTCTTAAAAGCACTCAATTGTATTTATTCCACTGCATTTATTACTGCTTGGTAGTAGCCTGATAAAATTGTAACTGTTATGTTAAGCCTGTTGGTTTAAGCACTTGGGCTTCAGGCCAGTCATTTTACATTACAGTTTGTGGTCTGCATTGTTGTGGCAAGACAGGTAGCTTACATCCTTTTATGTTGGGTAATTGCTGATTGAAGGCTCAGTGTCTGTTATTCTACAAGTGTATTAGTTCTGTTTTAAGCACTTGGGGTTCAAGCCAGCTATTTTACATTTAGAAGGTTTGTGATCTACACTCTTGTGGGAGGAGAGGCTAGATTATGCCCTTCTCGGCTTGGAATTTCTGGTTAAAGGCTTATTGTGCCTGCTTACTTGAACCGTTTCTTTCTGAAATTGGTGCACCATGTTTGCTGTAGCACAGACTAGATTCAGGCCTGCTAAATCTAGCTTTGTTTGTATAACCTGAGCACTAATCAATGCCATATTTTTTGGAGAAGGTTCCCCTATACCCTAGTGGCAGGAGTGTGCAGTTAGAACTTGTCTGATTGAAGACTGCTGGAACAGGGCTCAGTCTAGAGCTTTTTGACTGATTAATTGGGTAATTTGTTTAAATCAGTTGGCTTGTTTTCGATTGTTTTATATATATAAAAATGCACTTTATTCATCTGCTTTTACTGTATTTGTGTTTCTTCCTACTTTATTAATTTATATTGCTTTTGCTACCTGTTCTTAAAAGTACTTAATTGCATTTATTCTGCTGCATTTACTACTGTTTGTTAGTAGCCTGATTAAATTGTAACTGTTATTCTAAGTCTTTGGTTTAAGCACTTGGGCTTCAGACCAGTTGTTTTACATTAAGAAGGTTTGTGGTTTGCACTGTTGTGGCAAAACATGTGTATTAGTTCTGGTTTAAGCATTTGGGCTTAGGGCCAGTTATTTTAAATTAAGAAGGTGTGGTCTGCACTCTTGTGGGAGAAGAGGGTAGATTCTGCCCTTCTGAGCTGGGAGTTTCTGGTTAAAGGTTTATTGTGCCTGCTTATTTGAACTGTTTCTTTCTGAAATTGGTATGCCTTGTTTGCTATAGCATAGACTAGATTCAGCCCTCCTGAATCTCACTTTGTTTGTATAACTTGAGCACTAATCCAGAGCATCTTTTTTGGAGAAGGTTCCCCTGCATCCTAGTAGCAGGAGTGTGCAGTTAGAACTTGTTTGATTGAAAACTGCTGGAACGGGGCTCAGTTTTTAGCTTTTTATTGGTTAATTTGTTTAAATCGGTTTGCTCATTTGTTACTGCTATATTAAAAAAAAATACACTTTATGCATCGTATTGCCAGCGCCATAAAGTCTGCTCTTCAAATTTCCCCTTAGACCTAGCCAGAATTTTAGTTTTAGCACTCAAATCTGTTTCTTTGTGCTCAGCACTTGTTCAGAACTTGTGGTAAGCATTAAATAAGCTACAAATTACTACAGCACTCAACTTTCCTCACTTGTCTAGAGGAAAACAGTTTTTAGTACTTAATAAATAAGCACCTATCCAGGCATGTCTATGGGTCAGCTCTCAGTGTTTTCTCCTGTCTACCTGATGAATGTGGGCATCTTGGGGCAATGCAGCAATTGCCTCATGTACACAGACAACCCTCTCCTCCTACCACCCAACACTACAACCTATGAGAGATGCACTTATAAACCCAAACTGGAAGCAAAGCTCTCTTCACCCAAGACTGGACTAGACAGTCAAGAGGAGAGTATAAACACTTGCACTCAACACATAGTCCCTCAAAACCTACACCAGCAAAACACACACATAGAAACACACACCTACATTCACGAAGGCTCTCAATAAAAATCTGCCCAAGCAACAGAGACCTCCAAAGCAGAAACACAAGCAACCTCCTCCCCCCAACACAACCCAAATGGCACATAGCCCACAAACTCAGTGTGCCACTAAACCACAGCCCATAATGCATAACAACGTACCCAACACTCTAATCATAGGTGACTCTATAGTCAGGTACACTGATGTTCTACTCACCGGGCTAAACAAGGAGAAAATTACAGTCAGCTGCCTGTCGGCTGCCAGGATCTGCCACGTAATGCATGCACTCAGGTCACTTTACAACAAGCACAAATATGACTCTGTCACCTTCCATGTTAGTGTGAATGACCTGAGATGTACCTCACTGGACTACATGAAAAGAGACATGGAGGAGCTCTCCGATCTTGTAGCCCAGGCAGGTATGACCCTAACCCTGAGTAGCATCATGCCATCACCCAGAATGATACCACAGTACAAGGACAAAATGATTGACTTCAACAATTGGCTAAGCTTCTGGTGTCATTCTAAAGGGATCCAGTATCTGTCTGCCTGGAATGACATGATCAACAGACCACGATGCTTTGCCAGAGATGGCCTGGACCTGTTGCCCTTAGGATTCCGGATACTGGCTAAGGCTCTTGTCAGCCCTATATTGCCTTTTTTAGGCAAGGTTCAAATGACAAATTCTCCGCCATAACAGGTACAAGCAAGTAAAATCTGAGGGCAATGCTACTCAATGTTAGAAGTCTAAACCTCAAAATGCACTCACTCGAGGCACTTCTTAAAATGGAGAACATCGACATTTGTGCAGTGACAGAGACCTGGTTCAAGGCTCCAAAGAGCACACCTGCATTAACAGGCTATAATTCATACCACACCTTTCGGCCACCTAACCTGGACCGAAACACTAAAGGCAGAGGTGTGTCCATATTCATTAAAGATATCCACACCTCCAAGCTAGTTGCTCAGCATAATGCATCCGAGATTATCCAAATGCAACTAACGCTGGGCAAGACCACAATCCAAATTGTAGCTTTCTACAGATCCCCCACCATGACCCAGGATTCCTACTCCTCATTTCTTGATACAGAGGAAAATATTAGGGTGCAACCTAACACCCTAATAATGGGCAATTTCAACTACCCCACCATTAACTGGGAAAACTACTCATGTACCAACTCTTTTGCTCAACGTTTTCTGGAATTCATAAATTCCAACTCCTTGGATCAACTTATCCACACCTCCACCAGGGACAGCAATATCCAAGACCTGGACATTATCAACATGGGCAACCGGTGTTCCACACCAGAGGTCAATTTCTCATTGGTCAGATCCGATCACAAGCTAATCACCGTAGACATCCACATCCCGCCTCCACCCGCCATTAGGGAAACCACCGTAAATAATTTCTCCAAAGCCATCTTCACGCTTCTTAAGACAGAAGTGACAAACTTCACGACATCCACGCAGATGGACAATAGAGGTACGACTGCTGAATCCTACACAAATGTACTTTATAAGCACTTACACGAGTGCATGGATCGTGCTATCCCTAACAGAACCAAGATGCTATCCTTCAAAAAAAGGAAGTCAGTCTGGTGGTCCCCTGCCATAAACAAACTCTACAACAGAAGAAAGAAACTGCTGCAAAAAAGAGTAAAATCCCATGATTGGAGGAACTCCGTGGTCAGCCTCGGTAAGAAGCTGAGATCCCTCATAAAATCCTCCAAAGCTAGTTACGAAAACAAAATCACCACTGTTTCTAAAGGCAACCACAAAGCATTCTATAGCTATGTCAAGAATCTCAATGGCAACACTCAGATCTGCTCTGAGTTACAGCACAATGGCACTAAATATACAGAACAAACTGATACTGCCAACATCCAGAGAGATTGGTTCAGTGCTAACTTTACCCCCCCCTACACACACTCCCTAAAGGGCCCATCTCTATACTGGATGAATGCAAAGTTCCTGTAATCATGGCTGCACAGGTAAAAACCACACTCTCCAAAGTCAAGAACACAGCATCCATGGGACCTGACAACATCCCAGGCTGTGTTTTCCTCGAACTAAAGAACAAACTGGCCCCCCACCTAAGTACCATGTTCAATCATAGCCTTACCTCAGGCTTTGTGCCCAGTGAAATGCACACAGAGACATTTATCCCATCCAAAAAAGGGGGATCCATCACAGACTCCGGGAACTACCGCCCCATTAGCCTGACGAGCCTGGTCTGCAAGGCCATGGAATGTATCATCATGGAACTTATAAACAAAGACATTGGTTCATAGGTTTATAGGTTCATAGATTAGTACTAAGCTAACTGCCCTTGTGAGCCATTTTAAGCCTAGCCAATAATCCCTTGTGAGACTCAAACCCTGCACCTTGTGCTTGTAAGGCAAACACCTTAACCATTAGGCCACCCTCCCAACCCTCAATCTCCAAACTCTGGACCCCACCCACTTCGGGTTTGTAAAAGGCAGATCATGTCTCCTAAACCTGACAGACTTCTTTGAAGCAGTCACCAAAGCAGTAGATGAGGGTAAGGTGGTTCACACAGCCTATCTAGATCTCGCCAAGGCTTTCGACACCATCCCCCACTCTGGAATTATAGATAAACTCACTAAACTAGGTATAAATCCCTATGTCACAAGATGGGTTGCCAACTGGCTCACTGACAAAACCCACACTGTGAAAGTAGCAGACTCCAAATCCGACTTCACACCAGTGACAAGTGGAGTACCACAGGGTTGAGTCCTGAGTCCTCTCCTGTTTGGTATTTACTTCTCTGAAGTACAAGCTAATACAGAAGGTCTTTGGCTAATAAAGTCTGCAGATGACTGCAAACTAGGAGGCATAATCGAAACTCCTAACAATGTGGACATCCTACAAAAGCGCCTTACTGGGACAGATGCCTGGTGTCAAAGCCATAGCCTCAAGCTTAATGCCAAAAAGTGCACTGTCATCCCTTTTGGTAAAAACTCTGTACCCATGAACTACCACATAGGCAGTAGTCTACTTAACACCGAAAGTGTGATAAGAGACCTTGGGATACAGATGGACAGTAGTCTCTCCTTTGACAATCACATCACCACAGTAGTCAGGAAATCCTTCTATGTGGCACACCTCATCACAAAAGGTTTCTCATCCAGGAAAAAAGAGGTCATTATTCCCCTCTACTTGTCACTCATTAGATCTATTATAGAATACAACACCCCTTTTGGTATGTACCTCACAAGACATCTACAACAACTGGGAAGGCTGCAGAAATACCTCACAAAGAGGATTACTGGCCTCAAACAGATGCCCTATGCAGACAGTCTCAAAAAACTCCAGCTTTACTCTGTTGCATATCGCCTACTCAGAGGCAATCTCTGCCTAACATACAAAGCTATGTCAAACCCAGAGCTGTTGGACATGCTCCACTTAAAGAAATCCCAATCCCTCTGAGCTGCATGCTCTAGGGATCTAAACCTTGTCACCACAATAAACAGAACATGCTGGAGGGATAGATTACTGTCCCAGAGACTTCCCATACTCTGGAACAAATTACCTATCTATATCAAACAGTTTGCATGCATTTGGTCGGCCGGTAGATGGCCGATCGGAAAATGTTCGAACGCATGTCTGAGAGTTCGCATAAATGCGATCACAAAGTAAGTGAATCGCAAAATGCCCCCCCCCCCCCTGTGACCCATGATAGCACTTGTTTAGGTGGTAGAGCGGTCGGAATTGTTGAATTCGGTGTTTTGTTCGACATTCCAACTGTTTGCCACAGGGAGTTTTGACGTTGCAGGTCGGTGTTGTAACTGATCAACAGAAGGTTGTTCGATGAAATGCATGTATTCCATATCAAACAATGCTCCTCATTAGCACTCTTATGACTGGATGGGAAACAGGAAATTCACCCCGGGGATCACTTCTGTGGCTCTGCTCGACAGGGGCACAGGTAAATAATTTTCTTGGGTGGCTAAAGCCAGGGTACCTTTTTGGCTAGGCTTACATAGGCCCTAGGGGCAATAGCCTAGTGCCTACCTATGAACCTATAGCTGCTCAAAGAGCTGCCAGTTTGCACACAGTGCGGCACCACTGCAGGTCATCTTATTGTATACTACTAACCGCTCTCACTTAGACCTTTAAGTGACTCTCCCCTACTCCTTCCCATCTGCTAAAGATCTGGTATAATGGATGGGTTGTTTCCTTGTCATCTTAGTTTCTGGCCTGGTTGATATGGGCATCCTAAGGCAGTGTAGTAACTGCCTAATGTTCACTGACAACCATTTAATTTTAGAACAGATATAGTTTGTGAGAGATGTAGCTATACAATATCATTGGAGGCAAAGTTCTCACAAGCACACACAAAAAATGTAAACCAGGTTGTCAGTGTTAAAACCAAAACACTCAATACCAACACTAAGGAACAAACACATGGACCCATATATGTGGAAGTACTCTCATGTAATTTACCTAAACCTCCAAGGCCTCCTAAAACACCTGTCAGCAGCCCCACATACACTCAAAAAAGACAGCACCTCACAGAAGATGTAACTTTGAAAATCACAGTAGCCCAGCTTCCACTCCCATAAGGCAACACACTCACAACCAAACATTTCAGTTATTGGGGATTCTATTGTAAGAAATACTGATGTCCCCCTTACCAGGCTATACAAGAAGAAGATCACAGTGAGCTGTCTGTATGGAGCCAGGATCCACCAGATGCACTCAGATCCTTAAACCACAAGTACCAGTATGCCATGGTCAAAGCCTATGTGGGATTTAATGACCCAAGACATACCTCCCTGGACTACATGAAGAGCGACATGATGGAGCTCTCTGAATGTGTGTCCCAGGCAGGTAGGAATCTGGCCATGAATTGCATCCTACCTTCAGTGATGATGCACTGTACCAGCAAAAATGTTTGCCTTCAACAACTATCTTAGTTTCTGGTGATACAATAAGGGGATCTAATATCTGCCAGCCTGGGGAGACATGATCAACAAACCATGACATTTTGCCAGAGGTGGTTTGCACCTGTCACTACTTGACTTCTGGATACTGGCAAAATCTTTACCTATCCTGATGGTGCTTTTTTAAGGCCATGTTAAGCTGTTAAAACCTCCAACATAACAAAAATCACAAGTACGTAACGGTACTGTTGCTTAATGCTAGATGTTTAAATAAAAAGAAATGCACTCCCTGGAAGCACTACTCACCTTGGGGAAGGCAGACATATGTACAGTCATGGAAACATGGTTCAGAATCATGGAAAGCATCCAGTTATCAAAGGCTACAATGCCTTTTATATATTTTGATCCCCCTCAGCTCAGGATAAAACAAAGGGAGGATATGTCTCAGTATTTATTTACTTATTGACATTTGTTAACCGGGAAAGTCCACTGGGCCAAGTGACCCATTTTCAGTGGAGGCCTGGGGAGAAAAGCTCCACAAAAACACTATGTAACACAAAGCAAAAACATACATATATATTACAAAAAATGATAACATATGATTGTCAGAAGAGATACATATATTTACAACATATTGAAAGGTACTTCACTATATTAATGACAGTGAATACATTTAAACAGTCACAGTATAATAGCCACAGTATAATAATGATGGTGATAAAATGAGACTGATAATAGAAAAATAAAAAATAAAAATAGAAAAAGTATAGACATAGAAGTGCAATCATCAAGGGGCAAAAACCAGAAACGTACATTTCATGGTGGTTTGATGATGAATGTATTTGAGGTCATAGAGGTTTTATGTGAATAGGAGAAGTGTTATGGTGGTTTCGGGTTTATAGTACAGGATCAGATGGGGTTGTTTAGAAAATGTTTTAGAACAGACTGAAAGACACTGAGTGATTCAAGTTAAGTGATGTGAGAGGGGATGGCATTCCATATCTTGGAAGTGTTGTGGGAGTACAGACACTGACCACCTATCTTATTAGGTTTGGATACCTATAAGAGATATTTATTAGTGGATCTGAGTGTGCTGGTAGGAGTGTATGCTTGTAGACTAGAATGGACTGCAGGGCGGTTATTTGTTTTAAATAGTAAGTTATGGGCAAGAGTAAGTTGAGTGTAATGTAGGTAGTGGAGGAAATCAAACCAGTTGAGCTGAGATCTAGCTTGGCAGTGATGTGTACAGCTAGACAGGCCAGAGGCAAATTTAGCTATGTTATAACAGCATAGTTGAAGCCCATTAAAAAGAGTTGAATGAAGGCTGGTAAAAATTGGACTTCAGTAGAGACGGGAGGGAATGAGTAGTGTGTTGGCTAGTTTAACTTTGGTGTTGGTGTCAAGATAAAGTTTCTGATGATAAAGTTTACCTAGTTTGAAATTGTTTTTCTTAATTGTATTAAGGATGTGTTGCTCAAATGTGAGCTTATTGTCGATAGTTATACCTAGTATGTTTGAAGTGCTTACTAGTTCGATTTCTTATTTTGTGAGTAAATAAGTCTATGTGAGGTGGTTTTGCAGAGAAAAAGGAGTTTGGAATTGTTTTGGGTTCAACAGAAGTTGAAAATCATTTAGCCAGGATTTAATGGATGTACAAATGAGTTTTGTGTGAGCTTAAGGAGATCTGAGTTATCGTCAGAGGAGGAGATAGTGGTGGAATCATCTGCATATTGAACAAGCTTACTTTGTGATGAGACTTTATGAAGGTCATTTATGACGGTATTAAAAAGTAGGGAGCCGAGAATGGATCCTTGTGGGACACCTATATGATTGGCTTGGTATTCTGACTGTTGATTGAGCCATTTGACTGACTGTTCTCTGTTAGCTAAGTAGGAGGAAAATCATGTTAGAGCATTAGAGGAGCAGCCCAGTTTTCCTAGCTGTTTTAGCAGTAAAGCATGAGACACAGTGTCAAAAGCCTTAGATAGATCTATCAGAATTACTGAAATAGCTAGGCTGGTGTCTAAGGCTTTGTTTACTGTATCACTAAAGAACAGTACAGCAGTAATGGTACTGTGTGCTGGATGGAAACCGTGCTGGGCTGGGGCAAGGAGATTACTGTCTGTGAGGTGTTTGAGAAGTTGAGCAGGTATACATTTTTCCAGTATTTTTGATAGAGGGGAGAATATAGAGATAGGGCGATAGAGAGTTCATTGGAATTCCCACCTTTATGTAATGGGGTTGCAATAGATTTTTTCCATATATTAGGGACATATGATTCTGCGATGGAGTGATTTATAAGAATATTGACAGGGTATGCAATTGCATTGGCAGCAAGTTGTAGATATTCCGGTGGAAGTTTATCAGCAGATAGGGAGCATGGCTTTAGTTAGGATAGCAGTCTGTGTATTAGGGAATGTGGGTAATAGTTGGATATTAAAGTCAGGAATGTGGGTGTTGGTATTAGAAGAGTTTGTTGGTAATGATAAGAGAAGGATATTGTTTTCTAGTACTGGGCTCTCTGAGTTTTTAGTCTTTATTTTTTTGTCACTATTGGTGTCATCCACTAGTTTCTGGATGGAAGTAATAAAGTGGGTGTTAAACATACTGGCTATTTGTTGTGTTTTTTTTTTCTGGGCAGGGTGTTATGTAAGGTTCCTGGATTTAGCAAAGGGGAGACTGATTTCCAAAACTTTTTTGGATTGTTTTGTTGGTTGGTAGTTGTACTGAGAAGAATTTTTCTTATCAATTGTTACTAGTGTTTTGGCTTTATTGCAGAGTTGCTTGAAATGTTGTTCAGTTTGCACTGTTTTATTTTTTCACCATTCTTTCCAGGCATGGTCTCTTGCAAGGATAGCTTGCTTAGTTGATTTTGTTAGCCAGGGGGCATGGTTAAGTTTTGTACATTTGATACACATTGGTGCAAGGCTATTGACAGTGTCTAGGAAGACTGCATTAAAATAAAGTATGGCATCATCTAATGGTAGAGTTTTTAAAGGGGTCCAATTATGAGCTTTTAGGATGTTGGTAAAATAGTTTGGATAAAGTGGCTGAGTTCCTGGTTGTTTTGTAGGAGTGATTTTTTAGGAGTGTGGGTGTAGGTTCTATGGGTGTAGGCTGGGAGGTGGTTACTTAGGGAGTTCGTTAGGGTGCCTGAATTGGAGAAATTTTGAGGGTGGGTTACTAGTATCCAGTCTAATATTGACTCAGACTGACTGGATATGCCATGAGTGGGAGTAGTAATGAGTTGAGTAAAGCTATACAAGTGCATGCTGTTAACTGTGGAATTTGAGGTAAGGCTTTTCCAGCTTATGTTAGTATCTTCTAAAATGATGGTTTCCTGTGATATATTTTTGTTTAGCCAGGATAGAAAGCCATCGAGGGTTGGAATATTAAGGCCTGGGGGGATTTATAGTATAACTATACAAAGTTGTTTTTTATTGTTAATGTGAAGAGATGCTATTAAGAATTCCATGTTGCCAAAGGTAGGTGCTGGTTTAGTATGGGTAGTAATTGTTAGGGAGTCTTTGTAAATTAATGCTACACCCCCACCTTTTTGTGTAATTTATCAGAGGGGATTATATTGTAGCTTAGCTGGAGAACTTCTGTGTCTGAGATATGTGGTTTTAGCCAAGTTTCTGTCACTGCCACAATGTCGGGGTATGTACTGACAGCCAGGCATGAAATTCAGTAGTTTTATTACATATACTATATATATTTATTGTTATCATGTGAAGATTTTGACTGTTAGTAGCCTGGATGTCTGTAGAAGGGGTGTTAGGTCCGAGGTTAGGGTGAATATCACTGCATAGTGGTAGGGTGGATACAAGATGAATTATGTTGTGTGAGAGGTAAGGTTTATTTATGGATTTGGGGAAGGCATAGTAATATAACTTGAAATTGGTGTCGGTGGATGTTATATGAAGTTTGGTTGAGCATATGTAGGTACATGTGAATAAGGATGGAGAGATGTGATAATAACTATGTATAGTAGTTGGTGTTGTGGAAGTTAGGGCTGAAGATGAAGGACAGGAGATGTACAGGGAGGTGTGTGGAGAAATAGCTTGGGTTAAAAACATTAATAATGCAGTGAGGGTGGAGAGGAGAAAAGGGGTGTGTATGTAGTGTGACATATGTGGTGTGTAGAAGAAAAGCTGAAGGTATAGTTGAGTTGAGATAGTGGCTGGGAAAGTATGGGTGAGGGAGGGATTTATGTGCTGTGGAGGGAAGGTATTGGTTGTGGAAGCATGGGGTGGAGTTATAGGAAGTATAAATCTGGTGGAAGAGGGGGTGGGAATGGGGGGGTAGGGCAGGGGAGTGGAGTGAGCCTGAAGCGAAGTGGAGGAAGAACAGAGCGGGTCGCACCTGCCTTCAGAAATGAAGAGAGAAAAAAGAAAAACTATCTCCAGCAAATGGCTTGGTGGGTATGTACGTGTTGCTTAATACCAGAGAAACAAAAGTCTAAAGGTCGTGACTCTAACAAGTCAAATAATTGTTTGGGACAAGTTAACTGGTCAGTAGTGAGAGTTAGGACTAAGAGGAAGGAAATAGTGGTAGAGAGAGGGAAGACAGACAGATGGGTTGGGTGTAGTTAATTGGAGAACAGCTTTTGCAAGCAAGCCAAAAATGAGGTAAGTTCACTGAAAAAAGTTAAGAGGGTAACAATATAGATAGTAAAAAGAAGACTGGCAGGAGAAGAGAGGAAGAAGTAGAAGTGAGCTTCTTTTAGCAATGTGGTCCAAATATAAAGCCTACTGCTATATATATATATATATATATATATATATATATATATATATATATATATATATATATGTATATCTGTGGACCAAATACAAGAAAAACATATGTATTACACTGAAAGACACATACAATCTTTTGGTAGTGGAACAGAGGGTCAGTGGTGCTTCCCGAAAGTCTGCGGTTAGCAGTACCCGGTCGCAAGTAATGAACGTCAAGCAGCAGAATGGATGGGACAAAGTTCCGTTCAGAAAAATTAGGATGAATCAGCCATTTGTCTATTGTGGATTATTCTTTTGTTTGACAAGGAGAGGTTACTAAAACACAAAAAAATAAGGATAAAATAATGAAATATGTGGCATATACCAGTGCTATTATGAGTAAGCAAGGTAAAAATATGTTAACTAATTGTTGAGCATGTACAAACAACACATATAATGTCCCATGAATTAACAGTTTAGCAAGTGTAGCACTGGTAGCACCATCAGTAATGTTATTTTACTATTAACAGAAACAACTAGTGCCGTTGCAGTATACAAAGTGTAGGTTTCATATACACAGGTGCAAGGATGCTAGATTTTCAAACCAAAATGAAAGATGGAGTGTATATAACAGTAATACCAGCTCTTTAAATGATGCAGCAAACAAATTGCCCACTAAAGTTAGCTGAACAACTAAATGTATAGGTAAATAATTCTACCACTAAAGTGATTGATGTAGACACAGGATAATAGATGAATATGTGTAGTGTCTATGCAGTCATATATAACGCTGCTTAATACCACACTATTGCTATCATGTCTAAACAAAGTTACAGGACAAGTACACTGCTAGACTGGTCCAATAACATGACTCGCTTGTGCTGCTCCATGCCCAACTAACCACGGGTGTGACCCCCCCCCCCACCATCATATCCTTGCTATCTACAGATCCCCTAACATGAGTCTGGAAAGCCACACCTCCTACCTAAACCTACTGGAATCTCTTAACATTCAGTCTAACATCATACTTATGAGTGACTTTGACTACTCCTCCATAAACTGAAAAACTTATATGACCCATAATTTACTTTCTCGGAGGTACCAGGACTTCATTAATGCAAACATCCTGAAGTGCTCCCCAAATGGAGGTAAAAATATCTTAGACCTAGTAGTCACAAACATAGGAGGGTGCTGCTTACTCCTCTGCGTTAACTCTTTACCGGTAAAATCTGACCACAAAATGATCTTTACTATTAAAACCAACCTAGAACCCCCATCAAACTCCAAACCTGTTAAGAAATTTGCTACGGCCAATTACCTCAAACTAACTGACAGTGTATTAAACTAACAAGCCCCTTTGAACCCAGATGACACTGAGGCCTACTGTGAGTGGTGCATAATAGCACTGTACAACCGCATTCATAGCTGTGTAGAGGAGGCATTACCTGTCCAAGTCAAACCTATGATTACTGGTGAAAATAAACCATCCTGGTAGACCACTAGGTTCATAGGTTCATAGGTTGGTACTACGCTATCAGCCCTAGGGCCTGTACAAGCCTAGCCATAACAATTCCCTGGCTATTTCTTCCCACATTATTTACTTTCCTGGACCCCTGTCTAGCAGGGCGACTGACGTGATCCCTGGGGTGAATTTCCTTTCTCCCATCCAATCGTCAAGGTTCCTCTTGAAGAGGTCCAAAGAGGCACTCTGCTTGACATGTATGGGCAATCTATTCCAGAGTCTGGGGAGTCTCTGGGTCAGGAACCTATCCCTCCAGCGTGTTTTGTTTATTGTGATGACAAGGTTTAGATCCATGGAGCATGTAGCTCTGAGGGATTGGGATTTCTTTAAGTGTAGCATGTCCAACAGCTCTGGGTTTGACATGGCCTTGTATGTTAAGAAGAGATCGCCTAAGAGTAGACGATATGCGCCAGAGTATAGCTGAAGTTTTTTAAGGCGGTCAGTGTAGGGCATCTGCTTTAGGCCTGTGATTCTTTTAGTGAGGTATTTCTGAGGCCTTTCCAGTTGTTGCAGATGTCTTGAGAGGTACATACCAAATGGGGCGTTGTATTCTATAATGGGTCTAATGAGGGATGAGTACAGTGGGACAATGACCTCCTTTTTTCTGGATGAAAAGCCCTTCGTGATGAGGTGTGCCACATAGAAGGATTTCCTGACTGTTGTGGCGATGTGGTTATCGAAGGTGAGACCACTGTCCACCTGTGTCCCTAAGTCTCTTATCACACTTTCTGTGTTTAGTGTACTGCCACCTATATGGTAATTCATGGATACATGTTTTTTCCCAAAGTTGATAACAATACATTTCTTGGCATTGAGCTTGAGCCCATGGCTCTGGCACCAAGCATCTGTTTCTGTAAGGCCCTTTTGTAGAGTATCCACATCATTTGGGGATTCAATAATGGCTCCCAGTTTGCAGTCATCTGCAAACTTTGTTAGCCAGAGTCCCTTAGTGTTGACTTGTACTTCAGAGAAGTAGATGCCAAACAAGAGTGGCCCCGGGACTGAACCCTGAGGTACTCCACTTGTCACTTGTCTGGAGCTGGATTTGGAGTCGGCTACTTTTACAGTGTGGGTTCTATCAGTAAGCCATTTAGCAACCCATTGGGTGACATAGGGATTAATGCCCAGTAAGTTTATCTATGATTCCAGAGTTGGGGATGGTGTCAAAGGCCTTGGCAAGGTCTAGATACGCTGTGTGGACCACCTTACTCTTGTCCATGGCTCTGGAGACTGATTCAAAGAAGTCAATCAGGTTCAGGAGACAAGATCGGCCCTTCACAAACCCAAACTGGGTGGGGTCCATTGTTTGAAGGTTGCCAATGTCTTTGTTTATAAGTTCCATGATAATACGCTCCATGGCCTTGCAGATAAGGCTTGTCAGACTGATGGGACAGTAGTTTCCGAGATCCAAGGTGGATCCCCCCTTGTGGATTGGGATAACTGTAGCTCTGCGCCACTCAGTGGGCACGAAACCTGAGGTGAGGCTATGATTAAACATGACACTTAGGTGAGGTGCCAGTTCATATTGTAGTTCATGTAGTACACAGCCCGGGATGTCATCTGGTCCCATGGATGCTGTATTCTTGGCTTTAGAGAGTGCGTTTTGTACCTGTGTGGCCGTTATTACTGGAATTTGGCAATCTTCCGGTATTGAGATGGGCCATTTAGGGGGTGAGAGGGGGGTGAAGTTGGCACTGAATCGATCTGCCAGGATATTGGCAATATCCTTGGATCAGTATATTTAATGCCATTCTGTTTTAGCTCAGAGCAGATCTGAGCATTGCCATTTAGATTCTTGACATAGTTATAGAATGCTTTGTGGTTGTCTTTGGAATCTTTGGCAATTTTATTTTCGTAACTAGCTTTGGAGGATTTTATGAGGCATCTCAGTTTCTTACTGAGGCTAGTAAGGGAGTTTTTTGCATCCTGGGATTTTCCTCTTTTATGCAAAAGTTTCTTCCTTTTGTTGTAAAGTTTGTTTATGGCAGGGGACCACCAGATTGGCTTCCTTTTTTTGGATGAGAGCATTTTGGTTCTATTTGGGATGGCACGATTCATGCACGAGTGGATGTGCTCGTACAGTGCCTTAGTGTAGGATTCAGCAGTTGAACTTTCAGTTCCCGTCTGCATGGGTGTCATGAAGTTTGTCACTTCTGACTTGAGTAGCATGAAGTTGGCTTTGGAGAAGTTTTTTATGGTGGTTTCTTTACTGGAGGGTGGGGGTGGGATGTGGATGTTAAGGGTGATTAGCTTATGGGCAGACCTGACTAACGAGGGGGTGAGCATAGGTATGGAGCATTGATTTCCCATGTTGGTAATGACCAGGTCTAGGATATTGGAGCCCCTGGTGGCACTATGGATTAGTTGATCCAGGGCGTTGGAATTTATGAATTCCAAGAACCGTTCATAAAGGTGTTGGGACATGAGTAGTTTTCCCAGTTAATGGCAGGGTAGTTAAAATCACCCAGTATTAGGGTGTTTGGTTCTATCTTAATATTTTCCAGTATGTTTAGAAAGGTGTAGTGAGAATATTGGGGTATGGTGGGGGATCTGTAGCAAGCTACAATTTGGATTGCAGTCTTACCTAGTGTTAGTTGCACTTGGAGAATTTCAGACACATTGTGTTGGCCAACTAGCCTGGTGGTGTGAATATCCTTGGTGAATATTGACACTCCTCCACCTTTAGTGTTTCGGTCCTGGTTTGGTGGCCGAAAAGTGTGGTAAGAGTTGTAGCCTGGTATTGCAGGGGTGCTCTCTGGAGCCTTGAACCAGGTCTCAGTTACTGCACAGATATCGATGTTCTCCATTTTTAGGAGTGCCTCAAGAGAGTGCATTTTGAGGTTTAGACTTCTAGCACTGAGTAGCATTACCTTCAGATTTTGCATGTTTGTACCTGTTACGGTGGTGGTTTTGTCCTTTGAGTTTGCCTAAAAAAGGTACTATAGGGGTGGCAAGAGCCTTAGCCAGTAACCTGAATCCCAGGGGCGACAGGTGCAGACCATCTCTGGCAAAGCATCGTGGTCTGTCAATCATGTCATCCCAGGCAGACAGATACTGGATCCCTTTGAATGACACCATAAGCTTAGCCAATTGTTGAAGTCAATCATTTTATCATAGCATAAATAGGCTATTCAACAAAAGGAAAACAATCCTCTCCAAAGCCAAGAAGGAACTGACAAAACAGTAGAAAAAGGCACTCACCAGTCTAACCAAACAAGCAAATTAGGCAACTGGTCAAATCTGCCAAACCAAACTATGAGGCAAAAATATCCTTCCAGGTGAAAGATAACCTTAAGGTGTTTTTTTAATTATGCTCATAACTTAAGGAGAAATGCTGAGCAATGTGCACAGTTAATCAGGGACAGCAACATTTATATCCAGCCTGAAAACTATAGCAATCCTGCTGGTTGACAAGTTCAGTTCAAATTTCTCCCCATCACCTCCTACCACACCCAAAGAAATACCCTCAACCATACCTCAATCAGTCATTAGAAGGGAACAGGTCCTGACTAAGCTCGCTAAAGCCAAAAACGCAGCATCCATAAGTCCCAACAACTTTCCAGCTTCTTAAATAGCTTAAAAGAAAATCTATCAGGACCACTAAAAACCCTCTTTAACCACAGCCTCCAGACAGACTTTGTCCCAGAGGAACGGAGGACTGCAACAGTCAACCTTCTGCAGAAAAACGCCATAATCTGACCCAGTCTTATCTGCAAGGCCATGGAGAGAATTATTATAGGTCTAATCAATAATGACATAGGAAATCTGCAAACACTGGACCAGATCGAATTTGGCTTTATGAAACGGAGGTCTTGCCTGCTCAATCTGGTGGACTTCTTCTGTTTTGCAAAGATTGTGTGTGCTGTGAAGATTTATCAGGTTAATTAACTTATTTTCCAAAGATTCCTGACATTGCAGGAATTGTTACTTCTGTTCTAAAGCATTTGTTACTGCACTTGCGCTCAAAGTCAGCTGATTTTACATTGGCAGGGTTTTTTTGCACTCTGGTGGGAGCAATGAGCTAAATCCAACTCATCCAAGGTAGGAAATACTGGTCAATAGCTTTTTGTGTTTTTATCTGACTGCCCTGAGGGTTTAACTTTAGAAAAGTCTTTCATCCTGCTAGTATAAAAGAATTATATTTTTGCAAGATTGTACTAATTTATTCAGAGCTTCCTTGTGCCTGGCTTGGATTGCTTCTAAAACCATCTGGAAATATAATGCTGACATAAGTATACTTTTTTGCACTTGCTCTAACTGTTTAAGTGATATTTAAGAACTCTATGCTGCATTTATTTATTTTCTTGAATTTATTACTGTTTTCCAGCCTGCACTTGTTAAAGAAACTCCATCTGTTTTACAACGTTTTTGTGTATTGTGAACATTTCCTAGGGTTAGTGAACTTACTTATCAAGGATTCCTGATATTGCAGGAATTGTTACTTCAGTTCTAAAACATTTGTGACTGCACTGGAGCTCAAAGCCAGCTGGTTTTACATTGGGTGGGCTCTTTTGCACTGCAGTGGGAGCAGAGATCTAAATTCATCCCATCCAAGGTGGTTACTATGGTTGACAGCTTTTTTGTGTTTTTATCTGATTGGCCTAAGGGTTTAACTTTAGAAAAGCCGTTCATCCTGCTGGTATAAAAGCCTCACGCAAACATGGTTCCCTGTGCTTGCATATAAGCAAATCTCTCCAGTTTAAATTCCTCTACAGGAAACTCTCTCCATAGTCCCCCACTGTTAGTATAGACCCTTTACAGTATCCCCCCATTAGTACAGATGCCATTTAGAACACCCAGTTATATCAAAACCATCCATTTTCTCTTCCCAGTGTGAAAACAGGATTTAACCTGGCATTATGAATGGTCAGTTTCCCTCCATTTCTTTTACCAGCCTGATTGACATGGGTATCCTGAGGCAGTGTAGTAACTGGCTCATGTACACTGACAACCCTCTACTCCTAAATCACTCAAGTACAATGTGTAAGAGATGCATCTGCGTTAAGAATCTGGAATCCTTGCTCTCTCATGTATAGAACAGTAACACTGAACAGGTTGTCAGCCCGCATACTACGCCTCCTACGCAAACCATGCACTCAACACAAATTATCATACGTGGAGGTACTCACTAGAAACCTACCTAAAAACCTGAGACCTTCCAAACACAAACATGCTACACCTAATACTGTACCTACAGCACTCAATACACAAAAGCACAAGCACCAGTGTCTCACCAAATAAGCCCATAAGGCGAAGCACATGTAAAGCAATTTTTTTAGTCATAGGTGACTCCATTGTGAGACACACAGACGTCCCACTCACCAGGCTTGACGAGGAGAAGGTTATGGTCAGCTGTCTATCGGGTGTCAGGATCCATCAGATCATACATGCACTTAAGTCTCTCAACAACAAATACCACTATGGCTCGGTCATAGTTTATGCTGTATAAATGACTTAAAATGTACTTCACTGAACTGCATGAAGAGAGACACAATTGAGCTTTGTGTGTGTCCCAGGCAGGTATGTCCCTAGCCTTGAGCAGCATTCTACACTCACCTAGGATCATACCACAATATAAACAAGAAATAATTGACTTCAACAATTGGCTTAGTTTCTGGTGTCATTCTAAGGGGATCTAGTTCCTGTAAGCCTGGGATGACATGGTTGACAGACCATGCTGCTTTGCCAGAGATGGTCTTCATGTGTCACCTCTCGGCTTTCAGTTACTGGCTAAGGCACTTGCCCTCCCCATAGAGCCTTTTCAGGCATGGTCTCACAAACAAAATTGTCTGAAAGAATTCACAGATTGCAAATTAGAAGCTGTCATTCAATCTCACACTGACACAAATGTTCTCCAGG
Source organism: Protopterus annectens (assembly GCF_019279795.1). Taxonomy (NCBI): domain Eukaryota; kingdom Metazoa; phylum Chordata; order Ceratodontiformes; family Protopteridae; genus Protopterus; species Protopterus annectens. Next base: position 775,665,581 of record NC_056746.1, on the reverse strand, counting down.
AGGGGCTGATTCTGACAAACAAATGGTGTCAAAGCCATGGACTAAAACTAAATACCAAGAAATGCATAATAGTATCCTTAGGTAAGTCATCCATCGCTGGTAACTATCATGTTGACGACCCAGCCCTTACATTTTACCCAGCAGTCAGGGACTTAGGGACACACATACTTTAGATAGTAATCTAGCCTTTGACCATCATGTGTCTACAGTGTTGAGGAAATCATTCTATATTGTGCAACCTATAAACAAAGGTATGGCATCCAAATCCAAGGAAGTCATTGTTCCACTCTATTCAGCACTTATCACACCTATCATTGAATACAATGCTCCATTTGGTATGTACCTAACCAGGCACATCCAAAAACTGGAATGTCCACAGAAGTTCCTCACTAAAAGAATACAGGGCATAATTTATTTTATTTTATTTATTTTGCATTTGTTGACCGGGATAGTCCGACTGGACACATGTCCGTTTTCAGCAGAGGCCCGGGGAGAAAAGCTCCAATAATACAAAGCATATGATACAATATATGACAGATATATGGTAATATAATATACATTGCATACGTAGATAAAGGTTACAAATACAATACGATATACACTAACACTTGTAGAGAAGAAGATACATAGATTCGTCAGTGTAAGAAGAGACAAAACAGGATTGCAATTTCAATAATATGTACATTAACAATTGTAGAGAAGAGGGTGAGATCTTAAGGTTATGAGATTCAGGTAGCAAGTAGGTGGCTTTTGCCTTGATGGAAGGTACAGATGAAAAGGACTGGGAGGGTTACTTAGTCTGGATTGGAACACTGGCAAAGCCAGTGGGTTTTGAAGTGGTGGGTGAGACCTTTCTTGAAAGAATGAATGGAGGTGGAGTTAGTGAGACTGGGTGGGAGAGAGTTCCATGTTTTACCGACTGTGTTGGAAAACAAAGAGTCCCCTCCTGTGTTATGGGATTTAAGCGTCTGTACCAATGATCTATGAGATGATCTAAGTCTGTTTTGGTTTATATAAGGGGTGAGTAGTCTGCTCAGACCAGGGTATTATTTGGTTGAGAGAGTACTTTGTAGGTAACTATGAGTTGTTGCTGTAGAATTAGGTTGGGTAGTTCTAGCCAGTCTAAGTTCTGAAGATTGATACAATGATGGGTTTTGTAGGGTAAGCCAGTTACAAATCTGGCAATATGATTATAACAACAGGAGAGTTTGGATAGTTCCGATTTGTTCGGGTTTGTAAGTATTGGGGAGGCATACAGGAGGGTAGATAGGAGGTGGGTGCGAGCAATGGCGGCTTTTATGTGGGAGTCAGAAAGGATTTTATTCTATAGAGGGAGCCCAGTTTTTTATTGACAGTCTTAATAGTTTGGCTGATGTGAACATCAAATCTGAGTTTGTTGTCAATAGTGACACCTAGTAGCTTAGTGTAGGTGTCTGGGGAGATGATGGTACCATTGTTGGATTGTATACTAAAGGGAAAGGTTGGCGTTTTATGCGTGGGATGAAAAAGGAGCATTTTTGTTTTTTTAGGGTTTAGGATAAGTTGGCGTTCGGATAGCCATTTTTCAACTGCAGAGAAACAGTCTTGAGTTTTGGAAAGTAGGGAAGCTGGGGATGTATCTGAGCATATTAAAGTAGAGTCATCAGCGTATTGAATACATATGGATTCTGGAATGACTTTGTCTAGATCGTTAATAAAGATGGAGAATAGGAGAGGGCCAAGTATGGAGCCCTGGGGGACTCCAATAGTGTTAGGTAAGCAGTCTGAGAGCTTGTTGTGCCAGAGCACAGCTTGCTGCCTGTCAGAAAGATAGGCATGAAACCAGTCAAGGGTTGAGGTGTCTAGGTAGAGAGTTTTAAGAGTTTCATGCAAGAGTTTGTGGTTAACCATATCAAAAGCTTTTGATAGGTCCAAGAAGAGAGCTGAAGATATTTTTTTGTCATTCCGGTTTAGATTGATAGTGTTAGTAAATGAGAGGAGAGCAGTAGTAGTGCTATGTTTTGGCCTGAAGCCATGTTGAGAGTCAGTTAACAGGTTGTTCTGAGTTAGGTGCTGCATGAGTTGTTTGTGTATACATTTTTCCATGATTTTAGCTAGTGGTGATAATATGGCTATAGGCCTGTAATTTGAAAGTTCAGTGGAAGGGCATCCTTTATGGAGTGGAATGACATGGGCGATTTTCCATATGGAGGGATTGTGGATTCAGTTATGGTGCGATTAATTAAGATAGAGATGGGGTAGGCAATGATATCTGCAGCTTTTGCAAAAATACAGCTGGCAGAAGGTCTGCAGCGAGGGTGGTAGGTTTTAATTTCTTTAGTAAGGATTGAATGTATGCAGTAGGGACAGGTTGTAGGTTGAATAGTGGCTTGGTCTTTAGGGTGGAGGTTGTTGTTGGGTAGTGGGGGACGTTTGTTGGTTGGCTAGGGATTTTATAACGTCAATGAAGAAGGTGTTAAAGGAAGTAGCAACTTCTTCTGGGTTTTCGAATTAGGTTAGCTGGTGTAGGTGTGGCGGACCTTCCAGGGTGAAGAAGTTTATTTATTCCTACCCAAAACTTTTGGGGGTTCTTTTGGTTTGTTTGTTGTAGTTGGAGATAGTAGTTCTTTTTGTTGGCTGAGATGTGCTTTTTTGTTTCATTTCTTAGTTGTTGGAATCTATTCCGGTCTAGGGGTGATTTGGTAAAACGCCATTTATTCCATGCTTTATTTCTGGTTTTAATTTTGGTAATAGTGTCTTTAGATAACCATGGTGCTATTTGAGCTTTTGTTTTGATTGAGCGTTTGGGGGCATGTAAATCAAGTATTTTTAGGAATGTGGTGTTAAAATTTGATACTGCCTCATCAAGTGGGAGATACTTAAGGACTGACCAGTTATAGGACTGGAGCTCATTTCGGAACCTAGTGAGGTCAAAGTGTTTGGTACTTCTAACAGTTCTAAGGACAGGGGGTTTGTGGCTACCTATTTTGCTTTTTATCATATAAGTGATGAGGTGATCACTAAGCTCATTTGGTATGGTCCCAGCTTTGTACTTTTCTGGGTTATTGTTGGTAAGTATCCAATCCAGGATGCTTTCTTTTTGTTTGGTGCTGCCTGTTCTGGTAGGGGTGGTTATAATTTGCAAAAAGCCGTGGAGATTAATATTAGTTGGGTCGGATTCTGACACACATTGATTCCAGTCAATGTTTACATCCCCCAAGATTATGGTTTCTTGCGGGAGGTTGTTGGTCAGCCAACTTAGAATGTTTTCAAGAGTGTCTAAGTTTTTCCCAGGGGGGATATAGATCACAATGAGGTTAATACTTTTTTCTTTATTTAGTTGTAGTTTTAGTGCTGTTAGCTCTACATTGGGCATTTTAGGTGGTTGAACAGGGTTAGGAATAACATTAAGTGTGTTTTTAAAGAGGACAGCGGTGCCCCCTCCTCTTTTTTTGAGGCGATCAGTCCTATAAACGCTGTATCCCGGTGGCAGGATTTCGTTGTCTTTAGTTTCTGGTTTGAGCCAGGTTTCGGTGAGGCACATAACGTCAGGGAAGTGGGTTGCTAAGAGAGCATGTAGGTTATGAATTTTGTTGTTTAGGCTTCTAATATTCAGGTGACTTATAAGAAGGGAGTCTAGAGGTCTTGGAAATAAGGATGTGTTGTTAGAGGGATCATTTACTGGTGGTCCAGGATTTGGGTGAATGTCCCCGTCTTTGTTAATGTTTTTTCTAAGATACTCGATTAGTCTCATAAGTTTGTGGTGTAGTTTTTCAATGTGGTTGGATTTGGGGTAGGTTATAAATAGTTTGTATGGATGGTGGTACATAGTAGATGCTATTTTGATGATAGGGTATTGATTGGGGTCAATGGAATTGAGCTTAGTTGTGGGGGTATTGGTTTGGCATTTTGGATAATGAAAACCTGAGTATGGCTGGTTTTCATATTTAGTTAGTAGGTATAGTGCAATAATCACTGTCAGGCTGAGGGTTACAGTTATTGGGGCTGTTTTCGTGCTCCGGGGTAGGAAGGATTTCATTTTGAAGAGTAATTGGCTGGAGGATATGCGGGTACGGGTGTTTAGTTATTGTTATAAGGGAGGGGGGGAGTTGTGGAGAGGGTGATGAAAGAATAGTGACCCAGGTGATGTGGGAGGGCGTTGAGAGAGGGGAGGTATGAGCGTTTTGTGTGGCTAGGGCTAATGGAGGGGGAGTGGCTTGGTAAGTATAAAAGTAGGACTACTGGGGGCGGGTGGGATATGGGGCAGGGTGGGCGCTTGAGCCCCCGAAGCGAGGGCGAGCGGAGCGGGGTTAATCCGACTCCACAGTGAGCAAGTACAACAGGTAATACAGTTGCAAATTTGTATTGTACTTTGCAGTAGGGTTTTACAAGTGTAAAGGAAAAGTAACAGCTTTCTTGTTAGGACTGGGTCCAAATTCTTTGCTACTCTCAGATTATACACTAATTTTCTGAGTAGTTAGGGTAAATGAGGCTTTTACCAGCCTGTTATTTCTCTGCTGTGTAGAATAAGTTTGCGGCTTTTGAAGGAGATATTATAATGCTTAAACACAAGTAAATGTATAAAGATTATAACCTTGTGTATAAATAGTTTCAGTTCACTAGTATTTGTTCTGGGCTGCTTTCTTCTAGAGCGCGGACTTCAAGGGTGGCCAGGGGCAGTTAGCAGGGCTGCAGGGCAGTACCTTGTGTATAAATAGTTTCAGTTCACTAGTATTTGTTCTGGGCTGCTTTCTTCTAGAGCGCGGACTTCAAGGGTGGCCAGGGGCAGTTAGCAGGGCTGCAGGGCAGTACCTTGTGTATAAATAGTTTCAGTTCACTAGTATTTGTTCTGGGCTGCTTTCTTCTAGAGCGGACTTCAAGGGTGGCCAGGGCAGTTAGCAGGGCTGCAGGGCAGTACCTTGTGTATAAATAGTTTCAGTTCACTAGTATTTGTTCTGGGCTGCTTTCTTCTAGCGGACTTCAAGGGTGGCCAGGGCAGTTAGCAGGGCTGCAGGGCAGTACCTTGTGTATAAATAGTTTCAGTTCACTAGTATTTGTTCTGGGCTGCTTTCTTCTAGAGCTGGACTTCAAGGGTGGCCAGGGCAGTTAGCAGGGCTGCAGGGCAGTACCTTGTGTATAAATAGTTTCAGTTCACTAGTATTTGTTCTGGGCTGCTTTCTTCTAGAGCGCGGACTTCAAGGGTGGCCACGGGCAGTTAGCAGGGCTGCAGGGCAGTACCTTGTGTATAAATAGTTTCAGTTCACTAGTATTTGTTCTGGGCTGCTTTCTTCTAGAGCTGGACTTCAAGGGTGGCCAGGGGCAGTTAGCAGGGCTGCAGGGCAGTACCTTGTGTATAAATAGTTTCAGTTCACTAGTATTTGTTCTGGGCTGCTTTCTTCTAGAGCGCGGACTTCAAGGGTGGCCAGGGGCAGTTAGCAGGGCTGCAGGGCAGTACCTTGTGTATAAATAGTTTCAGTTCACTAGTATTTGTTCTGGGCTGCTTTCTTCTAGAGCGCGGACTTCAAGGGTGGCCACGGGCAGTTAGCAGGGCTGCAGGGCAGTACCTTGTGTATAAATAGTTTCAGTTCACTAGTATTTGTTCTGGGCTGCTTTCTTCTAGGGACTTCAAGGGTGGCCACGGGCAGTTAGCAGGGCTGCAGGGCAGTACCTTGTGTATAAATAGTTTCAGTTCACTAGTATTTGTTCTGGGCTGCTTTCTTCTAGAGCGCGGACTTCAAGGGTGGCCAGGGGCAGTTAGCAGGGCTGCAGGGCAGTACCTTGTGTATAAATAGTTTCAGTTCACTAGTATTTGTTCTGGGCTGCTTTCTTCTAGGGACTTCAAGGGTGGCCAGGGGCAGTTAGCAGGGCTGCAGGGCAGTACCTTGTGTATAAATAGTTTCAGTTCACTAGTATTTGTTCTGGGCTGCTTTCTTCTAGGCTGGACTTCAAGGGTGGCCAGGGGCAGTTAGCAGGGCTGCAGGGCAGTACCTTGTGTATAAATAGTTTCACTTCACTAGTATTTGTTCTGGGCTGCTTTCTTCTAGAGCGCGGACTTCAAGGGTGGCCAGGGGCAGTTAGCAGGGCTGCAGGGCAGTACCTTGTGTATAAATAGTTTCAGTTCACTAGTATTTGTTCTGGGCTGCTTTCTTCTAGAGCGCGGACTTCAAGGGTGGCCAGGGGCAGTTAGCAGGGCTGCAGGGCAGTACCCCTGAGAAGTAGAATCCGCCACGTTGGATTCCGACACAGCAGTAAAATATCCTAAGCAGATCGCCTCAAAGCCCTATCCCTGTATTCTGTTTCCTATAGGCTTTGAAGGGAGGTCTATGTCTGGCATACAGGGCATTGTCAGACCCCACTCCGATGAACCTCTTGCATATCCACAAAACAAACAGCACCAAAATAACCCATTCTAAAGACTTAAACTTTGTCTGTGATATAAACAGGTCCTGCTGGAGAGATTGGTACATATCCCAGAGACTACCACGTCTATGGAACAGGCTCCCCATCCAAGTGAAGCAGAGTTCCTCCCTAACCCAATTCAAGTGCAACTTGAACAATTGGATGAGAAATGGGACCTTTATCCCTGGTTTGGCACCTATGTCTCTAATGGACATGGGTAACCTGCAAATGGTTTATCTCCCAAACCCCAGAACTTGTCAGACATCTGGGATGCATGACTACACTTAAAAAGGCCCTTGTGGTTGTTAGCCTAGTAAACACCTATGAATCTATGAACCTATGAAAATATCACTAACAAATTAAGAGTTATGCTGCTAAATGCTAAGAGTTTAAATCAGAAAATGCACTCTCTGGAAGCACTCCTCTCCCTGGAGAGATGCTGATGCCTCTACAATCACAGAAACTTGATTCAGGGTCACGGCTGAGAGCACCCCGGCCCTGCAAGGCTACAATGCCTTCCACACTTTAAGACTGCAAGATGAACGTGTGAGAACCAAAGGAGGAGGAGTATCCATCTTGAAAGATAAATTCACCTCTAGAGTGGTTAGACAGGAAAACTCCATGGAGTTACTCCATATTCAATTAACTGTGGGTAAGTCTCCCTGTCAAGTCACTGTTAGCTATAAGCCCCCTTCAATGAACCAAAATGCCCACACTGCTTACTTAGACCTACTTGAGTCAAATTACAACAAAATACTCTAGTCATGGGCAATTTTAAATATCCCTCCATTGAATGGGAAACTTGTACGAGTACCATCACGCTTGCACAAAGGTTTCTGGACTTTGTTAACACTAATGCCCTTGAACAAATAGTATGCAACCCTACAAGAGGCTCAAATATTCTCGACCTGGTCCTCACCAACATGGGTGACCATTGTACCACAAGTATAGGATCCTCATTGGTTAAATCTGATCACAAAACAGTCACATCTGAAGTAGCTATAACATCTGAACCTAAGGGTTTAACTTTAGAAAAGCCATTCATCCTGCTGGTATAAAAGCCTCACGCAAACATGGTTCCCTGTGTTTGCATATACGCAAATCTCTCCAGTTTAAATTCCTCTACAGGAAACTCTCTCCATAGTCCCCCACTGTTAGTATAGACCCTTTACAGTATCCCCCATTAGTATAGATGCCATTTAGAACACCCAGTTATATCAAACCCAACCATTGTCTCTTCCCAGTGTGAAAACAGGATTTAACCTGGCATTATGAATGGTCAGTTTCCCTCCATTTCTTTTACCAGCCTGATTGACATGGGTATCCTGAGGCAGTGTAGTAACTGTCTCATGTACACTGACAACCCTCTACTCCTAAATCACTCAAGTACAATGTGTAAGAGATGCATCTGCATTAAGAATCTGGAATCCTTGCTCTCTCACGTACAAAACAGTAACACTGAACAGGTTGTCAGCCCACATACTACCCGTCCTACGCAAACCATGCACTTAACACAAATTATCATACGTGGAGGTGCTCACTAAAAAACTATATAAAAACCTGAGACCTTCCAAACACAAACATGATACACCTAATACTGTATCTACAGCACTCAATACAAACACATAAGCACCAGTGTCTCACCAAATAAGCCCATAAGGAAAAGCATATGTAAAGCAATTTTTTAGTCATAGGTGACTCCATTGTGAGACACACAGATGTCCCACTCACCAGGCTTGACGAGGAGAAGGTTATGATCAGCTGTCTATCAGGTGTCAGGATCCATCAGATCACACATGCACTCAAGTCTCTCAACAACAAATACCACTATGACTCTGTCATAGTTTATCCTGTATAAATGACTTGAAATGTACTTCACTGAACTACATGAAGGGAGACACCATTGAGCTCTCTGTGTGTCCCAGGCAGGTATGTTCCTAGCCTTGAGCAGCATTCTACCCTCATCTAGGATCATACCACAATATAAACAAGAAATAATTGACTTCAACAATTGGCTTAGTTTCTGGTGTCATTCTACGGGGATCTAGTTCCTGTAAGCCTGGGATGACATGGTTGACAGACCATGCTGCTTTGCCAGAGATGGTCTTCATGTGTCACCTCTTGGCTTTCAGTTACTGGCTAAGGCACTTGCCCTTCCCATAGAGCCTTTTTAGGCATGGTCTCACAAAGAAAATTGTCTGAAAGAATTCACAGATTGCAAATTAGAAGCTGTCATTCAATCTCACACTGACACAAATGTTCTCCAGGAGGGGCTGACACTGACAAACAAATGGTGTCAAAGCCATGGACTAAAACTAAATACCAAGAAATGCATAATAGTATCCTTAGGTAAGTCATTCATTGCTGGTAACTATCATGTTGACAACACAGCCCTTACATTTTACCCAGCAGTCAGGGACTTAGGGACACACATACTTTAGATAGTAATCTAGCCTTTGACCATCACATGTCTACAGTGTTGAGGAAATCATTTTATATTGTGCAACCTATAAACAAAGGTATGGCATCCAAGTCCAAGGAAGTCATTGTTCCACTCTATTCAGCACTTATCACATCTATCATTGAGTACAATGCTCCATTTGGTATGTACCTAACCAGGTATATCCAAAAACTGGAATGTCCACAGAAGTTCCTCACTAAAAGAATACAGGGCATAAGTAAAATGTCCTAAACAGATCACCTCAAAGCCCTATCCCTGTATTCTGTTTCCTGTAGGCTTTGAGGGGAGGTCTATGTCTGGCATACAGGGCATTGTCAGACCCCACTCCGATGAACCTCTTGCATATCCACAAAATAAACAGCACCAAAATAACCCATTCTAAAGACTTAAACTTTGTCTGTGATATAAACAGGTCCTGCTGGAGAGATTGGTATGTATCCCAGAGACTACCACGTCTATGGAACAGGCTCCCCATCCATGTGAAGCAGAGTTCCTCCCTAACCCAATTCAAGTGCAACTTGAACAATTGGATGAGAAATGGGACCTTTATCCCTGGTTTGACACCTATGTCTCTAATGGACATGGGTAACCTGCAAATGGTTTATCTCCCAAACCCCAGAACTTGTCAGACATCTAGGATGCATGACTACACTTAAAAAGGCCCTTGTGGTCATTAGCCTAGTAAACACCTATGAATCTTTGAACCTATGAACATATCACTAACAAATTAAGAGTTATGCTGCTAAATGCTAGGAGTTTAAATCAGAAAATGCATTCTCTGGGAGCACTCCTCTCCCTGGAGAGATGCTGATGCCTCTACAATCACAGAAACTTGATTCAGGGTCACGGCTGAGAGCACCCCGGCCCTGCAAGGCTACAATGCCTTCCACACTTTAAGACTGCAAGATGAACGTGTGAGAACCAAAGGAGGAGGAGTATCCATCTTGAAAGATAAATTCACCTCTAGAGTGGTTAGACAGGAAAACTCCATGGAGTTACTCCATATTCAATTAACTGTGGGTAAGACTCCCTGTCAAGTCACTGTTAGCTATAAGCCCCCTTCAATGAACCAAAATACCCACACTGCTTACTTAGACCTACCTGAGTCAAATTACAACCAAATACTCTAGTCATGGGCAACTTTAAATATCCCTCCATTGACTGTGAAACTTGTACGAGTACCATCATGCTTGCACAAAGGTTTCTGGACTTTGTTAACACTAATGCCCTGGAACAAATAGTATGCAACCCTACAAGAGGCTCAAATATTCTTGACCTGGTCCTCACCAACATGGGTGACCATTGTACCACCACAAGTATAGGACCCCCACTGGTTAAATCTGATCACAAAACAGTCACATCTGAAGTAGCTATAACATCTGAAATCCTCTTTAGGTGAAATCAGGCTAAAACCTTTCACCAAAGCTAATTATACCCTCCTAAGGGATGGCATAAATAACTTCCAAGCTCCTGTTCCCACAGATGGCATTGAAAACAATACTGATGTATACATAAATGCCCTGTACAAACACTTATACAAATGTATTGACACAGCTGTACCTGATAGGATCAAAGCAAGATCCTAAAGAAAAAAAACAAGTCTCCCTGGCATTCATTTATACAACAACAGGAAGAAGTTGCTGTCTAAGATTAAAAAAGAGAGGTCCCAGCACTGGAAGAACACCCTCATCTGCTTGAAAAAAAACAAATAAGACAACTTGTTACATCCTCTAAGGGCAACTTTGAAAAAAATTAACAACCATAGCTAAGGATAGCCATAAGGCATTCTTCAGCTATATCCGTAACATAAAAGGTAGGACCCAGACGTGTGCTGAACTAGCTGTGGATGGCATCACACACGCCACTGATCCTGAGAAAATAGCTAACCTATTAACTGACAGGTTTGGTGAAAATTTCATCCCCTTGTCTCCTCCAAACATTCCACAAAGCATTCCCTCTTCATCTCCACCCCTTGCATCTCCAAACAGCAAGTCATTAACAATCTCTCCAAGGCCAAAATCAAAACCTCTATGGGATGGCAACCCAGGTTGAATTTTAAATATTCTAAAACATGAGTTAGCAACTCCATTAGGTACTTTCTTCAACCACAGCCTAAGTATTTGTTTTGTCCCTGCTGAATGGAAAACAGCAACTGTCACCCCCCCTTCATGAAGGGGGGTACAGCAACAGACCATGGGAACTACAGACCCATAAGCTTAACCAGCCTTACCTGTAAGGCCATGGAACAAATCATCATGGACCTTATAAATAAAGATATAGGTGATCTGCAAACCCTTGATCCAGCACAGTTTGGTTTTGTCAAAGGCAGGGCATGCCTGTTAAACCTGGTGGACTTCTTAGAAAACATCACCAGAGCCATGGTTGAAGGCAAATTTGTGCATCCAGCCTACCTTTACTTAGTCAAGGCCTTCGACACAATCCCACATTCGGGCATCATTGATAAACTCGCCTAGTTGAATATCAACACTTATGTCGTCAGGTGGGTTGCTAACTGGCTCACCAGCACAGATCACACTCAGTCAAAGTTGGGGACTTTACCTGAACCAGCACACCTGTCATCAGTGGGATTCCACTGGGGTCAGTGCTGGGCCCCCTATTGTTTGAAATATACTTCTCAGAAATTCAGGCCAAAACAGAGGGCCTGTGGCTGACTAAGTTTGCTGATGATTGCAAATTAGGCGCAATCACTGAATACCCAAACAATGTCAATATACTTCAAGATGGACTTACACATACCAATGACTGGTGCCAAAGCAATGGACTCAGTGCTAAAAAATGCATTATCATCCCTTTGTTAAAAACAATATCCCTGCAGACTATCATATAAATAATACCCTAAGTAACAACTCAGTAGTGAGAGACTTGGGAACACAAGTTGACTGTAGCCTAAACTTTGACTATCATGTGTCTAATGTGGTAAGGAAGGCATTCTACATCGTACGCCTCATGCAAAGGCACTGCCTCAAGAGTGACACGGGTCATAATTCCCCCGTACTTGACCTTCATCAGGCCAATAATTGAGTACAATCTCCCCTTTGGTATGTACCTTACCAGGTACCTGTACAACTTGAGAGATCTCAGAGATTTCTCACCAAGAAAATTCAGGGTCTCCAGCACATGTCACACACTGACAGACTAAAGTCACTACCACTGTACTCAGCTGCCCACAGACTACTTAGAGGAGAGTTGTGCCAGGACTACAGAGATATCTCGGATCCAAACCTAATGAAAATGCTGCACATCCACAAGTCAAACAGGACAAGGGTCACCAACTCCAGGGACCTTAACCTGGCTGCATCATAAATAGGACCTGCTGGAGAGACTGATATGTCTCTCAGAGGTTGCCACTCCTCTGGAATGGGCTACCAATTCACATCAAACAGAGCCCCTCTATGACCCTGTTTAAGCGTACACTGGATGGGAAACTGTAAATTCCTGCCTGGGATTTCACTTATGACCCTCCTAGATATGGACAGTCATTGCTAACTAAGATCTCTGGTTTAGGCAAGATCCTTTATATTGGGTTTATCTAGTATTATATTGGGTACAGATGGCTAGGCTTGTAAAGATGTTCGGGTCAGTTAGCTTAGTAACCACCTATGAACCAATCAGAAAGTCACCAGGACCATGGATGAGGGTAAACCTTTACACACTGCTTATCTAAACCTGGCCAAAGCTTTTGACACAATCATCCACTCGGGATCATAGATAAACTTAGTAAGTTAGGCATAAAGCCCTACATCATCAGATGGATAACAAACTGGCTCACTGACAGGACACATGTGGTGGACAGGTTTAATCAACTTCCAGTAAGAAACCTGTTACTATCAGTGTCCCGCAAGGCTCAATGTTGGGATCCCTCCTGTTTGTTATATACTTCTCTGAAGTGAAGGCCAATGTCGGGGGCCTCTGGCTCACCAAACTCCCTGACTGTAAGCTGGAAGCAAACACTGAATGCCCGTATGATGTTGACAGCTTACAAACAGGCCTAAAAATGACACTGGTGGGTCAATAATTTCTGGGGTCAGTGGCAAGGCCTGTGTTATGGACTAGCATCAATGTTACAGTTTGCCAAATAACAGGGACAAAACGTGCAGCTTAACTTAGGTTAAATAGTTTGGGGAGTGTCTGCTACAGCATAACAAATGAGATCTGTCATGCTAATGGGTCTATAATTCTGGGGTCAATGGTAGGGCCTCCCTTATGGAGTGGCATCACCACTGCAGTTTGTCAAACATCAGGGACAAGACTTGTAGCTAAACTGAGGCTAAACAGCAGCTTTGCCAGGGCATGCTTAGTAGTGTCTATTAAATAATGTCAATACTAAGCCCTGGGACCTAGGTATCACATCTAGTTACCTTGTTATTAAACACAAAATAGTGCCCATAGACTGGCCCAATGGAAGAAGCACTTTTGGTCTTGGAAAGCATTTTCAATACATGATCCTTTGTAAAAATAGGTGGCTTAAGGGGTTTAGGGATATGCAGACTTTGGGAAGTAGTATCTGGGGTAAAATTAGCAATAAAATTGTTTGCTACTACATTGGCACTGTCGTTTGGGTCCAAATAGCTGGTGCCATTTTGAACAAGTTCACATCAATGTTGGGTGTTATTAGTTTCCTAACATATCTGATGAACGATGCACAATTGTCCTTAATGTCAGATGCTAACCGGTGCTTGTGGGCTGCCTTTATTGACCCATTTTTCAAGTTTAACAATATTTCTGATACTGTCCTAGATATGAGAGATTTTGGATCTGGTTTATAATTTAAGGAGTTTTTTTCTTTTATTGTAAAGTTTGTTTATACTAAAAGACCAGCAAGGAGGTTTGTTTATCAATTCATAAAAAAACAACATCCACTAAACATATCAAATGAGAAGAACTAACCATTTATTAAACATAAACTGGAAAATAAGGTCTATGTACTGGTTTCAGCATAACCATTCCTTCTTCAGTACAGTACAATCTAAAAACTTAGGAAATTACATCAAATATATATACGAATTAAATTTAAAGTGACAAGTACCTTACATAAATTGTATAAATATGCCAAGAATAGCCATTCAGTACCACACATATATAGCCAGTATATAAATTCTGTCTATAAGTATCATAATAAGAAAATATAGTACCAATATTGGTTTAAACCTGGATAAAATAAAGCTCCTAGTTTAAATATCTCTTGTCTTTCTTTTTTAGTTAATAGCTCTTACCATCCTAATTTATTAAGTATTCTCTATGTAATTTTATCAATATCTATAAATCTATATGTAGCTACAGGATATTTAAGCATATGTTTAAAAAGTGCATTATTTGGCTTATGACACTTTATGACAACTAATGTCAATTAAACGTTCTCTAATGTGCAATTTAAAACATCTAGAGGTTTTGCCAACACACAGTGTTGAACACATACAAAAAAATAAATAAATAATAAATAATCCATTCAGTATCACAAGTAATAAGATTATGGACATTAAAAATGCTGCTGGCATTGGCAGAACTCTTTACTATTAACCACAACTGAACAGGAAGAAAATGTCCACAAGGTGTACATCAAAGAATATTCCCCATCTATTCTTTGTTGATCCAATGTACTTCATACATTTTGTGCAGAATAACTGCACAGAACCTACTGTGCTGTTTGTCCTCTTCTACAACAAAACTTACAATAATTAGGGAATATAGAAAGTAAAATATCTCAATGTTTATAACTTCCTAGAAATATTTTGAACTAACTCTACATGTAGTAACAAAGGGCAAAGTTATAGTAGTAGTATTAATAGATGGTTTATATGTTAGCAAATCTAACCTATTTACATTTATGAAATTTTTAGCTTTCAAAATTTCCTGTTATATTTTGTTCAGGTTGAGACAGCCAGCTCTATATATTTATTTGAATAGCTTCCCAAAGAAGTTCTATACCTATCTGCTGTGTCATTGTTGGAGATGATGTAATGCCACGGATGATATTTAAGACCTTGTCAAGGAAATTGATTAGGTTAGTATGTTTGAAATTACTGAATTCTAAAACATTAGATGCTGGAGTTTTGTCAGTTCTGAAGGCAAGTAACTAGCTTATGGTCCAACTTAGCCAAGGAAGGAGATACCATAGAAATATTGCAAGAAGTGGCTATACTTGTAAGGACCAGATCAAGTATATCATGTCCTCCATTGGGGTTGGAACTATCTGATCCAGGGAGTTTTTTTTTATTAAATCTATGAATTTCTGAGCATACCATACATTGGAGATAAAGGTGCTTCAGCTTATTGAGAGGTATTGGCAGTCTTTCAATATGCAGTTCTTGTTTACAAGGATTTCATAAAGTACATTTAGAAATTTAGGAACTGTACATGGTTATCGGGCAACATGGAGGGTGTCCTAAGTCAAGCTGTAAGTGGAGAGTTTCCCTGTTTAGAGTGGTCTGGAGTTGTATGAGTTCCTTTTGTGAAACTGCCTAGAGGTACTGTGGTCCCTAACCAATTTTGGAGACAGCACCATAGCTGCCATCAGGCCAGAAGCCATGGCAGGTGGAAAGCCCAAGTATGTCGGGAGTGCTTTCTATACAAACCATTTCTCTCTCTCAGTAATTATACAAATATGGATGTACTTCAAATGCAGGATGGACTCATGATTGGGAAACTGGCTGTTGAGATTAGATTACACCTAGGCAATGGGCAGATCCACCTTCATGTGATCTAGTTTGGGTTTTCATATGTTTTTTCTGTTGAAATGTCTGTCTGCTGGAGTCTACCAATACAAAGTTCAATGGAAGCAGTGAAGGCTTTAGGCAGTATGCAGAAACATTGAAGCCAGAGGTGCAGGATATCTTCTGTTAAGCAAGCTGGTTTGTTGAGCATTTTGCCCCATGCTGACACATACAGGATCCCCCTGAAATGACATCAACTATTTAACCATTTGTTGAAGCCAATTATCTTTTCTTTGTATCTAGGTGTAAGGATTACACCTAGGCCAATACCAATAATGTCACAGTATGAGCTACAATCCATGGATGCAAAAACATAAAAGAGACAGAAACAGGGATGCTGACGCTGTGGGAGAAATAGAGGAAGAGTAGGTGGAAAGATGAGATTTGAGTGAGAACAGCCATCTATTCATGTAAGAAATGTCTGGAACAAGATGGCTGGGCAGACTGAAAAGTTCTACCTAAACTGTGAACTAGCTGACAGCATACCGAGGGTGATAAATGTGTGCTTACTGAAAGGTTATCTAATGGCTTGATATGAACTGAACTATTACACCGGGTAAGCAAACAACTGTTTCTGAAGTACTGATACTAATCACTGAATTACAAAAGATGACATCGTCTGCAGTCTAACTTTGAAAATGTCTGTTGTTTATTAGAATCTATATCAAGAAAATACAACGTGATGTAGAATTGTGCATAGTGTCAGTTTGTACAAGTGCGAGAAAGCATTTTGTTAAAAGTTTACAGTTTTTAGTTTTAAGATAGATACTGGATTATGGTGAGAGTATCTTCTGATACTTTCACGTCATATTTATTTGATACGGTCAGAGTCTCTGCATTTTAGGGTTCTGTTTGCAAATTCCTTATGGTGAGGGTTTTTGAGATTAATTAAGATATAATGATTATTCTTCACGTTAGAATTTCTGACATATTGCATGACACAAGATGGCTTCCTAAATATTATTTTCATTTATTTGCTATTTAGAACAGATGAAAGACTCATAGCTCTCAAATGTCCAGATTTTTGCCTCATTTTTGGTCTGTTCCTCATAAAATTTGTGGTTTCCTGGAAATCATTGAGGACTGAAATCACAAAATAATGACTGACATTTGAGTTTCAGACTTCATATCATTCAGAACATCCATGCTAACACTAAACCTTTTATTCTAGCAACTTTGTAAGCATATAAGAGCAATATTTTAAAATTTATCTCTGTGGGCCTTTGCCCCACATTACTTTTTGTCTTTGTCCAGATTTCTTGTGCTAAGAGGTTGAGAAGTATGAGGACAGTCTATTGTAAGTTAACAAGTGGAACTAAAACATGTTTTTTCCTATACTTTGCTGCAATAAAAACAGTTACAGTTGATGTAAGTAAAATTCTTTTCTTCTCAGAAGTAAAAACATTTGAAGTAAGAATACTGAAAGCATTACTAACGCTGAATACTACTAAGTTAGAAGATAAGAATGTGTACATTAAGAATATGTAACACTCTTACAAAGTGCCAGTTACGTTGAAAGCCCAGGTGCAGGAAAAATGAATACAAATGGTTTTAAGACTCATATTTATTAAGACTCGCATTTATTTAGAAGTTTAAGAATGCCCTTACCTACAGAATTTAAAAGAGTTTGGGAGGGGGCTCAAAAAAATTTGCAATGCTGCAGCATAGAACTGAGTTATCAAAGATGTTGCAGTGAAAATTTGGAATGCTGCAGCATAGAACTGAGTATCAAAGATGTTACAGTGTGAGATAACCCAATGCTGCTTAGCTGTGTAGTAGGACCAGCATAACACTGACATTCCTGGAAAAGGGATGCACAGGAAATCATAACAGCCAAATTACTGGCAACGGTTGCACTACTGAACTTTAGCAGAGTGGCTGTACTATGGTTGGTCATGTTCCCAATATGAGAAGAATCAGGAAGTAAGGCAGAGTGCTCCTGTATATATGCAGTTACACTTCACACCTGCACCATAGGCATTGTCAGCAGGCCAAACAGTGCAGCACAACAAAGTGCCAGCTTAGTTCATCTTGTAAAGAGAGAGCAAACAGGAGATAAGAAAGGCAGAAAAGGGTCAAGAGCAAATAGAGGACCTGAGCCTATAGGAGGAGGAGGAAGAAACAGAAAACAAAACAAAAAAATATAATGCATTCAGTTCGACTGTAGTCAACAGGTATGGAGATAGTACACATACTCCATCATCAGGGCAGCCTATCGGACCTCCTTAGACAGGCCTATTTGCTGAATTACATTTCCTTGGCCACTATAAAAGAAAGAATTGATTTATTTTCATTGTTTGCAAGAATTGCAAGAATGTACAAACACAGTGAAACTTTGTTGTTGAAATTTGATTTGAAAAATCACTCTCATAGCGCAAAAGCAGTTATCACCTAAAATACAGAATCTACAGTTATCTAGACAAGAAGAACTACATCAGTGTGTTTTCTTTTGAATTGTTTATCTTAATTTCTAACACAGCTAAAATACCATTTTGGTAGCTTTTTACCCTTAAAACCAAGAAGGTTAGGGGAAAAAGCTGAGAAATCTCAAACTTGTGCCACTACGTGTTTTTCCTGTTATTATTTCAATCATATTAAAACAGATACTTCCAAACAAACTCTTCATTCATACCATTAAAATGCAAAAGTCCTGCATCAAACAACTTTAGAAAGCTAGTATGACATACTGACAGCCACTAGGTGATTTGTGTTTTTGTTTCTAAGTCCTACGTTCCCCCATGGATGCCTGACTTGGACAGCCAAAGCAAGATGTACAACGGGTTGTCTACACTGGTCATCCCTCACTTCCACAAGTGACATTGTCAGCAAGAAGCCCCGTGCCTTGTCATAAACACAGGAAGAAGTGTTCTTCCTGGTCTCCACCAGGGAAATTGCATGTCCCTGTATGCTCCACAAGTGCTTGCTAATTTCAACACCCCCTGCAATAGACAAGCGGGTTAAAGCCCTTCATTCCTCTCTCTTCCTGCCTGTCTCTAACAGTGCCAGGGATGCTATCTGAACCCTGGTCATCTGTGTAGCAGTAAGGTGTCTATCTCTTTGCACCAAGAAGCCAAACAAATCATTCATAATGTCAAGGCCAGGACATGCTTCAACCCTGCCATATCATAAATTTCAACCATTTTCAAACTTGTACATTATACATAAAATACAAAATTGAACATTGCTTAGTCATTTTCCCTTCTCATTTGCTTCACTGTATTCAGTGCAACTCATATTAACTATTAATCTCCCCACCACATTGTAATGCTCAACCCTCTTACTGTTCTTTTCCCACTTTTCCACCATTTCTATTCTGCCACCTCTCCACACTGCATCCCACTTCTCATTTTTTTTCCTACCCAAGTCCTATTCTCAATGTTACTTGTGTTATTCATTGTTCAAGCCAGTCTGCTCTGATGTTATTGATATCTCGATTTCTAGCCTTTAGCAACTTTTATTTTTAGCCATTCTGCTATTGACATCTGCCTTCTTTCATCTTCCCCATATCCCCTGCTCTTTACTACCCCAAGTAAACATAACATTTCCCTTCCTCTACCTTCTTGTTATACAACTTCTCCAATATTACCTTCACTGTCCAGCATTCTTTCTGAACTACCTTGCATCCCCACCACAAATGAAAGTTAGCTATTTCTTTTTCTCACATCTCTGACACTCCTGGCTTTCCTACTGACTTTCCTCTCTTTGAGGTACCACACCACTGATCCATGTATTTATCCCTCACTGGTCCTGATTCCTTCAAACTCTTCATCATTTGCCATGCTTCAGACCACTTATCCTCACCCAACCCTTCTATTTTCCCTTTATTCACCTAAAACCAAGTGCATTTTTATTTTCACCCATATCAGTTAAAATTTGCCCCATTCTTTTTTTCATATTCCCTATTTGCTCCCATTTCTGTAACATCCTCATTTTCTTTCTGCCTCTCCCCTCCATTTTATTCTAATTACTCCTATAGAAGTTCCCTAATTTTAATCCAAAAATTCCCTTTCACCTACCCAAAGGTCACATACTCTTCTTTCTCTTCCTGTTCATTTGTCACATGCTTTATTTATGTGTTTATAGGATGATGTCATTGGAATTTTATGAATTTGATAGAGCATTTGTGAAAATGCATTCCTTTTATATGTCAGTATGTAAAGTTCTATGGTACCTTGTTTTGTTAAGATATCTCCGCCCTTTTTATTTAAACTCTTCCAATGCCTTTTTGAATATGTGCAGCTATCACTCATCTGTCAATCTAATCCTGTGTTCATTTCAGTTTTGCCACCTATTTTATAAATTTCCTCATTCTCACTTCCCTTGCTTGCTCTTGCTTTCTTAAATAGATTCATTTCTCTCCTCCTGTCATTACCATGCAATATCTTTCATTTTATTCTTTTCATCATCCATACCCAACATTTGCCACAGCTTAAGTTTTAAATCCAGGCATACCCCAGCCTCCTGTTGAGTACTAGACCTTTAATTTATCCTTCCCAATCCTACTCCTGTTCCTTCCCCATACAAATTTGTCACACAACTCTTTTTATTTCCCAGTCATAATGCCATCACTTTCATTGCATATGTTTTAGATGTAGACTAACAGTAGCCCCCAAAACCAACTATTTACATTAGGAATGTCTGTGGTCTAGACTCTTGTGGCAGGATAGTGTAGCCTACACCCTTCTAAGTCAGGAATTGCTGGTGAATTGCTGCTTTATTTCAACTTTTTTTTTTTTTTTTTTGCTATTTGACTGTGATTTTATGCAATTTGAATTTCGAGTACTTCTGCATTTTATAGCATAGGCTAGATTCAGACTGACTGAATCTAGACTGTGTGGTATCACCTGAGCACTAAATCCAGCTATTCACTGATATTCTGAAAGAGCTATGGCATCTGTTGCTTCCAACTAACTATAAGTGCCTGTTTCTGCTCTTATACTGCACTTTTGATTTGTATTTGCATTCTACTGTCTGTTTGAATTGTCTGAACTATTTTTTTGTTTGCCACATTTTAACATACACTGTACTAGTTCAGCTTTAGCATAGCCCAGTTCCAGGTTTGCTGTTTCTGGGTCTGTTTTGTAACTTCTGAGCATCAAATTCAAGCCATCTTTGTTGGTGAAGGCCCTTCTGCACCCTTGTAGGAGGAGACTGCTGTCTGGGTCCCATCAAACTCAAGGGTGATTGGACTATTGGCCAGTTTGAGTTAAAAGGGTCATTTCTTGTTTTATTTAAGCCCCACATTTGTGCTTGTTTACGTGCAGCACACCATCCTGCACTGCCGCATAGAGGTGGTTACCATTAGTGGTTATAGATGCAAATGTTTTGCTTGTTAAATTTTCCCTTAGCACTATGCTTGTGGTCCTCCAGAGGTTTTTTTGCAGCCCTGCTCTACTATCAGGTGGAAATCTAAGCCTAGCCACAGAGGTACCAACATACCTCTCAACCACTAGCCATTTCTATGTGCAACCTCTTTTCATGACCATATAATTTATTTAACACTATGGATGGACAATTTACCACATTTTCTCCAACTAGCTTGGTCAACATGGGCATCCTGAGGCAGTGTAGCAACTACCTCATGTTCACTGACAACCCTCTAGACTCCTAGCCCACACAAAATCAACATGTGAGAGATGCAACTACATCAAATCCATGCTGTCTCACACACCAGTCAGTACATATGACAATGATTGGGTTGTCAGCATGCACACCTCACCTCCTACTCCACCCAAACCCACATCACACATACCTACATATGCAGACGTCCTCGCCAGAAACATACCTAAACACCAGAGACCTCCCAAACACAAGCAAGCTTTACATAATACTTCTTCTGCAAAACACAATACACATAACAGCTCACACATCAGTGTCTCACCTCTCAGGCCCTTAAGGCAAAACACAAAAACAAACATATTAGTCATAGGTGATTCCATTGTGAGACACACAGATGTCCCTTTTATCAGGCTGGATAAGGAAAAGGTCACAGTCAGCTGTCTGTCGGGTGCCAGCATGCACCATCTCACACATACACTTAAGTCTCTTAACAACAAGTACTGTTATGACTCCATCATAGTCCACATTAGTGTGAACGACTTAAGAAATTCCTCTCTGGACTATATGAAAAGAGACATGACTGAGCTCTCGGATTATGTGGCTCAGACAGGTATGTTCCTAGCCTTAAGCAGCATTTTACCTTCACCTAGGATGATGCCTTGATACAAACAGAAAATGATTGACTTCAATAATTGCCTTAGTTTCTGGTGTCATTCTAAGGGGATCCAGTATCTGTCAGCCTGGGATGACATGGATGACAGACCTCGATGCTTTGCCAGAAATGGTCTTCATCTGTCACCCCTGGGATTTTGGCTACTGGCTAAGGCTCTTGCCACCCCTATAGCGTCTTTTTTAGGCAGTGTCTCAAGGATAAAATTTCCGATGTAAAAACTCCATCTAAAAACAACCTCAAGGTTATGCTGTTAAATGCTAGGAGTCTTAACATGAAACGGCTCTCACTGGAAGCAGTCCTCACCTTGGAAGACGCAGACATTTGTGCAGTCATTTAGACCTAGTTCAAGCCTGTGGAGAGCACCCCAGCCATACCAAGTTACACCTCCTTCCACGCTTTCAGACCACAAAGTGAAGGCGTGAAAACTAAAGAAGTCAATGTAGCAATATTTATTAAAGAAAAATACACCTCCAGATTGGTTAAACAATATGATTCACTGGAGATACCTTCAGGTGCAATTAACTGCTGGTAGGACACCTATTCAAGTCATTGCCAGCTACAGGACTCCCTCCATGAATCAGGACACCCACTCTGCCTATTTGGATCTACTTGAGTCTATTAAGATACATTTGAACACCATGGTTTTGGGTGACTAACTACCCATCCATTGAATGGATAAATCACTCATACTCAAACTCACTTGCCTGAAAGTCCCTCAAATTTGTTAATGCCAATGCCCTGGACCAGCTGATTAACACCCCAACAAGGGGTGCCAACATCTTGGATCTGGTGCTTACCAGTATGGGGGACCACTGTAGCACCCCCACTGTGAGGTCTTCCCTAGTGAGAACTGACCACAAATCAGTCTCATTCAAAGTAACTATCACACCTGACGCCTCCACTAAAAAACTTCTCCAAAGCAAATTATAACCTCTTATGGGATGGTATAAATAGTTTCACTGCACCTTCCCCCTCAGATGGAACTGGCAACTATGCTGAGTTCTATACCAATGCTTTATGCAAACACCTGTATAACTGGATTGACTTGGCCATGCCTAATAGGACCAAAACAAGCTCCTCAAGGAAGAGCACATCTGCCTTGTGGACAACTGCCATTAACAGGCTTTACAATAAGGGGAAGAAATTGCTGTCTAAGAGTAAGAGGGAGCAAGTCCTCCTAACTGGAATCACTCCATCCTCAGCTTAAACAAGTGAATAAGACTTCTTGTGAAGTCCTCCAAAGCAAACTACTACTTCTTTTTCTTTCGGCTTTTCCTGGTTAAGGGTCACAACAGCAGATCACCTGTCCTCTCATGATTAGCAGTGGAGTTTTATGGTGTCAGGTTGCCAGCCCAGTGCCCAACATTCCACAGAAGGCACACACACGCACTCATGCCCAGGGCCAATTTAGAGTGTCCACAGCATGTCTTTGTGATGTGGCAGGAAACTGGAGCACCTGGAGGAAATCCACGCAACCACATGGAAGACATGCAACTCCGCACAGAAGGCACCCTAGCCAAGGATAGAACCGGTGAACCTCTTGCTGTGAGGTGGTAATGCTAACCACTGCACCACCGCGGCCACCCCCCTCCAAAGCAAACTCTAAATCAAATTAGCTTCCTCAACTAAGGACAACCATAAGGCATTCTTTAGTTACATCCATAACCGAAAAGGAAAGGCCCAGATTTGTGCTGAAGTGGTAGTTAATGATACCACATACATTGAGCTTGTGGCTACAGCTAACCTGTTGGCCAACAGGTTCTGTGAAAACTTCCCTCCCCTGTCCCTGCCACATATACCTCATTACATCCCTATTACCTGTCCTCTGCTCTGTATTTCTAAAGAGCAGGTTGTGAACACTTTCTCTAAGGCCAAAAACACAGCACTTATGGGACCCAATAACATCCCAGGCTGCATCCTACATGGGCTCCAACAAGAATTAGCAACACCATTGGGTACTCTTTTCAATTATATTCTAAGTGCCAGCTTTGTCACAGCTGAATGAAAAATGGTCACCATTATTTCCTTGCACAAAGGTGGTGCTTCCACTGACGTCCGGGAACTGCAGAGGTATTAAACTGACTAGTCTTATCTGCAAGGCCATGGTGTGAATCATCATGGACCTTATCAACAAAGACATAGGTAATCTCCAAACACTTGACCCTACTCATTTTGGATTTGTCAAAGGGAGATCATGCCTGCTAAACCTGGTGGATGTTGAGACAGTCACCAAAACCCTGGATGAGGGGAAATCTGTGCATACAGCTTACCTAGACTTAGCCAAGGCATTTGACACTAGCCCCCCCCCCACTCAGGCATCATTGACAAACTCACTCAGTTAGGTATCAACCCTTATATCATTAGATGGGATGCTAACTGGCTCACTGATGGACCCCATATAAATAGGGGAATCCACCTCCAACAGCAGACCTGTAACCAGTGGTGTTCCACAGGGATCGGTCCTGGGACCACTACTGTTTGGAATCTATTTCTCTGAAGTACAAGCAAAAGCTAAAGGTCTGTGGCTGACAAAGTTTGCTGATGACTGCAAATTGGAAGTGGTCATAGAATCTCCAAATGACGTCAACGTCCTACAAGAGGGTCTTACACAAACAAATGACTGGTGCCAAAGTCATGGCCTTAAACTCGAAGCAAAAAAAATGTATTATCATCCTTTTCAGTAAGAGCAATGTTCCTGCTAACTACCACATCAACAGCAACACCTTAAGTATGCACTCAGTGGTGACAGACCTGGGCACACAGGTTGACAGCAACCATACATTTGACCACCATCTCTCCACAGTGGTAAGAAGGGAATTCTATATTGCTCATCTCAGAAGTAAGGGCATTTCCCCCAGAAAAAAAGAAGTTATAACCTCCCCGTACTCTTCCTTCATCAGGCCAGTAATTGAGAACAATGCACCTTTTAGTATGTACCTTTCCAAGCACCCGCAGCAAATGGAGAAACCACAAAGGTTCCTCACAAGGACAATTCAAGTCTTCAGCATCTGTCCTATGTGGATTGTCTGAAATCACAGTCACTTTATTCTGCTTCATACATACTACTCAGAGGCAATCTCTGCCTTGCATACAAGTCAATCTCTGACCGTGCTTTACTGGAAATGCTGCATATTCATAAGTCAAATGGTACACGGGTTACTCACTCTTAACTCGATATGTGACATTAATAGAACCTGCTGGAGGGACAGATTTGTCTCCTAGAGGTTCCCACACCTTTGGGACAGACTCCTACTTAATTTCAAACAGAGCACCTCATTGGCCCTCTTCAAACGCAATCTGGACGATTGGATGGGTAACCATATTTTCACCCGGGGGTTCCACGTGTCCCTCTTGGACAGGGGCAATAGGTGCTGATCATGGAAATAAGGGTAAAACCTGGCTAGGCTTGAACTTCCTATGTTCCTATGGTATCATTTTTGCTACTTCTCTTCTACCACTCAGTATATGCTCCCTCTTTGTTCACTTGTTCAACATACCCTTTATTTTATCCCTTAACTCCTTAACTTTTTCATCCTAATCTCTTCTGCTGTTGGATGTGCCATTTCAGCTAAATTCTTCGCCCCTCCACTTGACCATGGCAGCCCCACTTGCTCCTGTATTCCCCTTTAGTCTCTACTAGCAATAAAGTTTGGGGTGACTTAACAAACCTGATTTTTTCTTTACTGCTCAATAATCTTTAGTACTTGAGACATGCACTCCAATATTAACAACAAACGATCATTAGAAAATAGATTTATACTACTCTTTTGCCCCCAATTCCAACTTTCTATCAGTTTATCTTTTGTGCCCGTTTGTCTACAATGGTATGAAAATCTGCAGGGACAACTGACACCCCTGCTGTGTTGCCCTACTTATCCTCACATTATCTGACAAGTCCATGTTTACCCTAATTTTAATATTTGTCCCACTGTAGTGTTTCCTCTTTCCCCTTTGTTATTTGCATTATATTTAGAAGCACTAGCAAAGAAAATAAGGGACTCAAAAATACAAGGATATTATTGGTATGGTAGTCAAGAAAAGTTGGCTTTATGTGCATATGATATTAGTTTGTACCTGATAAAAGCAGAAAAGGATATTTTAGTGTTGTGAAACATGCTGAAACAGTTTCAAGTATTTTCAGGATACAAAATTAATTAAGATAAAACAAGGCAATAGCTGTAAACCATGTACTCACACACAAATTTGTTCAGCAATACCCATATTTATAGGAACATGATAAAATGAAGTACGGGTTAAAAAGAATCCTGTTATGGCAGCTAAGGATACTTGGGAATAGACTAAACAAAAGTTAATGCAAACATTGAGAAATTGGAAGCTTTGTTTTATGGATATAGATAGCAAGATACAAGCAATGGAAATGTTTTAAGTCCCTCTAATTTTATGCAAAGGTCAGGCATATTTTTATCTACCAGATGAGAGATGGATAGCAAGTAATGAGTTAAATGATTTTTTTCTGGGGGGGGGCAAGAGTTAAGTGGGATAAGCTGATTCTTCCAAAAGAACAATGTGGTTTGGGATTACCTAATTTGAAGGGGCATTTCAGAGCAACACAATTAAGGCTCCTATTCATAGCACAAGCAGAAAAAAGAAGTTATGTCTTACCATAACGCTCCATCTGTATTGTTGATCCTCATTCAGTCATTACGCATGGGTATCGGTTCCAAGCTCGGAACCGAGCCGGCCATTTTTCAAGCTCGCGTCAGCTTCAAACTCTTGAGCTAAACTTTTACCCACAATTCCCCTCTCCCTGTTACCCCAGATTGAGTTTGCAAGTTAAAGAAGGTAGAGGCTACCTCTGGTCAAATAACCTAAGAGAACTGGATGGTGAGATCCACTAGAAACCACAGGAGGGGGAAGGAGGGAGGATCGTAATGACTGAACGAGGATCAACAATACAGATGGAATGTTATGGTAACACATAACTTCTTTATCTGATATTGTTAATCTTCGTTCATTCCTTACGCATGGGACAGTGTCCCCAGCTACCTCTATTCCTGGGAGGCTCTCATGGAAGGACATTCCTGAGCACCATAGAACCGAAAGATGCTCTTCCCCTGGAGGCCAAATCCAATTTGTAATGATTGATGAAGGTATGAGGCATAGCCCAAGTTGCAGCTGCACAGATGCCATGTAAAGAAGCTCTGGCATGGAAGGCAGCAGAAGTTGCCTCCGACCTGAATGAGCTTTCATGGTAGTAGGCAAAGAGATATTACATTGTGTATAAATAAAGGTCACACAGTCCTTCAACCATCTAGCTAATGTAACCTTAGCAACAGCCAAACCTAATCTAGATCCAGAAAAGGCCAAAAATAACTGGTCAGATTTACGAAAGGGTTTAGTCCTGTTTAAGTAAAAATGGATTTGCCTGTGTATACCTAGGGTATGTAGGCAATATTCTCCTCTGTTTGAATGGTTGGGAAAGAAAACTGGCAATTCAATGGCTTGATTAATGGATATTTCAGAGATCACTTTAGGCAGAAATGACAGATTAGTTCTCAGAGACACTCTATCTCTATGAAAAATCAAGTATGGAGTCTTGACACATAAAGATTGAAGTTTAGAAATATGTCTGGCAGAAGTAATAGCGACCAAAAACAAGGTTTTCCATGACAAATACTTGAGGTCGCAAGAAGAGGCTGGTTCAAAAGGTGCCATTGTCAGAGCTTGTAGAACTAATGATAAATCCCATGGTTGAACAGGTTCTCTAAAAGGTGGCTTCAGATGATTCACACCTTTTATGAAGGTCTTGCACAATTTATGGGACATAAGAGAGGAATCTTGAACACCCTCATGAAAATTAGAAATTGCAGCCAAATGAACTCTAATGGTAGAGGCGGACAGACCCGATGGAAACAGGTCGGCCAGGTAGTCCAATATTATCGACAATGGTGCTGAAAAGGGATCTACTTGTTTATCTTTCAGCCAACAGGTAAATCTTTTCCACTTGCTCTGATAAGTAATTATAGTGGAAGACTTATGAGAAGCAATGAGAATATCACGTACTGGTAAAGAAAGATCATTCTGCCTGGTAATCAAGGGAATTGGAGTAGCCAGGCCATTAGCTTCAGGCTGTTCAGGTTGGGGTGAATCAGGTTCTGTGGGTGTGAGATCAACTCTGGGATTGGCTGGCGAATCCAGGGTCGATCTAGCAGGTGAGGCCAAAGGAATGGGAACCAAATCTGTTGTGGCCAATATGGTGCTATGAAGATTACCTTGCTCTTCAACTACCAGGCTTTCTTCAGAAACTGGGGAATGAGAGGAAAAGGCGGAAAAGCGTAGAGAAGACCCGAGGGCCAATCGTGGACTAGAGCGTCCCTGGGTGACTGTCCTGGGGGGGGGGGGGGGGAGGTAATCAGGGCAAAGTAGTTGCTGCATTTGTAGTTGGTCGGGGATGCAAAGAGGTCACAGCAAGGACGGCCCCAGCGGTGGAAGATCTCCGCCACTATCACGGGATTCAGGGACCACTTGTGAGGTTGCAGAATGCACCTGCTGAGTCTGTCTGCTATCACGTTGTAACTCCCGGGAATGTGCATTGCTGCAAGAAAACCATTGGTAGCCATCGCCCATTGCCATCTCCTCATTGCCTCTCGACAAAGGGGGTAAGATTTGGTTCCACCTTGCTTGTTAATGTACCAGACCACCGCCATGTTGTCTGATTGAATCGCAATTGTCCCAGATGGCAGCAGGGGCTGGAATGCTTGCAATGCCAGAAGCACCACCCTCAGCTCTAGAACATTTATATGCAGATGG
Source organism: Protopterus annectens (assembly GCF_019279795.1). Lineage (NCBI taxonomy): Eukaryota > Metazoa > Chordata > Ceratodontiformes > Protopteridae > Protopterus > Protopterus annectens. The sequence continues at coordinate 775,637,008 of NC_056746.1, read as the reverse complement.
GCCTCCAGCTGGGACCAAGTGCCTTGGACTGTCTGTCCCTGACATAGCCCCCCCACCCCATCAGGGAGGTGTCCGTGGTCACTGTGGCCTTGTTTGCTGGGGGGAAAAGGGGCGAGACCATTGTGAGAGATTGTGTGTCATCCACCAATTTAAATCCTGTTTGCACCTGTGCGTTACTCGAATCATGGCTGAAAGAGGATGCTGAAAAGGATACCACTGAGTGAGCAGTAGCCATTGTAGAAGCCTCATGTGAAACCTGGCCAGGGGAACAATGATGATGGAGGCTGCCATGGAACCCAACAGCTGTAGAACCATGTGAGACATGGATTTTTCCTTTGAAAGGATTGGAATTAGTTGTTGCTTTATCCTTAAAATTCTGTGCTCTGGAATAGCAGCTCTGCATTTTTTTGTGTCCAAGATAACCCCTATGAATTCTGTTGACTGAGATGGGATGAGATTGGATTTCTGCCAGTTTATGGTTATGCCAAGCCTTTGAGCAGCGAGGAGAGTGTATGCCAGGGCTTTTTCCAGTAGATGTCTGTTGGGGGTGGAAATGAGCCAGTCGTCTTGGTATGGAAACATCTGGAATCCTTGAAGTCACAAGTGAGCTGTGACAACTGCCATGCAGTTTGTGAACACTCTGGGGGCTGTAGACAGTCCGAAGGGCAGTACTCTGAACTGGTAGTGACTGGCTCCCGCACGGAAGTGCAAAAATCTTCTCGATGGCCTGTCCACCTTTATGTGGTAGTACGCATCTTGAAAATCTATAGAGCACATCCAATCATCTTTTTCCAAAGAGCGGGAGGATAGACTGTATTGTGACCATCTGGTATTTTTGTACTCTCACAAACTTGTTCAATACACTGAGATCCAAAACTGGTCTCCAGTCCCCAGTTTTCTTTGGCACCAAAACTAGTCTTGAGTAGAATCCGGATCCTATCTGGTCTGGACGGACTATTTGGATGACTCTTTTTCTTAGCAGCTTTTCTATCTCTAGTGCTGCTTCTTCCCTTTGACTGGGTGGAACGTCGGGAAGATTTTTTGAAGGGACGGGACAAAGATCGAAGGGGATATGATAATGTCTGGTTATGATCCTTTGTACCCAAGAATTGGTGGTGATGGTTAGCCAGGCAGAAGGGTAGAAGGAGAAACGTCCCCCAACCATCTCCAGAGGAAAGGAGTTGGGCCGCTCTTCAGGAGCGCTGGTAGGATTGACCAGGGAAAGAATCCCTGGAGCCCTGGTTACGCGGTCCCCCTCTGTCCCGAAAGGAGCATCTTCCCTGTGAGTTTCCCCCTCTGTCTCGGGAGGAGAACCTGGCCTGTGTGTCACGGAAAGGACCCTGAGATTTCTTGAACCATATCTTCCCACTCTTTTGGTTTCGGGAGAAAGCATGTTGAAGGGAATAATAACAGACACCTACGGCAGAAAGGGTCTTACCGTCTTGTTCACATCTGGCCAGTGTGCTTTTAACTTTGGGCCCAAACAACGAGGAGGGCTCAATGGGGGCATTAAGAAAGGAAGACTTAAAAGGTTCCGTGAAGTTGCACAAGCGCATCCAAGCATGTCGTCTCAAGACCGCAGCTGAACCCGCTGCTCTAGCTGCTCCTTCTGATGCATGAGATATTAATCGCATAGAGGAGTTAGATATAGACTCAATGGTGGCCAGCTGAGAGGCCACTTTGTCACGGACCTCATCAGACACTGCACCAGCCAAGGTTTCAGAGAGCTCAGAAACCAGATCCCTTTGAAGCCTAGTAAAATGTGCCATATAATTCAGGGACCTGATAGCAAAGGTCGCTGAAGCAAAAGTGTGCTTCCATATTCTATCCAGGGCCTGGGACTCTCTGTTAGATGGATGGACAGTTTGGCTTTCTTCTTCTGCCAGATCCTTTTTTGTTGTGGCTGCCATCACCAAAGCATCTACAGGAAGACCTTTGGACCAATGTGGATCTGAAGCAGGAGGGGACAAGATCTTATCTGGCCTCCAGGGAATAGCTTCAATAGTATCAGGGGCCTTCCAAGCATACTGCACGATGAACTTGACAAGTTCATCGGCAGGTGGGGTAACGCAGGAGGTAGGGGGCCAGGCGCGAAAGGCCTGCAGGAACACAGATTCTTCAGGGGTCGGATTAGAGGGCTGTCAGCCACCTCTTTGTTTCGGGATTTCAAGGATATTGCCAAAGGATACCTCAGAAGGTGACCGAGAGGATCCTTCTCCCTCATCGAAATCTCTATCTTCAGTGAGGGACTCCTCTGTGGAGACCATGTGCTTCCTCTTACACAAACTTTTCTGGTGGACCTCCTCAGCGGGAGAAGCTGGGGAAGACAGCGGAAAAGGGGATTCCTAAGGGAATATGTCCTGGGGGCCTTGCACCCGGTGTCCGCTAGGTGCGACTTGTGAAACCAGTGTACCAGAGGAGGGCGGAGGTATAGACAGTCCGGTATCGCCAGCAGCAGCGAAAGCCTTCTCCATCAGTCAGAAGGCTGGTCCACCTGGAGAGGAGTGTATGTCTAGGAGAGGGGGCACTCCTCCCCTAAGTGGCTCAGCCTGCCAACTCGGAGTCCCTGGATGGCTGTGGAGCAGCAAGCTATGCGTATCACAGCTGACATCCTGGGTTGTAGCAAAACTTTCCTGCCACGAAGGCAACTGCGGATCCTTAGTGAGATCCATAAAGGGAACCACAGAAGGGGAAGACTGTACTACATCCATGGACTTCAAAGGCAATGAAGGAGGAGAATAAGAAGGTGACGTTGGAGATGGGTGATCACCTACCAAGGAAGGATAGTTCCTGGGGGGTGGAATACCTCTGGCCAAGAAAGCCTGGTCCACAAGGCACAACACATCATGTTCAGAAAGACTTCTAGTGGACCTCACAGAGACTGAGGGAGAAACAGGCCTGTCCATAAAAGAGGAAGACTCGGTGACCATCTCATCTGACCGCGCCGAGGACAACAGTGCCGAGAAAGACTGAACTACTGTAGTCTGCACCGAAGAAGCCATCGGTGCCGATGTCATTGTCTGCACTGACACAGGGATGATCGGTGCTGAAGTGGTTGTCGGTGCCACCGAAGCTGGAACTGACAAAACTGGAGTCAACAATAAAGACCTTGGTTCTGTGGAAGATCTCGGAGCCAATGCAGTCAAGGTCTGAGCCGACTGAGCGGTCGGTGCCGATATAGTGGTAATGGTCTGAATCAAGGAGCCCCTCAGTGCCGATATGTAGAAGGCTGCAGGAGAGGACGGAGCCGAAATCAGTAATGGAGCCGAAGGTCTGGGCACCAAAAGCACTAGGGCTGACTGAGAGAGCTCCGGAGCCGAATATTTAGCCTTTTTAGATTTTGGTTGGTGGGAGTCCCCAGCCGGGGACGTAGGCATGGATTTAGCCTTCGTAGAAACATCCATTTTCTTATGGGCTTTAGGAGGGGTTGAGACCTCTGACCCAGAAATAGCCACTGAAAAGGGAGATTTTAGAAGTCCCTTCAGTATCAGCTTATTTTTCCATTCTAACAAAGTTCTATTAGAAAAGTTCTCACAAATAATACAAGGTGGTTCAACAGATAAATGGGAAGCTCCCAAACAATAAACACATAAAGAGTGTGCATCAGAAGTAGGCAGTTTGTGTCCACAATCAGAACACCGCTTAAACCCCGGACTACCCTTTTTATCTGCCATATTAACAAATAGAAAAGTACCAACAATGGTACAAAAGAATACCCAAAAGTATGATAGAGAAAGGGAAAAGGATTACCAACGATGGTAAGGAGAAATTACCTTACGGTAAAAAGGGTAAGTAAAGGACAGAAAAAACCTGAGGAAATATGAACGCTAGATGCGATAGGGTAAGAGACAATAAAAGATTAACTTTTCTGACAGAAAGGTAATTTGTAAAGCAATTAAACAACAATTGACTGTACTTAGCTCAAGAGAAGTAGCTTGACACGACCGGATGGCAACACGGCAAACGAAATCTGGGGTAACAGGGAGAGGGGAATTGTGGGTAAGAGTTTAGCTCGAGAGTTTGAAGCTGACACGAGCTTGGAAAATGGCCGGCTCGGTTCCGAGCTCGGAACCGATATCCATGAGTAAGGAATGAACGAGGATTAACAATATCAGATGCTATCATTCGAAGTGGAAAGGGATGATGACGATGAAACAGGGGGGAAGGCTCATGAAAAAATGAGAGACAAAGATTTTGGATGCAGATCCTTAAGGAGAATATTAATAACCATATAGAATATTATATTCTTAAAATAGCAGAAAGTATGCTAAGAACTAAGCCAACATGGGACTGGAGGAAGGAGATTCTATTGATAGGGATGACTGCAATTAGGGGTACATAGAATAAGCAAGAGGGAGTTGGAATTTACTGGAGAAAACTAGCAAAATAACCAAAGAATTGGAATGAAATAATTAAAGAGGGAGATGGAATAGAATGGGAAGAGGCCAAGAATACATTTGGACTGCAGGCTAGAGATTGCCTTCCCTATCAAGGATTAATATCAGAGTATAGGGAAAAAGAAAGGAATATGGGGGTCCTAAGTGAAAGACCAGCACTGGCACAGTTTTTAGTAGAATATAGAACAGAAGCTGCTATTAAAATGGGATAATTAGAATGGCATATAAAATATTACATGATAACTATAGGAATCACAGGTGGTTAGAAACAACTGGCAATAAATGTTGGATAAGTAATTCACAAAGAAAAAATGGGAGGATATATGTATGACTGCCAAATATGCAACAAAGTGTAGAAATGTTATGATTTTTTGCTTGGATTTCAAATGTTTGAGGTGTGATGGGGAAGAAAGAGCTAATTGGGAACAAATGTTTGAGTGCGCAATGAGATGGCAGACTTTAAAAATTTCCTGCAGATTACTGTCAGAAATACTGGGTGAACAAACTGATGTAACCAAGGAAATTACTGTTTTTGACCTGTGATACTGAATCAGAATTGCCTAGCCATAGTAAGGCCTTGCTGAGTTTAATTCTGGTGGCTGCCAAAAAAGCAGTTACTAGAAAATAGAAACCAAAGTCTAAACCAACTGTACTAGAAGTAGTGAATACAGTTACATAGTCATATAGACAGGAAGTAGGATTATTGGAAAAGGGTAGGACCAAATTACACAGAAAAAATAGGAATTGTGGGAAAATACATGAAGAATAATGTTTTGGAGGAATAATGAGGTTTAAGGGAAGGCAGGAATTGAATGACCTACTCATAAAGTTCATGAAAAGTCTCAAATGATTTGTAGATGTTCTGCATTTCACAAAACCTACTACTAATCCCCAGAGTCAGATAATGGTCAAATGTGGCCCTAGGCAGGATGATGGACCAGGCCCCTCTGCCCCCCACTACAACCATTCCATTGTCCCATTACTTGGCTGTCTCTCCCCATTTACCATAAACACTGTTCAAACCTGTCCATGTGCATACTATTTTCTTCTTTACTTTTGCAGAGATTTAGATTTCATTTAAAACTTTGTTTTTTCAAATTGTATAGCACAAACACTTAATGCCATTTACTAAACAAAACAGTTTTGCTTTGAAAACAGACTTAGCATGAACAACAGTAAACTTCTCTGTCCTTGAAACTCACATTCACTGAAAATGCACTGGAATTAGAAGTTATGTACTCACCATAACGTTCCATCTAAGTAGGTGTATTCATTTGTCTGCAACCTGTGGGTTATGGATCCGATATCGGATCCGAACCGGCATGGTTTTCCAGCTATGGATCCAAGCTCTCAGCTCCTCCCCTCACCCATAATGCCCTGCTCTACCCTCATGACCTCAGATCGAGTTTGCCAAAGCAACAATACCCTAAAAAGGGTAACATAGAATATGCAGGAAACTGAAAGGCCAGGGGGATAGGAGGGCGGGATGGTTGCAGACAAATGAATACACCTACTTAGATGGAACGTTATGGTGAGTACATAACTTCTAAATCTGAAGTAGGATATTCATTTGTCTGCAACCTGTGGGACAGAGTCCCCAGCTACCTGAATCTTGGGCGGCCATCATGGAAGGATATTCCGAGCACCGGAGCCAAAGGATGCTCTACCCCTAGATGCAAGATCCAACTTATAGTGGGAAATAAACGTATGAGATGAAGCCCACGTGGCTGCTGCACAAATATCATCTAGAGGAATCCTAGCCTTGAAGGCTGCCGAGGTAGATACTGACCGGGTTGAATGGGCATGAACACCCTCCGGTGCGGGCCTTCTTGAAGCTTGATAAGCCAATAAAATGCACTGTGAAATCCAGCGGGACAGAGAAACTTTAGAGATTGGCTTGCCCAAATTGAATTTTGCAAAGGAAATAAACAGCTGGTCTGATTGCCTATGACCAGCTGTCCTGTTCAGATAAAATCTAAGTTGCCTGTGAACATCTAGTGAATGTAGCTTATATTCACCTTTGTTTTCATATTTAGGAAGAAAACAGGAGGTTAATGGACTGATTGATGTTTGCTTCAGAAGCGATTTTAGGAAGAAAGGACGGGTTGGTCCTGAGGGAGACACGGTCCGGATGAAATACCAAGTAAGGAGGTTTAGCTGATAATGCTTGAAGTTCAGACACTCTCTTGGCCGATGTAATGGCTACCAAAAGGCTGTCTTGTAGGACAAGAATTTGAGATCCACCGTAGCCGCTGGCTCGAAGGCGGTCAAGGCCTGTAGAACCAAAGAGAGGTCCCAAGGAGGAACTGCTTGTTTTATAGGGGCCTGAGAAGAAAAGTACCTTTAAGAAAAATTTTACACAATTTGGCTGACATAAGAGGATTAGAGTCATGGCCAATGTGATAGTGAGAAATTGCCGCCAGTTGTACTTTGACTGTGGAACTGCTGGCACCATCGTTAAAGAGAGTGGTTAGAAAGTCAAGCACTAAAGGAAGAGGAACCGTGAAGGGATTCAGGCCTTGCCGCTCCGCCCACAAAGAGAAACGTTTCCACTTGCTTCGGTAAACCTTTCTAGTGGATGGTTTATGAGCTGCCACCAAAATTGCTTTAACCGGTGATGAAATACCGAGTCCTTATCAAGAGTGGAACTGGAGCAGCCAAGCGGTCAGCTTCAGGTTGTCCAGATTCGGAGGAGGAATGCAGGATGGATGGGATATCAGATCCGGGATGGGATCTAGAATCCAAGGAGGATTCACCGAGTGAGACCTTAGGAAGGGGAACCAGATCTGTCGAGGCCAGAATGGAGCAATGAGAATCATTCTGCAACCCACCCGAGAGGCTTTCTGAAGAACTTGGAGCATCAGAGGCAAGGGTGGATAGGCATACAGAAGACCGGGTGGCCAAGCATGCACCAGAGCGTCTCTTGGGGTACCTCCGGGAGGAGGTATTAGAGCGAAAAAACTGTCGCACTTGGTGTTTGAGGGAGAAGCAAAAAGATCGCATGAAGGGGTTCCCCACCGTGCGAATATGCGTTCCGCTACTTGACAATTGAGAGACCACTCGTAAGGGGTCAGAATGGTGCGACTGAGCTTGTCCGCTAGGATGTTGGACCGACCCGGAATGTGCGTTGCTATTAGAAAGCGATTGGTGGAGATTGCCCATTCCCAAACTCTCATGGCCTCTCGACAAAGAGGGTAAGACCTTGTTCCCCCTTGCTTGTTGATGTACCAGACAACAGACATGTTGTCCGATTGAATTGCAATTGTTCCCAAGGGAAGAAAGTCCTGAAGTGCTAGCAACGCTAAGAGCACTGCTCTCATCTCTAGAACATTGATATGCAGTAAGGTCTCTGAATCGTTCCACGTGCCTTGGACGGTCCGGCCCGCAAAGTGCCCCCCCCCACCCGAGGCGGGAGGCGTCCGTGGTCACCGTGGCGAGAGGAGAAGCACAAAATGGGCGGCCTTTGTGGAGATCCGGGGAGTGGAGCCACCACAAGAGGGACCGCTTGCAAGCCTTGCTGATCGCTATGGGATGATGCATGGGGAGAGCAAGGTATGACCACTGTACTAAGAGCGTCCATTGTAGAATGCGCATATTGAGCCTGGCAAGAGGAAGAAGTGCTATAGCCGATGCCATGGACCCTAGAGCCCTCAGGACCAACTCCGCCAGAACAGAACTTGACTGGAGAATGGCCCGCACCTGGAGCTGCAGATTTAGAACTCTGTCCGCAGTGAGGAAGGCTCGTAAACTCCTTGTGTCTAGCCTGGCCCCTATAATATCTAAGAACTGTGTGGGCGCCAGGTTGGATTTCTTTGTATTTATTGTGATGCCCAGAAAGGGAGCAAGATGGAGAAAGGAGTCTCGCGCCAATAGAAGTAGATGCCTTGTTGGGGCGGAAAGAAGCCAGTCGTCCAGGTAGGGAAAGACCTGCACCCCCTGAAGCCTCAGGTGGGCCGCTACCACTGCTAATACTTTGGTGAACACCCTGGGGGCTGTGGTGAGACCAAAGGGAAGGACCCGGAACTGGTAGTGACTGGCTCCCAGCCGGAAGCGGAGAAACCTCCTGGAGCGCCTGTCCATCAGGATGTGGTAGTACGCGTCCTTGAGGTCTATCGAGCACATCCAGTGATTTTTTCCCAGAAGGGGGAGAATAGACTGCAGATTGACCATTCGGAATTTTTCTTTGGGGACTGCCAGATTCAAGAGAGAGAGGTCTAGGATTGGTCTTAGTTCCCCCGTCTTTTTTGGCACTAAAGAATCTGGAGTAGAACCCTGATCCGATCTGGTCTGGGGGAACGGGCTGGATGGCTCCTTTCTTTAGCAGATGGCCAATTTCTGCCAAAGCGGCCTCCCGTTGACCGGGTGGGACGTCTGGGAGGGACTTCAACTTTGGAAGGTGAAGGAAAGGAATGCGATATCCTCTGGATATGATTTGGAGAACCCAGCGGTCCGATGTTATGGACTCCCATGCCGCTAGGTGCCCCGAAAAACGTCCCCCGACTGCCTCCAGAGTAGAGCAGTCGGGCAACCCCTCAGGGTTGCTGCGCGGGCCGTTCAGAGAAAGGTTCCCTGGACCCGAAGTTTCTGGGAGCCCCTCTGCCTCTAGGGCGGCGTCCTCCCTGTCCTCCTCTGCCACGGAAGGACTGGTTGTCCGGAGCAGGCTGGGACTGCTGCGACTTCCGGAACCACATCTTCTTCTGACCCTTTTGGTTCCTAGAATAGGGCCTCTGGGGTGCAGAGAAGCGGATTCGACGGCAGACAGCGTCTTCCCGTCCTTTTCGCTCTGGGTCAACGCCTCGAACGGTCTTGCCAAACAGAGCAGAACCATCAAAGGGGCGTCAAACGACGCTTTGAAGGGCTCAGAAAAATCGCAGTGACGGAGCCAGGCCTGACGTCTAGTGACCAGTCCTGTCCCCGCAGCTCTAGCGGCGCCTTCCGTTGCATGGGAGAGTAGCCGCATAGAAGTATTTGTAACTGACCTAAGAGTGGCCATACGGGTGGAGTGCAGAACTCTGTCCTCCTCCGAAATGGACTCGGGGATGCAGCGTATTCCTTAATAAGATCTCGCTGCATCCTAATGACATGTGCCAAATAGTTCAGCGCCCTTACCGAGAAGGTCGCCGAACTGAACATCCGCTTCCCCAAGCGGTCCATCATCGAGACTCCTTGCTCGGTGGGTGGACTGAGGACTCTCCTGAGCCAGTTCCCTCTTTGTGGCCGCCGTCAACATGGCATCTACCGGAGGCCCCTTACTCCAATGGGTCCGGTCGGATGGCGGACTAAGGATCCTATCCGGTCTCTTGGGAATTGGCTCCACGGTGTCCGGTTCCTTCCACGCCCTGGTGGTAATAAGGTCCACCAGGGGTCGGCAGGGGACACCCAAGAGGTAGACGGGCCCGTTTCAAATGCCTCCAAGAACACGGACTCGTCCGAGGAAGACTTGGGGCAGACCACCCCCTTATACGGAGCATTTCCATGATGTCTCCAAAGGAGACATCCTCGGGGTGACCGTGGGGAGCCTTCCCTTCCTCCAAGTCCGTGTCTTCTGTGAGAGACTCGGGGGAGTCAATGTGCCTCCTTTTGCACGTATGCTTGCGAGGGACCTCCTCTGGGGGGCTGTCAGAGGAGTCCTCGCAAGCAGCAATTTGTTCCATAGGAGCAACTTGGGGCACAGAAACGGGCTGTCCCAGGGGCCGGATGGTGGAAGCCTGGCCCAGTGCAGAGGGAGCGCGGGACGGAGCCGGAACAAGTGCCGGGGGTCCGGAGACCCTCAACAGAGCCCTCTCCACTACATCAAAAGCCGAAGGGGAGCCGACTCGACCAAAGGATCCGACAATCGGCTCCCCCTCGGATCCGAAGAGTGGACCGGAGCCGGCGCGCCGGATCCGGCGAAGGACAGTACGCTCCGACACAGACGGCGCCGAAGGAGCACTGATCCCCGGATCCGAGGCTCGGATCCAGGCTCCGAGGTCGGATCCGACGCACTCGAGGGCAGGGTCGGATCCGAAGTACCAAGTACTATCGGCGCTGGCCCCCCCCCCGCCCCGGCGCTGCTCGGCTCCCGCTGCTCCGCACCCGGGTAGCGGGGCGGAGAAGCAGCACTACGCTTAAAAAAAGGTGTTGAGCTCCCCCCCAGAGGGGGGGGAGGCAAGAGCACTCCCATCTGCATCTGGGCCTGGATGAACCTTCTCATCATCCGGTCCAGATCAGCATCAGAAAGGCTATGTGTAGATCTCGACGAGGCTACCGAGGTAGGCCTGGAGTGCCTCCTCGATAGCCTCGACGGAGATCGGGTCTCCTCCTCCTCAGGACCCGGTGAAAAGCACACAGGGGACCGGAGCCGAGAAGGAGGAGACCGAGCCGACAACGGAGCCGGGGGAGAAGCTCGCTTGGCTGGCGGGGCCGAAACAGAGGTCTCGGCCCGCCGCTTATGGTGCTTCTCCTCCGGTCCTTTTTCTAGCATCCTCTCCTCTCCAGAAACGGGAGGTTGAGTCCCAGGAGCAGGAGGGTGCCACAGGGGAACAACCGTAGCCACAGTTGTACCCGAAGGAGCGGAGGCCGGAGCCGAGTCTGGCGGTAAAGACCCGCCAAGACAAGCTTGGACCTCCACTCCCTCAGTGCCCTGGGGTTGAACCCTGCACAAATGGAACAACCAGATGTGCGGTGTTCTTCCCAGAGACACTTAACACACCGAGTGTGGCCATCAGCCGGTGAGAGCTTATGGCCACACTCGGAGCATTTCGAGAAAATAGATTTAGGCTGATCAGCCATAATCTATAAAGCTACTAAAAGTAACTTAAACAAAAAGACACACAGGCCCAACACACACACTCTACGCAACAGCGAGGGGAGGGAAAAAAAATTACTTAATTTAACTCAAAATAAAACTATCAAAGAGGGAAACCTAAACTTTCACACAGAAAAACCAAAAAAACTTTAAATTTTCTGTTTTAACAAGTAATAAATGACCACTTAGCTGAGAGCTATGAATACAAATCCAGTCACCAGCGCGGCAAACGAGATCTGAGGTCATGAGGGTAGAGCAGGGCATTATGGGTGAGGGGAGGAGCTGAGAGCTTGGATCCATAGCTGGAAAACCATGCCGGTTCGGATCCGATATCGGATCCATAACCCACAGGTTGCAGACAAATGAATATCCTACTTCAGATCCGACATTCACTAAAAATGCATCTGGCTAGTGGTGCACTAAGTGTATCTTCGGCCCCACACTTTTTTTGAACCATCGACTCACTGCTCACATTTTTAGGATTACACACAAACGCATTTGTTCTTTGATTCATATTCCTGACTGTACTAAATTATTTCCCTAGGTTAACAGGGCAGCATTTGTTTCAGTGTTTTACATTTGTAGTTTTGAACATTTATTTACATTTTATTTCACTGCTTACTGTATGAACCAATAATGACAAAACTACCCACTTCAGAACATTTGAACAGCAAGAGACCACTCAATCTGCTGTCATTATAATCTACCAGTATCAGTCTACATGCACAATCTCTTCAGAAGTACAAATCCTCTAAACTATTCCACATTAGAGAGAACTATTACAGATGCTGAGGTGGCTGCCGGCAAACAACTTTGCATTTCAGTGCATCTACAAATGCAGTGTCTGCTGACCTTGAATGATAAATTGCCAATGTTATATTAAAAATGTGTGCTGGTGATATTTTCCTAATAGTTACTGAATAAAGAAAAGTGCAATACAGAATGGATGGTAAACAACAACAACATGTTCATAGTTACTAAGCACTGAGTCCTGGAGATCATTATGGAGACTAGCTCAAATAACCAGACAGTGCTTTGGGGCAACTGCGAAAGTTAAGTGACTTGATGGGTTTGGATTTATTAGCTTGAATGAATCCATAGAGACTTATAAAGAAAAAAGTTGTGGATATTCAGAAGCCATACGGCTGAAACACTTGATGTTTTAAGGGGTCATTTGCATATATCCCATGGGCCTCTATTACAGGAAGTTTAAGGTATCCCACAGTGAAAATGACAGCTTGACTAATTTTCTCTTGTAGTTTTTACATAAAAGACAAAACAAAGGCTTAAGGACTCAAATCCTTACTACAAGGAGCAGCCCTTAACAGTTCATAGCCTTACTCATTTTCACTACGTACTAGACAAACTGTTGTAACCCAAACACAGTGCATTTCACACTAGCATGCTTTCAAAAAATAAGCTAAATTAAAAATGTATTCACAGTTAAAAATACCAACTTTAAACTCATAGACTTTGTGCTGTCCACCTTATTCACATTCAAATAATAAACACACTATTAACATAACAAGGAGACCAAAGATCATGGTTCATATGATGATGCTCCCATTTACAACAATCAGTTTCCTTCCATTAGACCATTAAGTTCTCAGGTTCATTGTTAGCTACTGCGCCTGAACTCCAGTGGACTACTGAGGTGACTAATTTAAATTTCCAGTTGCCTCGAAGAAGGTGATTATGTGACTTGCTAAAAGACAGAGCACAAATATGAGACAATGTCAGAGATGTTCTGTAAAACTGGACACCAAAGAGCAGGCTAGTCTAAATCACTTTTTAAAAAGTTAACAGAGTAACAGGTTTTACATCAAAAGGTTAGTCCCCTTAGGACAGTGGCCTATTTTTATGAGAAATTTGAAGTGGTGCTTGTACTACTATGTGAAATTTGGCCTGGGCATCAGGGAACTTCCTCTACTCTTGAATGCTGGGTACAGCATGGTATGTGTAATGTGGTAATTGTGCCTTCTGTTTGGGAGGGGATCTTTTCTGAATGTCGAACTTCTAATACAGTAGTCATAGAATTGCAAGAGGGTGGATTGATTACTCAGCAAGTTCTTGAATGTATGCCAAAAGTTCCAGTACGGACTGTTCTGATAAGTTGTGGACAGATACTGATCAGCATACAGAACAGAATGCTGTTGCTGATGCTTTGGAGAGTGATGGTAAGACTCCAGTTGACCCCTGGATATACTACTTCTAATGCAGTGATGGGGCCTTCTGTTTCATCTACATTACCTTGTGGTTCACTGCAGTCTTTTGCACATGTAGTTTGTGCCAATGCCACTGAGGATACAGTACAAAGACAATGAGATTCTTTAGCATATCACCACTTTTTGTTGTGGTTTCACTACATATAGCAGGGGATCCCTATGGACAGATATACATTTTGATTGGCTGTTATTGCTCCCCTTGGTGTTATTATTTTGCAGGTGAGAGCTCTCAATTATTTTTCTGGGGAAAACATTTATTATATTAGTTTGAAACTGAGAATGTTTTGCAAACTCTTCTTTCTAAGTTAGAATCAAAGAAAGATATGGCACCGTGGTCTGACTTTCAAGGATATAACTTTCATTTGTGTAAAGGACAAATATGGACAAGAGACCTTTTTTTGCAGGAAATGGATGTGTGAATTGAACTTGGAAAATACTGTGAAATACTTCAACCACTGACTAAGATTTTGGACACTTTGGGTTTATGGACTTGGGGGTGTTGAGGTAAAGTTGCATTGCATGTTAAAAGTCAGCTTCAACACACTGGTGATCAGATATCTGTTTGCTCTACTCACTGTATAATATACTATGCTGGGCAGCCAAAACGTGTTTTTTTTTTTTTTTTATGGACAGTTAGGGCATTTTCAGACAGATTGCTCTGACTTGATGTGTTCTGCTTGTCAGAAGGTAGGGCATAACAAAACTAATAGTGTGAAACAGTGCACTAGGTATGGTAGTTCTGCAGATTTTCATATAGGTTGCCCAAAAATAATATGGATGATTCTAAAGTATCTGTCTTCTGATTTGGATTTGGATTTTGAGCAGGTTATTTCACCTCCTTCTCAGATAGAGGGGGGGTTATGGATAACTTTGTTCCCCCTTAGTCTGTTTCGGATACTTGTCAAATGTCTTCTGATAATGGTACTTTTATTGATTCTGACAGTGATAGCAGTACAAAACAAGAAAATGTATTGTCTAATGCTTCTAAATTGGATAAACCTAAATGAAAGCGTACAATTAAATATCACTAAAAAAAAAATAATTTTGTGTGTGTGTGTGTGTATATATATATATATATATATAGATATATGGATTCATATCACTTCACTGAAAGACCATTTCATGGAAAGACCATTTCACTGACACCAAATCACCTAAAGTTCATTTCACTGAAAGTTCATTTCACCTAAAACTCATTTCACTGACAAGTAGTACTCTAAGGCAAGTCAAAGGTATATGTTATTTTCCCCACTGTAGTGCGATCCTGGTGTTAGTATATATCATTGTACACATCATCAATTACAGTTAGAACAGGGGGTATGGCTAAGGGCCTATGCTGGGGCAAATGCAAAAAGGTCCTTAATCTTTTTCTAGAATCAGAAAAATCCTGACCCTGCCATTGAAAGTGCTCCCTCATGGAGTGTAAAGTCTCCCCAAAGGAAAATTCTTCAGGAGGGGAGGCCGAAGGAATAGAATCTTCTGCATCTGAATCCTCATAAGGCGAGTAGGCCCCTTCCTGATGGTCTGACAAATCAGATCCATCCGTGGAGTAATCTGAGGAGAGAGGTTCAGAGGGATCAGTCCTGGGCCTTTTGTCTGGAGGAGGTTGTGAGGCCCTGTCTGGGTGAGGTTGGGAACCCCTAATTAAGGATATAAGGTCCTCAGCAAGACTGAGGATCTGAGAACTGGAGGAAGGCCTCTGGGAAGTAGATTTGGCAGGCAAAGTTTTTGATAGTTTGGCAGCTTTTGCCCTGGAGAAGGCCTTAATGGACATAGAAGCTGAGGGCCTAGCTGCCCCACGTGCGGGAGTAGAAATGTCCAAAGGTATGGTGTCGGACAATTCTTGAGCACTAGCTTCGGTAGGAAGTTCTGAAGCCAACTCAGCCGGGGCCTCTCTGGCCTCGGTGGTCGGAGGTATGGTTTCGGTAGTAGCAATAACCATGGACTCGGTTTCAGAAACCGAGACACTCGCGGTAGGCCTAGCCGTGGTTTCAGTCGAAACTGCGGGCCGCGAGTGTCAGTCCTTTTCCTTGCGTTTTTTGACCATATGCGAAGTCGGAGTCTCCGACGGCATTTTATAAGCAAAAGCGGTTCCAAAAAATTCCTCTGCAAACTCCGACCGACGTCTAAGAGTCCGTTGGTTGAAGGAGGCACAGGCTAAACAAGCTGATACGTCGTGGTCTGGGCCTAAGCAAGGAAGGCAGTAAGAATGGAAATCCTTATGAGGTATTTGTTTCCCACAAGTTAAACAATTACTTACTTTGTCTGACATCGGCTGAGGCAAGAAAGAGTCCCCAACGGGGTACTTAGCTTTTTTCAAAGTCTTCGGTAGCTGAAATCTCTGGATCTGACTGACCGGCACTTGCGAACAGCTTCTGCTTCGGGCACCGCGCGGCAAGAAAGACTGAGGAAAATGGCGTCGGCTGATGTCTTTATACCCCAGAAGCTCTGACGTCGGGGAAAGTGCGACATCAACCGAGGCCAGACCCAGACTTTGGAATCCGGCCGACCGAAGGGCTGCCTGAGGCAGGACAACCCATATGTTATGACTGCAGATGCATCCTTGAAGGACATCAGAAACCGGATACAATCAATTAATGCTCTTCTCCATCATGAAAACCTGGCCTGGAGTACAGATGGTACTTGGTTCTACTACAGATACTACTACTGTCAGGTGCTAGCAATGCGGCTCGCTTTTGTGCACTGCTTACCAATGCATAAACAGGAGTATCTCACATGAGTGTACACATTTAACCATTACACAGATCCACTGCTTGCTACGCTATGGAACTGTATATATTAGTAAGACATAAAACTACATGTGGAAACATTGCAAACTAAGGGCCTGATATAACTATATGTCATACATTTACAATATATACACGTGTTGGCCCTCCCCAACAAGTAATACAACCCTGTGGTCTCAGTATTTTTTCACACAAATTCAGTGTCTGTAGTGCATGTGTCACGATTACTGAGAGTGTTCACGATTTGGTTTTGCAACATTTGAAAAAGTTGCGCATCACTTACCATCACACAAACACAGTCACCGAGGGTAGGCACTGCCAGGCAATGTGTTTGAATGATGGTAAGCGATGTGCAACAGTGTCAAGCAGTACAATTTCAAGGTTATTTGATTTACAGGCACTTGTGTAAATGTATACAAAAGAAAAAATCCAGCACCTTGAGTAGGTGTAGCAGAGAACTCGTTTATTATTAACCAGACCGGTTTCAGCAAATAGCTTTCTTCAGTGGTATGGTCAAGTTGATTAAACAATCCCTATTTATAGGTAATTCAAATGAATAATATGACATAATTTCCTGTTTAAATAAAATATAAACAAAACAGTAATCTAATTCATGACCACAACATGTAAATAAGATAGGACAATGGAAAAAAGAAAAATATACCCAGCACTAAACCATCATAGTTTAAAACTAGTATGTATTTCAGAATTGGAATACTGAAAACATATTGTTAAATAATAATGATAATAATCATATTTGACTAGTGAAACTTATGTCAAGGTCAGAACAAAGGATAAGAATGTAAGTAACAATATTAACATGGTATTGACACATAGTTCTTCATAACTTGTCATTAAGACTTGGTGGAAACAAACCACCTAATTTAATTATCCATTTGGTTTCCTTGCTGTTTAACAGTTTATGCCATCCAGTTTTAAATGCTCTGTGACCAACAATCTTGTCAATGCAAATGAAAGAAAATTGAGCCATTTTGTGTACAACAGTATGTTTATACAGAGCGTTAGTAGCCCTGGCATTTCTGATATCTCCTAAATGCTCAGAGATACGAATGCGCAACTGTCTAGAAGTTTGACCAATGTAAAATGCCCGACATGTACATGTGGCCAAATAGATCACCCAGTCTGTGCTGCAACTGGCAAAATGATTAATGTTGGATATCCTGCCTGTATTCTTGCTAGTGAATTCCTTAGTTGTGAATATATATTTACAAAAAGAGCAGTGACCACAAGGATGACAGCCAATTAATCTATCTCCTAGTAGAGTAGTCTGGGTCATACAAACATCCTGAGGTGTGATTCTTTTGTAATGTGAGAAATGTGATCCTAAAGTTTTGCCTTTGCAGTAGGAATAGAGACATCTGTCATCTAACCACGTAGCCAAATGTGTGTTAGTTCGCAGTATATTCCAATGATTACTGATTATGTCCTGTAATTGGTAGGTGTTCCTGCCAAAAGTAGTTACTAGTCTGAGTGATTGGACTGAGGACTGAGCAGTCCTGTCTTTATAGCCCAACAAACCGTCCCTTGATAAGTTGTTGGTCATACTAGCTGCAGATTGGACATCCATTTTGTTATACCCTCGCTGTATGAATCTGTTTGAGAGATCATTCTGGCAATGCTGAAGGTCTAAATGAGATGAACATATTCTTTTAATCCTGACAAATTGTGATTTGGGAATGTTTCTTATGATGTGTTTAGGGTGGAGACTAGAAGCATGTAGAAGACTATTATATTGTGGGTATTTTCTATGCACTGTGGTACGAATAGTGTTATCCACTTCCTTACTTAAGTGGACATCCAAAAAATCAATTTGGTGTGTGTCATGATTTATTGTGAATCTAACACCCCATTTATTGCTATTCAAATATTCCACAAATTCCATCAGATACTCAATTCCCCCTTTCCAAACCAACCAACAGTCGTCCAGGTACCGTCTCCAAATATCCATTTCAGGCAAATATAGATTATGTGTTTCATTATATATAATCTGATCTTCCACATATCCCATAAAGAGATCTGCATAGATAGGTGCAAAAGAGGCACCCATCGCCGTGCCCTGAATTTGCCAGTAACATTGGTCATGAAAATAGAACACGTTCTTGGTTAGAACGTGTTCAGCCATACAAATAAGTAAGGTATTAAATCCCGGACTATAGAGGTTGGTCTTGAGCAGCCAATATTCCAATGCCATTAGACCTGCCCAGTGTGGTATACTGGTATATAATGAAGTGACATCTAGAGTACACATGATCCAATTAGTTTCAAGTTGTGATTCAGAGACAATCTGAAGGAAGTCAGTTGTATCCTGCAGTCTCGCCTGTACATGTGACAACAAGGGCTTTAAATATTGAGTCAAGAAAACTGATAAAGGTTCCGTCAGTGATCCAATGCCTGAAACAATGGTTCTACCCGGAGGTTTAGAAAGGTATTTATGAATTTTGGGCAGAAGATACAAATATTGTTTGACTGGATCCTGGACAGTGAGATGAAATTTTGTTTTTATACTGATAATGCCCTCTTCAACAGCAAGCTGTAAGAAATTATGTATTTCTTGTTTGAATTTGGGCGTAGGGTCAATGGGCATATGTAAATAATGCTGAGTGTTTGACATTTGTCTTATTCCTTCAGCCCAGTAATAACTGGAATTCATAACCACAATGGCCCCACCCTTGTCTGCAGGAAGAATGGTAATATCAGTATTATTTCTAAGATTGGTAAGGGCCTGTTGTTCCTGAGCATTTAGATTGTTTCTGATAGTGTCTCCTATACCCAACTGGTGGTGTAGATCTTTGAGAACAGCATTCTGGAATATGGCTACGTGTTTGTCCATGGGAGGACAAAACTTAGAGGGTAAGAATCGAAATTCAGTGGATCTTTGAGTTAGGTCCTGTTGATCAAAAAATATTTTTAAGTTCAATCTTCTACAAAAATCTATAACATCTGATGCAAATGTGCTTTCATCAACAAAGAAACCAGGAATAAAACCCAGACCTTTATTTAGCAAAAGCTCTTCCGTGGATGTTAATACATAATCAGAAATGTTATGCACATTTGAACAGTCTATGTTCATTTCACAATTGACAGAAACAGTTCCTCTAACGCTCTTATGCTTCCTTCCCCCCTGTGTCTGTGCCTAAAGGGTGATCAGCATTGCGTACCCTTTTAGGAGTGGGAGAATCCGACATATTGGTGGATTCAGTATCAGTAGTAGATGATTCTTCCCCTGAACTCCTGTTGGGTGATGTACCCCTTTTAAGTATGGATCTGGGCCGCTTTTTGCGTGTATGTGTAAAATATTTGGTACCCTCTGCAAATCGTACCGCTTTGTATAACTCAAAGGGTTTCCCCCTTCTATAATCTTCAATATCTCTGGTGAATTTCTTTAATTTCTTTTCTTTAAGAATTTTTTCAGAGGCTGAGAGTTCTCTGGATAATTTACTGAGTAATTCTTGAAAGCTCGGTTGATTTTCATATAGTTTTAATTCTTTACACATTTCTTGCACATCACAAATATTGGTTTTAATAGTCCTGTCATAAAATGAAGACCGAATGTTGACAAACATCATGGCTGAATCTTGTTGTGCAACATTCCACTCCTTAATCAATACGTCATCCGGTTGACCAACCAAAGGTTGCAATTTAGTTCTAAGACCCCTCGGGGCTATATTCTGATGTTTATATGCCTTAAATAATCTGGAGTGCCAGATATTGGAACGTAATGTTTTAATTTTTTTGCCAAATTGAGTGAATAACATACTACAATCGTCAACTGGATCAGAGGTTCCACTAGCAGCAGATACATTATTCGAATCAATCCCAAATACATGAATACCATCTTTATCTGCGCATAATCCATGTACCATGTCATTTAGATCCATGTCAATAGATTGTACGTATGTCAAAACCAAATGTGATGTGTTGATGTCAAAATAGTATTTGTATTAGAATAATCAATTTTATACAACCGAACCAACCTCCAAAAAAAGACTCAAGCAAACATGTCCTAATCAAGCCAATGTTAATAATGGGTATTGAAATGCAGAGGGACCAGATAATAACACATAACCAAGTTATGAAATCCAAATGGCTACACACTTTGATCAATATTAAGGGCAAAAGGTCCTTGCCACAATGCAAATACCTCTATAATAAAAAGGCAGAAACAAATGTGTAACACTTGACCATAGTCCTATGCAAGAGATCCTAATAAATGAGATCTGATGAGAATATGCTTCAGACAGACATATACCTAATCAAAAAACAACATCAGTCTTACAATATTGCTGTAAAAGTCACCAAGCCAACGCTATTGTATTGATATACCCAACTAACCTTGAGAAAATATTAAGCACACAAAAAGACCTAAGGGCTGAATATCAGCAAATGATATGGTGTTGCATAATATATGTATATCTTATCCGAAAAAAGAGATGTTTAACTTGTTACACAGGCAGTTGCTATAGTTGTGCTGTATCCCTCTGAACACAAGCGTATAAACTGCATAGACATTCAAAATTATAACCTACAATTTAAATATCATGTAACAACACAGCCCTTAACTGTAATATGTTGGCAAAACTAATAAAATTGTATTACATCAAAAGCGAAAGGCTTCCACAGTTAACTCTGCGTATAGTACTACAAAGCAGAGAATGCAAGACTATAAAACAATAGAACTTGTACAGAAAAGAAACAGGATACATGATGACTTTAAATTATTCGTTGAATACATCTGATAAGCAAGTCCAATTCAGACCCAAGCACTTATAATAATGATTAAATGTCAAATGAAAGTGCTTGTGTCCTAGAGCTTGATGTACTTGTTCAGACAAGGACCAATTTATAAAAAAGGGTGGTATTTCCAGTCACAATGACAGAGAGCAGTGTATAATCATATCCTCAAAGTTAGTATAAAGACCTCCTTGCTTGATTTACAAAATCACGTTCAGATGTTGTACTCAATAACTTGACGATGAGCTGGAAACAATAACTTGTTTGCAACAAAAAGGTCCACAATTAAACAAAAAATGACCAGCCAGTGTTCAAATATAATGCGCTGTCTATAACTGCCCAGTCCAATCAAAAAAAGGGCCTAAACTATGGCATTCCCTGTTAAACATAAACGTATAAACAGATCTAATGTATGGATGTTACCATCAGTATACACGTTACTAGTGCAACAGCCCCAGACCAAATAATAATATACTGATAAAATATAAATCATAAATCACATTCCCTCCATATAATAAGATGCCATGATAATTTGTCAGACAAAATGTTTCATATATTAAGTTTCAAAAAAATAATAAATGAGAAACACAGTACTTGTATCCTTCGAAATAATGTGGACACCAGGTAGATAATGTAGCGACAAATATGTCCCAAAAAGATCCCAACCAAATAATCCAAAAATTGTTCTTAGTTCAAAAACCTGGATAGGCATTGTGAAATTGTAATAATCCAAATGGTTAGTTGAAACGACAACCAAAATCAACCCAAGATGGCGTCCGACTACTGTGTATGCGTTGAAAATGAAAAACCAAGACATAGTATGGCAAAAAAATGTTAAATGAATAAAAAATTAGTAGAATATAAAAAACGAACGAAAGACAGTCTCCACTGGTCCAAAAATCACTGATGGTTATGCTGGTATAACTCCACAAGTCGGGGGGAGAAAAGAATCCTCACTACAAATACTGAATCCACTGCCAAAATGCTTCACCCTCAGACACCAACAGCCAGCAACAAGGAACACATACAAGAGAGCAGGCTAGCACGTATGGTTGATGCACGGATAAACCAACCATGAATACAAAAGAAAAAATCCAGCATCCTGAGTAGGTGTAGCAGAGAACTTGTTTATTATTAACCAGACCGGTTTCAGCAAATAGCAAAACAGTAATCTAATTCATGACCACAACATGTAAATAAGATAGGACAATGGAAAAAAGAAAAATATAAAATCTTATTTACATGTTGTGGTCATGAATTAGATTACTGTTTTGTTTATATTTTATTTAAACAGGAAATGATGTCATATTATTCATTTGAATTACCTATACATAGGGATTGTTTAATCAACCTGACCATACCACTGAAGAAAGCTATTTGCTGAAACCGGTCTGGTTAATAATAAACGAGTTATCTGCTACACCTACTCAGGGTGCTGGATTTATTCTTTTGTATTCATGGTTGATTTATCCGTGCATCAACCGTACGTGCTAGCCTGCTCTCTTGTACTTGTGTAAATGTGTTAGTCAAATGGGAAGGCCATGCCAGTCCACAAAGCAGAAATATACTTGCATGAACATAGTACACAGTATATCTACAGTCATACTTTTGATAAATGGGCAATATATAGATAAATAGATAAATAACTGACACAATATTAGTGTCTTAGCTCTCATACATATAAATATTAATATCAGCTACACTATGGCAAGTGTTGTGAGAGTGACTATAATGTAAAGTGGAACAACATTAAAAGTATATGGAATATGCTGTATTTGAACCCTGGACCATGTGTACAGTAGTCCTACACTTACAGCTGTTACCACAAGAAGGTTGCAAAAACAGCTGTGTATGTTGCACTTCATTGCTATAATCTGGAATGTCACAACAGTAAAACAAAATTTGCACACTCTGTACTAGAACCCTGGACCATCTGCACTCCAGACCTACACTTAACACCAGCTACCACAGGATTACTTACATGACAATTATTTGCCTTAGTAGTGGCTAGTAGAAATTTATCAACAGAACGGAGGTATAGGGCAATAATATGAAACAGAGCATTGCTCAGGAAAATATACCCGTTTGTATGCCATAACTGGCTGAGAGTATGTGATGTAGTTGTTAAGCTCTAGCCAGTTTAGCTGCTTTAAGGCTTGTCAGTGGTGAGCTCGGTGTGCAGAGCTGGTAGCAAATTTAGCTAATTTGCTGTAACAGAAGGTTAGTTTGGATTTTATTGTAGAGCTTAAGTTTGTTAGGTGAGGCATATAAGAAGGTTGGAAGCAAATAAGATAAGGCTAGGGTTTTCTTCCTAGGTCGGTAAGGTACTGTTTTGTCCTGTACAGGAAGCCTAGTTTCTGGTGGGTCTTTTTAATTGTTTGAAGAATATATTGATCAAATTTAACATTGTCATGTATTATAATGCCCAGTAATTTAGTCTGTGGTACGTCAATTTCACTATTATATGCAGATGTAACCAAGAAAGACTGTTTAATGTGTGGGGTGAAAAGCATCAGTTTTGTTTTACTGTGTTTAAACAGTAGGTTTGACTTTTTCAGCCAGGTTTCAGTTGAACAGAATGAAATGTAAGTGATTTATTGTAGTATGGATATTGTGGGGGCTACACATATTACAGTCAAATCACCTGGTTAAGAAGACAAATGTGAATTAATATACATTTTCTGAAATAACAAGTCTATACATCTAATTCTTGTCATTGACTTTTTTTTTCACTTTTTAAGTCTTTATGATTACATTCAGGAGAAATCATGGATATTCAGAAGCCATGTAGCTAAA
This sequence comes from Protopterus annectens, assembly GCF_019279795.1. NCBI lineage: Eukaryota > Metazoa > Chordata > Ceratodontiformes > Protopteridae > Protopterus > Protopterus annectens. The sequence continues at coordinate 775,613,304 of NC_056746.1, read as the reverse complement.
CATTTGAAGTCCTTAAAGGTCATCTGCATTATATCCCACAAGCCTCCATTACAAGAGATTTAAGGTATCACAGAGTGAAAACTCTAGCTTGGCTGAGTTTTTCTTGCAGATTTTGTCTATCTCACACATACTCACTCATTGTTAGTAAGTGAAGCTGTGTTTTCTGTCAGCTGTACCTAATAATACCTCTACTCTCTTCAGTAACATCCCAAGAGGCTTAATTGCTTTATTGCCCCACAAGGATGGAAAAAGGGAGGGTTAAAAAAGTCTTGCTCTATTGCTTTCTTCTGGCCAAAAATGTTCAGCTGTTGGTAATACAATGCAAGTACTAAGTAGACACTTTTACAAATAAGTATCGAGAGACTTCATGCAAATCTAGTATAATGTACACTAAAAAGCAAAACATCACAAAAATAACACAAAAATGAAGAAAGAGTAAAGCCATGCTTTAATTACATGCGGTTATACTTCAGTCATCATCTTATTAAATAAGTATGTTACCATTAAATATAAATACAAATATTGCTCACATTATTGAAATTTAAAAAATATATACATGTATGTATATATATATATATATATATATATATATATATATGTATGTATAAAATCACTTTAGAATAACAAATGAAGTGGCTTGCAAGAAAAAACGTAAGTCAACTAAAAACTGCAATGACACAGACATTGAAATTTCTGAATCACTGTGCCTGGATCTGGGATTCATTCATAACTTTTGGTCTGGAATTTGTAAGTTCTCCATATACATGCATGTGTTCTTGCATTTTCTATTGGTAGTCTTTTTCCTCCTTTGTCCTCACAACATGCTGGTTGACAAGTTATATTAAAATTGTGCATATGCACAGTATTCTAACCCTTCAGTCCCTTCTAGACAGGGTCATGCCTGACAAGTGCCAAAGAAGGATCAGTTTACTCACAATAAAAATAAAGATAACAGGGTGATGCTACATTTGTCTTTACACTGCTTGGAATTGTTTTCTTGTATGCATACCATGCATAATGTCCTCAGAGGGGTGTATGTCAAATGGCCAAGTACACTTGTACTTGAATACAAGCAATCAAATGCTAGTGATCAAACCCCACCTTATCAAAAACATATGAAAACCCTACTGAAAAATGAATCCATACTGTTCCCCTTTCTCATCAGTTAAACAAAACTGTACCACTAAATTCAGACACACATTATGACTAGTAGTAGTTTTATGGAAAGGGTTTTTCTAGGGTAAGGTATAGGGCTGGGGCAGTGAATTCCCACTTCCGTTGCTTTCTCTTGTATATAAATATGTTCTTTTCTCTCCATTTGTCACTATCCTTCCACATTCTCAAGCAATAAGGTCACTTAGTGAAGTGACTATTTGACCACATAAGAAAAGGGAGGTCTAAAAATAATGGGATACGTAACACTTGGATGCTCCACAGTAGAAGCAACACTACAGTAGCACGTATGACCTACACGATGGACATCACAAATAAGTCATGGTAGTGTGCCAACATTCTCTCACCCACTTAGTGTGGAATTTAGCACCCATCAAGTACATGAAGGGTAGCACTGCAGACAAAACATGCATCAATGTGGTTTTGCATAGCAAGTGGAAATCTTGCTCATCACACAGATGGAGAGGAATTGGGATAAAATGGGAGAGCAGCAAGCAGGCAGGGACATAGAAAGGTTGCTGTAAGGAAAAGTAAAATATTTTTTGGGGAAGACTCATACATTTGGTAGAAAAGAAGGGCAGTTGGGGAAGGTACTGGTAGTGGATGCATGTGTGGGATAAAGGTAAAATGGCACACAGCAAACACAAAACACTGCCACAGACAGACAGATGCAGTATAAACACAAAAGGTTAGGAGGATAGAGGATGGCCAAATAAATAAAAGGGGTGAACAAATGGTGACAGTAAAAATGTTTAAACAATAAAGAGAGAATGAATAATTATACATAATGGAGGGAAAAAACAGGATGGGGATAGGTGTGTCCTAGTATGGTTCAATTCTAGGACAGTAAAAAATGCAACAAACCTAGGAATCACTCAATTGGATGTCTATAGTATAAGCCAGTTACCCCCCAATGGTCTGATGGACAGAGCCTACTGGCCATGGGACACCACTGGTCATGCCAGAATGGGCATCTAGTTGCTGGCATACTATTGCAGCCACTAGCCTCTGCAGCCAATGCTGGGAGATCAATGGGAGCTCCTATGCTTCACTTTCAAGAGAGGAATCTTCTCCATGAAGAGGCAGACACTGAGAACATTATAGACCCCATTCATGCCACCTCCAGCAGAAAGCCCCATTTCCAGAGGTAGTAGAAAGCACAGACCAAGGTAATTGCAGACTCACCACCTTATTTCTTTCAAAAATGAACCTGTAGGAGGATGGTACAGTGGGAAAATGGAAAATGATCTCTGATATATACTACAAATACAAGCACAGTTGTACAACTGGCACAAATATTATATGCTCCCTTTTCATGCGAGAATTTTTCCCACTTTCTGCAGCATTCAGACATGTTCAGCTGCTGCTCCTTCATTGCTACAATACAAAATGTGCACTCTTAAGTATATATGTACAACAGTTAATACAGCAGATGATAATGGTGCTGAAAAGCTGACACAGGTAACCAAAAAGAGCAATGGCAGGGATAGCTCCTATCATTCAAGCCACTACCTGCAAAGCATACAGTTTATGCAATGGGCCATCATAAGAAGCTGCCTGAAGTTCCTGTGCAGCAACAGGAAAATCCTGCCTTCCCTGGAACACTAAGCTAGAGCACTGCATTCATCAGACCCCTAAGTAGCCATGGCCACTCAATTAGGTCCATTCAAGGAGTAAAGCTGTAGCCCTGTCTACATGGATGCACATTTTTATATCACATGTTGCTCAATGCAGTACTCCACTCTGGCACTACAGGATGGCCGCAAAGCTATACCATGATGCCATGGTCACACTTAAATCCATGCTTGTGAAACTGACAATATGCCATTATTATACTGGAAGACACAGGCTTTAGCTGTGCAGGTTTACTATTAATACTACAGCATTTCACATGGGGTCTACATAGGTCACTAGATGAATTACTTCCATGGGTTGTTGGATAGGCTAGGAATAAGCTGAAGTTGGGAGGTCCTGTAGCCTGAATAAGGACTTGAGTTAGCTTCAGCAAACGGTGAACTGAGTAAGAGGTACTAAGAGGACAGTAGTGAGGAAATGCACTGAAAAGGTACTTAATAACTTCTGTAAGATGTTGTATAAAGTAATATGTATTTAAAAAATGTACAACAGTATACCTGGTGCATGTGTGGTGTTTTGTTTGGTGTGTGTGTGTGTGTGTGTGTGTGTGTGTGTGTGTGTGTGTGTGTGTGTGTGTGTGTGTGTGTGTGTGTAAGCCTAGGACTACTACTGACACTGGGAATGAAGACTGGAGATTGTTAAGGTTTATTAATAAAGGAACTTTAACAGCTTTTACAACTTTGTATAACATAGCAATATCCAGTGCTTTTACTTACGTATAGTCACAGGCAATGCCTCCAAAAAAACATGTAAGAATCAAATCCTTCCCACTGTAGCCCATTGCTGCTTTTTCTGCCAAGGGAATTCTCAACATTATGTTTAGGTAGTGCAGAGTATACCATTCTTTGACAGCCTCAAGACTGGAGCTGAAATTCTTGTAGAAACAGTCAGACCCACTGGCATTGCACTAAGGGAATACATAAAATTAAAAGCTTATTTGTTTGTTAGTTAACAGAACACACCTTAATTCATGTTATAAGAAATTAACAAAAGAGAGAGGTGCACAAGTACAACATCCTTCCTCTCTGCACATGGTTGTATCTTCTTTTCACCATTTTACAAGACCCCCCACCTCTTTCACATAACCTTTTGCCTTGCAAATATTGTCCTGTCTACTCTGCTCATGTCTCCCACCTGCTAGATTTAAATACTATTTTATATTCCTGAAAAAATCAAGGGAACCAGTGATTTGGTAACACTTAAAAACCTCTGAAGTTATACTTGGTGAATATGCTTCAGCGGTATAGATTAATCATTTACTGACTTAAGTCATATTTTCCAGCATTTTTAAGAATACAACACAAAATTATACGATGCATTACTACAGCATTCCCTCAAAGTTATTCTGATTTTACAATTATGCAAAGTTACATACACTGCATTTATCCTCAAAACAGGCTGCATACTGCAATTGTACTTAAATGTACCTACTGAAAATTAGTTACAATTTTCCCCAAAACTTGTTGTATATATTTAAAGCATGCTTGTAATCACACAACGATGCTCAACAGTTACATGTCAGAGGAATCAGAGGAATGTACCACTACAACATCTGAACTATAAATAAACAGCCCTTGCAGGTCTTGAACCCAGGACCCTGTACACTACAGTCACAGCAGTTAACCACTAGGACATCACAGCTATATGTGACCTTTCAGTACAGAATCAAAATTAATTATATGTACAAGTTATACAAGTATGTATTTGCTCATTAGTGTTCAGCACAGAATGGAATCAAATGTATTGAACAGGGTCTGGTCAGGGATTTAAGAATCTATGGCTAATATGACTGTGAATATTACCATTTTTACTTAGCCCAGCAGAGACATAAGGGCTCAAAAGCATTGTACATCCTTTACCCCGACACTGCCTTTATGTATGCCTTATGATTTCTTACAGCTTGCTTATTGTACCTTTTTACAGGATGTTACATTGCTACTTCAGACTTGTTAACTGTACCTTGATCCTTCATTACTACTTGTGTATGCACCATGACATAGGATGTTACATTGTTACTTTAAAAACTGGTTTATTGTCTCTTGATGGAAGAAGTTACACTTTTACTTCACACTTGTTAATTGGTGCCTTTCAGCAACTAGTTGATTTCACCTTGATGCAGAACATTACATTGTTCGATAAAAAATATTTATAGTAGCTTGATACAGGATGTTAAATTGTTACATTAAAAAAAACTTGTTTACTGTACCTCCATACAGTGTAACTTTAAAATGTGTTCGTTGTCTCTTGATACAGGAAAAAATCATCATTAAAAACTTGTTTATTGTCCCTTGATACCGGATGTTATACTGTTACATTAAAAACACTTACTGTCTCATGATACAGAATGTTACACTGTTACTCCAAAACTGCTTACTGTACCTAGATATAGGTTCATAGGTGTGTACTAGGCTAATGGCCCTGGAGCCTTTACAAGCCTAGCCCATACGATTAAAAAAAACGACCAATAATAGTCCAAAAAAGACTGAAGAATGACAAGAAACAACACAAATTCTCCACAAAACAAATTTAATATGTCTTAGCGCCTTGGCCACAACAGCCTTCCTACAGCACACAAAGAATAATAAATACAAACTCCCTTTTATACAAGTCAAAATTGGATAATAATAGTTAATTACTCAATTAATGAATCAATTTGAGTTAAAAAAAATTTTTAAAGCAACAATACATAAAAAAAACAATAAATATATATATAACATGAAAAAACAGTATATATTACAATAAACATCTCCAGTTGACTTCTTTATTGAGACCACTGGGTGATAATGTTATATATTTCAATATGAAAATAGTTTCTTTAAATAATAAGATATTTTTCAACAATCTACCATCTCCTTTTCTAACAAAAACTTTTTCTAAAATAGTACACTCCAAAACATTCACGTTACTATTATGTTGTTCTATAAAATGTGAAGCTGCTGGACTTTCCATTGCTCCCCTTTTGATATCACGAACATGCTCCTGCATTCTAATTTTAAATTTTCTTTTTGTTTCTCCCACATAAAAAAGGTTGCAAGGACACCTGAGACAATAAATAACTCCAGAAGTTTGACATGTAAATTGATTATTTGGTATAAACCTAATTCCATTTATTTTAGCAAAATATAATTTAATGTACGAACATATATTACAGGAACCACAAGGAGTAGTTCCGTAAGTACATAATGAATGACTTAATTGATTCTTAGGATGAACATAATAAGCTTTAATTAATTTATCTCCTAAATTCTGTCCCCTTTTATATGCAACCTTTGGAACAATAGGAATAAATTTACACATAAATTGATCTTGTAACAAAAATTTCCAATAATACTTGATATAATCCCAAATTTTTTCACTTAATAAATTAAAAGTAGTCACAAAATAAATATCTTGTTTTTCTTTATTAAAGTTTTGTAAGTATCTATTTATTCTTTTATCTGGAAATATAGTCTCCTTATAAACTCTATTAACTGGAAAAAAAATTTCAGTATTATTAGTAATAGCTATTAATAATTTATTAATAGATTCTTTAATCAATTCGATACTGTAACCTCTTTGCAGAAACATGTTGATGGAGTCAGAAATGTTATTTTCTAAATCAGCTTCATCACTACATAATCTAGATAGTCTAACTATCTCTCCATATGGCAAGGACCTCAAAGTATGAGGAGGGTGGCAACTTGTGCCATACAAGTATTGATTGCCATCCACAAACGTACGATATACCGTGGTAGAAATATGGTCATTAATACCTCCTATTAAAGAAATATCTAGATAATTGACTTTCTTACCATACTGTAAACCATCAAATTGTATATTATATTTGTTATTATTCATATCAGAAATAAACTTATGTATAGATTCAAAACCTTCATTACAAAGAAAAATTTAATCATCTATGTAACGAAAGTAAAGTAAAACATTATGCTGAAAAAATATGTTAGTGTAGATGTATTCTAACTCAAACTTAGCCATAAATAAATTAGCATACATGGGGGCAAAAGGTGCCCCCATGGCTGACCCTCTCAACTGATGATAAATTACCTCATTAAAACAAAAAAAGTTATTAGAAAGACAAAAATATGTCAAATCCATAATATAATGTGAGGTAGGATTATCTCCTAAGAAATAACGTAATGCTTGTATTCCATCTTTATGGCCAATATTAGTATATAGGCTAACAACATCAACACTAACCCAAAACATATTTTCTGTCCATATAATATCTGAAATTTTATCAATAAAATCAAAAGAATCTTTAACATAAGAATCAAGTTTTTCTACAAAAGGTAACAGATGATTATGTATAACAATACCCACATTATGTAAGAAATAATTAGTAGCAGAAACAATTTCCTAGCCCATAGGATTACCCTGGCATCGTGCCACCTGTCCTTAGTTCCCAGTGCCTCTGTCAACTAGAGCCACTGGAGTGATCCCTGGGGTGAATTTTCTATTTCCCATCTACTCATCAAGATTTCTCTTGAAGAGGGCCAGTGAGGTGCTCTGCTTGACATGAATGGGAAGTCTATTCCATACCATGGGCAGTCTCTGGGTTATGAACCTGTCCCTCCAGCATGTTCTGTTGACTGTGGTAATGAGGTTGAGGTCTCTGGAGCATATGGTGCAGAGGGATTGGGATTTCTTTAGATGTAGCATTTCTAACAGAGCTGGGTCAGACATGGCTTTGTAAGTCAAGCAGAGATCACCTCTAAGTAGGCGAGATAAATACCTTAACCATATAGGTGAATACTAGGCTATCAGTCAGTATATTATAACAAGCCTAGCCAATAACCAGAGGTCAGAATCAAACTCTGCACCTTGTAAATGTGAGTTAAAGACCTTAATAATGCAAACTCTGAAGTAGACACGGCATACCTGTCAACTTGCAGGCAATTAAAATAGGAACAATGATCCCTAAAAAGTAGGGACATCCTGCCAAAAATCTGGACATCGAATTAGCATAACATTTCAATAGCAAATACATAACTATTTTCAAATCCAGCAGGAATGTGAAATACTACTCAGAAAACTATTCCCACTTCCAGTAGGAATGTGAGATTCTACTCAGAATACATTTAAAAAAAAAAAAAAACAGAGTGCCAAAAGTGATGGATAAATATAAGCACATTTTTATAGTTTCACAGTCCCAATGCAGAGCGGTCACAAACAGAGGCGGGGTATCACGCTGATAAAGATAATAAAAAACCAAACAGAAAAGCCGGTACCCCTAATGGCAATAAAACGATAAAAATCCAATAGTCCAGTAAATAACACGCCGAATGCTCTCCTTTCAAATTACAAAAATATTTATTCATAAAAGTGAGTAAGCGCTTTCGCCATAGGGCTTTCTCAAACTCTTAAACATTTACAAGCTGCTTAAAAAATCTTTATAAAACATGGAAACTACTGTCATTGGTCAGCATGACAAGTGGGAAGTTTAAACTCTTAAAGCCGTAGTTCATATATAATGCTCTAAACAATGTCGCTTAGGTGCTCTTCATAGAATCATCAGTGGAGCATAGATCAAAAATACAATAGTATATATGAGGCTATTAGCGCCCCATAAATTCCCATATACAGAATGAGTAATGAAATCAAAATCTGTCACAATGACTAAAAACAAAACATCAAATAGGTTTAAAAAGTGTTTTTAAAATTTCACGGCAAATTGCACATAGCGATCTAGGCATAGATCTAAGATCGCAAGTAAACCTGATGGTGTGTGGACCAGTGTCAACATCTCAACCTATTTACAAAGCTTGCTAGAAAACATAGCTATTGTACAATAGCTGAAATAATGCAATATCGTCGCTACTTGAGTAATAGTTCACATAGCATTCACTGACGTCTAAGAGATGCGTCTTCAGCACGATCAATCCAGTGCTCCCTCTAAGCATAAAAAATATACAAAATCAAAAGCAAAAATAAAAAATAAAAACTGCACACTCATATAAAAAGGCGAATGCCCAAGCCTACCTTCCTCTCAGTTACTGGATGGGTTGAAATTTAGATAAACTCATGTAGCGTCCTATGTATCGTCATGAAAGTGAACACTCCATGGAATAATGCAGAACGCTATGTACGGACCAAAACCTACCTCAATAGTAGCAGTATTAAAAACTGTTACATTCGCACTATAGAACTTAGTAATCATCTGACATCCCATTCGTAACATCAAATTTAGTCAACGGATTGAACCGAAGGCACAAATCCTAATGAAACATCTTCATATGTTGACACTAAAAACACCCTGACGTTAAAATGACGTAACTTAGGTAACATTTAAAGAGAAACGACTGTATTTAAACAGTATATATATAATTCTGTTCCAGTAAGTAAAATCTACTTAAATCAAGCATCATACTCCTACTGGAAACAGACAAGGGCAAATAGCACTAATAGCATATGCTAAAGTACTATAAACATGGACAGCATGGTTAATCGTGTGACCATCCATCTAAACATATTGTGTTAGACCAAGGATATTTAGAATCCAGTTCCCTCTTTAAAATAACTGAAATATGGTATAGTAATCTCACTAATTCATAGTGTAGGTACATCAGACAGTTAACATATATTATATATCTATCAGCTAGAAAGCACAACGTCTTATACCAATGGGCAGTTCTTATATCAATGAATAAGGAATGATGTTTGGCCACATAAGTGGCATCCTAAATAAATAAATCAAGGTTAATGAAAGTTAAACCATTTACACACCAAATATATATTCAAAAAAATGTAAATATGTTACCTTCCCTCCTCAGGGGTGAAGCTCACAAATTAGTTCTGCATGTGAGCTTCTAGGGCTTTTACCTCATAAAGGTAAAAGTAAATCACCGGATCTAGTCCTTGCAGCGCCTAGATTAAACATAACCATGCCTGATGGATCAATGAACTACTTAGCTCTATGTAATCTTCTATTTTTCAAAAATGGTTTAATTTGGACTTTATCATTGAGGCCAGGGGGTCTATCCGATCTCCATCTAATAATCCATCTAGTTTCATTCTCTAAAGTCCTATTGATCAAATCACCTCCTCTGAAACCTTGAAAGATGGTTTGGATGACATAAAACCTAAATGTATGCTCTGTCCCCTTCATTTTATGATGTCTTGCCAAGGCATTAAGTTCTGAGCCTATCCTAGTTAGGTAGTTATGTTCTCTGACACGTTCTTTCAGCATCCGGTTAGTCTTCCCTACATAATAAGCTTCACATGCATTACAGTTAGCAACATATACTATATTTTTACTTTCACAGGTGGTGTTTGTATTAAAGTAAAAAGCACGTTTAGTCAATGGATGTATAAACATCGTATCTTTACATATAAAAGGGCATTGATTACACCTGCCACAGGGTAAGGTGTTCACATTCATGATGGAATTATCATACCTTTTACCTTTTGGTCTACACAATAGGCTTTTTAGGTTAGGATGGTTCTTAAAAGTTACGTGTGGTGTCAGGCCTATCACCTTACTAACTTCTCTATCAGACACTAGAATATCCCAACGTCTTTGCATAGCTTTTTTAACCTCTAGGCTCATCTTGCTAAAATTCAGTTTAGCACTAACTTCATTCCTGACCGTGTTCTCATTAATTTGAGGTTCTGTGTGCTGGCTGAAGTATGGTCTAGCGCTACTTGAGCGCAAAGAACCAACTGTTCCAACAGTCTCAGATATCTCAAGTGCATCATAGCCCCTTTCTAAAAATCTTTTCTTCATATCCTGTATTCCATATTCATATTGGGAATAGTCAGAATTGAGTCTGGACACTCTCATGAATTGTCCCTTAAGGACATTGCTAAATACATGACGTGGATGCATGCTGTGTCTATGTAGTAGGTTATTTCTCTGACAGCTCTTCCTATATATAGAGGTATTAAGCATCCCATTCAGCATGCGGACTATGTCTACGTCTAAAAAAGAGATATGATCATAAGAAAAGTTCATGGTGAACTTCAAAAATTCAGTGGTGGACTCAAGGTAACACACAAAATCTCTCAGGGAACCCTCGTCCCCTAGCCATAACAAAAACAGGTCATCTACAAAACGGCAGTACATGCCTACATGTTCTCTGAACTGTGATACCCCAAGGAGAAACTGATCTTCCCACCTTGCCATGACGAGGTTGGCGTAGCTATTCGCACAAGACGTGCCCATGGCTACGCCATCTCTCTGCAGGTACATGTCTTCATTGAATACGAATACATTGTTGGTAAGAACCGTTTCAAGAAGTAATGTGGTTAGATCTATCTTACGTGCTGTTAGTTCAGAGTGTTCTCTCATATATTCAGTAATGTACCTAATACCTGTGTCATTCGGGATCACTGTGAACAGGCTCACAACGTCAAGGGTGACCATAAGGAATGGTTGGTCTGCCGGTAGATCTTTTGTATGGGTATAAAGATCTATCAAGAATTGCTTACTGTCTCTTAAGATGTTCTTATTGTTATTCACCAAAGGCCTCAGGGTATCTTCCAGGTATATGGACATGGGTTCCGTTACCCAACCCTGGCCTGCCACAATTGGTCTCATTGGGGGATCTTCTTTGTTTTTATGGACCTTGGGTAGGCCGTGTATTACCGGTATAATTGGGTCCCTAACCTTTAGATAGCCATACAGTTGTTCAGTTATATCAAATGACATAACCAAATCATCCAATGTATGGTAAACCCTGAAGACCTTCTCTACCAATTCATTTTGGTTTATCTTATGGTAAGTGAGCTCATCATTGAGCATACCATACATCTTCTGTTCTGTGGGGTATAGACACTATTACTACGGAACTTATTCACTTCATAGCATGAAGTATTCTGTCCAAACTCAAGTTTAAGTTGTATGTTTCGAATATACATTTTGGTATCTATAATCGTATCCACTAGGTTACTGTCTTTAGTGGGAATAAAGCCTAAACCTTTATTTAAAACTTGCTCTTCATATACACTCAGTAACCTGTTCGAAAGGTTAATGACTAGGGATTCTGTCTCCCCCACATTTTCTTTAAAGTGGGGCCTTGAAGTGGTTCTTCTATCGACCCTTTCCTTTTCTGCCTCCCTCAGCTGCATCCGACTGTGGAAGTGTTTGGGAATGTGTTAGAGGATGATATATATAAACTTTTCCAGGAGAAGAGTAGTAATAAACATGGTCAGAACCTTAACTACAATCAAAGACGGGCCTTGCATAGTCTGAAGGATGATAGGTCCATTACTATCAGACCTGCTGATAAGGGTGGACCTATAGTCATAATGGATACAGGTTACTATGAACAGAAGATGTATGGTATGCTCAATGATGAGCTCACTTACCATAAGATAAACCAAAATGAATTGGTAGAGAAGGTCTTCAGGGTTTACCATACATTGGATGATTTGGTTATGTCATTTGATATAACTGAACAACTGTATGGCTATCTAAAGGTTAGGGACCCAATTATACCGGTAATACAAGGCCTACCCAAGGTCCATAAAAACAAAGAAGATCCCCCAATGAGACCAATTGTGGCAGGCCAGGGTTGGGTAACGGAACCCATGTCCATATACCTGGAAGATACCCTGAGGCCTTTGGTGAATAACAATAAGAACATCTTAAGAGACAGTAAGCAATTCTTGATAGATCTTTATACCCATACAAAAGATCTACCGGCAGACCAACCATTCCTTATGGTCACCCTTGACGTTGTGAGCCTGTTCACAGTGATCCCGAATGACACAGGTATTAGGTACATTACTGAATATATGAGAGAACACTCTGAACTAACAGCACGTAAGATAGATCTAACCACATTACTTCTTGAAACGGTTCTTACCAACAATGTATTCAGATTCAATGAAGACATGTACCTGCAGAGAGATGGCGAGCCATGGGCACGCCTTGTGCGAATAGCTACGCCAACCTCGTCATGGCAAGGTGGGAAGATCAGTTTCTCCTTGGGGTATCACAGTTCAGAGAACATGTAGGCATGTACTGCCGCTTTGTAGATGACCTGTTTTGTTATGGCTAGGGACGAGGGTTCCTGAGAGATTTTGTGTGTTACCTTGAGTCCACCACTGAATTTTGAAGTTCACCATGAACTTTTCTTATGATCATATCTCTTTTAGACGTAGACATAGTCCGCATGCTGAATGGGATGCTTAATACCTCTATATATAGGAAGAGCTGTCAGAGAAATAACCTACTACATAGACACAGCATGCATCCACGTCATGTATTTAGCAATGTCCTTAAGGGACAATTCATGAGAGTGTCCAGACTCAATTCTGACTATTCCCAATATGAATATGGAATACAGGATATGAAGAAAAGATTTTTAGAAAGGGGCTACGATGCACTTGAGATATCTGAGACTGTTGGAACAGTTGGTTCTTTGCGCTCAAGTAGCGCTAGACCATACTTCAGCCAGCACACAGAACCTCAAATTAATGAGAACACGGTCAGGAATGAAGTTAGTGCTAAACTGAATTTTAGCAAGATGAGCCTAGAGGTTAAAAAAGCTATGCAAAGACGTTGGGATATTCTAGTGTCTGATAGAGAAGTTAGTAAGGTGATAGGCCTGACACCACACGTAACTTTTAAGAACCATCCTAACCTAAAAAGCCTATTGTGTAGACCAAAAGGTAAAAGGTATGATAATTCCATCATGAATGTGAACACCTTACCCTGTGGCAGGTGTAATCAATGCCCTTTTATATGTAAAGATACGATGTTTATACATCCATTGACTAAACGTGCTTTTTACTTTAATACAAACACCACCTGTGAAAGTAAAAATATAGTATATGTTGCTAACTGTAATGCATGTGAAGCTTATTATGTAGGGAAGACTAACCGGATGCTGAAAGAACGTGTCAGAGAACATAACTACCTAACTAGGATAGGCTCAGAACTTAATGCCTTGGCAAGACATCATAAAATGAAGGGGACAGAGCATACATTTAGGTTTTATGTCATCCAAACCATCTTTCAAGGTTTCAGAGGAGGTGATTTGATCAATAGGACTTTAGAGAATGAAACTAGATAGATTATTAGATGGAGATCGGATAGACCCCCTGGCCTCAATGATAAAGTCCAAATTAAACCATTTTTGAAAAATAGAAGATTACATAGAGCTAAGTAGTTCATTGATCCATCAGGCATGGTTATGTTTAATCTAGGCGCTGCAAGGACTAGATCCGGTGATTTACTTTTACCTTTATGAGGTAAAAGCCCTAGAAGCTCACATGCAGAACTAATTTGTGAGCTTCACCCCTGAGGAGGGAAGGTAACATATTTACATTTTTTTGAATATATATTTGGTGTGTAAATGGTTTAACTTTCATTAACCTTGATTTATTTATTTAGGATGCCACTTATGTGGCCAAACATCATTCCTTATTCATTGATATAAGAACTGCCCATTGGTATAAGACGTTGTGCTTTCTAGCTGATAGATATATAATATATGTTAACTGTCTGATGTACCTACACTATGAATTAGTGAGATTACTATACCATATTTCAGTTATTTTAAAGAGGGAACTGGATTCTAAATATCCTTGGTCTAACACAATATGTTTAGATGGATGGTCACACGATTAACCATGCTGTCCATGTTTATAGTACTTTAGCATATGCTATTAGTGCTATTTGCCCTTGTCTGTTTCCAGTAGGAGTATGATGCTTGATTTAAGTAGATTTTACTTACTGGAACAGAATTATATATATACTGTTTAAATACAGTCGTTTCTCTTTAAATGTTACCTAAGTTACGTCATTTTAACGTCAGGGTGTTTTTAGTGTCAACATATGAAGATGTTTCATTAGGATTTGTGCCTTCGGTTCAATCCGTTGACTAAATTTGATGTTACGAATGGGATGTCAGATGATTACTAAGTTCTATAGTGCGAATGTAACAGTTTTTAATACTGCTACTATTGAGGTAGGTTTTGGTCCGTACATAGCGTTCTGCATTATTCCATGGAGTGTTCACTTTCATGACGATACATAGGACGCTACATGAGTTTATCTAAATTTCAACCCATCCAGTAACTGAGAGGAAGGTAGGCTTGGGCATTCGCCTTTTTATATGAGTGTGCAGTTTTATTTTTATTTTTGCTTTTGATTTTGTATATTTTTATGCTTAGAGGGAGCACTGGATTGATCGTGCTGAAGACGCATCTCTTAGACGTCAGTGAATGCTATGTGAACTATTACTCAAGTAGCGACGATATTGCATTATTTCAGCTATTGTACAATAGCTATGTTTTCTAGCAAGCTTTGTAAATAGGTTGAGATGTTGACACTGGTCCACACACCATCAGGTTTACTTGCGATCTTAGATCTATGCCTAGATCGCTATGTGCAATTTGCCGTGAAATTTTAAAAACACTTTTTAAACCTATTTGATGTTTTGTTTTTAGTCATTGTGACAGATTTTGATTTCATTACTCATTCTGTATATGGGAATTTATGGGGCGCTAATAGCCTCATATATACTATTGTATTTTTGATCTATGCTCCACTGATGATTCTATGAAGAGCACCTAAGCGACATTGTTTAGAGCATTATATATGAACTACGGCTTTAAGAGTTTAAACTTCCCACTTGTCATGCTGACCAATGACAGTAGTTTCCATGTTTTATAAAGATTTTTTAAGCAGCTTGTAAATGTTTAAGAGTTTGAGAAAGCCCTATGGCGAAAGCGCTTACTCACTTTTATGAATAAATATTTTTGTAATTTGAAAGGAGAGCATTCGGCGTGTTATTTACTGGACTATTGGATTTTTATCGTTTTATTGCCATTAGGGGTACCGGCTTTTCTGTTTGGTTTTTTATTACATTTTTATAGTTAACAAGACATATCATGGCCGAGATTAAATGGATTTTTAGACTAGGGGCACATTATTCCCTTGGCCTCAATGAACATGTTTCGATACAACCCGCTCTGAGAGCAAGAACCCTAAAAAAGAGGTGGACAAAGAGGAGATAGGGTAGATGGAATATTTTTAAATTAACAAGTACTAGTTATGCAATTTTAATATGTACATTTTCTTATTTTTTGTGTTTATGAAATAGATTAAATGTTCTTATGAATTATTAGCTAATAGGTGATTTGAGTATTTAATTCAATAGTCATTATAATATTGTTGTTTTTAGGAATATGAATGCAAGCAGATTTAATTGGTTTATTTAATTAGCATATTTAATGCAATTATGTTGTTTAGCAACTTTTAATGCTTTTTCAGTTGACTGGATGAAACTTACAAGGTGTTTAAAAGCTGGTTAGAGTTTTACTTGACAATAGATCTGAAGAAGCTACATGCGGAAGCGCTTACCTGTTCGTAATTTTTACTCTTTTACTAAAGTTTTGGAACAACTGGTGCATTTTTGACTTTTCTACATTGTGGTGTTTTACATACCAGTTGATCTTTTTCCCTACATCATTTTGCCAGGTCACCCGTGAATGAAAAGATTTTTGGTAAATGCCTACATGAAAAAATCTAATTTTAAAAGACAGACACGTGTAGAGCAAGCAAGCCTAATTTTGGGCACACATGCTCAGAAAGGATAGCATGACCTTGTCAAGATCAGGGAAAATAAGTTTTTGCAGCAGATATTTTGAATATTTAACAAATCAGACAAGACAGGATCTGGAGAGGTGGAGATGTGCTCTAGAGAGAAGAGGGATGAAGGTCAGCAGGATTAAGACAGAATATATGTGTGTGAATGAGAGGGAGGATAGAGGAATGGTGAGGATGCAGGGAGTAGAGGTGGTGAAGGTAGATGAGTTTAAATACTTGGGATCAACAGTTCAGAGTAATGGTGAATGTGGAAGAGAGTTGAACTACAGTTGTTACTTTGAAAAGAACAATGAACTCTGCTACACTTTCATGATTGCCATTCATATACTCCTTAAAATGCTGTAATACAGATGCCACTGATGAAAATAAAAAGCAGCAAATTAATTAAAAATGCGGACTGATGCTGACAGTGAAAAGTAGGCAGTCAGTGTCATGTTGTAAACTGATGAGAGAAAACTACAGTAAATGACCACCTCAGCATAAAGATTTCTTTCTGTCCCTGTAACATGACATCAGGAAGGCAATGACTATAACTAAACAAAATAATGCTAGTCATGGCAGCCTCCTTCAGATCATTTTGGGGAATAACAAATTAGAAAATAATAACCATTTACTCTGACACAGAGGTATTAATAATGCATAAAAGTTCCAAGAATTGCTGAAAAACACAAGTTTTTCTAGTTTTTGGGTGCAGCAAGTCATTAATGGTATACTAATTTAAGGAATTTATTTTCAGTTACAAACGATTAAAGAATTTTAAAGGAAAAGAATAATCAAAAACAGTTACCACTGAATTCAAAGAAATTAAAACAATTAGTAATTTATATGAGAAAACACAAACAAAATGGAACTAAATATTAAATTAAGTATATCAAGCTAGCCTTGTACAAGGGCAAGTAATTCATAACATCATGACTCTGACCTACTGTAGCAGTATGCTAGTCTCACTAAAATACTGGATGTCCTTTACATTGTACAGAAGTTTCGGCTCACTATCAATCACTTGTGCAAATCAAAATAAATCTCTTACCAAGCAGTTGCACAATAAATCATAAACCAACACAGGATTGTTCCAGATACGTTTTGGATTGTCCTGTTTACAATATGTCTGAATTTACAGCCGACTAGGCCCCTTGGGATGGCTAGAGTTTGCCTGTCTATCATCTATCCCTTTCTAAAAACAAACAGTGAAAATCAGAGGTAAAAAAATAAAACATAAATCAAAATAAATCTCTTATGAAGCATTTGCACAATAAATCACAAACCAACACTGGATTGTTTTAGTAGTCCCATTTACTGTTTGTCTTTTGCCACTTTAATATTGTACTGTCTTATTTTTGATTCTACTATATTTTTTAGTATTCGGTTGTAAGCTGAATATTTTGTAACTGTTTCTTTGTCAAACTTTTCTACTTGGGCTTCTGCTGAAAAGGAGTTTTGTACCCTGTTGGACCTTACCGGTATACAAAAGTAATAAGTAAATAAATGACCTCTCAGAAGGTACACAGAATGACAACCATGTCTATTTTGGTACAGGTGGCTGTAGACTGTGCCTACATTACAGCTTTGCATATCTGTCAGTTGACACTGACGGCTGCCTGCAAGTCAGGGGCCAGCTGTGACTGTGGATGAAGCTGTTATGCACCATCACAGACAACCATACAACCAGTATTTGTACGTCAGTTTTAGTGTGCTCTTCTGCCACTGCTGGCCTACACCTAGTAGTTACCATGCTGGCATTCACTGTGGAGACCTCTTTGACTAAGCTGGCAGTATTCCATGCTTTGCAGTGATAGGGCAAGAGGGAGTGGAGGGGGCTGCACTGTCACATTGGTCTGGGGATGCAGACCCACCCAAGAGGGAGAATAACAATGTCAGTGTGCCCCAAGTTTGTCAGTCAAGTTGCAGGTTGATTTCAACATCAGACTCTGGCAAGGGATTGGCCTTAGCCTGTTTTTACACAGTCTCTACAGGTGTTTCCATGGCAGTGATTTGCCATGTGGATACAGAACACATTAAATAACTGTGTAAAACAACTTTCCCTACAATCCTTCATGCCCCATGGTGTATATACAAATGATTGCTAGATTTCTACAAGTAAATATGAAACACCTGTGCTGGTAGTCCCCCACAGTTTGCATGCCCAGTATCTATGCAGCCCATAGGCAGTAACTAGTGCAAACTCCCTTGCTTTGGCCTGATTATAGTTACATGCTTTTTGTAGTACAGATCTTAACCTCATTCTCAAGGTGAATCTTGGCATTCATGTTGAGACCTCATACTATTAGGTTAGCATTGACTAAATCTTCATAATTCTTTGCAGTATATGCAGGTTTATCTGCTCCATGTGTGACAAGTTATAGTAAAAATGATTAAAAAAAAAGCCAAAGCAAAAAAAAACACTTAACAAGCATGAGAAAGGCAGTGCAACATTATCCCTTATGCTTACACTCACCTTCCATGCCTCACAACCATCCATATTTTCATAGAATGCCCACATTTTTAACTCGTATGTTGGGCGTGATCCTTATGAAGTCCTTGTTTTTGGACAGATCACTGAGAACTGAAGACAATAAATAATAGTATACACTTAGCTTTCAGACTTCATATCCTTCAATAAATCAGGCAAGCACATCCTGTTATTCTAGTATTTAGGTTTAGAACAGGGAGTCAAGCACATGTTATTGATGGACAGCAGGCAGAAAAAGTACAGTTGTGTAAGAACTTACCATAAAGGTAGATGTCCTTCACTTTACTGTTGCAGGATTCCTTACAAGATGGATCCCCTGACAAGGAAGCCTGATGTCCAGCCAGTATAAAAAAGCCTTTAGGTTGCCTAAGGTACATCATATGTCACACGTATGCTCCCCATTTATAACGTAGGGCATAAACATGACATCCAGATGTACCAACCTCAGAACCGTGAGCCCCAGTAGGAACGCCACTCCGAGGAGAGGAGACGTAAAGTACAGTTTTGTACCTACCATAAATGTAGATGTTCAAGTGTATTCACTGTTGCAGTCATTACACTTGGGCTATCCTGCCATCAGGTGGTCCCACAGTCGGCCAGAGTTCCAAAGTCTTGGTCCGGCGTCGGTTGCTGTCACTTCTTCCCTGACGTCAGAGCACCAGGGGTATAAAAGATACAGCCGACGCTATTTTCTTCAGTTTTTCTTGCCCCAGATGTCAGGTGCCCCCCCAAATAGGTAGGCAATATATATATTGCTAATAAAACATACATAAAAAATAAAAGCAATACCTTCAGCTACAAGCAAATACACCATAGGTTGTATAGGATAGAAAGGTATAGATAAGTCCCAGCTAAGAAAGTGGGGATGGAGGGTGGGTAACCTGGACTGCAGCAGCGAATACACTCGAACATCTACATTTATGGTAGGTACAAAACTGTACTATGTTCATCGTGTTTCACTGCTGCAGTCATTACACTTGGGTTGAATCCCAAAGCTGAGGTTGGGTGGCTGGTTCTATGAAGGATTTGGAGTGGCTATGAGGCCTTGCAGAACTGCAGTGGCAAAGCCAGCCCTGGATTTGGAGTAAAGAGGTAAGTGGTAATGCTTGGTAAAGGTGTGCACTGAACTCCAAGTTGCAGCTTCCAAAATATCCTTGGTTGGTACTCCTCTAAGAAAGGACGCTGAAGTGGCTATCGCCCTGGTAGAATGAGGCCTAATGTTGTTAGGCACAGTTTTTCCATGTTGTGTGTAGCAGAAACGGATACAGTGTCCTATCCACTTTGAAATGGTCTGCTTTGAAATAGCCTTTCCCTGTGATCCTGCAGCAGTTACAAACAGTAACAAAGTAGATACAAACAGTTGCTCAGTTTTCCTGAAAGCTTTTGTTTTGTCCAAGTAGAAACGTAACTGCCTGTGTATGTCCAATGAGTCAAGAAGTCTCTCTCCTTTATTCTGGGGATTTGGATAAAATGTTGGCAAATTAATAGTTTGGTTAAGAGCCATGCTGGATACCACCTTTGGCATAAATGTAGGGTTTGTTCTTAAGGAAACCCTGTCTTGATGAAAAATGATGAAAGGTTCCATTGCCATCAGTGCCTGTAACTCTGACACTCTTCGTGCTGAAGTTATTGCCAGCAGCAGAGTAGTTTTCCATGACAAAAATCTTAATTCTGCTGAAATGGCTGGCTCAAAAGGTGGTAATGTAAGTTTTTCCAAAACAAGGTTGAGGTCCTAAGTTGGTGTTGGTGCTCTCTGGGGCGGTCTTATGTCTTTAGCCCCTCTGAGATATTGTCTTAGTAGTGGGTGAGAAAAAATAGGAGGATCCATGTTGTAATGAGCTGAAATGGCAGAGGCGTGGATCTTAATAGATGAAAAGGAAAGGCCTTTGTCCAGCATCTCAGTTAAGTATTGTAATATCTGAGGAATATTTGGAACAAGAGGGTCAAGGCCTCGAGCCTGGTTCCAGGCGCAGAATCTCTTCCACTTTCCTGAATAAGATTTCCTGGTGCTGGGCCTCCTGGCCTCCAAAATGACATCCATAACAGCTTTAGAGAGTGGTGTTGGCTGGTTGGCTATTATATCTGCCATGCAGCCAGATTTAAGGTTTTGAGCTGGCTGTGCAGGATCTGATTGTTTTGCTGAGTCAGAAGATGAGGAATTTGAGGTAAACTCCATGCTGGGCCTTGAGCCAAATTCTTTAAGATTGGGTACCAGTGCTGGCGGGGCCAGTCTGGAGCAATCAGGATCATTTTTGGTCTCTCTAGTCTGGCTTTTAGGAGTACCTTTGAAAGAAGAGGCAGTGGTGGGAAGGCATAAACTTTTAAGTGTTTTCCAGCTGAATGAAAGAGCATCCACTTTCCATGCTTGTGTGTGGTAAGTCCTTGTGCAGAATTTCTGTAGTTGGCAGTTCATAGGGGAGGCAAAGAGATCTATGTCTGGGCACCCCCATTTTTGTGTTATCATACTGAATACTTGGGGATTTAATTTCCATTCGTGAGGGTCCATGATGTTTCTGTTTAAGTCGTCTGCCAGAGTATTTTTCTTTCCTGGCAGGAAGTGTGCTTGCAGATGAACTTGACAGGTCAGTGCTGTGTTCCCCAAGGTCATGGCTTGTCTGCACAGGGGGTAGGAATGAGTGCCCCCTTGCTTGTTTATGTACCACATTACTGTGGTGTTATCCGTCTTTAGTGGTAGTTGTCCTGGATGCAGAAGGTCCTTGAAGGCTGTCAGGGCATTTTGTACAGCTAGCATCTCTTTTTGATTGATGTGGAGATGCATTTGTTCTACGGTCCACTTGCCCTGGATACATTTCCTGCCATATGTGCTCCCCAGCTGTAGTAGAATGTCCTTGCTCTCTGCTTGTATAAGGCAGTCGTCCAAGTAAGGATATATTTGAATTCCTTTCTGTCTGCAAAATGCAATTACTGGTGCCAGGCATTTTGTGAAGACCCTGGGCGCAGTAGATAATCCAAAGGGCAGTGCAGAGAATTGGTAATGCATTGTGCCAGCTATGAATCTGAGGTATCTTCTGCAATTTTGTCTGATTGGGACATGCAGGTATGCCTCTTTGAGGTCCAAAGTAACAAAAGCCAAGCCTTCTTGCCCAGCATGGGAAGAAGTTGCTGTAGTGTCAACATTTTGAATTTTGGAATATCCAGGTAAGTATTTAGAATAGATAGGTCCAGTATGGGTCTCCAAGCTTTGTCCTTTCTGGGGACCAAGAAAAGTCTTGAGTAAAATCCTTGTCCTTGTTCCTGTTCTGGTACTTTTTGAATAGCTCTCATGTCCATGAGGGCTGTAATTTGTTTTTGTGCCTCTGCCCATTGATTTTGTGGCAGATCTGGCATTCCTTTCGGCCTTGGTAGAGTGTGAAAGTGGAACTTGTAACCTTGAGACACAATATTCAGAACCCATTTGTCTTGGATGATTATATGCCAGTTTTGTGAAAAAAGTGCTAGCTTCCCCCCTAAGGGAGCTGCCAAAAGGTAACAGCCTGGCATTTGAAAGGGGAAGTCATTGGGACTGTTTCCTATAAGGTTGTGACTTGTCTTCTCCTCCTTTAGGGGTCGAAGCACCCCACTGTCGTGGTCTGTAAGAACCTTGGGGCTGAGATCTGCCTCTTGGGCGTCTGTATCTGCCTCTTTGTGGTCTGTCTGACACTGAAAAGGACCAATTTTTAGAAGGCCAATTTCTGCTAAATCTAGAGGCTGTACCTGTAATAAATCCTTTACTGTCTGCATAGATTTTGCTTTATCCTCCATTTTCTTTAATACCTCTTCAGCCTTAAAACCAAACAAGATATCATGCTGTAAAGGAGCATCCAATAATTTTGCCTTAACATGATCTGGTAAACTTTGTTCTTTTAACCAAGCATGTCTTCTTATCACAGATCCTGTAACTGCGGCTCTACAAGACGCCTCTAATGAATCAAAACCACATTGCAGAGTATGCTTTCCCACTTGTTCAGCAGCATGCAATAAGTCCTGCATTTCCTTATGACCAGGGCCTTCTAAGCTTGTAGGCATTTTCTGTTTTAGCAAAGACATTAAATATTGTTGGTATTTAAGCATGTGGAACTGGCAATTTAAGGCCCTTACTGCTGAAGTTGCAGAAGTGTAAACTTTCTTCCCCCATCTATCCAGTGCTCTGGAATCCCTGTCAGAGGGTACTGGATTTTTTGCAGAGGAAGCCTTTACCCCTTTGGGACCCTGGGAAATAGTTTCTGGGTCAGCAGCAGGGTTTTTATAAAGACATTTGTGAGAGTCAGGGACTCTGTAGTACCTGTCTGGCTTGACTGGAGCTGGGGGCAAAGAATCAGGGGTTAAACTAGATTCAGAGAACACATCATCCACACTATCTAACACAGGCGGAATAGTCAAGGGCCTGTGCTGAGGCAATAACAGAAAATCTCTGAGCCTTTTCTTGGATTCTGAATAATCCTGGCTCTCCCAATGGAAATGCTCCCTCATGGTATGAAAAGTTTCCCCAAAAGAGTAATCCTCAGGAGGAGAGGCTGAAGGGATTGATTCTTCAGCATCAGAGTCCTCATAGGGGGGGTAAAGAGTATCCCTGGTCTGAAGAGGAATCAGAGGAAATGGAAACCTGGTCAGAGGAATAATAGTCTGTATCCTGCCTAGGCCTTTTATCAGGAGGGGGATGAGAACCCCTGATCAGAGTAATCAGGTCTTCGGCCATTCTGAGCATCTGTTTCTTAGGCATTGAGGTCTGTCCAGGAGAATGCTGTACTTGTTTCTTTGTCTTTAATGGAGTCTTTGACTTGGTTGTTGTTTTGATGGTAAGCTGTGAAGGTCTGAAAACACCCTCAGAAGCCGATGCCTACTCAGCACCTCCGGACCCATCTGAGGGAATTGTTTCTGTAGGCCCAATACCTGGAGCTTCCAGAGGCCTAGATGTCTCCACATGGGAGTCGAGGCGGCCTGTGGCTCTGAGGCAGCGGGAGTCAGGGGCTGCGAAAGCGCCTCACTGAGCACCGGCGAACCGGCGACTGGCCTGGAAGAGGCTTCGTCGTCGGTTTTGGACCTAGGTTGCCTGTCCTTATTCTTTTCTTTGCATTTTTTGTGTATTCCGGTCGTCAGTTGTTCCGACGACATGGTATAATTGAACCTTCAGCCAAAATAATGGTGAGCAAAATCAAACCGACGTTTAATAGTGCATTTGTTAAATCTAGCACAAAACCAACAACTAGTGACGTCGTGATCTGGGCCTAGGCATGGAATACAGTAAGAGTGGAAATCCTTATGAGGTATTTGCTTCCCACAAGAAATACAATTATTAACTTTTACTGACATCGGTCTGAGGCAAGAAAAAGTTTCCCCAACGGGGTACTTAGCTTTATTGAAGACTTCGGTTCTGAAATTAGAATTCGAAAATCTCAGGAGTCGGCCGACTGGCACTTGCAAACTGCTTTTGCTTCGGGCACTGCATGGCAAGAAAGACTGGAGAAAATGGTGTCGGCTGCATCTTTTATACCCCTGGCACTCTGACGTCAGGGAAGAAGTGACAGCAACCGACGCCGGACCAAGACTTTGGAACTCTGGCCAACTGCGGGACCGCCTGACGGCAGGATAACCCAAGTGTAATGACTGCAGCAGTGAAACACGATGAACATCAAGTACATTCAGAAGAGAAAAAAAACAGTGGGAGTAAGGAGGGAGCAAATACTGCAATAGTGAAGAGAAGGACCTCTACCTTTATGGTAAGTTCTTACACAATCGTACTATGTCCTTGCATTTCACTGTTGCAGAATTCTTTACAATAGGGAAAGTGCAAAAGCTCAGGAAGAGAGGGAGGAGGAACCCATGAAAAATGGCCCTAGCAAACCCAGTGTAGCTCTGGATATCAAATCCAGCTTATAGTGCTTGGTAAATGTATGCACAGAAGTCCAGGTAGCTATCTCAAGAATAGAGTTAGTGCCCAAACCCTTGAAAAAAAACTACCAGGAAAAAGTCACAGCCCTAGTAGAATGAATCTTAACAGAAGAAGGAAGGCTCTTACCATGAAATGAATAAAAAGAAATGGCTTTAGAAATCTAAGAAGAAATAGTTTGCTTGGACACAGCCAGTCCTAAAGATCTAGGACAAAAGGAAACAAATAGCTGATCAGATTTATTAAAAGTCTTAGTCTTATCCAAATAAAATCTGTGTTGTCTATGCACATCTGATATGTGCAGCACCTTCTTACTGGCAGATTGCAGAGAAGGGGAAAAAAGTGGTCAAATAAATAGACAGATTAAGAGACAACTCCTTCACCACCTTGGGCATAAAAGAAGAATTAGTATGAAGGGATACCCTGTCCTTACAGAAAACTAAAAAAGGAGGACAAGCCATAAAGGACTGAAGCTCAGAGACCAGTCTGGCAAAAGTCAGGGCTAACAAAAGTACAGTCTTCCAAGAACAATGTTGTAAGGAAGCTGAAGCTGCAGGCTCAAAAGGAGCCCGTGTCAAATTTTCTAAAACAAAATTAAGATCCCAGGGAGAAGGGGCAGGCTTCCTGGGAGGTCTAACATGAAGCACGCCTTTAAGCATCTGTTTAGCCTCAAATCAAGAAGCTAAAGGAGGTGATAAAGACAGACAAGCAGAGCTAACCGATAAGTGGGCCTTAAAAGATGAATAAGCCAGCCCAGCATTGAGCAGTTCACAAAGATAAGATAGAACCAAAGGAACATCCACATAAAATAGATCAATGTTACGAGGAAGACACTTAACATAAAACGTCTTCCATTTGAATAAGTAGGATTTCCTAGTTGTGGGATTCTTGGCCTCCTGCACGACCCTTAGCATGTCCTCAGAAAGAAAGGTGTCTGCCTGGAATCAGAATCCTATCACCCATAATGTCAGTTGAAGAGTGGACAGGTGAGGATGGATGAGAGAACCTTTGTCTTGTATGACTAGGTCCACTCTGTAAGGTAACTTGTGAAGATTGTCCTTGGCTAAATGCAGAAGAAGCCAAAAGAGAGTCACCAACAAGATTTTGGGAGCATCCTGTTGTGTTTTGAACAAGACTATTGGAATGAGGGGAAGGGGGGGTCTATATTACAACGTTGAACTAAAACATGTTTGAACATTGTAATATTGAATCCTAAAGTCCAAAAGTTGAAAATAGCGAAGCCACGGCCCATCAACTTTTTTCCCCAGGGAAAAAATCAATGGGCCATTTTCGTGGCTTTGCTATTTCCTCCACTGTGGTACGATCTCGAAGTTGGTATATTTAAGTAGGGGGGTGTGGGGAGAAGCCCTCTACTTTAGTTTAAGTTAATTTTTTTTTTGTCACGGAACAGAGATTTTTTCCCTGGGAGAAAATCACTGTTCTGTGTTTTCGGTGTTGTTGGGTTTTGGACCTTAGGATCCATTATTACAACAATCGAACTTTTGTAAGTTCGACGTTGTGATATAGACCCGGGGAGAAAGGCATAAAGAAACATCCCCTTCCACAAAAAAGAAAGGGCATCCACCTTCCGGACTAGAGGACTTGGGAACCTGGCACAAAAAACAGTTATGTAAATTGTCTGTTCAGAGGGGAGGCAGATAGATCTACTTGAGTAGTATCCCACTGGTGAACTATGTCTAGGA
The DNA here is from genome assembly GCF_019279795.1 of Protopterus annectens. Classification (NCBI taxonomy): domain Eukaryota; kingdom Metazoa; phylum Chordata; order Ceratodontiformes; family Protopteridae; genus Protopterus; species Protopterus annectens. Next base: position 775,586,878 of record NC_056746.1, on the reverse strand, counting down.
ATACATCCCTGTGAAGCATTCACTTGTGGCAGTGAGTTATGGATCTGCTGAGAGAGACTGCCACATTGTTCTGACCTGAGGGAATATAAACTGCCTGAAGAGTCTGTACTGAATAACTAGTTCCCACACCAGAAGAGCCAACTAGCAAAGGGGGTAGGCTCTTGATCCCCCCTTGTTTGTTGACAAACCACATCACTGCAGTATTGTCTGTAAACATCTTGAGAAGCCCTGGGGAGAATAGAGGGTGAAATGCTTGAACAGCCAGCAGAAGAGCTCTCATCTCCCCAACATTGATGTGGTCTTTCCTTTGATGAATGGACCAAGGACCATGCATCTTTAGAAAGCCAAAGGATGCCCCCCAACCCATATCTGAAGCATCTGTGAACAGCTTCTGAGAGGAAAGAGAGGGTTGAAAAGGGAGCCCTGGATTGAAAGTCAACTGCTGAATCCACCACTGAAATTCCAGCTTGTGCCAAGGAACTCCAGGGGATGAGAATGCTGAAGCCACACTGACTTTAGAAACCATTTAAGTTTCTCATTTGGAACTTAGCAAGATGGACCTAGAGCTCTTAAACTCCCTTGCTGTATTAAAGGCAAGAGGAAGAAGGGACTGAAAGAAAGAAATGTGACTCAAGGCCTTAGGAGGAGGCAGGGATACCAACACTGCAATAGTCTGGATCCTGCACTCCAGAAATACATGATCCTGTGAAGTAGTCACAAAGGACTTCTGGAAATTTACAGTGAACCCCAGGCTTCGCTGAAGGGAAATGGCAAACTGAAGATGTTGCAATAGAATCTCTGGAGAGGATGCCTAAAGCAGGAGATAGTCCAAGTAATGAAATACTTGTATCCCTCTTAGCCTGAAAAAAGCAATCACAGGACCAAGGCATTTGGTGAATACCCTCAGTCAGTAGAAAGGCCAGAGGGCAAAGCAGAGAACGGAAAATGCTAGGAAGCGACAGAGAAATGTAGAAACTTTCTGAAAAAGGGGAATGGATAAAAATGTGAAGATAAGCATCCTTGAGGTCCAGAGATACTAGAAGAGCCTGAGGAAGCAGCAGAGGGAACAAAGTCTTAAGGGACAACATCTGAAAGGAAGGGACCTTCAGAAAGGTGTTCAAATCAGAGGGGTCTAGAATGGGTCCCCAAGTGCCCTTTTTCCTGGGAACCAAAAACATTCTGGAGTAAAACACCTTCCCCCTTTAAGAAACTGGAACTTAACTGAATTGTTCTCGGAGTCAAAAAAAACTGAAGTACCCCTGGAAAGAAAGCCAACTGCTCCTGAGAGGGCTGAAGAATGCCTCTGAATGAGGAAGAGATTTCTAGACTATGTAATATCCTAGGCAGGTAATGGAAAGAACCTGGGAATCCTGAGTAACTGTTAACCAAACTGGAAGGGATAGGGAAAGAAAAAGAGGATTGTGGCTGAGAACAGGATAGTCAGACAGCACCTGGTTTGTCAGGAAAAGGAGTTTTCTCTGTTACAGGAGTCTGGGTTGGAAGAATCCTTTCCCCCTTCTTACCCTTGGGAAGTAGGTGAGACTGCCACTGTACAAAGGCTGGCTTACTAGGGTGATTTCTTTGAAACTTAAGCACAGGAGATAAAAGACATGTTTAAGTTCCTGCTAAGTCTTGCCCTTATTCTGAAGAGACTTAAACAAATCATCAGCAGCTGCACCTAATAAGTGTTTGATATCCAGAGGAGCACCCATCAACTTAGTCTTAATATCATCAGGAAAAAGTTGAAGCCAAAGTCAGCAATATCTCCTCATTACAGAACTAAAAGCAGGAGCTCTAGAAGAAGCATCTGTTGCATCATGACTGCACTTAATAGAATGGTGAGTCACCTCAGAAGCCCCCAAAAAGGAGAGGGCAGAAGTCTTCCCTTTAGAATCAGGAAGGTCAGAAATTACCTGACAGGCCTGAGAAAGAACAGCCAAAATATATCTGGACATTTGGGTCTGGTTAATTGACCACTCTAAAATTCAAAGTAGCAGAAGTATAAACCTTCTTACCTAGCCTTTCCATAGTCCTACTGTCATTATCTTTATCCCAGGGAAGAAGCTTTGTAGGAGGCAGTAAGTGACATGGCTTGCAAGATGCCACAGACACCACAGAGGGGTCAGCTGAAGGACATTTATGAAGTAGAGTTGTGTACACTTACCATACATGCAGTTGTTAGAGGTATTCACTGTTGCAGTCCTGACTTGTGGGATTTCCTGCTGTGTAAGCCCTTGGTCGGCCTGACTACCAGAGTAAAAGTCTTCCCTCCTCCTATGACTGGCGGATGCACTTGACTGACGTCATTATGCTGGGTTATAAGTGGAGTCTGCCTACGTCATTACCTCAGTTGTTTCCTTGCCCCTTGTAGTTTGGAGGCCCCCCAATAGGAGCATAGAAGGTTTCCAAAGCTTAAAAGAGGGGATGTGGTGAAGTAGGCTGAGGAAGGGAGGTATACTGTTAAAAACTAAACTGCAGTAGTGTCTGTTGTTAAAGGGTACAGAAGATCAGATGGCATGCTCCTCTTTTTCTTGGTAGGTATTCCTTGCATGGAGGTAGTACAGAGCCTAGCTGTCCCAAAGGAAAGGGCCCTTCTAGACACAGGAGATATCCTTCTCTGATAAGAAAAGAGTGTACTGGGAAAGAGACAGAGAGAAAGAGATCCCTTTGGATATGGCTTGCAAAGATACAGGATCTCCTCCACTGAGGGAATCACTGGTAAAATTTCAATGGCCGGAAAAATCTGACAAGTTTTATAATAGCCATGTAGTAGGGTAGCCACCTATGGAAGTTTTCAGCAAGGAAGGGTATCCTTCCCTTGGTACTGGGGATTTGGCGAGAAGAGAGGTAGGTGCCTGGCTATAAAAAAAAGGAGGCATCAGTCCCTAGCTTGGGTTGATGGTAAGATTAGGATTGACAGCCTAGAGAGTCAGAGATTCTCCAACTGGAGAGATAGGAAAAAAGCAGGCAGGGTTCAGTGTCAGAAGACTACATTTTTCTAAGACAAGGGTTAAGTAGCAGTATGGTGTACGAGTTCACCTGGGGGGCCAGGAGTGGAAGGCCCTACCAGAAAGTGGGTGAAGGTAGGCAAGTATTAGACTATGAAGGCTTAAACAGCTGAAACATGAACCTTGCAGGACTGGTGAGAAAAGCCTAGAAAAAAAGGATTTAAGAGTAGGACCAGCAGGACCAGGGACTTTGGCCCTGCTGGGGTCCTGACAGAACTGTGCACCCCCAGTACAAAAGCCTTCTTATTATGTTGTATAGGCTTTTCTGTAGCTAGGTCACCTGCCTTTCCCTAATATATCCTGCACAAGCTAATGTTTAGAAGTGGAGAAGAGAAGAAGTTATCAGGACATACTTGAGTGCCCTGAGTTTTGTCTCCTAAGTCAGTATAATAGCACCTGAAGCCACATAGAGAGAGATGTCCCCCCTCCCACTTGAGAGAGCAACCTTCCAGCTAATATGCTTATAGGGAGAGGGTTAGCAGGAAGGCTAAGGAGAAGAAAGTACCAGTAGGACTGATCAAACTGGTGCTAAAAGTCAGTCCAGCAGTTTTGTGACTTCTGGGTGTTCTTGGGAAAGAAGGCATTGTTATGAAAGCCTAGATTCAGTGTGTGCTTTCCCTAGTGGTGAGAAGTTCCATCTGTGGGGGTCCTCCATCCTTCAGCCATGATGAAAGGAATCTCCCAAGCAACCTCCACTTGAGGGTGCCTATAGGCTTCTGATTTGTCTGCTTGTTGGTACAGCACTCTCTGGATGAACTGAGTCCACTGGTGCCATCTCCTAGGGTTACTTGGGGGTGTGACTGTAAATATATCCCCATAGCTAGAAGGTGAGGGTAGGGATGGTTTTCTCCGCTACATTTTTGTGCCATATGTGTGTAATTTTATGTGAACACGAATAGCACCCTTGGGTTAGATTTCTGTTTTGGGAGAGAAGCCCTTTGAGCTTATTAAGTTTCTATTGTCCAAGAGCCTATTCACTTCCTTTATGTTAGTAACAGTAGTAAGAAAGTAACTGAAGTAGTCCTTAGAGATTAAAGTTTGAGCTTACTGTTAGCTCAGTGGAAGGCTTGAGGTTAAAGGGTAGTCTAGGTATATCACACAGGAATGCCCTTTTAGGCCAGATACAAGTCTTTTCTGATGGAATACACTTTTGGCTGTTGACCCTCCTACCTTGTGAAGGTGCCACCGAGGTCTCCTCATGTGCATCTCAGCTTTGCGAGCAGGGAAATTAAAGTGGCTCAAAAGGCAAAGTCACAGAAAGTTAAGAGACATTCCTTTCTGTAGGAAGATTTAATTTGTAGAAGAGGAAATTATGTCTCCCTGAGTCCATTACACAAAGCATGCTCTACTTTGGCTTTAGTGTACAAACTGCTTCCTTCTGGGGGTCACTTATTTTTCCCCTTATCCAGAAAGTATGACCTTCTCATGAGCAGCTACTATCCATCAATTCTGCCTCCTAAGCTGAAAGGATTTATGTCACATGTCCGGCCTATCTGCAATGCACTGAACTGCTGGTCAGGGAGAGGGTGGTCGCCTTGCCTGGGGCAGGAAGGTTAAGGTCCAAAGGGGTCTCACCCTAGAAGTGAATTTTGTTTGATGGTGAGCTTCAGATTCAGGGTTTCTTGCTGATTAGTAAGCAAGCTTTTTAACAGGCCAATCTATGTCTTCCTCAGTTACGTTCCCCAAGGTGAGAATGAAACTCTGCACCTTGTGTCAGTGAATCAAAACCTTAACCAATATACCAAGACCTAATCTTAGGGGTGCTGTGAAGCAACTAAGGTTTGTTTGTAACCGAGTCTGAGCTGAGTAGTTCCACCCTAGTGGCTAAGTGCTATGTTACTTCCCGGGGGCACTAAGGTAGTCAGAAAGGGTAAGGTGCAAATAGTCAAAATCTGGGGTTAGCTAAAGGCCCAGTAATGTGCGGCTAGATCCCCTACTGGGAACCAGCAAGAAGTGCACTTAGAGGACTGGGATCCCTAAGAAACCCTTAGTGCAGGACATAGTTTAAGAGAGGTGAAGGCTCAAACCCTTGCAAAGGGCACAGAGAAATCCTAAGACCGAAAAAGAGAAATGGCCAGATTGTTTGAAAGTGACATTTTCTCTCTCTTTTGGGGGTGGGGGTTGTAGGAAAGGGAGGGGGTGCATGCAATGAAAGGATCACAACTGCTCCCTCCCACAGATCTGAGTAGAGGAAGTCCCTGGTGATGGGGTAGATGAGTAGTCTTGGCTGAGTCCCTGACAATAAATGTGACCCCTCAGCATGTGGGCTTCTTTCTGCCTGCAATAGGTTGGGAAGAAAAACTGCAAAGTTTGGTGGGGCAGTTTCTGCTGAAATGTGGGGGCTGCACCTGCACAAGGGATTTGGTTGTCTATCTTGACTTAGCTCTGCCCTCCACCTCTTTGAGAACAGTTACTGCTTGTGGGCCAAATAGTGACTCCTTATCCAAGGGAATGCCCAAAACTTGACTTAACATGCTCTGGGAAGTCTTGCTCTCTTAGCCATGCGTGCCTCCTTAGGCTAGACACAGTATAAAGCATCAAACACACAGCACAAGGAATGGTTCATCGTTTGAAGTGGAACTGCAAATGGTCATTGAGATATGGCCTTATTTTCAATGGTCAAAATATTTCTCTTCATCTGATCCAGCAGTGACTCTTGGTGTTTTATTAATTAGAACTGGCATTTCAATGCCCTCATAGGTGGCAGAACTGCATACTCTCTTGCCAAATCTTTCAAGGGCTCTATCCTGCAGATCACTGGGTAGGGGATTCTTGGGGATTGCTTGTTCTAGAACGCTGAAGTCCAGGACCAAAAATCTGTGGATCTGCTGAAGGGTTACTGAAAAGGTGCTTATGTGAAGCCATAACCCTGTAGAAAGTGTCAGAGTTTCTGGGTGCAGCGGGAAGGGAGTCTGGTCTTAAAGAGGATTCTAGAAAGACATCAACCACCTCTAAAATTGGGGGTACTGCCACGAGTTTTAGCTCTGGCAGGTGGAGGAATTCCCTGTCTCTCTTCTTGGGTAGGGGATAATTTTATTCTTCCTAAGTTCCCAAAGGGAGTGTAAAGTTTCCCCAAAAGGATATGTCCTCCTGAGGGGAGGCCGAAGGTAAAGTTTCCTTTGAATCAGACTCCTGAAAGGGAGATGAGGAAGGGTCACCTGCAAAGGTTCAGCCCTCCTGGTCCGAGTCCTGCCTGGTCTCAAAGAGGTCAGTAAAAACCCCTGGGATAGTGTCTTTTCTCCCTTTACAAGAGGAAGATTGGGGTGTGTCTGCCCCTTACAAGGGGAAAGCAGGTCCTCTGCCAATCTAATTCCTTTTGAGACTAAGAGCTGGAAGGGCTGGAAAGATGAGACTTCCTAGTTGCAGGTTTTTGTTTTGACCAGGGGGCATCAGAGTACCCCTGAGGTATAATGGTAGAGCTGTGTCCACTGGAAGCTGCAGCCTGTTTACCAGTCTTGGTCCCGACAGACAAACCAAGGACTGTGAAGGCATCTCACTGACTTCCACAATAACCGTCATGGCGGGCTATCTAATGGTGAACAGTTGTGTTCAGAAGGCCTAAGCTTAGGCTGTTTGTGTTTAGTCAGATCAATATCGGGATGCAGAACGGAAGCCATCCCACACAGAGATTCCGGGGACCTGCTATGAAATCTTGCTAAAATGTCCACCCTACATCTAATAGTTCTGTATTTGAATCGGGTGTAGAAACAACAATTTGGGACATCATGTGAAGGACCTAAACAAGTAACACAGAGGGTATGAAAATCCCAGTGTGGGATGTTTATTACCACAACGGAGGCAGTTGTTAACTTTCTCTGACTTAATTTTGAAAAAGGAAAAAATTCCCCAACAGGGTACTTAGCTTTAGAAGTTTTCACTCTGGTATGGACGAACCTCACATACAGCTTCATCTGCTTTGGGCTCCAATGGCAAGAAATATCTGAGATAATAATGTAGGTGGGCTCCACTTATACCCCAACATACTGATGTCAGTCATGTGTGTCTGCCAGTCATAGGATCACAGAAGATTACTAGGCTATTTCATCCCAATGTAATACCATGGAAATGCTAGTCAATACCCAAAACTGCATTTGATGATAACTGCCCATGTCCAGGAGAGTTGTAAGCTCTATTCCTGGTAAGAATTTACAGTGCCCCATCCACTCATCTAGGTTCCTCTTGAACAGTGTCACATGAATTGGTAGCCTGTTTCAAAGATGTGGCAGTCGCTGGGAGATAAACCAGTCCCACTAGCATGTCCTAGTCAAGTCGCAGGCCATACTTTTGTGCCTGGAATGGGTGGCCTTCGTCACATTTGATTTACGGATATGCAGCAAGTTCATTAGGTTTGGGTTGCTCTGTAGGCAAGGCATAAGTCTGCCCTAAGAAGTCCATATGATACGGAGTATAGTGACAGGGACTTTAGTTGGTCTGTGGAAGGCATGTGCTGGAGCCCCTTGATCTTCTTTGTTAGAAACCTCTGAGGTCTCTCTAACTGCTGTAGGTGCTAAGTACAATACATGCCAAACGTGACGTTATACTCAATTATGGGCTGGATAAGTGCACAGTAGAGAGGAGAAACTTCTTTTGCTCTCGAGGCAATGCCTTTACTAATCAAGTGTGCCACGTGGAAGGCTTTTCTTATTACAGTAGACACATGGTGGTTGAAGTTAAGGTCACAGTCAACATGTGATTCCAAGTCCCTTACCACTTCATGGGTATTTATGGTATTGTTGTTGATTTGATAGTGTGAGGAAGACATTGTTTGTGCTGAAGGGAATGATGATACATTTCTTTGCATTCAGTTTAAGACTGACTAATACACCAGTCATTGGTCTGCGTGAGACCCTCCTAGAGTATAACAACCTCATTTGGGGAATCAATGATTGCACCTAGTTTGCCGTTGTCTGCAAACCTGGTCAGCCACAACCCCTTAATAATATATATATATATATATATATATATATATATATATATATATATATATATATCAAACAGTAGGAGGCCCAGCACTGACCCCTGTGGCAACCCACTGGTAACAAGTCTGCTGGTTGACAGTTGCGGCAGTGCATCTGTTTGACATGTTGGTGAGGACCAGATCCAGAATGTTTGCTCCCCTTATCGGGTTATGGACAATTTGTTCCAGGGCATTTGAATTAACAAAGTCAAGAAACTTTTGCCCTAGCGAGTTAGGGCTAGTAGTGAAGGTTTCCCAGTTGATGGAGGGATAACTGAAATCCCTCATAACCAGTGTGTTCAGTAAAATTTGGATTGTCTCCAGTTTTCTTAAGAAGGCTTCATGGGCATCGTGAGTCATGGAGGGGGATCTATAACTCGCTACAACTTGAATGGGGGTCTTACCCACTGTAACCTGGACCTGGAGTAACTCCATAGAGTTGTCCAGTCTAACTTGACAGGAAGTGCATTTAGCATAGACTGAAACACTACCTCCTTGGGTTTTCACATGTTCATTCTGTGGTCTAAAAGTGTGGAAGGCATTGTAGCCTTACAAGGCCGGGGGTACTCTCTGAGGCCTTGAACCAGGTTTCTGTGACTGCACAGACATGTACATTTTCTAGTGATAGAAGTGCTTCCGGGGAGTGCAGTTTTTGGTTTAAGCTCCTAGCATTTAGAAGCATGACCCTTATTTTGTTCTGATTGGTTAATTTCATGTTAGTAATGTTGTTTTTGAGACCTTGCCTAAAAAAGGCACTATGGAGGAGGGAATACTTTTATTCTGGTAGTTAGGCCGGCCAAGGGTTTCCATGGCAGGAAATCCCTCAAATCAGGACAGCAGCAGTAAAACAAACATATATGCAATCCTCAGGCACCCTGTAAAACCTGTCAGATTTTTTAGGGCAAGGTGCTGGGAGTCTGGAGCCTCAGACACATTAGAAAAAATATCCAACAAGGCAGCCAACACAGAAGGGATAGGAGAAGGTCTGGGCAAATCCATCTGCAGAAGCTCATAATGCCTCTTCTGTACCTCAGAAACCTGAGCACGTTCCCATTAAAAAAAATTCCATCATCCTGGAAATGTCAGTATTAATAGATTCCTTTTTCCTAGAACCACAGTATGAAGGGGAAGGAATATGGAATGAGTAAGCAAGGGATTCCTCATCTGAATCCACCTCTTCCTCAGAGGTATCCTGTTCCCTAGGCCTTTAAAGAGGCATTGAGGACCAAGGTTTAGCAGGAACAAAAACTCCTAGAGGATGTTTCCAAGCTATAAGAGCAATAAACAATGCTGGGGTGAAATTCTGCCATTCATTCTGAGGGTTCTTAGGAGGCAGAGACACATGCTTTGTTTTCCATTTCATCTTCATGGGGACATCTGCCCTGTAAAACCTAGAAGGCTCAGATGCCAGATGACATTCCACAACTGTAGTTGGAATTTCCTCTCTAAACAAAAGCTGAGGAACACCCCTAGGCCATTCAGTAACCAGCCACACTTCCCCCTGAACATCCGAAGTGGACATTTGCCAGGCCTCCAGGGACGTGTGCAAGGTCAGATCCATGCCAGCCTCTGAAGGGGTCACTGCAGAGGAATCCACCATAGGAGCTAGGTGATCCTCTGAGCTTTCACTACCCTCAGCAGAGACGTTTAGCGAAGGTGGTATTCTTGGGCTTGTTCACAGATGGCTGACACTCAGAGTGGGAAGTTCCCTCCATAGTGTCGTTCACTAAAAGCTTAAGACCTTGTTTCTCTAAATACAAAGCCAAAGAGGAAAACAGACTACGGAGAGTCTTTGGAATAAAAGCCTAACAAATAGGACAGAATGTATGGTCATGGGAAGCACCAAGACAAAATAAGCACTGCTTGTGATGGTCTTTATGGGGAATATGTTTCCTATACTGGCATTTACCCTTCCTGGATGACATGAAACCCTACAAGCAACAAACAAAAGGAAAAAAGATAAGAGCAAAAACCCCAACAGGCCACTTATCTGAAATGGCTTGGTGAACCAGCAATGATGTGGGTATTCATACATATGACCAAAGATGGAGTTCGGACTGGTGTCAAAGAAGTTCTAAGGATGGTACGCCCATAGGTCACCATTATGCCCTATGTTATATGCAGGGACCAGATGTGTGGTTTACGATGTACTTTAAGCAACCTAAAGGCTTTGGTATACTGGTCGGATGTCGGACTGCCATTGGCAAGGAATCCTATTGTAAGGAATACTGCAACAGTGAAATGCAATGACATCAAATTTTTTATTCTGCTTTATACTGGCAGATTTTACTGCCGAGTGCAGGACTTGACCTTAACTTTAGCAGATGGTGCTTAACATTTGTTAAGGTTGGGTCTCGAGCCAATCTAGCACTTACCTGATTTGTCTTTTTCCAAATATTGGAGCATAATGAGCACACTCCATGGACTACAACTAAATTACCAATTACAGAGATAAATATGAATGACTGTAGAAGATAATTTTGACTGCAGAACAGATAGTATGCTTCTCATAGTAATAAAGATTATACATGAAGAAAGAAAGATCTAGGTGGCAAAAGTATTGTTTTAGAGTTACAGAGATTAAATGTGTCATGTAGTATTAAGTATGCTTCCACTTCTAAGCAGGGTATACATCTCACTATACCACCTAGATAGGTTGCCTGCACACCACCGAGATCCCCCTCCAATACGCACCCCTGCATAAAAAGCTTCTGGCCTACTTAATGCTCTTAAATATTAATAAGCTATCACTGCCCCAGTGTCGAGACCTTTTACTTTGGTCTATTTTACTGTATTCTAGGTATCCAGTTTGCAGTATCCACCTAACTGTGACTCCCTGTTAATACCTTACTGAAGCCCCTCACCCCTCCCTGCCCACACCTCCCCTCTCTTCTCGACCTCCTTTACTGACCTACAATTTCACCCTGCTGTGCTCCTTACCTGTGCTTCCTGTTTTAGTGATTGTTTTTAGAGGAAATTGCCATTCTGCCGTTTCTGGTCCAACCCGCTCCATTCACCCTCCTTCGCTCTGGCTCACGCCGCTCCCCTACACTACCCCCATTCCCACACACCCATTTTCATTACTTTTATACGTTCTCTACTTAGTTCTAACCCCACCCACACCCCCTAATCAACCTATCCTAGCTGCTCTCATCTAACCACCTCCCACGTGCCCACTACCTCTCCCATTTACTCCCTACTAACCAAGCCCTATCATCCCTGCTCACCTCCAACCAGTCCTCCATCTCATCTCCTTTCCCACAAACTATACTCCACCCCACCTATATACTCCTCACTGCAGGCCCCATTCTCCACTACCTCTCCGTAACTCATCTGTTTTCACTTTTACTCTCATTCCTCTCTATTATTTTTCTATCTTCTATTCTGTTGTCCTCCTTCTATTTTCAAATGTCTACCCTACTAAGCACACTCTTCCTCATACAGTCGTTCTTTTTATCTTTTCTCATTCCACCTCTCAATACTTACCTCACAAAATGCCCCCTTCTACCTCATACCTATCCTACTACTTTATTTCTCATTCCTAACCTCCTATCACTCAAATCTTAATCACTCTAATCCATCTCCAACCTTCACATCTCATCTACCCCACAAGGAATCATCCTTACCTTTCCTAATCTATCCTTCGCTCTTCAATTCTTCCTTCCCACACCTCTTCAAATTAAAAATTCTCCCTCTCACCACAACATCCTTCAAATATAAAAGTAAACCTTTTAGTCTCTACCTTCTAACTACAACACCTTCGCCACTTACTAACAATATTCTACTAGCTGGTGACATCCACCCCAACCCAGGCCCTTCTATCCCAACCACTACTGATTCCCACCTTACCAAACATCTCTCTATCTTTGCTATCAACATACAGAGTCTATCGAAAAAAGTTAATGAGCTACACTCCTGGATCACCCAACATTCACCTCACATCCAAGCCCTATCTGAAACCTGGTTAAAGCCTCATATCTCTAACTCAGAAATATTCTGCCAAAAAAGGTGGGGTGTTGCTATCCTAAACTCAACACACTTTAACCTATCCTATCCCCACTGCTCATACCTCAGCCCAACTTTCAACCTGCAGAACTAATTCTTCCGAACTGTCACCTCAACCCCCAAAAGAAATTTGCCATTGCATCTATCTATATCCCACCAGGAAATAACATTCCTACCCTAAAATCCATCCTAGCCTGTCTCTCTGAGAATATCCCATATGAGACCTTACTATGAAGTTACGTTAATATCGATTGACAAAACTATCCCTTACCTCCCCCTCCCTACATATCAACCTCCTTGGCTTCCATCAACACCTACCCGCTTCAATACTAACAATACCAGCCATTCTACCTTAGACTGGATTCTTACCTCTGACCTCACCCTATATCATAACCCCAGTTCCCTACCCAACTCCCTAAGTGACCACCTCCCTACAAAAGTCCAGCAATACTCCCTTCAAACCCCTAAATCCTACCATTACAGAGAATGTCGCAATCCATCTTCCTCCAACTCAGAAACTTTTAACAAATAACTCACTTCCATTAACTGGAACTTCCTGAAGAACCTCCTCTCAATGATGCTGTCCTGAATTTTAATCGTACACTTCTGAATATTCTTGACTCTTTAGTTCCCCTAAGAAAAGTGATAATCAAAGCAAATTACTCACCTTAGCTCACCAAAGACACCCTTTCTCTCATGAAAGAAAGGGACAAATACTGGCAATAATGGATAAAAACTAAATCTGCAGCAGTCTTACAAAAATATAAAGAACTACGTAATTTATTTAAAAAACAAATCAACAGAGACTAGAAAAATACTTTTACAATGCCCAGTTCTCCCAAAAGTCTAATCCTAAAAAATTACGGCATATCATCAATAAAATCTTGCATCCTGTTGAACCTACCACCCCAAACACCTACCCAAATAATTCTCCTCTTGAAACTGCCACCTTACTCAATACTCACTTCACCGAATCAATTCAAAACCTTACCCAACCCTCCCAAATTTATAACCTCTCACACACCATGCACAATGCAGGTAACACCTATGCTTTCTCTCTTAACCCTGTCTCCACTGCTTACATCGGGTCTCTTCTACTTAAACTGAAACCTTGCTCTCCCTTTACTGATAACCTTCCCCCTCTCTTTCTTAAACTTGCAGTTCATTTTATAGCCTATCCCATCTCTTATTCTAATAAACCGATCTATCCAAGAATCCACTGTTCCAGACATCTGGAAATCTTTTTATATCATTCCACTTCACAAAGGAGGTAACTCCACTAACTCATCCAACTATAGACACATTGCCATCCTATCTCCACTATCCAAAATCCTGGAACAATGCATTCATAACCAGCTTCTAAACTACCTAATCAATGAAAATCTTCTGACCCCCACACAACATGGCTTTAGGCCATATCAAAGTGCATCAACAGCCCTTATATCCTTCACTCACACTGTTGCTGAAGCTAGGGACAAAAATCTCCCAGTATCTTGTCTTTTCCTCGACCTCTCAAAAGCTTTTAATACAGTCTCCCAATACAAACTACTAACTAGACTTACTGATCTCAACTTCTCCCCCTCCACTATTCTCTGGCTCTCAAGCTACCTCTTAAACAGGCTGCAGTCTGTCAGATGGCAATCTACCTGCTCTCCTTTCCTACCTACCCAAACTGGCATCCCTCAAGGTTCAATACGTGGCCCCATCTTTTTCAATATCTTTACCAATCAACTCTCCACCTCCTGCACCACCTCCTCCCTTATACAATACGCAATACATTAAGCATCTCTTGTGCCGACAACCCACCCAAACTTCTTTCGATCACTCAAAAATTCTTATTTTCCTTGGAAAAATGGCCCACAGAAAACAAACTCATTCTTAACCCCCTAAAAGTCTAAACTCCTACTATTTCTTCCCAAATCTCTCTCTCACCATAAATCTTCCTTTACAATTTCTTCTCTAGTTAACACCCTCATCAAAGCAGAACCACACACTAAACTGCTTAGTATTATAATTGATGACCAGCTAAAATTCAACATCCACATTCAACACTGCATCAAAAAGACTAATCAGAAACTTGGTCTGCTTTAGAAAAAAAATCCTCACTCCTTGTTCCAGGCCCTCCTTATCTCAAGCCTTCTTCCTTCCATGTCTCCTCTATGCCTCCCTATCTTCACCAATCTCCAGTCAACCCTTCTCTCCAAACTTGAGCAAACATTATAATAGCATAGCCAGGTTCACATGTAACCTAACTTACAAATCACATCACTACCTTGCCCTGAAACAGCTTCAGTGGCTGGAATTCCCTCAGCCCCTACTACTTTCCCAACTGCAGCTCACGCACTCCTTACTAAACAAACCCCTAACCTGCCCATCTCTCTCTCTCCTCCATAATATCCCCTTACATCCCTACACGTATTCTTCATAGCTCAGACCAGCACCTTCTGGACATCTACAAGCTAAACAAAATTATAGGTAAACTCCTCTACAAGCACTCAGTATCCTTTACCTGGAATAAGGTCCCACCTAGCCTTCACAGTATGACTAGTTCCTGTTGCTTCAAAACAGAGGTCAAGTTTCCACTCCTCAAATCAAGCTCCTGCCTCTGTCTAAATACTCCATAAACTTCTATATCCTCTCCTTCTTACTTTCCTCATCTCTGCTATAAACTTGTAAAATATTAACCAATCTGTTGATGAATTGCTATACCACAGAATGTTACCAAGGGAACGATGGATCTAACTTGTCATTACTTGCATCCATTATTTATAATGTAGCCTTTTTAATGACAGACTCTTAATGCCAAATTCATACCCTCTTAATTACTGTATTATTGCCTAGTATGGAAATTTTTGATTAGTAATCCTGGAGCTTTTCTCCAGTTTATTTTTGTACGTACTTTCTTAGTCTCTATATTTTTGCCTAGCTTGTAATTCTTTGTTTTTGGTAATAAGGAGCTTTTCTCCATTTTTCTGTATACTGCCTAATCATGTCATCTGTGTATTTCTTTATTGCAGTGGCTGGAGCTTTTTTCCTCAGGTCTCCACTGAAAATGGGCCACTGGCTCAGATGGACTAACCCGATTAACACATGTCAAATAAATAAATAAATGTAATGCTTATTAGTGACAAATCATAGCAGTAATACAGTCTACATACCTGTTAATGACGTTTCCATGTACATGGTCCACAATTCATAAGCGTAATACAATTTTGCAAGCAAGTTAATGACACTGGGGATAGGTTTGGCATAATGGTTAAGGTATTTACCTTACAGAAAAGTTGATAAACCTGAATATAGAGCTGTTTGAATTTTGTATGCATTATAACAGGAGTGGAGAGAGATTACTGGGAAAACAAACTGAAGTCTAGCTTTTGTTTCTCAGCTGGGGTGCCCTCTGTATGGAGTCTGCATGTCCCCCCTGCGTTCGTGTGGGTTTCCTCTGGGTGCTCCAGTTTCCTCCCACAATTCAAAGATATACGTCTGGAACTTTTCTACCTGGGCCTCCACTGAAAATTGGCTTTGTTCCAAGTCAGAATTTCCCATTAAACAAATGTTAAAAAAATAAATAAATAAAAATTGGAAGGGCATACACAGGTATAGGTATGAAGACGTTCTTAGTTAGAGGCTGTCTGGTTTCTTTTGTTAGGTGACTGGAGATGGAGCTGCTGCTTAGACTGTAATTCTTGAGATGGAAGAGTTAGTCTGGTTTTTGTATATGTTAGTAGGGCCTGAAATTAGGACAAGATATTTTTAATTGTGCACAAAAAAGATTTGTCCATCAAACAGTCTGTTGCTCAGAGTCTGTATACCTTGCTAGGTCATGCTGTATGCCAAAAAAAAAATACTTGCTGCTTTAATCATATTTAAACATAATATTAGGCTATTGACAGACAGAGGAAAAATCATTTTGAAAAACAGGTTGGACACGAGGTTGGACTATGTTTATGAAGGATTATGTCATCAGCATAAAGGATGATGTTATTAAGAGGAATTGCTGTTGCTATGTCATTTACAGACAAAAGCAAGTATAGAGTCTTCAGAGACTCTGGATGAGAAAGTGCCTGTGCTAGCTATTTTTCACAACTGCCTACTGAGCAAAGGTACTCACAACAAGACAAAGAATTTTAAGTAGTAAGTGTTGGAATCCAAACATTTTGTAAATATTCAAACAGTCTTACTTTATCTATGTATATGTAGAGAGAGAGAGAGAGAGAGAGAGATGAGTACATGGGCAATACTCAAAATACTGCCAAATTGCAAAACATTAACCACACAATGTATGAATGAATCCACAAAATCCCAAACATACATGCATACGTTATAAAGGAAAAAAAAATCTTTCCTTTTTTCGCAGGGGGCTAGCCTCCCCCAACACCCCTCCTACTTAAATATGCCTACTCCAAGGTCACACAACAGTCAGGGAAAGGGAAAAATGTTGCTATCTGAGATTCTGCAAAACAATTATGGGATTATCAGGTTGACTGAAAAAATAGTCAACAAAAATAACTAAAATCAGAGAGACATCAAACTTACATTATTCATTAAAAAGAAAACATTCCTCAAGTGGGTTCACAAAGATTACAGAATATACCAGAGTGAATGAGAACAAACGAGAATCAATTGTTTAATAGACTAGACAAATATTACACTAATGCTAATGCACTAAGTAGGTTACCTATTTCAGAAATGTCTAAACTGGGATAGAACTGTTCCAAGTACTGATGTTAGATGTTACAAACTTTAATTTGATCATTAGGCACTGGTTTAAATACTACACTGCCAAAAATGCAAGCCTGCTTCAAGTTTATCATACTTTTTCAGAAAACTATGATTAAGTATCAGAGATAATCATGCATTGTGAGCTCTAGAGCCACAATCCCTCTACAAGGTCATTCTATAACAGTGACAACAGTGCATCAAGCTCATCCTAAAATGTTGGGATGCAGAAAGCAAGTAAAGTAGGTGATGAAAGTACAATTCTATAAGATCTTACCATCATGGCAGATGTCCTTCTCTTCACTGTTGCAGTACTCTTTACAATAGGGATCCTCTGCCAAGGGTGGCCCAAGGTCCGGCCAGTATACCAAAGACTTTAGGTTGCTTTAAAGGAGAACCACACCCACAGATTCAAAAACATGTTTATTTCATCATGGTTTGGTGTTTCCTACATTTTAACACCACTCTGGGACTATTTACAAATTTTACAGGTTTTTAAATATTTTTATACGTAATTTCCGAGTCTGACCAGATGGGGTCTAGCATCTTGAAATAATTTTGATCATTTAGTCTGCCCCATAATGCAGTGCGTATCTCTAAAAAAATTATGTCATGTATGCCTAGTTCATCCTGAAGCTCCTGTTACTGCATTGATTTTACGTCTACATTGCTGTCTTTCAGTCAATTTTAAGTAACATTTCATGCCTTTCAATGGCTACTTAAAACACAAACAGTGCAAATGCCACAGAACAGACTTTCAAAGTGCTTTTTACTGCTGGTTCATTTTAGAATGGTTAAACTGCAGTCTTTAGTGAAGCCTGAATTGTACTACTTTGACTCATCTCCCATCCCCCTTCACACCTAACTTCCCTAGCTGTCAAAGTACTAAGGGTAATTTGAGCTGTTACCACCTGTGATTGACAGCCCACAGCAGGAGACTTGACTCATACTGTTTCCCTGTTCCAGCCTTTACTTTCCATATGGGTAAGGAAAGGACCAGGCAGCTGTGACATCACAGCATGGGTGGATTTTTAGGAAGGTCGTTCAAATGTCAGTTTGGTGAAGGAATTGGCCAGTAAGCAACCTGTATTCATAGGTGTTGATGACATCAATGAAGTAGAGACTGCAGCAAGCTTTAACCGGACAGGACAAAAGTTTTTTTAAAGTGGCACTATCACAGTACAGTAAGGTACTGTTCTAGTGGAGAAAAACAGTTGATTTAAAATATTTTGCATATTGTACTGTTGTTTATCCACAGCAGGGGCAGTAAATAGGTTGAACATTTAATAACAGAATCTCATTGCTGTCCTTTAATGCACACAGTACAACATAAGTATACTCCTTGCATATACCGTAGGGCATAAAGGTGACGTGGGGCTTACCATCCACAGAACTGAGATCCTCAGTAGGAATGTCACTCCAAGGAAAAAAAGAGGTAACCAATACATTCAGAAAAGAAAAGAACCAGGGGGAGGAGGGAGGAAGTGAATAGTGCAACAGTGAAGAGGAGGACATCTACTGTTATGGTAAGATCTTACCCAACTGTACTATGTCCTTCCTTTCACTTTTGCATTATTCCTTATCGTAGGGTTAGTGCAAAAGCTAGGAATGAGAGGAAGGAGGAAGAACCAGCAGAACTCTCTAGGAATTCATGAAGAATGGCCCTAGCAAAGTCAGCTCTAGCTCTGGATATCAAATCCAGCTTACAGTGCTTGGTAAATCTATGTACAGAAGACCAGGTAGCTATTTCAAGAACATAGTTACTATCCAGACCCTTGAAAAAAGCATTAGAAGAAGTCACATCCCTAGGAGAATGAGCCTTAACTGAAGAAGAAAGGCTCTTGCCATGAAGGGCAGAACTAAAAGAAATGGCTTTAGAAATCCACAAAGAAATAGTTTGCTTGGAAACAGCTACAACTAAGGATCTAGGATGAAAAGAAACAACGAGCTGATCAGATTTACAAAAATCTTAGTCTTATCCGACTAAAATTCGAGTGGTCTATGCACATCCAAGGTGTGCAGCACCTTCTCACAAACAGATTGCAGAGAAGAGAAAAAAGAGTGCAAATGAACAGGACTGATTAAGAGACAATTCATTCACCACCTTGGATACAAAAAATGAGTAATATGAAAGGACAACCTGCCCTTAAGGAAAACTAAAAAAGGAGTACAAGCCATAAGGGACTGAAGCCCAGACAACCTTCTGGTAGAAGATATGGCTAACAAAAGCAAAGTCTTCCAAGAACAATGCTGTAAGGAAGCTGAAGCTGCAGGCTCAAAAGAAGCCTGGGTCAATTTTTCTAAAACAAAATTAAGGTCCAGGGAGGAGGGGCTGGTTTCCTGGGAGGTCTAATATTAAGGATGCCTTCAAAACTGTTAAGTCTCAAATCTAGAAGCTAAAGCAGGTGATAAAGGCAGAGAAGCAGAGATAGCTGATAAGTGGGTCTTAACAGAGGAATAAGCCAACCCAGCATTGAGCAGTTCACACAGATAAGATAGAACCAAAGGAACATCTACAGAAAGTGGATGCAGTTTACAAGAAAGATGCCAAACAGAAAACCTCTTCCATATGGTTAAGTAGGATTTCTTAATTGCGGTATTCCTGGCCTCCTGCAAGAGCCTAAGCACATCCTCAGAAAAAAAAGGTATCTGCATGGAATCAAAATCATTTCACCCACAGTGTTAGTTGAAGAATGGACAGATGAAGATGGGTGAGAGATTACTTGTCATGTGCGAGTAGGTTCATCCTGTGAGATAACTTGTGATGCCTACATTTGGCTAAATGCAGAAGAGGAGGGAACCAATGCTATCTGGGCCGAAAGGGAGTCACCAACAAGATTTTGGGAGTGCCCTGCTATATTTTGAACAAGACTTTTGGAATGAGGGGAAGGGACAGGAAGGAAAGGCACCCTTCCACAAAAAAGAGAGGGCACCCCCCCTTTCAGACCACAGGACCTGGGACTATAGGACAAAAAAAAGGAAGGTGTCTGTTCAGAGGGGTGGCAAATAGATCTGCTTGAGGAGTAACCTACTGGTGGACAATGTTCAGAAACACATCCCCGTGAAGCATCCACTCATGGGATTGTGTTATGGACCTGCTCAGAAGGTCTGCCACAATGTTCTGACCTGAGGGAATATAAACTGCCTGAAGAGACACATGGTACTGGATAGCTAGTTCCCACATTAGAAGAACCAGCAGGCAAAGAAGATAAGATCTCATCCCCCCTTGCTTGTTGACATACCACATCACTGTGGTATTGTCCAGAAACAAATTGACAGGCCCTGGGGAGAACAGAGGGTGGAATGCTTGAACAGCCAGCAGAAGAGCTCTCATCTCCTCAATATTGATGTGGTCTTTCCTTTGTTGAGGCAATCAAGGACCCTACACTTTGAAAGAACCAAAGGATGCCCCCTATCCCACATCTGAAGTGTCTGTGAACAGCTCCTGAGAGGGAAGAGGGGGGGGTTGAAAAGGGAGACCTGGATTGAGAGTCAACTGCTGAATCCACCACTGAAATTCCAGCTTGAGGCATGGAAGAAGAGGAATTAAGAAGTACAGGGGAAGAACTTGCTGAAGCCAAAATGATTTTAGAAAGCACTGATGTTTTCTCATGTGGAGTTTGGCAAAAGGGAGCACAGGAATGGTGGAGGCCATAAAACCTAGAGGTCTCAGAAACTCCCTAGTTGTATTAAAGAGCAGAAGAAGAACGGATTGAAAGAAAGAAATTTGAGTCAAGGCCTTGGGAGGAGGCAAAGATGCCAGCTTTGCAATAGTATGGATCCTGCACCCTAGAAATACACGATCCTGTGAAGGAGTCAGAAAGGACTTTTGGAAATTTACAGTGCCCAGGCTTTGCAAAAGGGAAATGTCAAAGTGAAGATACTGCAGCAGAATCTCTGGAGAGGATAACCAAAGCAGGAAATCGTCCCTGTAGAGAAAGACTTGTATCCCTCTTATCCTCCAAAAAGCTATCACATGATAAATGCATTTACTGAATACCCTTGGGGCAGTAGAAAGGCGAAAGGGCAAAGTAGAAAAGTGAAAATGCCAAGGAGCAGTGAAACATAAAAACTTCCTACAAAGGGGATGAATAGAAATGGGAAGATAAGCATCATTGAGGTCCAGAGACACTAGAAAAGTCTGATGAAACAGCAGAGGGAACAAAGTCTGAAGGGACAACATCCAAAAGGAAGGGACCTTCAGAAAGGTGCTCAAATGAGAGAGGTCTAGAATGGGTCTCCAAGTGCCCTCTTTCCTGGGAACCAAAAACATTCTGGAGTTTTACTCCTTCCTCCATTGGGAAACTGGAACTTCCTGAATAGTTCCCTCAGTCCCTCAGTCAAAAGATCCTGAAGCACTCCCAGAAAAAAAGCCAACTGCTTCTGAAGGGGCTGAGAAATACCCCTGAAACAGCGAATAGATTTCAAGACCTTGTGATAACCTAGGTGGATGGGCGGCCACGGTGGTGCAGTGGTTAGTGTTGCCACCTTGCAGCAAGAGGTTCACCGGTTCGATCCTCGGCTGGGGTGCCTTCTGTGCGGAGTCTGCATGTCCTCCCTGTGGTCGCGTGGGTTTCCTCCGGGCGCTCCATTTTCCCCCCACATCCCAAAGACATGCTGTAGGTGGACTGGACACACTAAATTGGCCCTAGGCATGAGTGCGTGCGCATGTGTGCTTCTGTGGAAGGTCGGGCGCCGGGTTGGCATGACGACACCGTAAAACTCCGCTGTCAATCATGAGCGGACGGTGATCCGCTGTGGCGGCCCCTAACTGTGAAAAGCCGAACAAAGAAGAAGTGATAACCTAGGTGGATAATAGAAAGAACCCAGGAGTCCTGAGTAATCTTTAACCAAACTCGTAGGGATAGAGAAAGATGAAAAGAAAGATAAACGTAGCTGAGAAGAACAGGATAGTCAGACAGCACCTGGTTTCTCAGGAAAAGGAGATTTCTGGGTTACAGTAGTTTGGGTACTAATAAAATAAGTAACAAAGGGCCACAGCTCCAAAGGCACACCAAAACTTTAATATGTGAGTGCTTTCGTTCACTCAAATCAAATGAACATCTTCAGACCCAGCAGTCTGGGTACCTTTAGCAGGAGGAGCCTTTCTACCCTCTTCTTACCCTTGGGAGAAGTGTGAGACTGTCTCTGTACAAAGGATGGCTTTAAGGTAATTTCTTTGAAACTTAGGCACAGGAGAAACAAAAACATGTTTAAGTTCCTGCAAAGCCTTGCTCTCATCCTGAAGAGACTTAAACAAATCAGTAGTAGCTCAACCAAATAAGTGTTTGTTATCCTGAAGAGCATCCATCAACTTAGCCTTAAAATAATCAGGCAAAGGTTGAAGCCAAAGCCAGGAATACATCCTCTTAACAGAAAAAGCTCTGGAAGAAGCATCTGCTGCATCATAACTGCACTTAATAGAATGGCGAGCCACTTGGGAAGAAATCCCTAACAAGGAGAGAGCAGAAGTCTTCCCTTCTGAATTAGGAAGGTCAGAAATAACCTGAAAGGCCTGAGAAAGAAGAGTCAAAATATATCTGGACTTATGGGTCTGGTAATTGAGAATTCTAAAAGCCAAGGTAGCAGAGGTATAAACCTTCTTCTGCTGTCTTTATCAGAAGGAAGATGCTTTGCAGAAGGTAGTGACTGAGATGGCTTGTGAGATGCCACAGACACCACAGATGGGTCAGCTGAAGGACATGTATAAAGGAATTTGCAATCCTCAGACACCCTGTAAAACATATCAAGTTTTTTATGGGCAGGAGGCTGGGTGTCTGGAGCCTGAGATGCAGTAGAAAAGTTATCCAACAAGGCAGCCAGCACAGAAGGGACAGCAGAAGGTCTGGGCGAGTCCATCTGCAGAAGTTTCTAATGCCTCTTTTGTACCTCAGAAACCTGAGCACAATCCCATTTAAAAAATTCTATCAGCCTGGAAATTGTCCCCCCAAAGGAAATCTCCTCAAAGGAAGTGTCAGGATTAGTAGACTCCTCTTTCTCAGAACCATAGTCTAAAGGGGAAGAAATCTGAGATTAGTAAGCAAGGAATTCCTCATCTGAATCCACCTCTTCCTCAGAGGAATCCAGTTCCTTATGCCTTTTAAGAGGAGCTGAGGACCAAGGTGTAGCAGAAACAGAAAATCCTTGAGTATGTTTCAAAGCCATAAGTGCATTAAACAAAGCCTGAGTGAAATTCTGCCATTCACTCTGAGGGTCCTTAGGAGTAGGAGAAACATGCTTTGTTTTCTGTTTCTTCTTCAAAGGTATGTCTGCACTGTAAAACTTAGAAGACTCAGACACCGGATAACATTCCACAAATGTAGTCAGAACTTCCTCTCTAACCAAAACTTGAGGAACACCTGTAGGCCCTTCGGTAATAATCAGCCACTGTTCCCCCTGAACATCTGAAGCAGATGTCTGCGAAGCCTCCAGGGATATGTGTAAAGTTGAATCCATGCCAACCTCCAAAGGGTTTGCAGCACCGGAATCCACAGGAACAGCCAGGTGATCCTCCGAGCTTTCACTAGTCTTGGGTGAGATCTCTGGCAGAGGTGGTACAGTGGATGAGTAAGAACGAGACTACTACTACTACTTCATGGACAGAGTAGAAAGCTCCCTCCATAGTGTCTTTCTAAAAGTTTTAGATGTTGGTTGGCTAATTACAGAGTCAAAGAGGAAAGCAGACTACGGAGAGTCTTTGAACTGAAAGCCAGACAAACTGGGACAGGATGAATGGTCATGGGAAGCACCGAGACAAAATAAGCACTGCTCATGACGGTCTATATGGGGAATTTGTTTCCCACACTGGCATTTACCCTTCTTGGATGGCATGAAACCCCACAGGCAACAACAAAAGTCAAAAGAAGAAAACAGCAAAAAAAAAAACCCAACGGGGCACTTATTTGAAATGGCTTGGTGAACCAGAAACGAAGCAGATTTTTAGAAAGACGATCAAAAGATGGTGTCACCTTTATGTCCTACGCTTTACACAGGGAGCATACGTGTGATGTACGGGTGTACCTTAAAGCAACCTAAAGGCTTTGGTATACTGGTCGGACGTTGAACCCCCCCCCCCCCTTTTGGCAGGGGATCACTACTATAAAGAATATTGCAACAGTGAAATGGAAGGACACTGTCAAGACTTCTGGTTATGACAGGCAACAAATACATAAAGAATCATGTTCTTCCTTGGGTTTGTTACAGTATTAACTGCTTAATTTGGATGTACTGAGTTCACATTAACTGTTGGTCTATAATGTATGCTGGAAGAGTTTGTCGCTGCCAGCTGCTCAGAAAGACTGAAAGAAAAAGAGGACAGACTTGAAAAAAGGAATTAGTGTTGTAGAATAGTGTGTGTGTGTGTGTGTGTGTGTGTGTGTGTGTGTGTGTGTGTGTGTGTGTGTGTGTGTGTGTGTGTGTGTGTGTGTGTGTGTGTGTGTGTGTGTGTGTTGTACCTTTAAGAAGCATTTCAAGGACAGCACACGCACATAAATAGGAAGCACGTGCTAGCTTCAGTGCCATTTTGAGAGTGCAGCCAGACAGTGAGCATGCATGAGTGTAACAGCTAGTTTGTTTATATGTTTATCTAAGTTAAAGTTATTAAGCCACAATTCTGATGTGCTTATACATAATATAAGCTGCTTGAACAGAATACAGAGAAGTTTGTCTGTTTATCCTGACCAGTCGTGTGACATGGTGTCAGAACCAGGATTCTACAGACTGCTTTTCAGAGCTACAAAGTACACAGTTAACAGTTAAAGTAAACTAAGAGAACCGAGCACAAAAAAGGGCCAGAAATGAACCAAAGGTAATGAAAACTTGCACAAATTATTTATTTATTAAAAAAGACAAAACGGAGCATTACAAGGGCAAAGAATACATTATTAAGCAAGCGAGAGACACAAAAAGTTTATTAATTAAACTGAATGTTTAAAATTAAGATATGTGATGAAACAATTATCAGAAAAGCATATAAGGGGTTTGAAATTACCTCAGAATTGCACATAAGGGGTCTGAAATTACCTCAGAATTGCAAAACGAGCATGTTTAAAGTAAAATGAGCATATTTAGAGCAAACTGAGCGCAAGAAAAGTATAATGGGAATGAAACAGACTAAACGAGCAAAACGAATATAATAAAGGACAAAAAGGGCACATTAAGCATAAATAAAGTAAGGCAACTGCATGTTTTTGGCACGATACTGTGTTTTGGCATAAACTACTATTTTGAATTGACTGAAGCTATTAAGGACATAACTAGTGTTATTCGAAGTATCTCAAAGTGTGTAAAATTGCTTAAAGTGTGTTCTTATTACTGTGCATTTTTTCCAAAGAGTTTATTGTGTGCAAAGTGCAACAACTATTTCATAACGTGCAGTCAAAATACAGCCATTTTGAAAAGTTTCTTATGCTGGGTGTATAGCTACTTGCAGAATGCCACCATTACAGAGTGTTTCTTGCACTGTACAGAGTTATTTAGCAAAGTACAGCCATTTTGTTGAAAGTTTCAGTGTTGTGTTTATTCTCAAAGTGGAGTTACTTCAAAATGTTTTTACTCTGAGCTTCTTCTGTCCAGTTTATTCACACAGTACAGTTATTCTGAAATGTTTCTTACACTGTAAGAGGTGATTTCTTATAGTACAGTGATTCCAAGAGTATTCTTGTGCCCAGGAGACTTATTTCACAAAGTACAGTTATTCAGAGGCTTATTAGCTACTGGGCATAGTTACAAATAATATAACAAATAAAATCACCCACGGAGAATACAGTGCTTCAGCGTATGAACAAACAAAGTTATGTAAAAAATAAAATAAAACCGCTTGAAGCCACTGTGTCAGAACAAAGTTCCTAAACACGTCTCTTCAGACCCTTTGGACCTCGGTTACATGTACTGCTAAATTTATGGTACGTCCCTCCGGACATCAAAAATATAGCAATACGCTGTCTTTTTGGAAACAAACCAGCAATAAAAAGTCTGTTCAGACCCAACGTAAAAGTCCAATATACCAGATAGTTTTCCAAAGAATTCCAGATAACTCCAAATAACGAACAAACAGGTTTATTTAGAACAAATGGTGAGCGCTTTCGCTAACAAGCTTTTTCAAACCAATACAAGTTACAATGAGATACAACATTTATATAGGCAGAGTTTTAAAATGAATTAATCAATTAATTGCTAATTGACAATATAAAACAAACTTTACTTAAAACGGCAATGTTTTCTCTATTCTTAGGTTAGTACTAGGCTAATTGCCCTTGCGAGACATTTTAAGCCTAGCCAATTATCCCTTGTGAGCCTCAAACCCTGCACCTTGTGTTTATAAGGCAAACACCTTAACCATTAGGCCACCCTGATCAAACATATTCTAAAAAATTGTCTTATTAAAACTTGGCTGTTTCTATTCCTAAGCATAGATAAAAATAAATATAAATATATTAATTAATACATAAAAAACATATTATTTAAATATAACAAATTATTCATATATGTATATATATATATATATATATATATATATATATATATATATATACAAAAAATATATATGTGTGTTTTGTATATATAAAAAAGAAGAACAAAAAACAGAGGAATCAGAAGTTAAGCCAATTATTTCTTGTGTCTTCTGTTTTTTAATATAGGCTTTATGGGGATCCTATCATTGAGCCCTGGCAAAATATGTGCTCTAGTTTTGATTATCCATTGTGTTTCCACTGACTCAGTAACATTTCTAACATCTCCACCTCTAATGTTAGTTTGAACTACTTGCAGAACCGAAAACTGGAAGGTGTGGGCATGATTTGTATGTAAAACATGTTTGGATAGAGCATTAAATTCTGATTGAATACGTATTTGATACAGATGCTCCCTAATACGTTCCTTCAACATTCTATCCATTTTTCCTATATAGAATGACAAACATGCTGTGCATCTAGCAATATAAACTACATGTTTGGTTTCGCAGGTGGCGTGTACTTTTAGATGAAAAAGTTCTCCTGTTACTGGGTGTACAAAAATATTCATGTTACATATATATGTACAAAAGTTACATTTATTACATGGTTTTACCCCATTAACATCTATGGGGTTATTATTTGTAAAGTGACTGGTGCAACATAGCATTTGATGTAAATTCTTTGAATTTTTATAAGCAAACTGCGGCTTAGCTGTTAAATGTTGAGAAATTTCTGGATCTAATTTAAGAATATCCCAGTACTTATAGATAACATTTCTTACAGGTCCTATGTCTTTTGTAAATTGCAAAATAAACCTGATGTTTCCTTCGTTAATATTATTTGTGGTGCTGTTGGATCTATACTTGGTTATACCATTTTCTGAAAATGTTGCACCAGTCACTTTACAAATAATAACCCCATAGATGTTAATGGGGTAAAACCATGTAATAAATGTAACTTTTGTACATATATATGTAACATGAATATTTTTGTACACCCAGTAACAGGAGAACTTTTTCATCTAAAAGTACACGCCCTCAAGTAAACCAAACATGTAGTTTATATTGCTAGGTGTACAGCATGTTTGTCATTCTATATAGGAAAAACGGATAGAATGTTGAAGGAACGTATTAGGGAGCATTTGTATCAAATACATATTCAATCAGAATTAAATGCTCTATCCAAACATGTTTTACACACAAATCATGCTCACACCTTCCAGTTTTCGGTTTTGCAAGTAGTTCAAACTAACATTAGAGGTGGAGATGTTAGAAATGTTACTGAGTCAGCGGAAACACAATGGATAATCAAAACTAGAGCACATATTTCGCCAGGGCTCAATGATAGGATCCCCATAAAGCCTATATTAAAAAATAGAAGACACAAGAAATAATTGGCTTAACCTCTGATTCCTTTGTTCTTTGTTTTTCTTTTTTATATATACAAAATACATATATATTTTTGTATATATATATATATACATATATGAATAATTTGTTATATTTAAATAATATGTTTTTTATGTATTAATTAATATATTTATATTTATTTTTATCTATGCTTAGGAATAGAAACAGCCAAGTTTTAATAAGACAATTTTTTAGAATATGTTTGATCTATGAGAATAGAGAAAACATTGCCGTTTTAAGTAATGTTTGTTTTATATTGTCAATTAGCAATTAATTGATTAATTCATTTTAAAACTCTGCCTATATAAATGTTGTATCTCATTGTAACTTGTATTGGTTTGAAAAAGCTTGTTAGCGAAAGCGCTCACCATTTGTTCTAAATAAACCTGTTTGTTCGTTATTTGGAGTTATCTGGAATTCTTTGG
This sequence comes from Protopterus annectens, assembly GCF_019279795.1. Taxonomy (NCBI): domain Eukaryota; kingdom Metazoa; phylum Chordata; order Ceratodontiformes; family Protopteridae; genus Protopterus; species Protopterus annectens. Next base: position 775,558,903 of record NC_056746.1, on the reverse strand, counting down.
AAAACTATCTGGTATATTGGACTTTTACGTTGGGTCTGAACAGACTTTTTATTGCTGGTTTGTTTCCAAAAAGACAGCGTATTGCTATATTTTTGATGTCCGGAGGGACGTACCATAAATTTAGCAGTACATGTAACCGAGGTCTAAAGGGTCTGAAGAGACGTGTTTAGGAACTTTGTTCTGACACAGTGGCTTCAAGCGGTTTTATTTTATTTTTTACATAACTTTGTTTGTTCATACGCTGAAGCACTGTATTCTCCGTGGGTGATTTTATTTGTTATATTTCTTCTGTTATTATTATTTTTTATCCACGGAGGTCAGATGGCAGAACAAAACGGAAGTGATGTAAATCTGGAACTTCCGTACAACCCACAGAATCCTTCAAGCAAAAGATTATCACTTGAACGACTTCAACGCTGCATAGACAGCAGCGTTAACCCGCTTTTTGAATGTACTTTTGGCGCAACCGATTTGCAGTCAGCAACCAACAATGAGGACATTTATAAACTGAATTCAGAACTCAATGTATTGGAAATTGAACTGTTAAAATTGAAGCGCTTGCAGATGCAACGCTTCCATTTCGAAATTTGTATCACCAAGAGGATTATTCCACGGGGGCTCAGAGTCCTAAAGATGCCTACAACTCGTGATTCGTTTCCCGAGTTACTGAGACGCTGGCAGTTATTAAACATAGAGGTGAGCCTTAACTATATGAAGCTCATGAACGAATATTTTATGCCTGAAGAACAGACTTTGAGTGACTCTATTATGAAAAGACAAACTGAATTGTACAGCAAGTTTAATGAACAATTAGTAGATTCAAAATTAGAACGTATTATGGATAATGTGATGTTATTTGAAAAACGTTTATTAGAACAAAAAAAGCACAAACTTGCTAGGGATAGTTTTGATTTTTCTAACGGCCAAGTCTTTACTTGGCCTAGATATAATGCCAACAATTCCAATCAAGATAATAGTAGTAATTTAGTACCTGATAATAATGTAATTAATAAAACTTCTACTGAAGCTTCCTCTATAATTATGTCAAATAATGACGAAAGTAGAACTGAACAAAATGAACAGACCAATAATTTATTGGTGAGTGAAGCCACTGCTTCTATACAAGACACTACTATTAGACATACAGCTATGAGTAATGTAAGTGACAGCAATGTCTTGTCTGTCACACCTACAAATCAGCCACAGGTAGTTCGTAGTAAAATACGCAATCTACCAAATTGAATAGAAGGCGAAATATCGCACCCTTTCCCAATAGCAGAAAATTTTCAAAAAGGCAGGAACCGCTCAATGAGCAGGGGCCGACAAAAACGCAAAGCCCCTATCAACGAGATCAGAGAGCCTACTTTGAAAAAAATGTGGCAAAAACTAACCTAGTTTACAACTTGTCACATAGACCTTTAGATAATTATGATTATGAAGTCCTTAATAAAGGACTGACATTCATTCCATCCTCGAAGAATAATATCACAGATATAATCTTAGACTTAAAGATGTTCACTAGGAATCTACAACTTAAAGTTATGTTTTCAGGACAACAAAATTTTAGTAATGACAATATTTTCAAGAAACCCAGCCTCATGATACCTAATTTACATCCCACCATAGAAGTCTTTAGCAAAATGGTAGAGAATGAATTTTATAACATTCACAGTAAACAAACCACAAGTAAGAAATATAACTTAAACTACAAACAAAGACAGTCTTTAAATGGTCTAATGCATGACAAGAATATTTCTATAAGACCAGCCGACAAAGGCGGCCCCATTGTTATTTTTGATAAGACTGACTATGATAATAGAATGTTGAATATGTTAGCTGATGCTAAATACTACCAGTTGTTAATATATGATGAAGTGGAATGTATAATTAAAAGGGTTCACAATAATCTTTTTGATATGTACAAAATGGGTATAATGGACTATCAATTATGTGAGTATCTAACAATTGATGAGCCAGCAATTCCGATTATAAAAGGTCTACCCAAAATTCATAAACATTCACTTGACCCCCCTATGAGACCTATAGTCTCGGGTCGAGGTTGGGTGACTGAAAATATATCTTACTACTTAGAGAAAATGTTGAAACCCTATGTTTATAAGAATGACATCATTTTAAAAGATTCTAAAGAATTTTTACTGGACTTTTATGAAGTCATTAAGACTCGGAATAACGTAAAGGACCTTTATTTAGTCACCATGGATGTAAAAGCATTATTTACAAACATACCCAATGATGAAGGTTTATTGTACATTCAAAAGTATTTGAGTTTACATACAAATTTAACACCAGTAAAGATTGATTTTCTATGCACATTGTTGGAAATGGTATTGGAAAGTAATGTTTTCCTATTTAATCAACAATATTATTTACAGAAGGATGGCGTAGCTATGGGCACTCCTTGTGCCAATAGCTACGCCAACCTAGTAATGGCCCTTTGGGAGGAAGACGAATTACTTAATTTAGATCTTTATAAAGAACACATAATATTTTATAAACGTTTTGTTGACGATTTGTTTTTTCTATGGCAAGGTGACATACATGATTTATTGATATTCGAGCAACAAGTAAATAATCTTACTTCTTTCTTAAAATTTACCATGAATTATTCAGCCACAGATATATCTTTTTTAGATGTTAATATCTGGCGAATGAAAGATGGTAACTTTAATACGGGGGTACACCGTAAGCTATGCCATAGAAACAATATTTTACATAGAGAAAGCATGCATCCACCGCATGTTTTCCGCAATGTGCTGAAAGGGCAAGGCATAAGAATGTCCAGACTTAATCCATGCCCTCAAAAATTTCAACAAGAATTAAATGATTTAGAAGAAAAGCTTATAGATAGAAAATATAGCTTAGTAGAAATTAATGATGCATTTAATGATGTCATAAGTATGAGACATACTTCTGCATGTCCAATATTTTCAGAAAATGGTATAACCAAGTATAGATCTAACAGCACCACAACTTTTAGTTATGTACTCACCATAACTTCAGATGTTTGGGATCCATCTCGCCTACATTCTGAATGATGGGTTCGGAGCCGATCCCTCGGCTCCGACTCGGCACGCTTATGCCAAAGAGCGAAGTCTCTTATTGGCTGAGCTTACTATATCCCAGGATGCACCACCGTCAGTCCCCCAGATCTAGTTTGTCCGCATACATGCACACATGCATACCCTGCTTATATAACATCGTCAGATGAAACAAGATAAAAACAGTGGAGCTCAAAACCGTTCTATCTCTTCTGATCTGCAAGGCAGGGGAAGGAGGGTGGGTATCAGGAATGTAGGCGAGATGGATCCCAAACATCTGAAGTTATGGTGAGTACATAACTAAAAGATGTTATGTGATCCTATCTCGCCTACATTCTGAATGATGGGACAGCGTCCTAGCACCTGAATCCTGGGTGGCTCACTGGAAAACACTCCTGAGTACCGTGGAACCAAATGAAGCTCGTCCTTTAGATGCCACATCCAATTTGTAGTGGGAAATGAAAGTGTGCGGGTTGGACCAAGTAGCCGCAGCACAAATTTCGAAATAGCGAGCTTGGAATGAAAAGCTATAGAAGTAGCCATAGCTCTGGTAGAATGAGCTTTGATAGATGATGCAAGTTGCTTATTTGAAGAAGAATAGGCCTGAGTTATGCAATCTCTGATCCATTTTGAGATTGTAGCTTTTGTGATGGTTTGGCCCAATTTATTATCTGAGAAGGACACAAACAACTGGTCTGACTTACGAAGTTGCTGAGTCCTGTCTAAATAGAAGCGTAATTGCCTGTGAACATCCAATTTATGGAGAGTGTATTCTGCTTCGTTAGAGAATTTTGGAAAGAAAACTGGTAGTTCTAGAGATTGTTGAAGACAGAAACTAGAGCAGACCTTTGGGACAAAGGATGGATTAGGCCTAAGAGATACTCTATCTTTGTGGAAAATCAGATATGGTGGTTTAATAGACAGGGCTTGAAGCTCTGAGACTCTTCTTGCCGAAGTAATAGCCACTAAGAAGGCCGTTTTCCATGACAGATATTTTAATTCGCATGTAGCAGCCGGTTCGAAAGGGGGAGATGTTAATGCGCGAAGCACTAAATCAAGATCCCACGGAGGTGCAGGATGAAAAACTGGTGGTCTTAACAGACTCGCACCTTTAATGAACGTTTTGCATAGCCTGCTGCTCATCAAAGGAGGATCCGTGGACTCATGGAATTTAGAGATAGCAGCTAGTTGAACTTTAATAGTTGAGACAGAAGATCCCTGATTAAATAGGGATGTTAAGAATTTCAAAACCTCTGGGACAGGAGCAGTGATAGGGTCTAAGCCCTTGAGTTGAGCCCAGATAGCAAACCTCTTCCACTTACTGAGGTACAATTTGTTAGTGGTGGGTTTGTGGGCCGAAGACAAGATGTGAACAACTTCCGGGTCTAGTGTGTGACTTCTAACTAAGGTCGGAAGTGGAGGAGCCAAGCTGTCAATTTCAGAGATTGAAGGGACTGATGCCAATGTCCCGACTGATGGATTAGCAAATCCGGGATCAGGTCTAAGGTCCACGGATCGTCCACTGCATGCTTTTTCAGGTAAGGAAACCATATCTGACGAGGCCAGTATGGGGCAATCAGAATCATTGAAGACCTTAGCTGAGAAGCTTTTGAATGACTTTGGGAAGGAGTGGAATTGGAGGAAAAGCATAAAGCAACCCTGTTGGCCAGGGTTGTGCTAGAGCATCCATGGCGGTACTTCCTGATGTGGAATCAAGGAGAAGAACCTTTGGCACTTGGTGTTTTGTGGAGTCGCAAATAGGTCGCAGCACGGCGTCCCCCATCTCTTGAAAACCTGGGCTGCTACTGTGCGGTTTAGAGACCATTCGTGAGGAGAGAGAATTGTCCTGCTTAATTTGTCCGCCAATACATTTGACTTTCCCGGGATGTGGGTCGCTACCAAGAAGCGGTTGGTAGCTACAGCCCATTCCCACACTCTCATGGCCTCTCTGCAAAGGGGATACGATCTGGTCCCTCCTTGTTTGTTCAGATACCAAACCACCGACATGTTGTCTGTGTGGATGGCGATGATGCCCTGAGGAAGGAACTTGTGTAAGGCCTGTAGGGATAGAAGTACAGCCCTCATCTCCAACACGTTGATGTGGAGAAGAGCTTCGTCCGGACGCCAGGAGCCCTGAACTAGCCTGCCCAGACAATGCCCCCCCCACCCTATCTGGGAGGCATCTGTCGTCAGGGTAACCACTGGAGGTGGGAGACAAAGGGTTTTCCCTGATCCAAGTTGGATGTCTGAAGCCACCAGCGCAGGTCCCTTTTGCATGTTTCCGTAATCATGATGTGATGATTGAGGGGAAGATCTTGAAAGGACCATTGAGTTGATAAGAGCCACTGAAGAATCCTCATGTGTAACCTTGCTAGAGGAACTAAAAGTACCGTGGCAGACATTGAGCCTAGAACCTGTAGGACCATCCTGGCTGGGGCTTTGGATCTCGAGATCAGAGCTTGAACTTGGCCCTGTAAGGTTCGGATCCTTTCGGCAGGAAGAAAGACACGCATCAATCTTGAGTCTATCTCTGCTCCTATAAACTTTATGCGCTGAGAGGGCAGCAAGACAGACTTTGACCAATTGAATGTAATCCCCAGGGAAACACCCAGGAGATGGTGGCTTTGAGGTTGTCCATAAGTAGATGCCTGGTGGTGGCAGTCAGGAGCCAGTCGTCGAGATAGGGAAACACTTGGAATCCAAGGCTCCTCAGGTGAGCCGTCACTACTGCCAAACACTTGGTGAACACCCTGGGGCTGTGGTGAGACCAAAGGGCAGAGCACAAAATTGGTAATGACTGGCTCCCAGGCTGAAGCGCAGATACCTTCTGGACACCTGATGTATCGGTATGTGATAATAGGCGTCCTTGAGGTCTATGGAGCACATCCAAACATCCTTCTCCAACAACGGGAGAATGGATTGCAACGTGACCATTCGAATTTGGATTTCGTAACGGATAGGTTCAGTCTGCTGAGATCCAATATTGGTCTCAGGTCCCCTGTCTTTTTTGGCACTAAAAAGAACCTGGAGTAATTTCCTGATCCGATTTGGTCTGTGGGGACCGGTTGGATGACTCCTTTTTGTAGCAGCTTTGAAGCTTCTGCGGCTGCTATTTCCCTTTGACTGGGTGGTGGGTCCGGGATTCTCTTGGACGGAGGGGGTGAGTATTTGAATGGAATGGTGTAACCTCCGGCAATTATCCGAAGCACCCATCTGTCCTGAGTGATTGACTCCCAGGCTTTTAGGTGCTTGGCAAAACGACACCCGACTGGCTCCGGAGCAGCACAGCCGGGCAATCCCTCATGTCGTGTGGGAGGCTGAAGAGCCACGAAAGGACTCGCGGTCTCCAGAATTGCGGGGCCCTCTGCCGCCTCTGGGACGGCGTCTCCCTGAAAAATTTCCCCGCCCTCTGCCTCTGGACGGGGAATCTTCCTGCTGTTGGGAGAAAAACTTGCGAGATTTTCGGAACCACATTTTCCCACCTCCTTTGGCCTTGGGGTAAGGCCGAAAGGGAGTGGAATAACGGGCCCCTACGGCAGATAACGTTTTTCCCTCTTGCTCACAGCGGGTAAGGGTGTCTTTCACCTTGGGTCCAAACAAAGAGGACCCATCAAAGGGAGCGTCGGCGAAGGAAGACTTGAAGGCCTCCGCAAACTGACACAAGCGGAGCCAGGCCTGTCTCCGTAGAGCCACGCCTGTGCCTGCCGCTCTACCCGCCTTCGGCCGCATAGGATATGAGCCTCATGGACGAGTTAGCAATTGACGTCTGGAGAGCCAACTGAGAGCTAACGGACTGGGCTAGCTGCTCAGGTAGTTTACCCGAGAGGGAGTCTGACAACTCCTTGACCAGATCCCTCTGAAGCCTGGTAAAATGTGCCAAATAATTCAGAGACCTTAAGGTAAAGGCCGCTGAAGTCAGGGTGCGCTTCCCGTACCTATCCATACTCCTAGACTCCTTATTAGGAGGATGGATGGACGTTGAAGCCTCTGCCACGTCCTGCTGTGTAGCAGATGCCACCACCATGGCATCTACAGCCACGCCTTTAGTAAGGAACTCCTTCTCGGGGGGAGCAGATAAGAATTTGTTTGGACGAGAAGGGACTGGTTCCACAGTATCCGGGTGTTCCCACGCCCTTGACAAACTAAATCCAGAAGCTCGTCAAGGGCGGAGATACCCAGGAGGCGGAGGGCTGAGCCCCAAAGGCCTTGAGGAGCACTGATTCGTCCGCAGAGGGGGGTTTGGACATCCAGCCGCCTCGTTGTTTGAGGATCTCTAAGATGTCCGCAAAGGAGACATCATCCGAGGACGACTTAGGGGACCCCTCTGCATCATCCATATCCGTGTCCGATGTGATAGACTCGGGAGTCCACGTGCTTCCTCTTGCACGATCTCTTCCTTGGGGTTCCTCTGGAGATGACTCAAGAACCCTCAGGAAGAGGGGAACCCCACTGGGGGTAACCTCAGGCCCCGGGGCCCCGCCGGCTACGGACAAGGGAACTGCCAAAGACCCAGTCTCCACGCCCAGGGAAGGTGCTGGTAAAACCGGAGAGATGGTCAAGAGGATTTGGCCAAGGCACTCCTCATGGCTCTGAAAGCCGGACCTCCAGAATCCTGGGAGCGCCCAGTCTCCGGGGCCATGATAGTAGACGGAAGTCCCGCAGCGGAAGCACCGAGAGGGAGGCGCGGAACCGAGAGCACCGGTCCCAAACATCACCCTCGGGTCCAGCCGAAGAAGTCCGCGTACCAAACTCGGACCCGAGGGCCCGTGTTGGAGTAAGGGTCGGAGCCGACCCTGAGATCTCCACCGGCTCCAAGAGCACCTGCTCGACGGAGCCGAAGCAGTCGGAGGAGGAACAGCAATGGGATGGGTCATGGCCATCGGCTCCAAGCCAACTGGGTCGGAGCCGAAACAATTTTTTGGAAGACTGGGGGCTGGGAAAGTCTTTGGAGCACCCTGTCTATATCAGAATCCGACATTCTCAAGACCGAGAGGAAACAGAACGGGTTCGAGAAGACCTCTCCTCGGCCCCAAGGGACTAGGGGACCGGCTCGAGGCGACTCGATGAGAATCGGCGCCGAGGAAACACACACCAGATTCCATCGGTGCCGAGGTAGACTTCGGCGCCGAGGAGGAAGTGTCTGAGCGGGCGACCCTTGTCGGCTCCGAGAGCAGTGGAGCCGACGAAGGTGACCCGCCTCTCGATGCCCCAGCCATCGGCTCCGAAGTCCGAGGAGTCGATACTGGAGGCATCGAGGCAGACCGTTCCGACCTCGGCTCCGAAGTCTTTGGAGCCGAAGGAGAGGTCTGCCTAGGTCTCTTGGCAGTCGGATCCGACGGACTGGTCGGAGCCGAAGCCCTTTTCTTTTTGGCAGGAGTCGGAGCGGAAGACAAGGCTTCTTCAAAAGAGGGTTTAATCAACCCTTTAAGAATTAATTTATTTTTCCTCTCCTGGAGGACCCTAGAGGAAAAGGCGTGACATACGCTGCATGACTCCTGCAAGTGCTTTGCCCCTAAACAATAAACACAAAGTAGATGGTCATCAGTAACAGACATCTTAAAAGCACATTTAGTACATTTTTTAAAGCCCGAAGGCCTAGGGGCTTGAGACATGATGTTAAACAATTCCTGACAGGAAATTTAACAACTGTAGAATCGCTTATGACAAAAAACCGAAGGCTTACAGAAACAGTGTAAAACACAACCTTAGGTGTAATAACCGGGAACTTTAAACACTAAAAGTTCAGTTAAACAGTTTGACCGAAAAGGCCCTGGATTGAAAGGGGGGCCGAAACAAACTCTACCCAATCACACACAAAAATTCCACTACTCAATCGTACACAACAGGCAGCAATAGGCAGCAATAGCCGTTAAAACGGCTTTTGTGAAATACAAGCACAAAAACTGACAGAAAAAGTAGTTAATAAAAGCTACTCAGCCCAGCCAGCTCGAGACCACGTCCTTGCAGTTAAGCGGCAAACGAGATCTGGGGGACTGACGGTGGTGCATCCTGGGATATAGTAAGCTCAGCCAATAAGAGACTTCGCTCTTTGGCATAAGCGTGCCGAGTCGGAGCCGAGGGATCGGCTCCGAACCCATCATTCAGAATGTAGGCGAGATAGGATCACATAACATCTAATATTAACGAAGGAAACATCAGGTTTATTTTGCAATTTACAAAAGACATAGGACCTGTAAGAAATGTTATTTATAAGTACTGGGATATTCTTAAATTAGATCCAGAAATTTCTCAACATTTAACAGCTAAGCCACAGTTTGCTTATAAAAATTCAAAGAATTTACATCAAATGTTATGTTGCACCAGTCACTTTACAGATAATAACCCCATAGATGTTAATGGGGTAAAACCATGTAATAAATGTAACTTTTGTACATATATATGTAACATGAATATTTTTGTACACCCAGTAACAGGAGAACTTTTTCATCTAAAAGTACACGCCACCTGCGAAACCAAACATGTAGTTTATATTGCTAGGTGTACAGCATGTTTGTCATTCTATATAGGAAAAACGGATAGAATGTTGAAGGAACGTATTAGGGAGCATTTGTATCAAATACGTATTCAATCAGAATTAAATGCTCTATCCAAACATGTTTTACACACAAATCATGCTCACACCTTCCAGTTTTCGGTTTTGCAAGTAGTTCAAACTAACATTAGAGGTGGAGATGTTAGAAATGTTACTGAGTCAGTGGAAACACAATGGATAATCAAAACTAGAGCACATATTTCGCCAGGGCTCAATGATAGGATCCCCATAAAGCCTATATTAAAAAATAGAAGACACAAGAAATAATTGGCTTAACCTCCGATTCCTTTGTTCTTTGTTTTTCTTTTTTATATATACAAAATACATATATATTTTTGTATATATATATATATATATATATACATATATGAATAATTTGTTATATTTAAATAATATGTTTTTTATGTATTAATTAATATATTTATATTTATTTTTATCTATGCTTAGGAATAGAAACAGCCAAGTTTTAATAAGACAATTTTTTAGAATATGTTTGATCTATGAGAATAGAGAAAACATTGCCGTTTTAAGTAAAGTTTGTTTTATATTGTCAATTAGCAATTAATTGATTAATTCATTTTAAAACTCTGCCTATATAAATGTTGTATCTCATTGTAACTTGTATTGGTTTGAAAAAGCTTGTTAGCGAAAGCGCTCACCATTTGTTCTAAATAAACCTGTTTGTTCGTTATTTGGAGTTATCTGGAATTCTTTGGAAAACTATCTGGTATATTGGACTTTTACGTTGGGTCTGAACAGACTTTTTATTGCTGGTTTGTTTCCAAAAAGACAGCGTATTGCTATATTTTTGATGTCCGGAGGGACGTACCATAAATTTAGCAGTACATGTAACCGAGGTCCAAAGGGTCTGAAGAGACGTGTTTAGGAACTTTGTTCTGACACAGTGGCTTCAAGCGGTTTTATTTTATTTTTTACATAGTTACAAATAAATACATTTCTATAAAATAAATAAATAAAATTTCCAAAAATTTTAAATTTTATTTTTTTAAATAAATAAATTTCTGGCATATGTATATGTGTGCATGTTCGTACAATTACAAGTGGACTTGGATTGCAATGTGTTTTACTGTTACTTGATAGCATGGCAGACGGACTTTGAAAACCATCACCACTTGTATTTGATCAGAATATTGCAGAGAACTGGAGAATATTTCAGCAAGAGTACGACATTTTTATACAGGCAGCATATTCTGACAAAGATGCATGCACCAGGGCATTCATTTTGCTAAACTTAGCTGGGTCAGAGGCCACTGAAAGAAAGCGTTTATTTGTGTATGCACTAGCCATCATATTATTGCACAGGCTGAATCAAGGGAAGACCCCAAGTGTTTGAAATGCAAATTTATGGAAATGTGTAATTCCCAGACAAATGTTACATTAGAGAGGCATTTGTTTTACACAAAAGATCAAAAGCAAGGAGAAACTTTTGCAGCTTATATTACTGACCTGAGAAACAAAGCTAAAGCTAAAGGATCCGACAGTCGGCTCCCCCTCGGATCCGAGGAGTGGATCGGAGCCGGCGCCGAGCCCCTCGGATCCGAGGGACCAGTGCGCTCTGACACGGACGGCGCCGAAGGCACACTGAGTCCCTCGGATCCGAAGCTCGGACCAAGGCTCCGAGAGGTCGGATCCGACACACTCGAGGGCAGGGTCGGATCCGAAGTACCTAGTACTATCGGCGCCGTCCCACCCCTGGCTCCGAAGCTGCCCGCCCGAGCCCGGTAGCGGGTCGGAGAAGGAGCTATGGGCTTGAAAAATGGGTCGAGCTCCCCAGGGGAGGCAGGAGCACTCCCATCTGCATCTGGGCCTGGATGAACCTTTGCATCATCCGGTCCAGATCAGCGTCGGAGAGACTATAGGTAGATCTCGATGAGGCTACCGAGGTAGGCCTTGAGTACCGCCTCGATAGCCTCGAAGGAGATCGGGTCTCCTCCTCCTCAGGCCCCGGTGAAAAGGAAGGGGACCGTAGCCGAGGAGGAGGAGAGCCAGCAGCCAGAGAGGCCGGAGGAGAAGCCCGCTTAGCCGGCGGGGCCGAGACGGAGGTCTCGGCCCGCCGCTTGTGGTGCTTCTCTCTCCAGTCCTTCTTTCTGGCTTCCCTCTCCTCTGAACCCGTAGAGGGAGTTTGAATCCCGGGAAGAGGAGGGGGAGCAGGTAGGGCAGGAACCGCCAGAGCGGTAACTACCAACGGGACGGAGGCCGAAGCCGAGTCCGGGGGCAAAAGTCCCGCCAAGACCAGCTTCGACCTCCGCTCCTTCAATGCCCTGGGGTTGAACCCTGCACAGATTGAACACCCAGAGGTGAGGTGTTCAACCCCAAGGCATTGAACACACAGAGTGTGGCCATCAGCAGGGGATAGCTTATGGCCACACTCGGAGCATTTTGAGAAGATTGCCTTTGAGGCCTCAGACATACTAAACTTTTTTTTTTTTTTTTTTAAAGAAAAAAACTAACACACACACCGACGGCCCCAAATAAAACACACACTCACACTAGCTATGCGCCAGAGAGGGGAGGGTACACAAAACTAAGTTAACTTAACCCAAAAATAATATATATAGGAAGGGAACCTAACACTTTCACACAGTTAAGGTATTTTCAACCAGAAAAATCCCTTATAAAATACTGAAAAAACACTTAGCTTATGGAGCTCGAAATCTAGGCTGTCACCATGAACGCGGCAAACTAGATCCGAGGTCATGTAGTTTGAGCAGGGCATTATGGGTGAGGGGAGGAGCTAGGAGCTCAGATCCATAGCTGGATAAACCATGCCGGTTCGGATCCGATATCGGTTCCATACCCACAGGTTGCTGACAAATGAATTCTCCTACTTCAGATCATGTTTTAAACAGAAAGTTTACCTCTGGGATCACTTCAGTGGCTCTGCTGGACAGAGGTACAGGGAACTAATCTAAGGGGGTGGCGAAAGCCAACACATTCTGGCTAGGCTTATAAATGCCTTCGGGCAGATAGCCTAGTACCAACCTATGAACCTATGTAGGTTTGGTGATTTAAAAGATGAGTTAATAAAGGACAGGGTTTTGTGTGGTATTAATAGTGCTGCAGTGAGAAAGATTTTGCTTCAGGACAGTGATTTAATGCTGAGCAAAGCTATGGAGATTTGTCAAATCCATTAGGCACACAAGTATGCTTCAAGTGATAAGAGCATGGTTTCAGCAGGCTCCAGAGCAAATGTTGACAGCATGCAACTTGTGGCAGGCAAAAGCAGGTCTAAACACATGGCAGCTACACCCTTGCGGGTTTTCCTGGGAGGCCCCGCAATTTTCCAGCAAGTTCTATGACTAGTTCAGTTAAAGGAGCATGCTCAATGCAGTACAACGGTGAGTTAGTAAATCCCAAATCAATCTCTACTGTTAACTGTTACAATTATGGTGCCAATCATGAGAGTAAAAGAGAAATGTGCTTAGCATTTGGTCTGCAATGCCACGTGTAAAAAATGGAACCATTTTCAAAAGTTTTGCAAATCAAGTAAACCTCACACAGTTATAAAGAGAGGTCACTCAAAAAAACAAGCTGATCATACAGAGAGCTGCAACCCTGCTTTCTGCGTGGATGGTGTGTCCGTAATTGGGGGAAAGGTTGATGCAGTAAATTTGTTGGCAAAGAACAAAGTGTTTTGTACTGTCTAGATCAATGGTAGATCCACCTAGCTCAAAGTGGACACTGGTTCAAAGTCTAATGTTATGTCAGCAGACACATTTGCTAAGGTGAGAGCTGGTGAGGAACGTAATGTGGCCAGCTGTGCGAAAATTGTTGCTTATGGAGGTATAGAAATTCAAACTGAAGACTCAGTAGTGCCTTCATGTTATTTGGCTAGGAACTGCTACAGCTTACTATTGTATGTAGTCTGAAGACCTGTGCGGCAATTTGAGAATGAATCTGCTTTCCTTTACCAAAGAAGTTCATCATATAAGCAAATATCCTAGTTCCAATTTTACTGAAGCTATTTTCTCAGAGTATGCTGACGTTTTCGATGACAAGTTGGGCAAACTTCCAGTTGTGTATTCTATGAAGTTAGACCCAGAGATCAGTCCAGTGGTCAGACCAGCAAGAAAAGTTCCGATAGCTATGCAGAATAAAGTCAAAGCTCAGTTGGCTAAAATGGTGCAGTAAGGTGTAGTTTGTCCAGTTACAGAACCTACTGAATGGGTGTTGTCCATGGTAGCAGCCCACAAAAAAGGCTCAGATGAAATCAGAATATGCATTGACCCAAGAGATTTGAACAAAGCATTCAAGAGACGACATCATCCTATGCGTACAGTCGAGGAAGTTGCAGCCCTAATACCAAATGCCACTGTTTTTTCTGTCTTGTATGCAAAAAGTTCATTTTGTCAAGTGATGCTTGATTGCAAATCTTCATTACTGACTACTTTCAGTACCCCATTTGGAAGACATAGATTCCTCAAGATCCCATTAGGAATAAATTCTGCAAGTGAAGTCATTCAGCATGCAATGGAGCAAATTTTTTCAGGTTATCCTTGTGCCATAATAGTAGATGATTTATTGCTTGGAGGCAGAGCATGACAGAAACCTTAGGTGAGTTCTAGACAAGACATGTGAACTTACAGCTCAATCCTCTGAAGTGCAAGTTCAGACTACTATTACATATGTAGGTCATTTATTTACTAGCAATGGCTTGTGACCAAACCCATCCAAGCAAGCAGCCATTCTTGAGATGTCAGCACCAGATAATATTCAAGCCGTACAACATTTTATTGGTATGGTCAACTATTTAAGCAAGTTTATACCAGACTTCAGTGAGTTGACAGCACCTTTGAGAGAGCTGACACACAAAATTGTTACGTGGTCTTGGTTGGAACAGCACCAGAGAGCATTTGAAGACCTTAAGCAGAAAATTGCTACCCCACCTACATTAAGATACTATGATGTCAATACACCAGTCACTCTTTCTTGTGATGCTTCAAAGTTTGGTCTTGGCGCAGTTATTCTTCCAAGAAGGCAGACCAGCAGCCTTTGCATCTAGAACTCTTATTTATTTATTTTATTTTATATATTGACATTTGTTTACCAGGAAAGTCCAATGGGTCATGCTAACCCATTTTCAGTGGAGGCCCGGGGAGAAAAATTCTACAGTAACAGGTAGAACTGACAACAAATTTCAGTATTGCTCACAGTAACAAGTATCAGTGACACAGAACTACAACCTGTACAACCTGCCACTATACATATAAACTTACAAATTGCACATAAATAAAGCAAAACATAAAAGTTTCATAACCTACTATTTACATAGTATTTACATAGAATAGAGTGACCATTGTGAAAACCATATAAACCTAGAGTAAGGGGCAAAAATTACAGAGGAAAATAGAGGTGAATTTGGGTGTAGACAGTTTTACTATTTTATAAGTAGGTTAGAATTTAGGTAACTGCTGAAGAAGGAGTTGAGCAGATACATTTCCATGAAGAGGGGGGTGGCTGTGGAGGGCAGCTTTGAAGGTAGCTGGTGATGGTTGTAATCGGATTGGAGCTGGACGGTTGTTCCAGACTTTGGAGATGGTCCATGAGTATAGTAACTGGCCTGCAGGGAGTTTTGGCAGGTCTATATTAGAACACCGAACTTTCAAAATTTTGAGTGTTCTGATATCGAACCCTATTAATCGGAAATTTAAAACATCGAACATACAGAACAGCAAATTTTTTCCTAGGGAAAAAATGTGCTGTTCCAAAACACATAAACACAACACAAGCACACTAAACAAACAGCAATCCACACACATATACCTAAACTCTTACACCTAACCCCACACTAAACAAACAGCAATCCACACACATATACCTAAACTCTTACACCTAACCCCACACTAAACTATACATACACCACTAACTATCCACTTATCTTAACCTAAACCCTAACCCTAAGGTCTGTCACTATCGCACAGTCACCTCACCCGTGCCCTAACCTTAACTCACCTATCCCACCCTAACCCTCACGTCCACACAATTGCACACTTACCTGACCCGTGCCCTAACCCTAACATCCACACAATCGTACACTTACTGAATCCGACCCGTAACTTTCCACCACAGCGCTGAAAATACCGAAGCAACAGAAACAGACAACCAAATTCTTTCCCTAGGAAAAAATTTGTTTTTCTGTTTCTTCGATATTTTCAGCGTTCGTTGAAAACGGGTCGATATTAGAACACTAAATTTTGAAAGTTCGGTGTTCTAATATAGACCCGTTTTGGCATGTGCATTTGGAGCAGATATTGGTACTCAGAGCGAAGAGGACAGGCTGGATTATACAGGGAGAAAATGGTGCTTAGAGCTGGGCAGTCATAAGGTATATAGATCAGTTTATGAGTGGTGCAAAGCAGAACAAGGAGAAGATAGTGGGGGAGTTCAAGCCATTTCAGTTGCTTTAAGGCAGTACAATGGTGAGTAGACTGGTGACAATTTGTGGCAAAATTTGCAATTTTGTTATAGCAAGTGTCTAATTTGGCCATTAGGGGAGACTGCAGATTGGTTAATAAGGGGGCACCATAAGTCAGAGAAGGTAAAAGGTAAGATAGTGCAAGTACTTGTTTGGAAGGGAGGGAGAGAAATTTGTTATGTCTATAAAGCAGCCCACATTTTTTTTGTGAGTCTTTCTAATATTGTTTTGGATGTGGTGATCAACCTTAAGATTTTCATCAATAATTACTCCTAGCAGTTTAGTGTGGATAACTAGCTCAATTTGGGTGGAGCTGTGACAGAAAATTTAAAGGTCAGCTTTATGGATGGGTGAGGTTCTCTTGGGAGTGAAGATTATAAGTTTGTTTTTAGGGGGGATTTAAGGAGAGGTGATTTTTGTGTAGCCAGGATTCTATTGAGGAAAAAGTAGCTAGGGCCAAGAATAGAACCTTGGGGCACATCTGTAGGCTTGTAAATGAAAGGGGATATAGAGTTTTGCCATTTAACAGCATGCTCTCTGTTAGAGAGGTAACTACTGAACCAGTTAAGGGAGTGGGAAGCTAGGCCTATACTAGAGAGCTGAGAGAAGGACGGAGTGGGAGGTAGTGTCAAATGCTTTTGATAGGTCTACAAAAAGGGCTGATAGAATATTTCCTGTGTCTCGGATTTTGTTGACTCTATCTAAGAAGGAAATGAGAGCAGTGGTGGTGCCATGTCCTGGGAGGAACCCAAGCTGTGTGGAGGAGAGAATGCTGTGTTGTAGAAGGAAATCTAAAAGTTGTTTCTGAATCCATTTTTCTAGGAATTTGGAGATAGGGGAAAGTACAGCAATGGGATGGAAGTTAGAGATGTCAGTTGAGGGGCCATCTTTATGGAGAGGAAATA
The DNA here is from genome assembly GCF_019279795.1 of Protopterus annectens. Lineage (NCBI taxonomy): Eukaryota > Metazoa > Chordata > Ceratodontiformes > Protopteridae > Protopterus > Protopterus annectens. The sequence goes on along the minus strand of NC_056746.1, from coordinate 775,541,950 downwards.
TTAAAGCTTTTTTCCATACAGTAGGGACCTAGGATTCCTGGACAGATCTGTTAATCAGAATGCTTATGTGATATGCCTCAGAGTCTGCAGAGAGTTTAAGAAATTTGGCAGGAATATTATTGGCAGAGTTTGTGCAGGGCTTTAATTGTAGAAGTACTTTTTTGACATAGCAGGTAGGGATGGGAGAGAGGTTGAAAGGTGGATGGGTAGTTGTGTAGGTGCTGTTTGGGTGGAGACTTTCAGTGGGTGGAGAGATTTGGTGAGTAGAACAAGGGGAGTTTGGGATATTCTGAGGTGGACTATGAGATGGAGAGGAAGTAGTAGAGGGGTTTGGGAGAGGACAGGAGAAGAAAGAGGTAATACTGGCAATGGTGTCAATAAAATATGAGTTAAAGATACTAGCTATTTTTTCAGGAGGTTTGTCAGGGTGTGGGCAAGGACTGGGTTTTGTGCCCAGGGACAGGTTATTGTTAATGGAAGCCTAGAAGGACTTTGGGTTACTATTTCTATGACTTTTTGTTGGTTCCAGAAGTAGTACTGCTTGTCTTTAGCCATGAGTTTTTTGTCTTGGTTATGGAGCTCTTTATATTGAATACGTTTGGATGTATTCTTGGATTTAAGCCATGCTTTCCATGCTTTGTCCCTATTACACATGACTTCTTTGGTAGTTTTGTTAGCCATGGGGCATTACGAGTTTTAGTTCTTTTGTATCTTGAAGGAGCTAGACTATCTAGTAATTCTAGGAAAGAATTACTGAAGTACTGTACTGTGTTGACCAGGGGGAGAGTTTTAAGGATACACCAGTTTATGCTATTTAGGGTGCTGTTAAATGTACTAGGGTTGAAATTAGAGAGGTTTTGCACTAATTTAATATTGTTTTTTTTTTGGGAAGGCTGAGCATGCTCAGATTGTGAAAGAGGGAAGGTGATCACTAATAGAGTTAGGTAAAGTGCCACAGGAAATGAATTTAACTGGATTTGAAACTAGAATCCAATCAAGAATAGATCCTACATTGGTTTTGTTATTGTACCTAGTAGCATTATTAATATGTTGAGTGAAGTGGAAAAGGTTTATACTGGCAGAAGACTGGTTAGAGGAGAGAGAGAAGACCAGTCAATATTCATGTCCCCTGAGGACAATTGTTTCATTTGTTATGTTGTAGGAAAGCCAAGATAAAATATCCTCCAGTGTTGGAATGTTGTTCCAGGTGGGATATACAGCACAGTAAGGTTTTTTTGAATGGTTAACTTCAAGAAAGGAGATTAGAATCTCGGCAATTTGGAATTTAGGAATGTGACCTCTATATGTGCTAACATTGAGGGTAAAAAAACTAAAATGCTAAAAACCATGAACCAAGTAAATAAGGCACTGTAGCCAGTCAATGACACAGAATCCAGCAGACTAGTGCAATTATTTATTGATTGAAGTGCTTTTCGTTTGCTACCATAAGCAAACTTCTTCAGAAAACATTTTTAATTTTAAAAACACGTTTAGTCACAGTTAATACTTATTAAACCAATTGCTGCTCACACCATATTAACCACTCTTTTAAAGACATCTAACCTACTTAAAAATATATATGTGTGTGTACCACTAATACATTGACACTGGTTTGAACTATTATCAACATAGTATAATACACTACCAAGTCATGTTATCAAAGGTAGTGCAATCAAAGTTAACAATTCAAACTGTAATAATCATATTATACTAATAAACTAGTAAAATACATTAAATATAATGTAATAAACAAATGTACTTAATATACTAATATACCAATATACTAATATATTACACACTATACTTCGCCCTATAAAAAAAAAAAAAAAAAAAAAAATATATATATATATATATATATATATATATATACATTTATTATATAAAATATATATATATATATATAGTACAGTATTTTAAATATTTAAAAATGTTTAAAATAATATTTAAATATTTAAATAACAATAATATCTATTACAAAGAATACCTACTATAAAGAAAACACAACATCAACGCCTAAAGCTCCTTAACTTGAGAATGCTACTAATTGAACATGTTTCATTCAAACCAGGATAGTTGTAAGCATTTAATCTGATTTTCCAAGACAATTCTAACTCTTCCTGACGTAAGGGTGTTGGGTCACCTCTTACGTCTGTGTTCACTTGGTCTATAACTGAAAATTTGAATTTATGGTCCGTACAGGACTGAACATGTTTAGCTAAGGCATTATCTTGTTTATTCCTATTAACAGCATACTTGTGTTCATAGATCCTTTCACGGAGCTTACGCTCCGTTTTACCTACATAAAATGCAGGACAGCTTTGACATATTGCTAGGTAGACCACCATCTTCGAATTACAATTAAATCTTGAATTTAATCTAATATGAAAACCATTCATTGTTACTGAATACATATTGTCTACAAATTTGCAATAGTTGCAGTTTTGACATTTAAACATTCCTGGAATTTTTGGTTGAACCTGTCATTGTTGCTCGAGTAGATCTTTAAGGTTCCTACCCCTTCTAAATGTTGCCCGTGGTGTAACACCCAATTTTACAAAAATGGAAGGATTAGTTCTAAATATACCTCAATTTTTCTTAATAATATCCAGAAAAATATTGTATTAAATGTAGTAATGAAATTCACTTCATTTTGTGTATTAATAGCAGAGCTACATGTTGTGTTATCTTTAGCATCTGAAGTATAATTTAATAATAATGAACTAACGGGATATAAAAACCTTTATTAGGAGTTAAACAATAATAATACTGAATTATTAAATGGTGGTCTACCTAGCAAAGTACAGTTTTGTACCTACCAAAAATGTAGATGTTCGAGTGCTAATACAGCTGCAGTAATCACATAAGGGTTCTCTGCCATCAGGCGGGTCCTCGGTCGGCCGAATTCCAAAGTTTTAGTCCGGCGTCGGTTGTTGTCGCCTTCTTCCCTGATGTCAGTGCGACAGGGGTATATAAGTCATAGCCGACGCCATATTCTTCAGTCTTTCTTGCCCCACATATCAGGTGCCCCCAAAAGGAAGGCAATACATAAATTATATATATATATATATATATATATATATATATATATATATATATATATATATATAAATATATTCAAGCAATGCAATGTTATCAAAAAAGAGTAGTTGCAAGCAAATACACCATAGGAGGATAACCCAAACTAGGATGTATGAGGAGGTGTTAGCCACTAGTCCTTTACCTAGAGGGGAAGGAGGGAGGAAAACCTGTACTGCAGCTGTATTAGCACTCGAACATCTACATTTATGGTAGGTACAAAACTGTACTATGTTCATCGTGCACACAGCTGCAGTAATCACATATGGGTAGAATCCCAAAGCTACGCACAGGGTGGTAGGCACTAGGTGGAACTGGGATGAGCCAGAATGCCCTGCAACACAGCAGTAGCAAAGCCTGCTCTAGTTTTGGAATATAAAGACAGGTGGTAGTGTCTTGTGAAGGTATGTACAGAACTCCAAGTGGCTGCCTCCAAAATATCTTTGGTAGGAACTCCTCTGAGGAAGGCTGTAGAGGTAGCTGTGGCCCTGGTGGAGTGGGGTCTGATGCCTACAGGGACAGGTTTCCCATGATAGGAGTAACAGAATTGTATGCAGTGGCCTATCCATTTTGAAATTGTCTGTTTGGTAACAGGCTTCCCTTGAGCCCCTACAGCATAGGACACAAAAAGTTGTTCAGATTTCCTGAAGGGTTTTGTTCTGTCCAAATAATAACGTAGCTGTCTATGGATGTCTAAGGAATGTAGCAGCCTTTCCCCTTTGTTTTGAGGGTTGGGGTAGAAGGTAGGTAAGTGTATGGCTTGATTCAAAGCTACCCTGGATACCACTTTAGGCATAAATGACGGGTTGGTTCGAAGGGAAACCCTGTCCTAATGGAAGATGAGAAAGGGCTGTACAGCCATGAGGGCTTGTAGTTCCGAAACCCTACGAGCTGAGGTAATGGCCAGAAGGAAAGCTGTTTTCCAGGACAAATATTGCAAATCTGTTGAGGCAGCTGGTTCAAAGGGAGGCAATGTTAATTTTTCTAGAATGTAATTAAGATCCCAGGCTGGCACTGGTTGTTTCCTTGGGGGTCTTATATTCTTAGTCCCTCTGAGGAATTGTCTTAAAAGTGGGTGAGAGAATAACGGTGGATCTGTGTTGAATTCTGCAGAAATGGCTGGGGCATGGATTTTTATGGAGTAAAATGAAAGTCCACTGTTCAGCAGCTCAGCTAGATACTGTAACACCTGAGGCAAATTCAGTTTTCTAGGGTCCTGGCGTTTTTTTCTCATTCCAACAGCAAAACCGTTTCCATTTTGCAGAGTAATTCTTCCTAGTAGATGGCCTTCTGGCCTCCAGAATGACATCCTGCACCTCTTTGGTGAGTAGGGTCTGTTGTGGTGTTAAGGAATTTTCCATGCAGCGAGATTGAGTGTTTTCAGCTGACTGTGAAGAGTTTTGTAGCTGTGCTGAGTCAGCAGAAGAGGCATTAGAGGTAGTGGCCAGGGAGGAGTATGTGTTAGGCTCCTTAGGAGTGGGTACCAGTGCTGCCTTGGCCAGTCTGGAGCAATCAGTATCATCTTCGGTCTGTCTGCTCTTGCTTTCAAGAGCACCTTGGGTAGAAGAGGCAGAGGTGAGAAAGCGTACACTGTCCATCCTGTCCAACTGAATGAAAGGGCGTCCACTCTCCAGGCCTTTGGATGAAAGGTTCTTGAACAAAACTTTTCCAATTGATGATTCCTGTGGGAGGCGAAGAGATCTATGTCTGGCCTTCCCCACGCTTGGATTATCTTTGTAAACACCTGTGGGTGCAACTTCCATTTGTGTGGATCTGTTATATTTCTGCTTAGATTGTCTGCCAGCGTGTTTTCCAAACCTGGCAAATACTGTGCTTGAAGTTCGATTTGCCATTCCAGAGCCAAGTTCCAAAGTGTCATGGCTAGTCTGCACAGGGGATATGAATGTGTTCCTCCTTGTTTGTTTATGTACCACATTACTGTGGTTTTGTCTGTTCTTATAAGTAATTGTCCTGGATGCAGGAGGTCCTTGAAAGCTGCAATTGCATTTATCACTGCTAGCATTTCTTTTTGATTGATGTGAAGGTGCTTTTCCTTTTGAGACCATTTGCCCTGAATGCACCTGTCTGTCATGTGCGCCCCCCAGGCGTAATCTAAGGCATCTGTTGTGATGACTTGATTTGCTTGAGGCTTGCAGAATGAGAGGCCTGTGTTTGTTTGGCATGCTTGGGCCCACCATAGAAATTCCTTTTGCAAACAGGGAATTATTGGTATTATTGTTTCCAAGCTGTGGCTGTGTTGAGACCATAGGTTTTTTAGGTACCACTGAAGTTTCCTCATATGCAACTTTGCACATGGGATTAAAAGAATGCAAGATGCCATGAAGCCCAGAGCCTGCAGGATTTTCCTTGCAGTAAGCCTGGTACAATTTGCTAGTGTTTTGAAGTACTGAGTTAGTTGCCCCTGTTTTTCTGGCGTAAGATAGGCCATCTGGGTGTTTGTGTCCAAGTTGGCACCCAGGAAAGTTATTTTCTGAGATGGTGTTAGCCTGGATTTCTCTTTGTTGATTGTGTATCCCAGAGAATTCAGTAACCGTGTTGCATAAGCCAGATGTTCCAGAAGTGTGTGCTTGCTGTCCGCTTGGATCAGGCAGTCGTCCAAATAAGGGTAAATTTGTATCCCTTGAAGTCTGCAGTAGGCAATTACTGATGCCAGGCATTTCGTGAATACTCTGGGCGCAGTAGATAAGCCAAAGGGCAATGCAGAGAATTGATAGTGGATTGAACCTGCAAGAAATCTGAGATATCTTCTGCAGCTTTGTCTGATTGGGACATGCAGGTATGCCTCCTTGAGGTCCAACGTTACCAGCCAAAACTCCTTGCCCAGCATGGGAAGAAGCTGCTGTAATGTAAGCATCTTGAATTTTGGTACGAGTAGAAATGTATTTAGGATGGATAAGTCCAAAATGGGTCTCCAGTCAGTTCCTTTTCTTGGTACCAGAAAAAGTCTGGAATAAAAACCTTGACCTTGTTCGTGAGTAGGAACCTCTTGAATAGCTTTCATTTCCATGAGTTTTGAAATTTATATTTGCGCCTCTGCCGTTTGATTGTGTGGCAGGTTTGGCATGCCTCTCATTTTTGGAAGAGTGTGAAAATGAAATCTGTAGCCTCGGTTTATAATGTCCAGGATCCATTTTTCTGTTGTGACAATATGCCAATTTCTTGTAAATAGTGACAGCTTTCCTCCCAGGGGAGCTGCCAGCTGGGCGTTGCTTGGCATGAAAAGGAGGAAGTCATTGGGTTTGCTTTCTGTATTGTTGTGCACTGTCTTCGCCACCTCTTGGTGCTGGAGTTTGCCATTGTCTGCCTCTATATGATCCTTGAGATTGTCCTCTGCCCCTTATGCGCCTGTATATACTTCTTTGGGGCTTGTCCGTGGCTGGAAAGGACCAATTTTTAGAAGGCCAATTTCTGCTAAAACATGGTGGCTGTACCTGTAGAAAAGCCTTGACAGTTTGCATAGATTTAGCTTTTTCTTCCATTTTTCGTAGTATCTCCTCAGCATTAGTACCAAAGAACATATCTTTTTGTAAAGGAGCATCTAGTAGTTTAGCATTAACATGATCCGGCAAGCTTTGTTCCCTAAGCCAGGCATGTCTACGAATAACTGATCCTGTAACAGCAGCTTTACTTGAGGCCTCTAAGGCATCATAGCCACATTGTAAGGTGTGTTTACCCACTTGTTCTGCACTATGCATCATATCCTGCAATTCCTTCAAATCTGGTTGTTCAGGCTGAGACATTTTGTTTCTTAATAGTGATAACAGAAACTGCTGATATTTAAGCATATGGAACGACAATTTAAGGCTCTCATGGCTAGGGTGACCGAGGTGTATACCTTTTTTCCCCACCTTTTCTAGATTCTCTTTTGGAAGGTAGTGGATTCTTGGCAGAAGAGGCCTTCATTCCCTTGGGGCCTTGAGAAATGATTTCAGGGTCAGCATTATGGCTTTTGAAAAGAAATTGGTGAGAATTAGGAACTCTGTAGTACCTATCAGGTTTGACTGGGGCAGGAGGCAGGGAATCTGGATTAAGACAAGCCTCCGAGTAAACATCATCAAGTATGTCCAGGACAGGAGGTATAGCCAGAGGTCTGTGTTGAGGTAACAAAAGAAATTCCCTAAGCCTTTTCTTGGAATCAGAAAAGTCTTGGCCTTCCCAATGGACGTGCTCCCTCAAGGTGTGCAAGGTTTCCCCAAAAGAAAAATCCTCTGGGGGAGATACAGAAGGAATGGACTGTTCTCAGCCATTTTAAGCATCTGCTTTTTAGGCATGGGGCCTGGGGATGGGCCCTGTGCAACAGGCCTCTTGGGATGCATGGCTGATTTGGACTTATTAAAGGCCTTAATGGAAAAGGAAGAAGAGGGTCTAAATACACCCTGGGTGGAAGTGGACCTGTCCCCATTAGGAGGTTCAACACTCAAAGTGGTTTCGGTGGTTGTAGTCTGAGTAAGGGCCGAGGTACCAGTTACAGAAGACACCGCCAAGGAAGTGTCGTCGGTAGTCAGGGACTGCATAGGCGTCTCGCTGAGAACCGGACCACGCGCAGCCGGTTTTGGCATGGTGTCGGTGGAGAACGCGGACCTCGCGTGTCGGTCTTTGTCCTTGCGTTTTTTGGACAAAACGGTTGTCGGAGTATCCGACGACATTTTATAATCAAAGGCTTTACCAAAATAATGTTGGGCGAACTCCGCCCGACGCTTAATAGTGCGTTTATTGAAAGTCGCACAAAAGGGACAGCCCGAGACGTCGTGCTCTGGGCCTAAACAAGGTATGCAGAGGGAATGGAAATCCTTATGCGGTAATTGCTTCCCACAAGAAATACAATTGTTAACTTTGTCTGACATCAGTCTGAGGCAAGGAAATTTTCCCCAACGGGGTACTTAGCTTTAAAGAAGACTTCGGTTTCCAATTTTTCGTAAATTCAGGAGCTGGCTGACCGGCACTTGCGAACTGCTTCTGTTTCGGGCACCGCGCGGCAAAAAAGACTGAAGAATATGGCGTCGGCTGTGACTTATATACCCCTGTCGCACTGACGTCATGGAAGAAGGCGACAACAACCGACGCCGGACCAAGACTTTGGAATTCTGCCGACCGAGGACCCGCCTGACGGCAGAGAACCCTTATGTGATTACTGCAGCTGTATGCACGCTGAACATCATGTCAAAGCTGTCCTGCATTTTATGTAGGTAAAACGGAGCGTAAGCTCCGTGAAAGGATCTATGAACACCAGTATGCTATTAATAGGAATAAACAAGATAATGCCTTAGCTAAACATGTTCAGTCCTACACGGACTTTCAAATTCAAATTTTCAGTTATAGACCAGGTGAACACAGACGTAAGAGGTGGCCCAGCACCTTTACATCTGGAAGAGTTAGTATTGTCTTGGCAAATCAGATTAAATGCTTACAACTATCCTGGGTTGAATGAAACATGTTCAATTAGTAGCATTCTCAAGTTAAGGAGCCTTAGGCGTTGATGCTGTATTTTCTTTATAGTAGGTATTCTTTGTAATAGATATTATTGTTATTTAAATATTTAAATACTATTTTAAAGGTTTTTAAAAATCATTTAAAACGCTGGCCTTTCCAGCTGTTGCAGATGTCTTGTGAGGTACATACCAAATGAGGCATTATACTCTATAATGGGTCTAATGAGAGATGAGTATAGTGGGACAATGACCTCTTTTTTTTTGGATGAAAAGCCCTTAGTGATGAGGTGTGCCACATAGAAGGATTTCCTGACTGTTGTGACAATGTGGTTATCGAAAGCGAGACCACTGTCCACTTGTGTCCCTAAGTCTCTCAACACACTTTCAATGTTTAGTGTCCTGCCACCTATGTGGTAGTTCATGGGTACATGTTTTTTTCCAAAGGGGATAACTATACATTTCTTGGCATTAAGCTTGAACCCATGGCTCTGGCACCAGGCATCTGTTTCTGTAAGGCCCTTTTGTAGAATATCCACATCATTTGGGGATGCAATAATGGCTCCCAGTTTGCAGTCATCTGCAAACTTTGTTAGCCAGAGTCCCTTAGTGTTGGCCTGTACTTCAGAGAAGTAGATGCCAAACAAGAGTGGTCCCAGGACTGAACCCTGAGGTACTCCACTTGTCACTTGTCTGGAGCTGGATTTGGAGTCGGCTACTTTTACAGTCTGGGTTCTGTCAGTAAGCCAGTTGGCAGCCCATCGAGTGACGTAGGGATTTATGCCCAGCTTAGTAAGTTTATCTATGATTCCAGAGTGGGTGATGGTGTTGAAGGCCTTGGCGAGGTCCAGATAGGCTGTGTGGACCGCCTTACCCTCATTCATATCTCTGGAGACCGATTCGATATCTATATATCGATATATATATATATATATATACACACACACACACACACACACACACACACACACACACACACACACACACAAAAACATACACACTCACACACACATATAAATCTATATATATATATATATATATATATATATATATATATATATATATAAAATTTATTATTTATTTATTTATTGTTTGTTAACCAGGTTAGTCCAGCTGGGCTTGTGGCCCATTTTCAGTGGAGACCCGAGGAGAAAAGCTCCGAATACAAATACAGACATTTGCGACATTACAAAATATAAGTACAAAGTTTTGTAAAACTTGGAAAAGGCAAAAATACAGAAATTTGCCACATTAGTAACAGATGATGTGAGTATATTATATCAAAATTATTATGTACAAGAAATAACAGTTTTACATTAATAGATGCACTGCTTTGCAGATTTTATTGTAACAAGCTTCGAGTTTGGAATGGAGGCCAAGTTGTAGGTTGGAGAATAGGGGAGCACCATACAAGAGAGAGGGGAGAAGGAAGGTTGATGCAAGGGTTTGACGGGAGGAGGGAATTAGAAAGCAGTTATGTCTGTAGAGGAGACCAATTTTCTGGTTGTTTTTTTTGATTGCAGAGAGGATGTGGGAATCGAATTTTAGGTTTTCATCAATAGTAATGCCAAGTAGCTTGGCACTCGGTATGATTTCTAGAGGGGAGTTATTGTGGCTTTTAATGGTAAATTGGTCCTTTTTGAATTGTGAGGTTTTGGTAGGAGTGAAAATCATTAGTTTTGTTTTGTTGGCATTTAGGGCTAGGTGATGAGACTGCATCCATGATTCTGTTTTGGAGAAGGCTATTTGGGTATTAAGTAGAAGTTTGAAGGGGCAGGAGGCTGAGCAGATGATGGTGGAGTCATCAGCATATTGGATGACTGAGACGTCAGGGATGGAGTGGTGGAAACTGTTGATGAATAAGTTAAAGAGGAGTGGGCCCAGTACTGATCCTTGAGGAACTCCAGTGGGTGTAGGTAAGAAAGGGGAGGTTGATTCTTTCCACTGTACAGCCTGTTGGCGCATGGAAAGGTAGCTGGAGAACCAGGCTAAGGTTGAGGAGATGGGTGCAAGTGTGAGAGCTGGGAGAGAAGTAGGGAATGGGAGATTGTGTTGAATGCCTTTGAGAGGTCAAGAAATAGAGAAGATATGTATTTGCCATTGTCATGTGCTAGGTTGATTGTTTCAAGGAAGGAGAGGAGGGCTGTCATGGTGCTGTGGCCGGGGCGGAAGCCATGCTGGGTGGGAGAGAGGCGTTTGTGCTGGGTTAGGTAGGGCATTAGCTGAGAGTGGATGGTTTTCTCGAGAATTTTTGAGAGAGGAGAGAGTATAGCTATGGGTCTGAAATTGGTAGTGTCTGTGCTCTTACCACCTTTGTGGAGAGGGATTATGAAAGCATGACACCAGATGTTAGGTACATAGGATTCCTGAATGGATCTATTTATGAGAATGGATATGGGATAGGCTATAGATTCAGCTGACATTTGAAGAAAACTTGCTGGGAGGTTGTCAGGGGCATTGCGGCATGGTTTTAGCTTTTGGAGTAGTCGTTTGATAGTTTTGGTGGAAACAGGTTTAAGGGAGAACAAGGGGGGAAAAGGAGGGTGAGAGGGGAGGTTAGGGAGTGAGGGTGAGGGGGTAGCATTGTTGGGTGGATTGGGGAAAGTGGAGGATAATTTAGCTATGCAATCTATGAAAAATGTGTTGAATTCATGGCTGTTTCAAGGCTTGAGAGGTTAGGATTGGGGCTGGGGTTGGTATTATTACCAGGGTTGAGTATTGAGGAGATGACGTCCAGAATTTCTTTGGGTTGTTTGAGTGCTTGGATTGCAGGTCGCAGTAGTAGTTTTTGCGATCTTTTGTTATTGATTTTTTGCCTAGGTTACGTAGATGTTTATATTCTTGGAGGGTGCTGGTGTTTTTGTGTTTTTGAAATATTTTCCACTTTTTGTTTCGTTGATTCATTATTAGTTTAGTTTCTTGGGATAGCCAGGGGCAGGGATTAGTTTTGATGTGTTTGGTTTGGAGAGGGGCTAGTTTATTAAGTAAGGTAAGGAAAGTTTGGTTAAATATGAGACAGCGTTGTCTAGTGGGAGGCTTTTTAGTGGAGACCAGTTAGTAATATTAAGGCATTCAGAGAAGATTTTGGGGTTGAAGGAAGCTAGGTTATGGGATTGCTTGAACAGGTGTTGTTTTTCTAAGTGAGAGGGTAGGCGGTCTATGAAGGCTGGTAAGTGGTCGCTTAGGGGGTCTGGTATTAAACCGGCTTTGGAGATATTGTTGGGTGGGTTGTTAATATCCAATCCAAGATGGTACCAGAGGTACCTTGTTTATTTGGCCTGGTTGGGATGTTTATTAGTTGGGTAAAATTGTAGAGCTTGATTGACTGAGTTGGGGTATCTAAGAGGAGGGGGGCCCAATTAATATTTATGTCACCTAGAATGTAGGTTTCATTTTTGATGTTTGAGCTAAACCATGAGATAATGTCTTCTAGAGTTTTGGTATTGTCTCCAGGTGGGATGCAGATGGAGCAGATGCAGATGGATTTGTAGTTGTTAAGTTTTAAGAAACCCACGGTCATTTCTGCATTGGCAAAAGTTGGGATGGAGTTGGTCAGAGGAGTAAAAGTGAGAGTGGAGGGGTAAATAATAGCTACGCCACCTCCTTTTCTATGAGGCCTATCATTGCATATGATATGATAGCCTGGGGGGATGATTTCATCATCTCTTACGGTGGGTTTTAGCCAGGTTTCAGAGACTGCAGTTATGTCTGGCTGGTTGTGATAGAGCCAGGCATGTAGGTTGGGGATTTTATTACGGAGGCTTTGTGCATTTAGGGTTGTGAGGCGGATAGCCTTGAGTTTGTGTGGATTTGAATTTGGATTAGGGAGGGTAATGCTGAGGCTTGGACCTGGGTTAGGGTGGATGTCACCTGAGAGAGAGAATGAGATACGGGGGAAGAGCTGACTGAGGAGGAGTAGAGAGGATAGAGAAATATGATTTTGCTGGGGGAGGGTTTTCTTAGATAAAGCAGTTAGAGTAGTGTGATGTGTTGGTGGAGTGGGGAGTATGGTGGGTTTGAAAAGATGGGATGGGTTGGAGGAGTAGAGTTCAGGGGAGATGTGTGAATATGGGTGTGATGTGTGTGGAATGCTTGAGGTGGCAGTGGTTTGAGGTAGGTGTGTGTTGATGTGGAGGTTAATTTGGGTAATATGGGTTAGGGATAATAGAAGTGTAGTTAGTAGTAGAGTTTGTAGGGGGAAGGTAGGCATTGTTGTATGGGTGTGTGAGGAGTGGAGTGTGTATGGGAGAGGGTGAGGTGTGTGTGAATTGGTTTATGTATGGGAGTGGGAAAATGTTTATATGAATCCTTACATCCAATAGCAAGAGTCACAAGGGTGGCCCAATCATAAAAATGCATCAAATGTTCTACTTACAAACTGCAAACATT